>NW_026521837.1:0-600000 GCF_021234435.1 Artibeus jamaicensis
TGAATTCTTTTTTAAACTTTTAATTATGAAACATTTAACACACTAGCAAACAGAGAAATAATATGTAACAAATACCCATTTCACATCACTTGGATTAAGCAGACGTTAACATTTTGCCTATTTCAGATTTTTGTTTTCTGTAGAAGACACTTAAGTTATAGGTATAATTAAAGCCTTAAACCTTAGTTTCAACCCCCACCAACTCATGTCCAGAGGCAGCTTCCTGTAGAAGGGGTGTTTGTTAGCCACTCTTGTGGAAAATATTTGATGTGCAGGGAGCCAAAGGTAAATTCCTGCCAGAGTGTACAAAAGATATAGTCAACAGGAGAAAGAATATGGATTCTGAATCACAGTGTAAACCAATTCATTACTGTGTGTATGAGGTCATGATTGGTTTGGGATTTTTCTTCTGCCAGAGGTGGCTGTCAGCAGGGGAAGACATGAATTCACATTTCAACTGAATATTTAGTGTGGCTATACTTGGCTCTGGTTTTGGTTTCATCTTCTGTGAAAGGATAAAATCCTGTCTTGCAGAGATTTTGCAAGACTAAAACTAAGTCTAGATAATATACATAGCACAAGGTAAATGCTTTAAAAGTAGTTTCAATTTTTAGAAAAGATTTCATTTTTTTTAAAGATTTTATTTATTTATCTTTAGAGGGTAAGGGAAGGAGATAGGGAGAGAAAGATCAATGTATGGTTGCGTTTTGTGCGTCCCCTGCTGGGAACTGACCTGCAACCCAGGCATGTGCCCTGACTGGGAATTGAACCACTATACTCTGGTTCGTAGGCCCACACTCAATCCACTGAGCTACACCAGCCAGGGCTCATTTATTGTTATACAGAGTGGAATGGAGGGAGGGAGAGGGAAAGACACATTGATAGGAAAGGTAAGCATCTATCGGTTGCCTCTCTTACCTGCCCTGACCAACTGGAGACCAAACTTGCAACTCAAGCATGTGCCCTCACTACGAATGGAACATTGTGGCCTTTCTCTCTGTGGACAAATGCCCAACCATCTGAGCCATACCAATCAGGGCTAAAGCAGTTTCAATTGTTATTGCCAATTTAATTTTGTCCAGAATTCTAATTACATATTCTGGTTAGACTACAGTATTTCCTAACCCTTTAATGTTATTTTACACATAGGGGATATTTATTTAATACTTACATAAATGGTTAACCAACCAAGCTATTTGGGACTGGCTTGATGTAACTACTTCAAGGGCTCTAGCTGGCCCAGGCAAGCCCATGGGCTGAGGGGATTGCTGGATGGCTGTGCTCAGCAGGCATGCCAGTTGGTGTTGGGAACCATCCTGCCTAGTTTCAGAGGCTATAAACCCTCTGACAGGTGAAAAGGCCCCTTGGCTAGGAGACCTTGGGACCATAAGCCTCTAGGGAGACAGAACTTATCCTCCCAGCAGAAGCACAGCCCCTGCCCCCTTTACTTCACCCTGCTTGGCCCTGGGAAGATGGCTGCATAGTTAATGACAGGTAAGATTCCTCAAGGGAAGGACAAGCTAAGACAGGCATGGTCATGAAGGGTCCATCAGGGAAGGAGTTAAGGGATTGCAGAGAAGGGACAAAAACCCCTAATTCCTCTGTTTTATCATAGCCTGAATTCTCATTCTCTCTGTAAAAAGTCTCCTAATCTCATGGCTGCCTTGCTTCCCCTGCCTAATTCAGGCCTGACACAATGCCAATAGGGGGTGCCGCCCTGTGCCGGAACTGGCAGTTTCCAGTGGGAGTGCGCACTCAGGCCTAAGAAAGAATGAATAGAGTCCTGTGAAACCTGCTTGGCTGAGAATGTCCTCAATTCAAATGTTAAGGGTCCAAGCACAAAATAAGTTGGTTTCCTACGGTTTTACAACCAATTGGCATCACCCTGTCTACCAGACCCTGACTCAAAAGTATCCCCATGATCTCAGAAATGTTATCTGTAAACCATACCTTCTTTCTTTGATATGCAAGCTAAACTCAATAAAAACCCATTGAAAAAAGGCTACAACACCTTTCTCCTCTGAGAGACTGGTCAGTCTTCCTCCCCAAGCAGATCATGTCTTGGTAGAATTATTTTCATCCACGGTGGCCAAGGGAGCTCTGCTGGTAGAGCCCCAGTCCCCTCCCCTGCTACACACACACAAGTTGGGAAGCTTTGCTTCAGAAGACCAGGCTAATAATATAATTTGGTAGACTAGCTGACATTTGATAGTCCCTTGCATGATTAGATAGTACACCCAGTCTGTGGAAATGCTGCCTCACAAATGTGTTATTAGTTAAGAAAAGGGACAGATTTGCCTCTTCTTTATTAGAGAAGCAATTCCAAGTACATACTCTCTTGATCAAATAGCATCATCCTCCTAGAACAGTCAAAAGAAAGTCCCAAAAGTAGAATTAGTTGTACCTAGGAGAGTATAAAATTTGGGTAGTACTTTACCATTTACAAAGTGCTTTGAACGTTTGTATCCTAATGCACTCTTACTATAGCTTTATGAGGGGGTTCAAAGATTGAGAGATGGATCTAGTATCATATGGTGACTGATCTAGTCAGTCACCAGTTGGTGTTAACATTCTAATGGATGGGGTTTTTTTAATACTTTTTATTTTATCCTTTGACCCCTTAGTCACAGCCTGGTACATGGCTCAGTCACTGTCTGCAATAGTCATGTAACTATTCTATCCGGCCATTACCCTTAACTTCCTCCTATTCAATAGAGTGTGCTTCTTTTGATATTGTTTTTTCTTATTTCCTTATTCAAAAGAATATAGTTGATGTCGGGAATCCAAACTCCTAAGTTCCAAGCACTTTCTATTTAACCAATTTGTCTATTTCAATGCTTTGAACTATCTTTTTGAACCACATGCACTTATTCACTATATATTATTAAACTGACTTCCTTTCATGCTTTTGTGTAGTAAAATCAATAGTACTTACTATTTATTGAGACATACAGTGATTCAGGCATTGTACTAGATTGTAGTATATATTTGTAATTTTACAGAAATTATCCTGTGTCCTGAAAACAACTTGTAACTTCAAACCGAATGAGGAGATGAGGAACTGTAGAGGTTAAGTGATAGCTAACAAGCAGGGAGCTGGAATTTGCACCCTGGTTAATCTTCATTCCAAAGCTCAGGCTCTGTCCACTATGCCTTCCTTTTTTCACAAGCAACTGTCCTCTCCTGTCCATGAAGCCATCCTGCTCCTTCAAAGTACTACTCAAAGCATATCTTGAAGACTTTCAAAATTGCCACCTTTCTCTAGTTATTTTGATCATTTTAGAAACTTTCAGCATCATGCTAATATTTCTGTATAGATGCAAACAATCAACAAACAAACCCACCCCAACCTTGTTTGCATTCTCCTACAGAGACTATGACCTTTCTTTCATAACTACACAGTAACCAGGTAAGTGCTTTGCATTAGTGGTATTTTTATAGATAATCTTCTGTGTGATAATTTCTAAAATAACCTTATTTTAAAAAACTTCTGTCAAAGGTTCTCCAAGGTGTACATCTTAAAGGTAAAGCAAGACAGAAGATCCTAAAAAAGCCACTTCCTGGTGATTCTGAAGAGGTTGCTCTTGAGGATCATAAGTACGGTTTAAAGGGAGACCTTTACCAATAGGTGCAGAGAAACAGGCTGAAGTGCAAGAGATGCTACCAATGGTCAATCCAAGACTCGTTCCTGTCAAAGACTACAGGATGTTCAAGACAACAAAGGGCTTACAATTAGTTGAGGCACCGGTAGAAGAGAAACTACTCTCTGAAGAGACAGTGATGCTACAAGCACAATTTTCAGGCATGTCCCCCAATGACCTGTAATATTTACAAAACAGCTCTTAATTTTTCTGAAATATCATTAACTACTTTGCTATTGCCTGTGAAAACACTGGCTGAAAAACGCTGGCTTTTCACTGGCTGAGTAGTGGAAAGTCTTAGTAGCATAGGAAAGAAGAATGAAAAGTAATTGCCAAAATCCTGTTATGGCTTTCTAGTTTTAAAAATAATATGTTTATTACAGGAAAAGCAAGGAAATATATAAATTTAAAAAACAACAATAATCCTACTACTCGGAGTTGAGATCATATGGTTTATACCATATACTATACCTTTCTCATCTTATAATGCATTTACCCCATGTTACTCCAAATCTTTATACACAGTTTTAACTGCTAAATAATCTATCACTAAAGTCTTTTTAATATGGAATTGGACTGCATGATATGCAGAATCACTCTGAGCTTGAAAATAGTTTGAATCTCCCAATTTTTTCTAAAATATTCCATATAGTAAATATGTACATTCATTGAAAAACTAACTTGTCTTCTTTGTGAATCAGGATGTTTGAAGAGGGGCAAAATAAGAATTGCCAACTTATTTTTTGATGAAAAAAGCAGAGATTAAGGATTTACATTCTGGTAGATAAGAAGCATGACCTGTCAGTAGGAGAAGAGTATGTATTGCTAAAGAAGGAGAGTATTTTGTGTTTTTCCAAGAGGGGAACACAGGTAATAAATACATGTCCTCACATAGAACAGAGTTTTGGGTATATTTGGTTTGTTTGTTTTCCCTCTGAATGGTAGGCAAGATTGTCTCTTCCATCTGAATAGTGCCCTATCCCCAGAAATATTTCTCATGTCTAATCTTTGTTTTCAGATAAATATAGCAAGGCAACAAAGTGAAACAATAAATGTCCTCATAATTAAGAGGCTCAAGTTTATCCACGCATTATAGTCTTTTTCCTGTTCCTATAAAAATCCCACTCAGGCAGTCAGTGAATAGTTAAACATAGTAGTTGAAGTTGAAACTTTTTTCTTTCTTCTTTCTAGTGGAATAATTCAAGATGAACAGGATAAATTTGTCAACAGGCTCAAAGATAAGATATTCATCTCAGTACAAACTCAGTTAAAATGTGATTGTACAGTGAAACCTCGGTTCTTGAGCAACTGCTTTTCGACCAAGCTGTTCATGGAAAAAATGTCTCAGCTGTCTAACAAAACTTCGGGTCTCGATTCTCTCCCTAACAGCCGTTTCCATGCTGCTACTTACGTGATCAGTCACACGTCTCTCCAGTGACAAACAAAGGAGATTCAGTTTTTGAACAAATTGCTTCTGGAACAGCCTTCCAGAACAAATGAAGTTTGAGGACTGAGTTTTCACTGTATTTGAATTTTGGTGCCCGGTGCCTTTTATATACAAGTGATATGCTCTATACCTGAAAATGTCACTGTACACATTTTTCATCACTATTACATGAGGAATAAATAAATTTAACAGATTTTAAGTGGGAATTGTATAACTGGAAAGAAATATCCGGGTACTCTGCAGAAATGAAGTAATTTGTATGTATACTCGTCACTGTGCAAAAACCAGGACTTGGCCATTGCCACCTTCACTCTCCATGACTCAACAATTAGTGTTGAAGGAAACAGGTTTTTAGTAACAGGGTTCCACTCGGGCTCAGAGCCCTCCTCTCCCATAAGACCCAGAACCTCCCTTGCTCCCCAAAAGGCTGCAAGCCAAAACCAACCCAGAAGTACCCTGTGTCCTTATCTGTCCATCAGCCGGTCTCTCAAACAGATCTCCGTCCTCTCAGGAACGTGTGCTGTGGGCTTCAGAGTCCCCATCCTCTGTCAGCAGCTGTCCTTCAGGATCTGGGGTGCGCTGTTCTCGGCCTCCATGTAGCAGTCCCAGAAACAGTGTGCCCTGTTGCGCTGCCCAGAGGGTGGAGCCCAGGGAGGCACACACCCCTGTGTGGGGCACTGCCTCCAGGTGTGGGCTCCCCACCTCTGCAAGGTCTAAGCCTCTGGTGGGCCCTTCATATCCTAGTCCCATGAGTGCTCTTGTCTGTGTGGGGAGCAGGGCCAGAGGTCCCAAGTGTCCAAATGCCAAAAACTGAGAAAGAGAGCGAGCGAGCTTGCACCAAGCTCTGAAGTCCCATACCAAGAGAGTGACTCCTCCGTACATCCTTCAGAGAAATAGAATTCTTCAACTCAACATTCCCGGTGACAATTCAGCTGGAAGCAGCTCTCATGTGTCTGTGCTTGGCTTGGCAGGTCCCTGTAGCTCCATCAGCTCTGCTGCTGTTTTCTCCAGGCAGGCAGGCCTTGTGGCTGTCCCCTCCACAGACCTCCTCCGACTTTGTGGCACCCTCCTGACCTTTGACCCACCCTAGTTTAAATGCTCAGCTTGGAACTTCCTATGTGATCTCATATCTAGCTCTTACTATGGTGCGGTAGTGATACAGGGTGCAGCCAAGGGGGAGCCCCCCCCAAAAAAGATTTGGAATGGTGTCCAGAATTCAAAGTGTATAGAAATATTGGAGAGACATATAAGATGTCCTCACCCCCCCCCCAAGGGGAAAGGGACGAATGGACCAGGGCCACTGAGAACTGTTTTGCATAGCAATAGTTTTGCAGCTAACCTCTGGAATGATTATTTAACATATCTATAACCTTTAACTGGTTTCATAGATATGTTAAATAGCTGTGGCCAAGTTTTGAGCCAGGGAGAAGGGAGTGGCTGAGACTCAGGATGGAACTAGGGGCTGCACCCCTGAGGGAGAGCCCGGTGTGAGAGCTTGGAAAAGATGGGCTCTGGGACATGAGGCAATAACTGCCCAGGTGAAAGGGAAAATCACGCAGCTTTGTCAGAATGGAGATCCCTGCAGCCAGGTGAAGAAGAAAGCCACATGCTTTTGGTGGAGTGCGGACCCCTGCGGCTTTGGGGTGCCCCCTTTGGCCACGTGGCCTGGAAAGCAGGAGAGACTTTGACTGGAACTTGGTACAAAGAACTCTTGCCAGTGGACCATGAGAGGGTACCACAGTACTTTGGATTAACTAGAGATCCTGCATGGTGACATAGCTGATGGTGCCAGCGGCCTGAAACACAGACGTGTGTTCTTTTCCTGATTTATGGTACCCGGAGTTGGGACAGTGGGAGAAGGGAGAGCTGTGTGGGTGTGTAGGTGTATACCCTAAAGGACTTTGATATTTTAGTGGTGGCATTAGGCCTAAATAGCATTAAATAAACATTTTGTTTCCTTTTCAAAAATCTCTGGCATTGAGAGGTGTCTTTCCAATTGGCGGCAGACAGAAGAACCCAATAGATATTAGTATTTTGTCCTTGGGAGGGGCCGCTGTTGTGTAGCAGTTTTTGGCATCCCTAGGTGGGCCAAATATTGTATTGCCCCCCCCCCCTTGGACCTCTTGTTCAGTAACAGTAGTGAGGCAGGAGACAGCATAGGAAGAACTCTGAGACTGAAATACTGTTATTGGCTGGCATCTAGCATCCTGGTTGCCAGGAAACACCTTTTACAGATTAGGTAGATTAAATACTAAACCAAGGCAGGGAGGAGGAAGGAGACATGTCTCACACAGTAACTCTGCAGTCCTGAGCCTGGTGTCTGATAATATTGCCAGCTGTTCCAACATCACAAGAAACACTACATTAGCAAGAGAGAATTTCAAGTCCTCGAAATTCTATGTAGCATTTCCACTATCTGGGAAAGAAAGCCTTGAAACTGCTTTCATCCCATGGCCTGGAATGCAGGAGAGGGTCCACAGTGCCCAAAGAAGAACCTTATAAAACAACTTTGGTTAATTGTCTATCTCTGGTCACTATCTGTTTTACAAGGGAGTCCCTAATGCTTACAGGAAGAACCCATAAACAAATTTGGAAAGTGCCTCAATTTTAATGAACTGCCTCCTGTCATGTATTTGTTTTACAACAAGATGAGCAATTGGAGTCTGGAGCAAGATAAGGATTTGGGCTATCACACATACCTAAATTTGGGTAGTCATGTTCCCGCAGGAAAGCTGGCACCACATTTACCTGTTAATCAATATGTAACTTTTTTCTCCTATTCCACCAACTATACAGGTCCTCAGAACAAAGGACTCTAACTCTTGTTCCCCAGCGGGCTTGGGGCACTCTTGACCCTCTTGGCTTGACCCTCAGGCCACTGAGCCTCTCTGGTCACCTGGCCTCAGGCTGCCTGGGGGCTTGCCACCCTGGTCTTCAGCTGCTCCTACTTTTGTTGCTTGCCTTTGCCCTGAAACTTTGCCTTTCACCGCCTCCCCTCCCCAGTCCCGTTCTCTTCCATGGGAACGGGTCACTAATAAACTGATTACACCCTAATAGATCTGCTGATCTGTAATTCTTTACATGTGTCAGCAAGAAGAACCAGGTCTCTCCCGTCATCAATAGTGTCTGCCATTTTTGTCAGCTTCCCAGTATCTTTTTGGCTGCCATCTTTTGTCAGGGCAAGAGTTCCCTGGGCAGTGACACACAGGCATTGAGGTGCTCATCTGCCCCCTGGCTATGTCAGGAACTGCTGCATATTTTCATAGTCTTGTACACAATTCACCCTGGGCAGCAGCCTACCTGCCATCAGGAAGGCAGGGCTATTGAGTTTGCCTTTCTTTTGCAATGTGTCTTAAATGCTATACTTTCTGCCATTCCCTGCCCCCAGTCCTTGTAATGGGGTGCAGCCTGGGGGCACCCCAAAGAGGTATTTGTAATGGGGTCCAGAACTCAGGGTGTCCAGGAAATATTAAAAATATAGGATGTCCTCACCCTATAGTCTGAATTGGGGGATGGGATGCATGGAGCAGGGCCATTGAGAGTTGTTTTGCATAGCAACAATTTTGCAAAGAACCTCAGGAATGGTCATTTAACGTATCTATAACTTTTGACCAGTTTCGTGGATATGTTAATAGATGTGGCCTTGCTTTCAGCCAGGAAGGTGGGACTGACTTTGAAGCAGTACCTAACTGGGAGGCAGCTCCCCCCTGGTTACAGCCCCTGTGTGAGAGCTTGGAGATGTGGAGATGACTCACTTCAAGCCACGGGGCCATGCCTGCCTGGACTCAGAAAAGCTGGAAAAATATGGGAATGCTGGCAGGTGTAGGCAATGTGGGAGGAGTCAGAAATGGGGATGCAGAGAAAGACTGGTGCTGGGATTTAAACCCAGGCACAGAAGCCATGAAGGGTAGAACCACGTGGCTTTGGGGCTCCCTTTGTTACGCAGCTTGGGAAGCTGGACAGCAAGATGTAGCAGTGATGCACAGCTCTCTCTTAGCAGTTTGGAAGAATGCAAGAGAGATGTTGCAGGAAGGAAAGGGGCAAAAGGACTCTTGCTGGTGGGCCATGAGGAGGGGCCATGTGGGTTGCTGTTGAGATCCTGGTGACACAGCTGATGGTGCTGGGAACCAAGGGAGGCCTGTCAGCCAAAGCATGGATTACTGGGAAGGACCAGGGGCTACCTGAGCCACAGACTTCTATTTCTTTTCCTGAGATATGTTTGTGGGTGTTTTAAGGGACTTCAGGATTTTAATGAAGAGATTAAGTCATTACTCTTAAGTCTGTATAACTTTTGAATAAACAATTCCTTTCCTTTTCACCAAACTCTGGTATTGAAAGCTATAATTCCGTGCAGCAGGCAAGGCAGACCCAGTACAGGGGAACCCTGGGAGAAGGGGGGCCCATTCAGTAATAGTATCCCGTCCCCCAACCCCTGTCCGGTCAGTAACATCCAGACTGAAGGCAGGATTGCTGGGGTGTTCCTCTATTATTAGGGGACACATGCTCTGTACCCTGTTACACACTTTGTAATAGCAAAGTCTATGATTATATAAGAAAGATTCTTAAACTGCCTCATTCTTCCATTCTGGGAATGTAAGTGAACATACTTTTTAGATATAATCATTTGTTCTTTTATTGCATTTAGACACTAAGGAAAATTACATACAGACTCTATTTTAATATGTTATGATGTTATAGGAAAATTAAGCAACCAGACACCGAGTGATTCTGAAGTACGAGGTTTATTAACGTGCACAGGCTCAAGATAGTCAGTCTCCAAATTATGAGCCCAGAACAAAGGATTCTTGGGGGTTATATAGCCTACAGGGTCTTCCTGTCTACGTAGCAAAGTGGGATACAGAAGCGGAATGCGGTAATTAGTTCTATCAAAGGGGCAGGAGCAGAGTACAAAGGCTAAATGTGAAAATTGGTTCTATCAGCGGGGATGCTAGCCCCAGTCCTAGTGACTATCGTGCTGTTTGCTTTTCCCAGACGGCCTTATCGCTCTCCCAGAGCGCCTGGGGTTTTGGGTGAACAAAGGTTTTCCAAAGCTTCCCACATCAATGAATTTAATACTCAACTTTTACTGTGTTTTAACACTGGTTTTACAGACTCTTTTTAATTTTTATTTTAATATTTTCTTGGCTTAAACAACAGAAATTTACTCTCTCACAGTTAGAGTCCAAAATCAAGGTGTCTGCAGGGTTAGTTCCTCCTAAGGGCTGTGAGAGAAGGGCCTGTGCCATGTCTCTCTCCTTGGCTTATAAAATGGTGGTCTTTTCCTGTGTTTTCACCTCATCTTCCATTAGACATGTGTTTCTTTGTCTAAATTCCTCTGTTATGAGTCATGTTGGATTAGAATTCATCCTAGCAACCTCATTTTAGCTTTGTTACCTCTGTAATGACCCTGTCTCCATATTAGGTCACACTGATGCGGGAAGCTTTGGAAAACCTTTGTCCACCCAAACCCCAAGCGCCCTGGGAAAGTGATAAGGCCGTCTGGGAAAAGCAAACAATAGGATATTCTCAAGGATTAAGATTAGCACCCCCCCACCCCCGCAGTCAGAAGTAATTTCCAAATTTAGCCTTTGTACTCTGCTTCTGCCATGTAGGTATAGGGAGCCCTACAGGAAGAACTAACTTCCGCATTCCGCTTCTGTATCCCACTTTGCTACGTAGACAGGAAGACCCTGTAGGCTATACAAACCCCAAGAATCCTTTGTTCTGGGCTCATAATTTGGAGACTGACTCCTCTGGGCCCGTACACATAATAAACTTCTCGTGTTTTCCGCTATCTCCTCTCGGTGTGAGTTTCTTCCTGCAACATTTGGTTCCCTGACCGGGAATCGAGCTCACCCGAAGCAGGCATTTGCTTCCAGTGAGGACAGCGGCGGTTTGGTGGGGAGACCCGGTTGTGAAGGGAGGAGCATGTGCCCTGGTGATTTCGGGCCTCCCAGGAACAGGGGACCCTTTCACTGCACCCTTGGTTGCTCCAAACCGGGCGAGATGGGAGAAGTGGACCACGACCTGTCGGAGGTGCCAAATCAGTAAGTGCCCCGCGGACCAGAGCCCGAGATCAGATCCACCCCTTGGGGTGGAAAGAGAGACTGATCACCTCTCAGGCAGGCAATTAGCCGTAAGTCCTCTGGAGGCCAACTGGCCATCTGGAAGGGGAAATGTATCCCCACCTGGGCAGTACTACTCGGGCGGGACTGTATAAACTCTCAGCTGTTTGTGTGTTTGTAGAAGTGACTGTGTTTGTGGCTCCACGGGTGAAAAATCTCTGGAGCAAGAGTGGGCCCCAACCTGCGGTTCCTTGGTCTGTCATATGGTATAACGGCTGGGAGTTTAACCTGGATTCTACGCGGGCAGCCTTAGCAAAGACAGACCCAAGCACCCCGAGAGGGGCGAGGCCAGGCGGGTGAAATGAAACCCCCTTCCCTTTGTTTGTCTGCATCGTTCTGGGAGGATCACCGTGGGCGGGGGACTTTCCACTATGTTAGATTGCATGCTGCAAAACTGACTGATTGCGGGGCCAGGAACCATAGATGCCAGTCAGTTAAGAGGTCTTTTGCACCTCTGAGTAGCCAACATTTGGGGTAGGCTGGCCCCCTGAAGGAACACTGAACTTAGGTATAATTAGGGCAGTGCACCTCATAGTAACGGGCAAGCCAGGACACCCCGATCAGTATGTTTATATAGACCGCTGGCAGGAATTAGTGCAGGACATGCTGTCAGGGTGCAGGTCAGAAGCCTAAGACAGTAGGAAAGGCTGGCAGTAGGAGAAAAGTAGCACAATCCAGTGTTTTAGTCTCCCGGTCAAGAGGAACATGCTGCTCCCCATTTTCAAAGGAGAGCCAGAGGAAGAGCCGCCTATCAGTCTGCCTCCCCTATATGCTCTGGAAACTCTCGGCCAGACCCGGGGAAGCAAAGACCCTCATCTGTGACCAAGATTCCGGCTCCTGCTGGTCTCTGGTGGCAGAGTAGGGACCTTGTTCAAAGGGGTCGGCCTCTCTAAAATATGCCCTAGTATAACAGAGCAGTGAGGCAGCAGGCAGTGACCACCACCCCGCCACTGGAGGGACAGGAGGTGGCTGAGGCCCACATGGCCCACTGTACCTGGTCCTGTTAAATGGGTTGCCAAGGAGACAAGCAGGGCTACCCCAGCCAAGCCCTGTGATTGAGCCAGGAGTGAGCTGTGAAGACCTCCTGAGCCTGTGCTGGTGGCATTGGCAAGTGGGTCCTTTAGGAAACCAGATACCTCCCGGGAGCAGGGAGCCACCAGATTGCCTAAGAAAGGAAAAGGACCAGTGCACCGGAGCATAGAATGAGACCAATGCGCCTACTGCAGAGAGAAGGGGTACTAGAAAAGAGAGTGCTCCAAAAAGGAAAAAGAAAAAAGCCCACTGGCGGGTGACAAACACCAGGGTTACAAGCACCTACAGTCCGCAGGTTAGCTGGCTTGGACCCAGACCAGACTGCCACAGGGCTTCAGAAACTCTCCCACTCCCCTTGGAGAGGCCCAGGCCAGAGATCTAAAATCATTTACTGAGAAGGAGACTGACCCAGTGTTATCGGTGTGTAGATAACCTCCTTTCAGCCACACCAACCTGAGACCGGTGCTGGGAGGGCCCTTGCCAGCTGTTTGAACTGCTAATGAAGACAGGGTGCCGGGTGTCCATGAAGAAGGGGCGCAGGTCGGGGCAGGGTGGGCACACTGCGTGCTGACCCCAGAGCTTGGGAAAAGTAGAGCACATGAACCAGACTCTCAAGGAAACTCTAACAAAATCCCACCAGGAGACTGGACTGCCTTAGACTGACTTGCTGCTGCTGGCACTACTTAGACTTAGGAATGCCCCTAAACCTTCAGGCTACACCCCGTACAGGTTTGTCTTTAGGAGACCTCCTCCCATTCTCAGAATAGACAATGGGGGACCCCAGAGAGCGGGAACTCCGGTGGTGATGCTGCCTTCTAGGGAGATGAGGCCCACTACGGCCTCTCCTGCCCTGCAAGTGGGAGAAGTCTCCACCATAGATTTGCAGCCTCTGCAAGTAGGCTCTGCTCACACGCTCAACCAGGGGTTTGCAGAGGTTTCCTTGACTCCCGAAAATGGAGCCACAGGGCCCCCACCTTCAGAGGTGGGCGGGACCTCTGCCCTGCCTCCACTGGTGACTGCAGCCTCAGTAAACCACCCCAATGGGTGGAGGGTGGCTTTGTGTACCTCCACACCCACAGGTGGAAGGCGCCTTGGGGGCTTTGGGGGTTCCTGAAATCGGAGTCCTGGGACCTTTGCAGGTGGGCGGGACCAGAGTCGGAGTACTGCCATTGTAGGTAAAATGGATGAGCCACGTGAGTGCCCCACCTGGAGGACAGAGCATGCATGGGCATCTCCATCTTGTACCTGGATAAGGCTTCTCTTCAGATTATAGGCTGCATGCTACTGCTGTGTGGGCACTGCAGCAGTCAAGTTCTCTGTGTAACTGGTTCTAATAGTAATGGCTCTGGTTTTGAAGGTCATGAACTAAGCTCCAAGAGTGACCACCTGATTTATAGGGTATTTGCAAGGTCTAAGCTTCAGAAAGATACAAAATGTCCCTGCAAATCTAGGGACTTTTAGTGGAAGGTACGTATAGTGCTAGGGACTTTTAGCTGCCACATACTGAGTTTAAGCACTGAGTTTAAGTATAGTCCTTCCCAGTGTGGGAAAGGAACCAAGATTAAAAGAAAATGATGGTTAAATCTAGATGAGTAGAAACATGTATAAAGGATATGAAAGTTTTAAACCTAGAGTAAAGGAAACCTCAACTACTTGTTTTCTGGTTTTTCGGGAAAAGAGTGAATTTCTCTCCCATTGGTTGTTTCTGATCAGAAACCCTGTGTACCTGTAGACCTAGAAAAGGACACTGTAGCCAGTTGGAGAGGATGCCTTTGCCACCCAGGACCCAGGAAGGGCCATTAGGGGCTGATAAGTATTTCAGCCCGAGGCAAAGCAGCATGTCTCTGCCATGAGACCGGGCCTGAAGGAGCATGTTTCTGCCAGGCACCAGTGGACACATTGGTGCAAGAGAATGCCTCTAACTGTGTATTGTCTCAGAACTCTGTGTTTCAGGTTTGGCTCTGTATCTACACTGAGAAAGGAGATTGAGTATTCCATAAAAGTTTGAAACTTCATACTCTGTAAGAAAATGAACAATAGAAAATATAAGATTTGTAAATAAAGAAGTATATGAAAAGGTGTAAAAGTTTTTTAGATGTTGCTGAAGGTCTATGGAAAGCTGTGCAGATAGAAGAGGGTGTGTAAAAGGTTATAAAAATTTGCAAAAGTTTTAGAAAAAATTTATGTGAAGTTAGTAATAGAAAGTATAAGGCATGGAGATGCAATCTTAGTGGGTATCAGAAGGAAAAGGATTTTCCATCACACTTTGTATTTTTCTCCCTACCTGATCCCTCCAGAATTTGAAACTCTGAATGAATGATGACATAAAGTTTCTTTGCATAAAACCAATAAGGCCAGTCATTAATAGTGGTTTTGTTAACCAGGACTTTGACTGGAATGTCACACCTGAAGGAAGCTCGTATGGGTTCTGGTCATTACCAGAAATCCCTAAGGACCTGGGATTGACCTGTGAAGCTAGCGAAAGCTCATGAGAAAAGCCTGGTACTTTAGTTGGTTGTGCGGTTCATGCCAGACTTTCCAGGGAAGGAACAAGGGGTGTTTTCCTGAAAGATGGCTAAAAAGGAACCTGTAGGCACAATGGAGGCTCAAGGATTTGAATAAAATGACTAGTACAGGTGAAGCCAGATGGCAGATATGTGGCTCTGCTTCTGTGCCCTGAGGGGCAGACTGAGAAGTTAATATGAGGGTTCTGTGTGTGAGTTCCACCTAAGTGGACTTAAGGATCGTAAGTGATCCAGGCTGCTCTTAGTGTGTTTAGGCAAACAAACAGCCAAAATCAAAAGCGGGAGCCAAAGTAGTCCCTGTAATAACAGTGAGGGTGATCTTAAGGAGAAAAACTATAGTTCAAAGAAAATCACTATGCTCAGTATTGGACATCAGAATGGCGCAGCTGTCTTGAAAGTTTGTTTTTATTAAAGAGTTGAAACCAGGTTTGTGATGTCACCAAAGATGTACAATTTACAGGTGCAAAGGACCTGTCAAATTACTAGCGTTAAATGTCATTGCAGGAAGGACCTTGCAATGGAATGTCTTCCCAAAAGACAGTCTCACAGGTGCATAGACTGGTTTAGAGATTGTTGTGTGAATTAAGCTGTGTGTTCTTCTGTTTTCATAGGGCGTATGCCTATGACCTGCCTATGCCTATGAGTGATTAGTTACAATATTGGCCTCACTTAAGGAGCCCATCTTTGTCATCGTCCCCTGAGACTCCATGATTTGATTGAACTAAGTAGTTAAGTTGATAAAGGGTTGGGGCAGTCTGTGGGCTTCACTTTAGAACTAATTTTCCCTTTTATGTCTTGATAGCTTGGACAGAAAGGACTCAGAAATCTAAAAGGAGGGAAATCCTAATGTGTTCCCCTCAGCCTGAGTAAAGTATAGTCGGCCACAAGAGTCTGGGATAGGTGTAGCATGCCTTGTACACCTTCCTCCAGTTAAGCCATTATTTACTGAAGTCCCTGTCTTTGTCATTTAATAGTTATCATTTAATTGTACTTCCAATTTCTTGCCTAGTCTGTCACCTCTAGAATGCAACCTGACCAGGATGCCAACAGCCCAGTAATGCCAGCCTTTGGATGCCAAGCCTGCGACCTCCTGGTGATAGCCAACTGACCAGGACACTGTAAGGTCCTTCCCCTTGCAGGAAGGACTCTCTCCATGCTGCAACCCCCACCCCTTTCAGGGTACCCCTGACCCAGGGGTAGGTAGGACAGCGTCCATTTCCAGCTGGAAGCAGTTACAAAAAGATGACACCTTCGTCCATTGTCCTGTATATAATTCCAGAAGAAAAAGAAACCTCATTAATACTCTGAATCCATGGAAGGGGGGACCTGTACGTTCCTAGGAGAGGAATATTGCTACTATGTAAATCAGTCAGAGATCATAGCTAAGAAACTTAAAGAAATCAGAGAGAATATAAACCGCTGCACCAAAGAAACAGAAAGTTAGAATTAGAGAAATTGAGAAATAAATCCTCAAGCCTGGCTCCAGTAGCTATTTCCCTTTCTAGGACCCCTAATTATTATCTTCTTAGATTTAAGCTTCAGCCCCTGTACCATGCGGATCATAGTCCAGAACTTAGAAGCAACAGTTACCCACAGGACAACTGCCAGGATCTTGTCCCTCTAGTGATATTGTTATCAGATATTACAACAGCCCCCTGACGTACAAGAATAACCATAAAGTGATGCTAGAGCAGTCAACAGCACTGTCAAGCATCAAAAGGGGGGACTTGTTTATTCCTACAAGAAGAATGTTGTTACTATATAAATAAAAGTGGGATAGTAGAAGAAAACATTAATAAATTAAAGGAAATCCATAAGAGATTAGGAAATACTGATAATCTCACTGAGGGCTGCAATTGGTGGCAATCTGCCTTATTTTCCTTGCTAGCCCCAATTCTAGGGCCCCTCTTTATCCTGTTCCTAGCCTTAACCTTAGGGCCAAGCTTAGTGTGGACAATAGTACAGCAGCTAGAAGCTACTGTAACCAGAAAAGCCACCACAAAGTTCCTCTCCTTACAGAGGCATCATTATCAAAGGATAGATTTTTCCGAGGGTGAACATTCAGATATAGATGGTGATGCTAAAACAAGCACTACTGTTGTTTAGCATAAAGGGGGAAATGATTCGGAAAGCTTTGGAAAACCTTTGTTCACCCAAACCCCAAGTGCCCTGGGAAAGTGATAAGGCCGTCTGTGAAAAGCAAACAACAGGATGTTCTCCAGGACTAAGATTAGCCCCCTGCAGTCAGAACTAATTTCCAAATTTAGCCTTTGTACTCTGCTTCTGCCATGTAGGTATAGGGAGCCCTATAGGAAGAACTAACTTCCGCATTCCGCTTCTGTATCCCACTTTGCTACGTAGACAGGAAGACCCTGTAGGCTATATAAACCCCAAGAATCCTTTGTTCGGGGCTCATAATTTGGAGACTGACTCCTCTAGGCCTGTGCACGTAATAAACTTCTCGTGTTTTTTGCTGTCTCCTCTTGGTGTGAGTTTCTTTTCGCAACAACATTCTGAAGTACTGGGTATTAGGATTATGATATGACTTTTCTGAGGGACACAATTTAACCTATACCAGTCACTTTCCTTCAGCTACTTGCAAACTTAAAGCCAACTCCTTCCTGAGGCTTACTGACCTTCCAGTGATGTGCCTTCTGCTGGGCTCTGCAGCTTATCTCTTCCCTCCCTACATGCCTCCTTGCATTCCATGCTCTAGTTGTTAGACATTTCTTGCTTCTTGTTTTAGGGACTTACTTTTCCATCTGCCTGAAATGCCCATTGTCCCTATGCTAGTTCTGGTGATTAGTTCTCAGCTTTCAGACTCAGATTAGCTATCATATCCTTTCAGGAGCCTGACTTGCCATTCTTCTACCAATTCTGGATTAGGAACCTTGCGTGCATCTACAGTATTGAACCAAATCCTAGTGCTTCCACACCATCTTCCCCACTCTACTGTGAACTGCCCAGATATGAGGCCTGCATCTGGTTCTTTGTCATACCCACATACGCTAACCCCTGAGTGCTGCCTGGAACACAACAGTCCCTTGTTTTTTTTTTTTATAGAAATGCCTAGATGGCAATTTAGGATTTTGAATAGTTATAAGAAAGAAATGCAGTAGATCTCAAGTTGCTGTCTAAAAAGCAGCAGAGACCATCTAGGAATGGCAGGAGCCATCTCTCCTGGAAGGTGCCTTTGGTTTCTCATGGCTTCAACTTGGAAGCAGATGCCCAGGGACTCTGAGCTGGGAAAACTCTTAGAGATCATGGAGGCCAACCCCCTCACTGTAAAGAAGGGGGAAATTGAGGCTTGATGGGAGGAAGGGCCTTAATTATGACATTGTGTTTCTGATTTGGGAAAAACATCTTTTTTTTTATTGAGATATAACTGATACATATCATTATATTAGTTCCAGGTATACAAATTTTTTTTACCACAGATATTCTTTTTTTTTAATATATTTTTTAATTTTATTGATTGTGCCATTACAGTTGTTCTATTTCCTACCTTTCATTCCCCTCCACCCTGCACTCCCCTCCCCCACCATCCCCCCTTTAGTTCATGCACACATGTCTCAAGTTCTTTAGATTCTATAATTCCCCTACTATTATTACCCCCCAATCTATTTCCTATCTACTGTCTATGCTACTTATTTTCTGTACCTTCTCCCCCCTTCTCCTTCTCCCACTCCCCTGTTGCTAGCCCTCCATGTGATCTTCATATCTATGGTTCATTCCTGATCTAAGCGTCCTCTTAATTTGCTTTTGTTTTAGGTGTGGTTGTTAATAACTGTGAGTTTGCTGTCCTTTCACTGTTCATCTTTTTTATCTTCTTTTTCTTAGATAAGTCCCTTTAACATTTCACACAATAAGGGCTTGGTGATGATGAACTCCTTGAATCTGACCTTATCTGAGAAGCACTTTATCTGTCCTTCCATTCTAAATGAAAGCTTTGCTGGATACGGCAATCTTGGTTGTGGGTCTTTGGTTTTCATGACTTGGAATACTTCTTTCCAGCCCCTTCTTGCCTGTAAGGTCTCTTTTGAGAAATCCGCTGATAGTCTGATGGGAACTCCTTTGTAGGTGACAGTCCCCTTATCTCTTGCTGCTTCTAGGATTCTCTTCTTCATTTTAATCTTGGCTAATGTAATGATGATGGGCCTTGGTGTGTTTCTTCTTGGGTCCAACTTCTTTGGGACTCTCTGAGCTTCCTGGATTTCCTGGAAGTGTATTTCCTTTGTCAGAACAGGGAAGTTCTTTTATTATTTGTTCAAATAAGGTTTCCACTCATGGCTGTTCCTCTTCCCCTTCTGGTACCCCTATAATTTGGATGTTGGAATGTTTAAAGATGTCCTGGCAGTTCCTAAGCCTCTTCTCATTTTTTTGAATTCTTGTTTCTTCATCCTTTTCTGTTTGGTCACTTTTTCCTTCCTTCTGGTCTGCTCCCTTGATTTGAGGCCCAGTTTCCTTTCCATCACTATTGGTTTCCTGTGCATTTCCCTTCATTTCAATTAGTTTAGCCTTCATATGTTCCTCTAATTTGTGACTAAAATCAACCAGTTCTGTGAGCATCCTGATCACCAGTGTTTTACACTGTGCATCTGAAAGGTTGGCTGTTTCTTCATTGCTTAGATTTATTGGCTCTGAGGCTCTGAGTTGTTCTTGAGCCATGTTTTGATCTGTTTGTGCCTGTTACGTATGAGGAGAGGTGCCTTAGGTGTTCACCAGGGCAGGGCCACCCAGGTTACTGGTTTGTGTCGCTGTATATGGGGCAGGGTCAGAGAGGGAGTAATGGCAGTCCTTTCTGCTTGCCCGGTCCACCTCACCTCTTGCCCTTGTCTGTTTATTTGAGCGTAAATCTGCGAGCCTGCCGCCCTGCGCAGGGGCCTGCACAGTTTGTCTCAATGTTCATCTCTTTACTGATTTATCTGTATGAAAATGCTCGACCGCAGACAGCCAGCCTTGCAGCACCTTCCCTGGGTCAGCCCGTAGCTACCCTGCACCTGGGATCCTCGTCCTCAGCTGCCTGCGCACCACCCGGGGTCTGGGGATCTTTTTTGCCTGACCCGCTCCACTGCTGGCTTTTCCCCTCTCACTGGTTTAGCTGAGCTGTTCATTATTTTTGGACTCCGTATTATTCGATTTTCTGTGGTTTGGTTGCATTTATTGTTGTTAAAACTTTATTGTTTTTAGGTTTGGTTGTGCGAGGAAGCAAAGTGTTTCCACTACACCTCCATCTTGGCAGAAGTCCCTATACAATATTTTTTCAATATTTGAATATATTGTAAAATGATCACCACAAGTGTAGTTAACACCCATCACACACATAGTTTCTTTTTTGTTGTGATGAGGTCTTTTAAGATCTAGCCTTTTAGAAACTTTCAAATATACAATAGAGTCACCATATTGTACATTATATCTCCTATTAAAAAATTAAATGAGAATTTTTTCATATATACTATTAAGGTAATACTACTACTAAATCATTTAGAAATGAGAGAAAAGGAAGAAAAAGCATTAACTGTTCTTCTAAATTATTTGTAAACTATTACTATTAACATTCAGGGAATTTTGAAATTAAAACAAATTTTAATGATTTTATTTATCTTTAGAGGGGAAGGAAAGGAGAGAAGTAGAGAAACATCAGTGTGTGGTTGTCTCTCATGCGTCCCTTGCTGGGAACTGGCCTGCAACCCAGGCATGTGCCCTGACTGGGAATCAAACTGCAATTGTGTGTGTAGTTCACAGGCCTGCTCTCAATCCACTGAGCTATACCAGCCAGGGTGAAATTTTTTATTTAACTTTTTTAGAGCAACAAAAGAAGGGGAGACAGGGAGAGAGAGTATCTGGATTTAATCCTAAAGAGAGAGAGAGAAACATTGATTTATTGTTCCACTTATTTATAAATTCATTGGTTGATTCTTATATGTATGTGCCCTGATGGTATTGAACCCACAACCTTGGTGTATAGGGACCACATGCTAATCAACTGAGCTATCTGGCCAGGGCTAATGTTCAAAAAGTTTGCTTCCAGGCTTTTTTCTGTGCTTAGATTTACTAGTTTTTTATATAATTATGATCTTTAATAGCTTTGTAATAGGAAGTAGTTGTACTCTGTTAACAAGGGCATTCTTCAACTATTGAACATTTATATTGCTTCTATTTTTTGGTTGTAAATGCTATTTCCTATATTGAGATGAACATTTGTGTATAGTCTTATTCATTTTATTCCATATTATCTTACCATTAAGGGGAGAGGTTAATACTTTCTCATAAAATCAGCTTTCTTCTAAGAAGGAGACATTTTTATAGATGCTATGGTGATAATTCTTCTTCCTACACCTATTTAAAAATTATATTGATTGGTTTTAGAGAAACACTGATATGCTGTTGTACTCATTTATGCATTTATTAGTTGGTCCTTGTATGTGTCTGGTCCAGAATCAAACCTGCAACCTTAGTGTATAGGGACCATGCTCTAACCAACTGAGCTATCCAGCCAGGGTCCTTCCTATACCTTTTTAAGTCAAGTTCTCTTTTCTACACTGGTTTGGTTTGTGTAAGAAATTCCACATGACCTATCTTTTTTCCCCATGAGGTTCTTCATTTCTTATAGTTCTGCATCAACTCCTGGATAGTCTTCTCTGTGAATTCCAACTCACACTGATCTTTTTTCTCTTCATGTCATTTTGCATTTTGTAACCTTTGCTCTGACATTACCTATTTAGATTTATAATTTTAGTACTGAAAAAGTTGCTCATTGCTTTGGATACTTTGTCTGAAACTAAGGTACCTTATTCAATGTGATAGCAATACATGTTTGTTATAAAACATTCAAATAACATGTGAGTATGTAAATACCAGGAAGTGAAAAATATTCATAATACTTCTATACTCCTAATTCTCCAAGATAACCATGGTTAGGAGTTTGGTTTATATTCTCCCAGACATTTAAAAATCTAGCTATCAATAAAATTTTGTTTTAATGGCTGACTATTATTCCAATACATTAGAAGTACCTAAATTTCATCCTAAAAATCATTTGACCTGTCAAACATGTCCATTCACACTTCCAATTACATTTCCATTCATTTTCCAATTAAAAGATATATCTATTTTTAAAAATTATATTTTCTAGATTATGCTGTTACAGTTGTCCCAATTTTTCCCCTTCCTCAGGCAGTCCCTCACCATTATTCATGTCCATGGGTCATGCATGTAAGTTCTTTGGCTACTCCATTTCCTATGGTGTACTTTACATCCCCTTGGCTATTCTATGACTGTGAATTTGTACTTCTAAAAAATTGTGCTTTTAACACATCTCTGCATAAGTATCAGATCTCTTTATATTTAATATTCATTTATCCAATAAGTATTTATTGATCAGGAACAGCCAGTGAGGCAGGAAGAAAACCAGGAGGTTGTGGAAGCCATGTGCAGAAAGTATTTAAGGAGATAGTAGTCCACTATGTTAAATGCTGCTGGGAGATCAAGTAAGATGAGCACAGAGACCAGTAGATTTTTCAAGATGGAGGCCATTGGTGACCTTGGGAAAAGCAGTTCCTAAGAATGGTGGAGAGGTAAGCATGGTTAAAGTGAGATCAACTGAGACTGGACGGAGAAGAAGCAGAGGCAATGATTATGGACTCTGTCAAAGAGTTGTTATGAAGGGAGTAGAAAAATGTGTCTGCAGCTGGAAAGGCCAACGTTTGCTGAGGTGACAGATAAGATTCCAACATGTTTGCCTGCTCATGGGAATGATCTGGCAGACAGAAGAAAATTGGCAATGCTCAAGGGAAAGAACAACTGCAGGAGGCTAACATCCAACACCATAGTGGAGGGAAGTCTGACCTTAATTAGGAGCAGGGACAATTCACACATTGGAACAGAAAAAAGGAAAATACAGATTCTGTAGATAGACAGATTTAGTTGTAGGGAAATGAGTTTTATCGGATTGTTTCTTGGGTCTCAGTGATGTAAATAGCTGAGAGCTGGGGAAGAAGGCATTAGAAGTTTGAGGAGGAAATGTGAATAGTTTTTTTCTTCTTTGGTGATGGAGAAACAATTACACAGTAAACAATTACATGATGACAGACTAAGCCCAACTTAACATTTATAAAACCCTTGCTTCTGATAGATAGGTACCTCACTAATTTCTGATTGTTATATCTTTCTCTACTTTATCTAATTCTCTGTACTGATGTTGAGTCCTTTTACGGTTCTCCCTTGAATTTTTTATATCCAGAACTTTTCCAGAGCTGGGCTTCTTATAATTCCAGTACTTTGGGTCTTTGAGGTATTTTTTGTTTCCACAAGTCATTTGAGCTGATGTCATAACATCCCCAGCCTTCCTTTTGTAATAGTGATCCATTTAGTACAATCTTAGTAGATTTCCTTTTGTAATATTCTATTTTTGTACTCATTGCAATTTAGTGAATTAGCTTCCTCTAAAGGTGAGGTGGTATGAGCAATTGGAAAGTAAGACAGTGGGAAAAGCTAGTATCTTTTTTTTTTAATTAAAAAAAATTTTTATTTATTTATCTTTAGAGGGGAAGGGAAGGAGAGAGGGAGAGAAATATAAATATATGGTTGCCTCTCATACAACCCTTGCTGGGAACTGGCCTGCAACCCAGGCATATGCTCTGACTGGGAATTGAACCATGATCCTTTGGTTTGCAGGCCTGTGCTCAATCCACTGAGCTATGCCAGCCAGGGATAGAGAAGCTAGTATCTTAAAGAAAAACACTCAGCTCAGCATTATGGCTCTTTAATGTTGTATTTTTCCCAGGCAGAGTTTTCATCCACTTGAATGACTCCCTATAATCATCCATTTAACTATGCTATTGTTTAATTAAAAAAATTGTGTTGGTGAGAATATCAATTATAATTGGTATAAACTTTCTGAAGGACAATTTAAGAATGCAAATTATTTTTAAATTGACTCATCCATGTATGTGTATCTGAGGTCCAAGTTTATTTTTGTTTTCCTATATAAGTCCATTTACTCCTACATGCATAAATAAACTTACCTCTGCACCATACTCCTAGGCATTGCGGAAATGACATGAATATGTATGTGTGGATGTGTGTACACACACTGGTGCTATTTACATTGTCTAGAAAACAGGAACAACCTAAATGTCCTTTAACACAGTCTGGTTAAATTACTTATGGTTTAACTATATTGTGGTATACTGTGGACACATTTAAAATATTGTAAGTCAGCAGTTAAGGACATGTAAAACATGTCTATAACATTGCTATTAAGAAAAATGATTCAGTATAATTTTAAAAAATTATATTTAGGTATTTGTATATAAAGAGATCTGGACAAATTTCCCTGAAATATTAACAGTGATATTCACTTCCCTTTCTGTATTGTTTCACTTTGTACACTGATATTTTCTTTTTAATCAGAATATTTAAAAAATACACTGATATTTTCTTTTTAATCAGAATATTTAAAAAACATTTTAGGGGGAGAAAAAGTTTAAAAGAGGAATCAGTCATTTCCATACTTTCTAACTCACAAATATGACTTGGGTACCTCTCTCAATTCTTAACACTTAAAAAGAAATCAGCAGTCCACATATTCTGCTTGCTGTTCAAAACATCACTCTAGGTAACTGTGGACATTAAGATACCATTTAGACTTCCATTTAAAAATCAAGCTCACCAGAACATAAGCTTTTTAAAAAAATTATTTTATTGTTCAATTACAGTTGTCTGCATCCCTCCCTGCGCCACCACTCCCCCAACCCCAGCCAAACCCACCTCCCCACTTTGCTTCCACCCTCCCCCTTGTTTTTGTCCATATGTCCTTTATAGTAGTTCCTGAGAACCCTTCCCCCTATTATGCCCTCCCACCTCCCTTGTGGTTACTGTCAGATTGTTTTTAATTTCAATGAGAACATAAGCTTTTAAAAAACCTATTTAAAAGAAAAGTTCTAGCCCTAGCTGATGTAGCTCAGTGGATTGAGTGCAGGCCTGCAAACTAAAGGGTCACTGGTTTGATTCCCAGTCAGGTCACATGCCTGGGTTGCAGGCCAGGTCCCCAGCAGGGAACGTGTGACAGGCAACCACACTTTGATGCTTCCCTCTCTTTCTCCTTCCCTTCCCCTCTCTCTAGAAATAAATAAAATCTTTTTTTAAAAGTTTTACATAGAGGAATTAAATAGTTTCATTACATACTCACTACTCACAACACAGTACCTTCATTTTCATTTGAGAATCCTAATGCAAAATAATACATTTTAAACAATTGATTAAAATTTGATGACACTCTAGTTAAGAGTTTTCAGCGTGGGCAGCAGTGCCCTGGTGGAGAACCACTGTGCCGTGGTTCTCTCATTGTCTTAGTATTTTGCCCTACTTTAAAATATAAACAATTGATTAGTACTTTTGTCTCCTAAATAGATTATAAGCTATTTATAGTTAAAGTGTATCTTTTGCATGTTACAATTGTGCTTTTCGAACCCATTAGTGTATCTTGAAATCAATTGACTGGGTCACAATTGGCATTAAATTATATATATACACACATATTTATATATACATTATATAAGTGCATGGCATGTGATAAAGGTAAATTATGTTTATTAAACTTATAGGTTCCAGCAAAATATCTGGAAAGTCCAGTGCTAAAGTACTTAGGAAAGAACTTTAAAATCTCAGTTAATTAAAAGTCAGCTGTCCAGAAAGAAATCTTGGCAGCCTAGAGTTCAGCCCTCAAATCAGAAATTTAATCTAAGACAGTCATTTGAATTACAGAAATAAATTTCAGTTAAGATGAGCATGTCAGTCTTTACTTCAGAATCCATTTAATCTTATTTTAGACAATTATTTTATTTTTTTTATCCTTACCCAAGGACATGCTTATTGATTTTAGAGAGAGGGGAAAGGAGGGAGAGAGAAGAGAAACATTGATGCAAAGAAACATCATTTGGTTTCTTCTCACACATTCCCAACTGGGACTGAACCCACAACCCAGGCATGTGCCCTGACTGGGAATGGAACTCATGACCCTTCGGTTTTACAGGACGATGCTCCAGCCACCTGAGCCACACCAGCCAGGGCATCGTAGTCTTATTTTACACAATTATTAAAGCTGGCTGTTCCTTCCCTGATCTATAACAAACTAGAAAGAGGAAAGTAGAACTAAGTGAAAAGAATTCTGAAGGCTGACACTAACGGTAATAGGAAAGAATAATCAGCAGTCTGGGAAGATCAGGGACACTACAAAAGAACTCCTTAGGTAGTAGTGTAGGTACAAACAGATGCAGACGCCTTCATTGCACCTAAGGGCATACTTTTCAGGCCATAAGGAATAGCGAGAAAACTCTTGACAGGGATCAGCAAAGCTGGGCTTCACGTTTGTGCAGAACTAGCAGCACGATATAGGTCAAGAGGCTTAACATCTCCCTGTGTCCCAGATTCATAACTACAAAATGAGGTAGATATACTAAATGTTCCTAAAGTTACCTTTCCTCTTAACAATTTTCTCATTTCAGTGAATTTACAGTTAAGACTAGTTTATGATCTAAATTCTAAACACCTCAATTAGAACAAACTGGGTAATTGATTTGTATACTTTAAAAAAAAGTAAATGAGAAATTAAAAATTAAAGTATATTTGCATTTTAAAATACTCCTTTGTGTCTCTTTCTCTATCTTACTATTTTATAACTCTGAATATTTACCTGAAAATATGTGCAGAATTTGGCTACTTATACTTGGTCATATTTCTACAGGGATTTGAGGTGACTTCAGTACCATTTAAGGCATTTTCTTTTTAAATTCGAGTTTTATATTTTTTCATTTTTTATATTTTCCATTTGGTTATCCAAATGCAAACCCAGTCCAGGTTTCAATGGCAACATTTTTTTTCTTTTCTTCAACAAAGAGTAAAGAATGGAGACCAGCTCTATCAGTATTGTTCACTGATAATAAAAGGTGTATCTTTCAAGAAACAGCTTCAGAGGGACCCCAGTAGGCATCATTTGCAAGGGTTTACGAACTTTGGTCTTGGCAAACTTGATGCTGATGAAATGCCACTTGCCTCAGAAACTGTTTTGTCAATGGCAGTGGGTATTGGTGGCCATTGGGGTACACCTCTTAGTTATTTTTTGTAAACAGGGTGTCTGGGTATTTGCAAGCTCAGCTGCTTTGTCTCACTACTGGCAAACTGAGTGACACAGGGATCACGGTTGTGGCTATTACCTCTGATGCTACAGCTCACAGCATCCAGGTGGCAAAAGCACTGGGGATACACACTGATGAAGACAAAATGAAGTGTACATTTTAGCATCCTTCTGGTCAACACATAGCATACGTCTTTGATTCTTCTTTTTGTTAAATTACGTTATCGTTGTTAACAAGAAATGCATTTCAGAATTTTCAAACCTTTCAGTTTATTAATGGCACAGCACATTGGCAACACCTTGCAGAGTCTGTAGCACTGGGGGAACAGGAATTATCAAACATGGAAAGAATCCCAAGAAAATATGCAAGTTTGAAAAACCATGTACTGAAAATGGACTTAGCTGCACAACTCTTCAGTGAGGACATGGCCAGCACCTCAGAATGTCTGCTGTCAGTAGGCCTGTCTCCTTTTCAAAACTGTGGGTACCATCCATTTTTTTAATACTTAATTAATAACCTGTTTGACATTTTCAATAGTAGGAACTATTATGGAAAGGGACTTAGAGGAACTCTAATGCCTGAAATTTTTAAAAACTCATGTAATTGAAACTAAGGTGATTTTTTTTACATTATCTGACACTAGCAATAATCAAATAATTAAAGGTAAGTGAAAACTAGAATTCCTGGGATTTTTGCTAAATGCTGAGAGCTAAAAATGGCTCTGCCAAAATTATACTTTCCCAAATATATTGCCTTTTCCATATCTTATGACTTACAAATTCAGTGAGGACCATCTGGAATTATTTTAAAAGATTCTTAGACAGATATTAGCAACCAGTTCTAACCCCACCTGCACAGACATTCCAGGTACAGATTACAAGATGAAGCTTTTCTAAGTGACCTGAGCATCCTTGACATTTCAGTTGCTTGAAGGACAGGGATGGCCCTTTGGACAGTTCAACATCAATACAGTGTCAATAATATAAACACTTTTTCACAAAAAGTGAAAAGACTGGTTTGATTGTTCGCTAAAGTGAGGCATGGCTAGACCTATCAGATCATAAGCGAAATCACATCTGTTCTGCTGGTTATACTACAGATAAGTTATCAGCTCTTTTAACTTGTAAAGACTATATTAGTGCACTGTATGCATTAGATTTCAAAGCCTCTAAAATTGGGTCACTGTTGTGTGTTAAAAAGAATGGTTTGCATATCACTTTAGAAAGCTTATGTTGAGTCATAAATATTGATGAGCAAGTGGTAAGAATAGTGTTTTGTTAAATAGGTCTCATTATGGAATAGGTCCAAAGGACCATTATGGTATGATCACATCACAGTTTATGGTGCTCTGCTTGATCTATCCTCTTGCTAGGTAGCATTTAGGAATGAATGACCAGAGGGGAAATGAAAACTGGGTCCTCACCCATTGAGATCTGACAAAAAAACTTAGAAGTCTAGAAAAAAGGAGACATGTCTCACCAATTAGCTCAGCAGTCCTAAACCTGATCCAATGAGATTGGCAAGTGTTCAAACATCACAAAAAAAATCATGATAGCACAGGAGGAGGGCAGGAAAGCCTTTGAAACTGTCTATTAATCTCAAGGTCTGGAAATAAAAGGAGGAGGGGGAACCTAGAAGCTGGTTACAAGCATAAAACCCCAGCAGTCAGGGCACTCAGACTGGCTGGGTGCCCACTTGCAGCTTTGTGTGCAAGTGTGCTTCATAAATAAATGTGCCATCTCATTTCCACTATATGAAAAAAAGAATGGAGTTTATGAATGACCTCCTGGACAGGGAATGTTACCTTCAATAGGAAATATTGTGAGCTTTATCTTTTTGTAGATTTAGATGAGCATCTCTTTGATGGACAAGTATGTGTCATCAATCACTTTGTAAAGTTAAGAAAGGATAGAATAATCTGTTTCTTACAATTCAAAGCTAAAGATATAGCTCATTTCCCTATAAAATGCCATTCAGAAAGAACTGACATAAAATTGTCAAGAAATATCGGTCACCTCTACAGGATTAGAAAAGTTCAAGTTTTCCTAATACCAATAAATTCAGGCATCTGCTAAGTAACGATGGATATCCATTTGAATGGGAGACCTAAAATATACTAAAATTTATATTAAGAAAACTGGTCAACATTTGTTTTGAAGTTCAACTTACCATATTTTCAAAATAGACCATCCTGCACAATGGACACGTTTGCATTTCTGACTTAGAATCTGTTATTTGCGTATTATAAAATCTGCTTGAACTTTGGTATGCTTGCAGCACTCAGTTACCCAAACTGTACAAAGCAGTTAAGAGCTGGCTAGCCAAGAGGTACTGTCTTTCAATTTACTACTATAAGACTGAATAATGTGACTGGACATACTTTAAACTTGTTTATTCTACTTTAAAAATGAGGGAATAACAAGTAGGAGTCACCGACATATTGACTCCTTTTACAAATAGACTACATTCTTGAAAAGAACTTTGGTTTACAGCTCTTAAGAATGTTGACAGCTGTTTCAGGAACTTCTGGCCAAGATGGAGGCATAGGTGGAAACATTGTGCCTCCCTGCACAACCAAGTTTAAAGAAAACAAAGTTTTAGTAACAAAAACGCAACCAAAACAGAGAAAATTGAACTGTACGGAAGTCTGACAACAACGAACTGTTCAGCCAGACCAGTAAGAGGGGTGGAGCCAGTGGCTGGTGGAGTGGGATTGCGTAGGAAAAATCATCCAGACCGACCCAGGCGTGCAGGTGAAGGTTGGCAGATCCCAGGCAATGGGGTGGCAACAGGCAGACCCAGTGAAGGCACAAGGTAGCAGGCTGATGACCACGGTCACACATTCACACACAGATAAACCAGGCGAAGGAGCAAGCAGTGAGACAGACCGCAGAGGACCCAGTGGCTTGCGTGAAGTAGCAGAGGGGACCACTCTGCCCCTCTCTGACCCTGCCCCTATACAGCATCACAACTCAGTGACCTGGGTAGCCCTGCCCTAGTGAACACCTAAGGCTCCACCACTCATACATAACAGGCATGACCTGACCAAAACATGGTTCAAGAAGAACTCAAACCCCCTGGAGCCAATAACTTGGCGACCAAGAAATAGGCAAACATTCAGATGCACAGTTCAAAACACTGGTGATCAGGATGCACACAGAACTGGTTGATTTCAGTCACAAATTAGAGGAACATATGGAGGCTAAACTAATTGAAATGAAGGGAAATGCACAGGAAAACAATAGTGATGGAAAGGAAACTCGGACTCAGATCAAGGGAGTGGACCAGAAGGAAGAAAAAAATAGCAAAACAGAAAAGAATGAAGAAACAAGAATTCAAAAACATGAGGAGAGACTTAGGAACCTTCAGGACATTTTTAAATGTTCCAACACCCGAATTATAGGGGTACCAGAAGGGGGAAAGGAACAGCCACAAGTGGAAAACTTATTTGAACAAATAATAAAGGAGAACTTCCCCAATCTGGCAAAGGAAATGGACTTCCAGGAAATCCAGGAGGCTCAGAGAGTCCCAAAGAAGTTGGACCCAAGAAGGAACACACCCAGGCACATCATCATTATATTAACCAAGATTAAAAGGAAGGAGAGAATTCTAGAAGCAGCAAGAGATAAGGGCACAGTCACCTACAAAGGAGTTCCCATCAGACTGTCAGCTGATTTCTCACAAGAGACCTTACAGACAAGAAGGGGCTGGAAAGAGGTATTCCAAGTCATGAAATCCAAAGACCTACATCCAAGATTGCTCTATCCGGCAAAGCTTTCATTTAGAATGGAAGGACAGATAAAGTGCTTCTCAGATAAGATCAAATTCAAGGAGTTCATCCTCACCAAGCCCTTATTATATGAAATGTTAAAGGGACTTACCTAAGAAAAAGAAGATAAAAAACATGAACAGTGAAAGGACAGCAAACTCACAGTTATTAACAACCACATCTAAAATAAAATTAAACTAAGTGGACAGCTAGATCAGAAGCAGAACCATTGAGATGGAGATTGCATGGAGGGTTAGCAACAGGGGAGTGGGAGGAGGAGAAGGGGGGAGAAGGTACAAAGAATAAGTAGCATAGATAGTCGGTAAAAAGTAGACAGGGGAAAGGGCAAGGATAGTATGGGAAATATAGAATCTAAAGAACTTGTGACACATGGACATAAACTAAAGGGGGGGAATGGTCGGGGAGGGGCTGTGCAGGGTGAAGGGGAATGAAGGGGGGAAATGGGACAACTATAACGGCATAATCAATTATATATATATATTAAAGAAGCCTTTACTTCAACTTCTACTCCTTTTGAAGTCTACTTGTGTTTAGTAGACTTTAGAAAATAATGAAACATATTTTTCAGTGTTGAATAATGAAATTTCATAGCATGTGAGTAATAAAATGGAAAAATGGTCATATTGAGACAATAGGTATGAGAAAATTTGTCTTATATAATTTTTTCAGAAATTTAGAAGAAACTTAAAGATGGAAATATGCTAAGGGCAATTTTCTCCATTCTCTCCCACCCAGATTTGAAAAGATAAAATGAAAAAGAGGTATGTGTACTTTCACAAATGGGGTTATTTAATAGATGAAAGAAACAAGCACATTTGTCACCTGTATGTGGGCTGCTCTGTTACTGAGTGAACATTCACAAAGTCCAGTTACTATCAAAACTGAACATTGTGAAAGATTAATGACTAGGTGAAAGTTGAGTTTCATTAATTGAAATTTACCCTAAATAGTATATTTTGATATATTTCTATATTTCTACCTCAAAGGCTTATGTTTTGAAAAGTAACTACACTTATACTACATTGTATATGAGCTGTTGCTGAGAAGTATGAATATATGAATTTTTTGCAACAGAATGAGCTTATATTCACCAGGATAAATCTTAAAGGAAAGTTGTTTGTCCAAGTCATCACCTTAACTTATTATTTATATACTCCAAGTTTTGTACCTGATCTTTACTCAAAACTAGGTTCATACGTATAGTGTCTTGTCTTTTATGTTCTTCGCTGTTACATTTGACTAATGTACTAATACATTCTGTATTTTAAAAAATTGGTGTTTTATATTAAGTGCTAGATAAATTGGACAAACATTGAAGATAATATTTCCATCACTGACTTTAGTATAGTTAATTGCTCTTGCCCTAATGAAAGTGAGATATCAGATTTACATGGTATAATATGCTTCATGGTGAAATTTTTAAAAAAGTTCATATTTGATTAGGGTTAGTTTATAAATTCTACTCAGTACCTTTGTCACTTTTTTGTTTTGAGAAAACTAACATTCCCTTCAGAAATTTATCATTCTTACTTTTCAACGAATAGTGCTGGAACAACTGAATATCCACCTGCAAAAGTATAAACTCTAAATGGATCAAAAACGTACATGTAAGAGGACTTCTGCCAAGATGGCGGCATAGGTGGAGACGCCGTGCCTTCTCACACAACCAAGTTTAGAAACAACTAAATAATAGCAACAGAAAACACAGCCATAACACAGAAAATTGAACTTTTCGGAAGTCTGATAACAACAAGTTCTTCAGCCTGAACGGTAAGAGGGGCAAAAGCAGCAGCTGGCAGAGTGGGGTAGCAGAGGAAAACTCGGTCAGACAGACTCAGGCGCGCAGAATCCAGGTGCAGGGTTGGACCTGGTGGGCAACTCAGCGAGTGACCGCGGGGAAACAGCGAGGGAGCAGGGCTGCGGGTTGACTGTGGTTGCGCATTCGTGTGTGGATAGACAAGCGAGGGAGTGGGCAATTGGAGGAGAGCCAGCAGCCCCTGCGGCAAGCGGAGGCGGAGGGCACCGCCATTTCCCTGCTCTGACCCCGCCTCCACATACAGAGTCACAACCCAGCGACCTGGGAGTCCAAGGCTCCACTCCTCAGACTTAACGGGAGCAAACAGACCAAAAATGGCTCAAGAAGATCTCAAAGCCCCAGAGCCTATAAATCTAAGCGATGAAGAAATAGCAAAACTCTCAGATACACAGTTTAAAACACTGGTGATCAGGATCCTCACAGAACTGGTTGATTATAGCCACAAATTACACAAACATATGAAGGCGAAACTAATTGAAATGAATGGAATTGCACAGGAAACCAACAGCGATGAAAAGGAAACTGGGACTCAAATCAAGGGAGTGGACCAGAAGAAAGCAAATAATGGCCAAACAGAAAAGAGTGAAGAAGCAAGAATTCAAAAAAAATGAGGAGAGTCTTAGGAACCTCCAGGACATCTTTAAACGCTCCAACATCCGAATTATAGGGGTACCAGAAGGGGAAGAGGAACAGCCATGAGTGGAAACCTTATTTGAACAAATAATAAAAGAGAACTTTCCCAATCTGGCAAAGGCAATAGACTTATAGGAAATTCAGGAAGCTCAGAGAGTCCCAAAGAAGTTGGACCCAAGAAGAAACACACCAAGGCACATCATAATTACATTAGCCAAGATTAAAATGAAGGAGAGAATCCTGGAAGCAGCAAGAGCTAAGGGGACAATCACCTACAAAGGAGTCCCCATCAGACTGTCAGCTGATTTCTCAAAAGAGACCTTACAGGCAAGAAGGGGCTGGAAAGAGGTATTCCAAGTCATGAAATCCAAAGACCTACATCCAAGATTGCTCTATCCAGCAAAACTTTCATTTAGAATGGAAGGACAGACAAAGTGCTTCTCAGATAAGATCAAATTCAAGGAGTTCATCCTCACCAAGCCCTTAGTATATGAAACGTTAAAGGGACTTATCTAAGAAAATTAAAAAAACATGAACAGTGAAAGGACAGCAAACTCACAGTTATTGACAACCACACCTAAAACAAAAGCAAACTAAAAGGACAGCTAGATCAGGAGTGGAAACATAGAAATGAAGATCTCAAGGAGGGTTAGCAACAGGGGAGTGGGAGGAGGAGAAGGGGGGAGAAGGTACAGAAAATAAGTAGCATAGACAGTAGATAGAAAATAGATGGTGGGGCAAGAATAGTATGGGAAATATAGAATCTAAAGAACTTGAGACACATGGTCATAAACTAAAGGGGGGTAATGGTGGGGACAGGGGGGTAGGGTGGAGGGGAATGAAGGGGGGAATAGAACAACTGTAATAGCATAATCAATAAAAAAATAAATTAAAAAAAACCCTACATGTAAGAAGTAAAACTGTGAAACTTTCAGAAGAAAAAAGAACTGGGACTTAGATTAAATGATACTTTGTTTCTTAGATATGGCCCCCAAAACACCGTCAACAAAAAACTGGAGTTTATCAAAATTAAAAACTTGTGCTTCAGAGGACACCATCAATAAAGTCAGACAATCTACAGAATGGGAGAAAATTTTTACAAATATTACCTGATAAAGAAATTGGACCTAGAATATACAAAGAATTCGATAACTCAATAATAAGCAACCAAAAACCGAGTTTTAAAAATGGGTAATGAATGTGAGTAGACATTCTTTAAAGGTGATATACAAAGGGCCTATAAGCACATAAATATATGTCTTAACATTATTGGCCATCTGAGAAATGCAAATCAAAACTACAATGGGGAAAAAAAACTACAATGAGATACCACTTTATGCCCACTAGGAGGATGGCTACAGTAAAAAAGATAAATGTTGATAAGAATGTGGAGAAACTGGAACCCTCACACACTGTTGGTGGGAATGCAGACACTGGAAACCAGCCACTTAGTTCTTCAAAAGGTTAACCGGAGTTACCATATGACTTAGCAGTTCACCTGACAGGCATATACCCAAGAGAAATGAAAACAAGTCCATGTAAAAATTTGCATACAATTAGCTACATAGTAGCTACATAAAGAGGTAGTAGTAACATAATAGCTACAAAGTGAAAAAGATTAAATGTCCCACTGATGAATAAGAAGTAAAAATGTACTATATTCATACAATAGGTCTCAAGGTAAATATATTTATTTTATAACTGCCAAAACTATTTTTCCCCCAAGTGACTGTATCACTCTGCATTTCATCTGTATGAAAGTTCTAGTTGCTCTTACTCCCCAGTACTTAGTTTTTTTTTTTTTTAATTAGCTATTGAAATAGGTGTGCAGTGATATTTCATTGTGGCTTTCATTTTCCCTAATAGCTAATGATGATGAGTATTTTTTTGTAGGCTTATTTGCCATCCACATAATTTTAGGTGAAATGTTTGCTCATGTGTTCTGCCCATATTTTGGAACATTGGTTTTATTTTTCTTGACCATTAGTTACATATTCTGGACAAAAGTGTATTATCAGATGTTTTACAAATTATTTTTTCCTGGTCTGGCTTTTATTTCTTAGTGTGCTTTGAAGAGCAGATATTAATTTTGGTAAGTCTAATATATTGATTTATTTTTCCTTTAGGGATCATATTTCTTAGTTTTATATCTAAGAAATCTTTGCCTAATTCAAGGTCACAGAGACTTTTTTTCCATTTCTTCTAGATATTTTGTAGTGTTAAATTTTGCATTTACGCCATGATCTACTTTGTTAATTTTGGTATGTGGTATAAGTTGTTCATATTTTTACATAGAGATTTCCTAGCACCTTTTGTTTAAAAGACTATTCTTTCTTTCTCCAGTGAATTACCTTTGAACCCTTGTCAAAAATTGAAATATATTTCTGACCCAGCAGAAATAATTGTGTTCTATTAATCCATGAGTTTAACTTTCCCCAATAATACCACAGCCTTGATTACCTTAATGTCTTTTTAAATGTTTTGATTATGCCATTACAGCTGTTCCCTTCCCTTCATTCCCCCCTCTGCAAACCCCCTCCCACCCACATTTTCCCTCCTTTAGTTTCTGTCCATGTGTCATAAGTTCTTTAGCTTCTACATTTCCCACACTATTCTTGCCCTCCCCCTATTTTCTCCCCACCGTCTATGCTACTTATTCTCTGTACCTTCTCCCCCCATCTCCTCCTCCCACTCCCCTGTTGCTAACCCTCCATGTGATCTCCATTTCTGTGATTCTGTTCCTGATCTGTTTGCTTAATTAGTTTTTGTTTTAGGTGTGGTTGTTAATAACTGTGAGTTTGCTGTCATTTTACTATGCATGTTTTTAATCTTTTTTTCTTAGATAAAATCCCTTTAACATTTCATATAATAAGGGCTCGGTGATGATGAACTCCTATAACTTGACCTTATCTGGTAAGCACTTTATCTGCCCTTCCATTCTAAATGCAAACTTTGCTGGATAGAGCAATCTTGGATGTAGGTCCTTTCCTTTCATGACTTGGAATACTTCTTTCCAGCCCCTTCTTGCCTGTCAGGTCTCTTTTGAGACATCTGCTGACAGTCGGGAATCAGCTGATGGGAACTCCTTTGTAGGTGACTGTCCCCTTATCTCTTGCTGCTTCTAGAATTCTCTCCTTCATTTTAATCTTTGCTAATGTAATGATGATGTGCCTTGGTGTGTTCCTCCTTGGGTTCAACTTCTTTGGGACTCTGAGCTTCCTGGATTTCCTGGAAGTCTCTTTCCTTTGCCAGATTGGGGAAGTTCCCCTTTATTATTTGTTCAAATATGTTTTCTACTTGTGGCTGTTCCTCTTCCCCTTCTGGGACCCCTATAATTCGGATGTTGGAACGTTTAAAGATGTCCTGGAGGTTCCTAAGCCTCTCCTCATGTTTTTGAATTCTTGTTTCTTCATTCTTTTCTGTTTTGTTATTTTTTTCTTCCTTCTGGTCCACTCCCTTGATTTGAGTCCAGGTTTCCTTCACATTACTATTGTTTTCCTGTGCATTTCCCTTCATTTCACTTAGTTTAGCCTTCATTTTTTCCTCTAATTTTCTACCAAAATCAACCAGTTCTGTGAGCATCCTGATCAGCAGTGTTTCGAGCTGTGCATCTGACAGGTTGACTACTTCTTTGTCGCTTAAAAGTATTGGCTCTGGTGCTTTGATTTGTTCTTTGAGCCATTTTTGGTCAGGTCGTGCTGTTATGTATGAGTGGTAGAGCCTTAGGTATTCACCAGGGAGGGGAAACCCACGTTGCTGGGTTGCGATGCTGTATGTGGGGGTGGGGTCAGAAAAGAAATAATGGTGCTTGCTCCGCATTCTTTAGGATTTCAGTCCCCTCTGCCTCTTCCCAGAAGCCAACTGGGCCCTTCTGGTGCTGGTTCCCGGGCGGGTGAGCTTGTGTGTGCTCTAGGACCCTGCGGGTCTTTCCTGTGAGGCTCCCTCCTATGAGGTTGGGAATCTCTCCTGGCACATTTTAAATCGGTGATTTTAGGCTTTATTTCCCATTGCTGGAGCCCTGAGTTGCGCTGTTTCCCTGCCCATTTTGCCTCAGTTTATCTGTCAGCAAATGTGTCACTGTGGTCAGCCAACTGCCTTAAACGCTCTGCTTGTCTCCTCCCCACACCTGGAGTCTGCAGCCTGCACTCCCGGATCTGGCACCCACCACCTCTCTCCACTGGCTACCACCCCCGCCCTTCTTACTGGTCTGGTTGAATGGTTGTTGGGCTTCCATACAGTTCAATTTTCTGTCTGTTCTGGTTGTGTTTTTGTTTCTAAATCTTTGTTGTCCTTAATTTTGGTTATGTGAGGAGGCACAGTATTTCCACCTATGCCTCCATCTTGGCTGGAAGTCCCAATCCTGATTAGTTTAATGTCTTGAAGTCAGGTTGGAGTCCTCCAACTTCACTATTTTTTCAAAAACGTTTGGCTATTCTAGTTGTATCTTCCCATGTGAAATTTATAATGAACTTGTTGAATTTTTAAAAAATTCCTTGTGGTATTTTGACAATTGATGTTGAACTTACAGATTTGGGGAGAAATGACGGATCAGTGACATTGAATGTTCCAATTCACAAACATGTTATCTCTTGAAGGTCTTTGATTTTTTAAAAAAAACTAGTGTTTTCTACTTATACATATTTTTGTTACATTTCATGTTTTGTGGTGCTGCTAGAAATGGTAATTTAAAAATCTCAATGTCTAAATGTTGATTGCTACTATGTACAAATGACACTTTTGCATACTGATCTTGGTAAACTCGTTAGCCCTAGTAGCTTTAAAAAAAAAAAAAAAGATCATTTGACTTTCCTCTATAGATATTCACAGCATCCACAAATAGATAGTCTTCTTTATTTCCAATCTAAGGCCTTTTCTCTCCTTCCTGTATAGTGACCTCCAACACAATGTTGAAGAGAAGTGCCTTGTTCCCAATCTTAGGGGAAAAACAATGTGTTCACCATTCATATGCTAGCTGTAGGCTTTTTCATAAAAGTTCTTTTATCAGGTTAAGGATTCCTGCTATTTCCAGTCTGCTGAAGAGTTGTGGTTTTATAATTATAAATGGATGTTGAACTTTGTTAGATAATTTTTCTGCATCTTTTTTGGGGAAAAATCTTGAGATATAATTGACATAATATCACCCCTTTAGGCATACAATTCAGTAGTTTTTTTTTAGTATATTCAAGTTTGTTTTCTGCAACTTTTGAGATGATCAGTTTTTCTTGTTATACATGCTGATACATAACACTGCTTTTAAAAAAAATGTTGGGTCAACCTTTTATTCCTGGGATAAACCCATTCTGATTATGATATACTGTTTTTATATATTGCTAGGTTTTATTTGCTAATATAATAAATTACAGTTATGCTAAAGTCTGTGACCTTATAATAAACATTACCCTGAATATACATATTTTTATTGCTTTTGAGTAAAAGCTAAAAATGCCTTAAATGCTTCATAAAACTATTCAAAACTAAAATTTTAATTTAAAAAACTAAAAACTTTGTAACTTACATTCAATAATACTACTTGGATCGTAAAGTCACATTTGCTCTATAAAGAATAACAAAGTGAGCATTAAAGAAGCGTCACCAAAAAATTAAAAGACCTGAGTATTTTACAGAAAACTACATAACGAGAGAAAATAACTACAACAGTGAAGGCTTTCTAGTGATTGGCTTCCCTCTCTGGGTTGCTGCTATGAAATTCCTATGTGAAATGCTTAAAGGGATTGGATATGATCACACAGGTAGGGCTGGAGGTCCTGGTTTCAAGCTATAGTCACATATCAAGTGCTCGTTTTCTTAGCTATTTGTGTTATTACAAAATAAAATAGAAGACTTTTCTAAAGGTATTTTTATTTACACATTACACAGGAAATGAGTAAAATGTCAGCTGTCCATATCAGAGAATGCGGAGGCTAAGGCAGGAGTCTTTCTCAGAAGTTGCTGCTCTGCTTGTTTTATTACATCTAACCTTAAGATTCTGGTTCCCACATAGTCCAAAGACAAGACCTACAAACTGCTTTTAGTTCTTCTAAGTAGTTGTTTACCACAGGAACATTAAACACTATAAGAAAGGAAAAAGTAGATTGAATTTCTGCCCTTAAAAGCTGACACTGGAGCTTGGGGTGGTGTGGTTCAGTGCACTGAGCATTAGCCTACCAACCAAAAGGCTTGGTCACTGGTTCAATTCCCAGCCTGGGTTATAGGCCAGGTCCCCAGTTGGGGCCTTGTGACAGGCAACCGATAGACATTTCTCTCACACATTGATGTTTCTCTTCCTCTCTCTCTAAAAAATACATTAAAAAAAAAAAAAAGAATCAGTGGAAAAAAGAGAATGTCTCATTTCAAAACAATTTACATTACTGATATTTGGGCAAAACGACAGATTTTTTTTTTTTAGTTGTGTGCTTTAAAGGGTAATGTTAAATTTACCTAAAATCAGGTATGTTAAAAGGTTTCTTGCATGTTGAGTGGTTAAGTGTTATTAAAGAAAAAGTGCGAAATCTTTTGTTACAGAATAGTATAAATGTTTATTTTTTTGTATGATTTACTTTGCTGTCTTGTTTTTACAATATAGAAAAGTGTATTCTTTGAATAGCTCTAGTAAATATAAGTTTAATCTTTCTATTTTGGGATGTAAATAGAGCTAAAAAATTATATACCCAACCCTCCCCAAATAGTCTTTTAAAATCGTTTAATTAATGTGGATGTTAATCTTCTTCAGCAATTTGATGCAAATGCCTAAGTACAAAAAGTTGTTTAGTAAGTACTACACACAAAGGAAAAGGCTTAATACTTTAGCTTCTTGAAAATCAGAAAAACTAGTAGCATTTGATTGCACCTTAAAATTTTTACAAGCAAAACATTCTCGAGCAATGCCATCATATGTAATCTATAATTGTAATCCAAATTTAACAGACATTTTCTGCACACTGTATATAAATACACATCACAAAGGTGCAATTAGAATTGAACACAGAATATGTACAAAATGAACAAAGTTTAGTTTTAGACCAAAAAGGTATTGTAATCTTTTGAAAAATAACTTGATTAGATATTATTTTATCCTCTTACACTAATTTACATTTATACAGATTTTAATTAAACATAGTAGATTGAGGTGTAAGAATGTTTGTATTATCTACATTTAAAGTTTACTGCACTATAATTTTATAAATCCAAATTTCAAAAGGAAGATACTTAAATGAATAATGGAACCTTCTTTTGGAATACTTAATTTCTATTGCCTATATCTTTTGTGTGTTCATATGAACATATATACACAATACATACAATTATAGATTGCTTATAGGAAATGTAATATTCATATACTAATAATTGTTGAGGATTAAAGGTACCTAACAAAATGCCTGAATTCCAACATGGTTTTTCTTGTCATAAAATCTAGAGTCCTATTATAACAGATTCATAAATTCATAAAGCTTTTAAATTTCTGAGAATGATTTAGGTTATTTTAGTAATTATATGAAAACACTCATACCTTCAGCTTACCAAATCACTGGCTAAAAATGCCATATTAAGCTTCTCTTATATTAAAAAAATCCCACTACAATTCTGAAAGCTTTGTTATTAGGAGGCCCATTTCAGCAAATCAAGTCATATATTGGTTTGAAACTTCTTAATTCAAACTTCTATAAAGAGAACTGTTTGTACAGATGAAAAACCCTTTCCTAAATTCATCTCTTGGAGCTTCAGTATTCTTTATTTCTCCATCCAAGTCAACTTTTATACCTGATAATTATATATAAAGTTCTATTTTACCACTACCTAATAATATGTTTAACTTCTATTTATAGGAAACTTTCATTTTAATAGTACCCATTAATCACTGACAATTTATTATCATTTCAAATACATACCACTTCCCTGAAAGAAAATGGAAATATCCCAGAGCATTTCTTAACCACTTATTATAAAAACACATTGCCCATCCTTTGAGAATTATCTACTATCCCTTAATGTTTTATGTTTAAAAAAAAATAACTTTTTTATTTTAAATGTGTGCCTATGGATGACTTCCCCTTCTGACATTCCCAAAGTGACAATAGGATATTATTCTAAAATCCACCCTAAAAAGTCAATTTTTCTTTAAAAAGCACTGTTCTAAACACAATGTCATTGCAATGTTTCATAAGAATTTGTTTATGCAGACGAACTATCTGCTTATATTCTAGGTCTAGTACCAGAGAATGACTGGGTAACATCAATGCTGCTTTGGCTTTTTCTACTGAACAAAGTCATACAACACCATACATTATAAATTATAGTAATTTATAAATGTTCTTTGTCAATAGAGTCAGAAGGACAGAACATCTAATCCTTAAGAAACCCAAGCAAATTAAAAATATATATAATACAATAAAGAAAAATTCAATTTTAGAAGGGGCATAAGCACATTTAACTAAGATTTAAAATGTACTAATTTCCTCATTTAAAATTTCTTCTCTCTCAGTAATATAATTTCAGGTCTCACAAGGACTGAATTAACTATACAATAATTGTTAAACTATCTTCCAGAAAATCAAGTGTCCCTGCACCTTCAATTTGCTGTACAGTTCCACTTATCAGTCTCGTGTGCAAGAGTTAGCAATTCATAGCACAGGCATCACTTTTTGCTTTTCCTGCAGAGTTGATGACGCTCATCAAACATCGCCCGAATTCCTCAAGTATCATCCGTTCAGCTGCTGCCTTTGATTTTCCCTTCTTGTCTGCCTGCTCTGCCTGGGCAAGAAGGCAGTTACACGTGGCTTCAGCTACTTCCTTAGTTACAAATGTGAATGGCAATCTGAAATTATATGTGAGAGAGAGAGAGAGAGAATGATGGTGCTGAATAACTGCAACAGTGGATGACATTACTTCATTTGGGAATCTGTTGACATTTTCATGATTCACCAGCACACTAAGCATCATAGTTTATGCACTGAACACAAGCACATCTGAAAGGGCTTTAAAACACACCTGGTTTGAAGAGTGAGCATATTTTAAAAATACTGTTCAGAAAACATAACATTTTACATAAAATATACGTCTTCTTACCTATACAAAGTTATCTAATTAACTAAAAGATGTAATTCTACATGTTGACTTGATATTTCTATAACAAAAGTCCTCCCAATTCATGAATGTAAGCTCCACGAGTGCAGTATTTTATTTACTGCTCTATGTTCACTGTCTAGAACAGTGCCGGACACAGAGACAGTTCATGAATACTTGCTGAATAAATAAATGAATGAATTATTGTGAATCAAAAGCACTATCTCCTGGTCAACACTGAAAATAAAGCACTTTCCCATATTTCCTTTTATTTGTTTAAAAAAAAAATCAAGCACACCAAAATTTTGCATTGTTGTATCACAACAAACAAAACAATGGGAAACCCAATGTTGTTCTCTATTTGGAGTTTCATTCATAAAAACCTGAACTGTTAAGTACTAAAGTAAAACAATCTATCCTGAAGCTGGCAATACACAGCCAACTGTGAAAAGCCTTCCAGAGGCAAAATTGAGCAACGTAAATCTAACCATTAACTCAACAACTTTTAAGCAGGAAACTACAAAAAACAAAAGAAAAAATGAAGCCTTATGACAAAAGAGGGTAACTCAGGATTTAGCCCGCTATACAATTTTATAGAAATCTTTAAAATACAAAAAGCACTTTAAATCAGAAAATGTAATACTATAATTATGTCAATATTGCAATAGTATTACATAATTAATAATACTGTATAATAGCAGGCCTCATATTGCATTTGGAAATCAGAAAGGTAAAAGAAAAGAAAAAATTCAAAATGTTGCCAAAGACAAATGTTATATGCTGGTATAACATTTAAAATAATTTTTTACAAAGTTTTCATTATAGTGTATAATTTTGTGTTATTTTACATTTCTTAATATAAACAGTTCCTCATGAAAATGAACTGAAAAATTAATTATAAATATTTGTGTGTAACAATACATTTCATCTCCATGTGGAGAGTAGATTTAATATTCTGATGGCTTACTGAGAGCAGATGTCCAGAAAGGGATCCCTTATTAAGGTGCCTACCCATTTCCACTTTATCAGTCAAGATCCATTTGCTGGTGATAATGCTGTTATAAGAGTTCTTTAGAACGAAATCTGAGATATTTTGTACAAAAGAAACCTTACTTTTATAAGCATTGTGTGTTAATATCAACTTAGGCATTTTAAATGATATACATTTGCAAGGCTCCATTTAATAATCCCTCAAATTGACCTCTAACAAACTCTCTAATATAAACCCAAGTCAGTAACTTGTTGAATCAAGCCCTGCCAGTGCTGCAACAGATATGACTTTCTCCTCACAGCCACCTGGTAAGGGTGATTTGAAGGTTAAGAAAACAGAGAGAGATGATGTTCTTGAATTCACAAACTATTGCAGAGCACAGATAGTAGCCTGACTTTAAAGGAATATCCAGCTTTTCTACTCCAGAGCTTAGCTGTCTACGAAATACGGAGCTCACTAATGTACTGTATGACTGGGGCTTCAATGTGGTGGAGAAAGTGCTACGAGGGAACAGAAAAGGCAAGAGAAGGAAAGAAAGTACAAAAATATAAATGACATAACTAATAAGAGGCATGAAAATCTGGTTTTCTTAAAGATTTGTCAAATTACATAATTGCTCAACTTAGTAGGGAGAAAGCCAATGAAATTAAAACAGAGTACACTAAAGTACTGCTGTGTATTTTAGAACTACAATGTATGTGACAGTGGTTTTTCTATTGCCTTTACATTTCTTCATAACAAATAACTAAAGATAATGCAAAGAAAATGCAAAAATCAAGATATTCAAAAAACCAAAAGCATGAACTCAATTTTTCTGAAAAGAGAAACTTTACCCAAAATGAATATTCATGTCATACTATAAAAAGAGATGAACTACTGACTTACTTTCCTCCTCCGCCATTCAAAGCTGGTGTTGGCCTAGTAAGCAAATCCGAAATTTGAGAGGACAACTTGGTCTTTGCTGCTGTTTGTTGTTGTACCCTTACTTCAGCTGCATCTGCCAAGTGCATCAACGTCTTTCTTTCTGGGCTTTCTTCAAAATTTTTACAGCCAATACATTTGCATATTGAGGAACACATTATTTTTGCCTAAAAGATTTACAGAAGGAAAGCTTTCAAATCAAAACCAAAACACAGTAATATAGGCTCCATGATCAAATCAACAGATAATAAAGTTAACTAGTCAACTGACATAACTGGTCAAGTGACATAAGATTAGAGGGAAACATCTCTTGCTGACAAACAGTAAATGGGGTAACTCTCCATGTCAATAGGTAGGTATTCTTAAATCTGAGAGTGGCTATGCAATGTTTGTGTTTGAGCCCTTCCACGTCAATTCCCCTACCCCTCACTATAGATTTTCTGTAAACTACAGATTTTCCTCCTGGCATGAAAAACACCTTCTTCTGGAAGTACAGACTGTGTTCATGGATAGGAAGAATTAACATCATTAAAGTGTTCATACTACCCAAAGCCATCTATAAATTCAATGCAATGCCTATCAAGATACCAATGGTATACTTCATAGAACTAGAACTAATATTCTAAAAATGTATAAGGAATTACAGAAGAATCTGAACAGCCACAGCAATCTTGAGATAGAAGAACAAAGTTAGAGGAATCATACTTCTTGCAATAAAACTATACTAAAAGGTACTGGTATAAAAACAGACATATAGATCAAGGGAACAGAAGAGAGAGCCCAGAAATAAACCCACATCTTTATGGTCAATTAATATTTGACAAAGGAGGCAAAATCATACTATAGGGTAGAGAGAGTCTACTCAACAAATGATATTGAGAAAATTGGGCAGTACACACAAAATAATTAAATTAGACCACCTTTTTTACACCATACACAAAAATAAACTCAAACTGGATTAAAGACATAAATGTTAGACTCGAAAATATTAAAAATCTCAGAAGAAACATATGCAGTAAAATCTCAGGCATTTCTCACAGCAATGTTTTTCATCTATTGTCTCAAACAAGGGAAACAAAAGAAAAAATAAACAAATGGGACTACATCAAACTAAAGTTTTTGAAAAGGAAACCAACAGTGATAAGAAAACTTATTTGCCAATTGTACATCTGATAAGGGGTTAATATCCAAAATTAGTAAAGAACTTAATAAAACTCAATACCAAAAAACCCCAAACAATCCAATTAAAAACTGGGCAAAGGACCTGAATAGACACTTCTCCAAAGAAAACATACAGAGAGATGGCCAATAGCCATATGAAAAAAGCTCAATGTCACTAATCATCAGAGAAATGCAAATTGAAACCACAATAAGAGAGACTTCCGCCAAGATGGAGGTTTAAGGTGGATGTGCCTGCCTCCTCTCACAACCAAGTTTAAGGACAACTAAATATTAGCATCAGAAAACACAACCAGAACACGGAAAACTGAACTTTTCGGAAGTCCGCAAACAACGAATTCTTCGGCCCGACCGGTAAGGGGCGAAACCGGCGGCGGGTGAGGAGTTACAAAGGAGAACTCGATCGACCTGGGCCCGGGCGCGGAATCCAGACGCGCGAATCCAGTCGCACGGGTTCCAAACCCAGGATTGGACCTAGTGAGCAGCCCACCGGGTGAGCGACTGCAGAGGAGTCAGTGGGGAGGCGGTGGCGGCGAGTTGACTGTGGGTGCCCGGTTGTGCGTGGGTGGGGGAGTGAGCGGTGGGACCGGCTGCGGCGGCGGCGGCGCCATTTTCCCCGCTCTGACCACGCCCCCACATACAGCGTCACAACCCAGCGACCTGGGAGTCCAAGGCGCCGCTTCTCTCACTTAAAGGGCCAGAACAGACCAAAAATGTCGCAGGGGGACCTCAAAGTCCCGGAGATAAATCTAAGTGACGAAGAAATAGCAAATCTCTCAGACGCACAGTTTAAAACACTGGTCGTCAGCTTCCTCACAGATCTGGTGGACTATAGCCACGAATTAGAGAAACATATGAAGGCTAAATTAAGGGAAATGAATGGAATTCCACAGGAAACCCATAGAGATGAAAAAAAAACTGGGACTCAACTCAATGGAGTGAACCAGAAGGAAGAAAAAAATGATCAATCAGAAAGGAATGAAGAAATAAGAATTCAGAAAAATGAGGAGAAGCTTAGGAACTTCCAGGACATCTATAAACGCTCCAATATCCGAATTATAGGGGTACCAGAAGGGGGAAAGACACAACCACCAGTGGAAAAACTATTTGAACAAATAATAAAAGAAAATTTCCCCAATCTGGCAAAGGAAACAGACTTCCAAGAAATCCAAGAAGCCCAGAGAGTACCAAAAAAGTTGGACTCAAGGAGAAACACACCAAGGCATATCATAATTACATTAGCCAAAATTAAAACGAAGGAGAGAATCCTGGAAGCAGCAAGAGCTAAGGGGACAATCACCTACAAAGGAGTCCCCATCAGGCTGTCAGCAGATTTCTCAAAAGAGACCTTACAGGCAAGAAGGGGCTGGAAAGAAATATTCCAAGTCATGAAAACTAAAGACCTACAACCAAGATTGCTCTACCCAGCAAAACTTTCATTTAGAGCGGAAGGACAGATAAGGTGCTTCTCAGATAAGACCAAATTCAAGGAGTTCATCATCACCAAGCCCTTATTATATGAAATGTTAAAGGGACTTATCTAAGAAAAAGAAGTTAAAGAAACATGAACAGTGAAAGGACAACAAGCTCACAGTTATTAACAACCACACCTAAAACGAAAGCAAACTAAAAGGACAGCTAGATCAGGAGTGGAAACATAGAAATGAAGATCTCAAGTAGGGTTAGCAACAGGGGAGTGGGAGGAGAAGACGGGGAGAGAAGGTACAGAAAACAAGTAGCATAGACAGTAGATAGAAAATAGATGGGGGGGGGGGCAAGAATAGTATGGGAAATACAGAACCTAAAGGACTTGAGACACATGGACATAAGCTAAAGGGGGGGTAATGGGGGGGTTGGGGGGCAGGGTGGAGGGGAATGAAGGGGGGAATAGAACAACTGTAACAGCATAAACAATTCAAAAAAAATAAATAAATTTATTTAATTTAAAAAAAAAAAAAAAAAGAAACCACAATAAGATACCATCTCACACCTGTCAGAATGGCTGTCGTGAATAAATCAACAAATAACAAGTGCTGGTGAGGATGTGGAGAAAGGGGAACCCTCATGTATTGTTGATGGGAATGCAGGTTGGTGCAGCCACTGTGGGAAGCAGTATGGAGTTACCTCAAAAAATTAAAAATTAAACTGCTTTATGACTCAACAATTCCACTCTTGGGAATATATCTGAAGAAACCCAAAACACTAATTTGAAAGAATATATGCACCCTTCTATTCATTGAAGCTTTATAATAGCCAAGATTTGAGAACACCTCAAGTGTCCATGAGTAGATGAATGTATAAAAAAACTGTGGTGCATTTATACAGTGGAATACTACTTGGTCGTAAAAGTGAAAAAAATAAAAGAAGGAGGAAATCTTACCCTCTGCAACACCCTGAATAGGCATGGAGAGCAATTATGCTAAGCGAAATAAATCACTCAGAGAATGGCAAGTATCATTATTTCACTCATATATGGAATCTAATGGACAACGTAAACTAACAAAATACACTCATAGATACAGAGAACAGACTGACAGCTGTCAGAGGGGAGTGAGGTTGTGGGGCTGGGAGAAAAAAGTGAAGGGTTTAAGAACAAAAATAAAAAATAAAAGATCTTATAGGAACAGACAACAGTATAGTGCTTACCACAAGATAATAGGTGAGGAGGGTAGAAAGGGGCTTAGGGGGGAGAAATGATGATGGAAGGGGACTTGGGGTGGTGAACACAATACAATAAACAGGTTGAATTAATTATAGAATTGTACATATGAAGCCTACATAATTTTTAATTCTCACCTGAAGATATGTTTATTGATTTGGTAGAGAGAGTGGGAGAGAAAGAAAGAGAGCATGTGGGAGAGAAACACTGATGTGAGAGATACACTGATCAGTTGCCTCCTAGATGCTCCCAAACAATCGAACCCAAAACCTAGGTATGTGCCATGACCAGGAATCAAATCGGCAACCTTTTGGTGTACAGGAGGACAACTCTGTTAGATTGTATTGTGATAGCTGTCATAGCAACAGGCATTAAAAATAAAACACCAGAATTGGTAAATTTTGGTGTAGTCATTTGAATATTGATGGAAGAAAATAGGCAACATTTTCAGCATATTATGCTTTAGAATTTCAAGAAAGGTGAAAATGCAACTGAAATGCAAAAAAAAAAAAAACAAAAAAAAAACCCCAAACCAAAAAACCCCAAACAAACAAACAAACAAAAAAAACCCAAACCAAAAACAGTTTGTGCAGTGTGTAGAGAAAGTGCTGTGACTTGATTGAAAGTGTCAAAAATGGTTTGCAAACTTTCATGCTGGAGATTTCTTACTGGTGACACTCCGTGGTCAGGTAGACCAGCTGAAGTTGACAGCAATGAAATCAAGACATTAATTGAGAACAATCAACATTATACCATGAGGGAGATAACCGATATACTCAAAATATCCAAATCAATAGTTATTGGTGAAAATGAAAAATATGTCTTTTATTTTATGGTAAAAAGCATATGGACTTTTTGGCTAACCCAGTAGTTTGTTTTACAAAATCATGTTCCCATTTTTCCACATCTTCCTTTTCTCACATCATGCTTCAAGGAATCCCTTTTTCCATGTCATCTGACATAGACCGAATTCATTCAATTTAATGGGTGGGTATTAATTCCTGGTATGGATGGGCCACATCTTACTTGGTCATTCCCCTACTGATGGGCATTTGTTTCTAGCTTTTGAGCAGCAAAAACAATTCATAAAAATATTTTTGCTGGTCCCAAATGGTCGGGACAAGTGCAATAGGCAACTGACTGATGTTCCTCTCACACACTGATGTTTCTGTCTCACATAGATGTTTCTCTCCCTCTCTTTCTCCTTTCCTTCCCCTGTCTCTAAAAATAAAGATAAGATCTTTAAAAAATAAATAAATAAAAATGGTTGAGATAATAAAAAATATATGTATTTTCTTGTATATATAATATGTATATAAAATGGTTTTTATTTCTATGAGCTACATTACTAGAATTGGGCTCACTGGCCGAAGGGTGCATATATTTTAATTTTAGTAGAAGTGGCCAGATTGTTCTTTCAAAAGGCTGTGACACCATGTCTCATCAGCAATATATAAGGGAAGCCTGTCCTACATTACATCCAACAATGTATGTTATAGCTCTTTTTACTGTCTACCAATCTGACTGGGGGAAAATAAAATGAGATGCACTGTCCTTTAATTTACATTTTGCAGACTCCTGGTAAATTTGAGTATCTTTTATTGGTTGCATTTTCTTCAGTGAACCTATGGGAATTTAAATAAACAACTTCTCTCCATAACACCTAGCGAGATAAACAGATCGCATTATGAACACATTTACCCTACTCCTTTTTTACAATACACTAATAAATTCCATTTATCAAGGGGAAAATGTATATACATTATGAGTTAATTGGGTTACTAACAGCCAATCTGGGACTCCTTACCTAAAGCAAGATTAAGAAGTACCTAATGATGAAGAGATAAAAATCACTGAATCAATAACATAAATTTAGACTAAGTTTTAAGAACCGTAAGAAAGGTACAATATCTAATAGGAACTCAGGAAGGAGAAATTAGAATGACCAGGCAACCATTTGGCTTTGTAATTCAACTTTTGTGGTAAGAAAAAAAGGGGAGGAGGGAGTAGAAAAAGGTCACAAGAAAAGCCATTTAATATAATACGAACAGTCACAAATTCAATCAACAAGCTCTGTGAAAAGAACATAAATACACTATCCGGAATGCAAACAAATTGGACCGAAAAACCCAATCAATTCAAAAGACCAACAATTCAACACAAACTGTCAGACAACTTCGCAGCTAATTCATAGTGAGCCAATTAGCCACGACTAGTCAGAGTTCAGTATATTCCAAGTTTTCCTATTTCTTGGTCTTTTAGAACAATAAATTATTTAGACATTGTATATGTCCAGAATGTCAAGGATTTTATTGCAACAGATAGGGCGGCTCTCTCTTTCAACATATTCAACCAATCTACTGCCGTTTCTACTTCTATTGATTCACAGATTTGTTAACTAGTTCAATTAAATTATTAGTTTGCACATGTTTGAATTTCATACACCTAGCATGTATTGTTCACTGCCATATGCACAGAAGGGTTTCTTCATCTTTTTGACCCAGCTTGACATCGATTTCCACTTTTTCTTTTTGTGGACTTGGTTCTATGGCTTACATTTTTACATATTCATGACAATATTTGTGTGATATGGGTAACAAACAGAAGACCCCCATTTGATCAGAAGTTCAAACAAAAAAGGTCAATCTCTCCCAACACTGGATGAAAAATGGCTTGTGGGACTCTGAGACATTATTTAAGAGACTTTCAAAAATAATATTGATTATATGCAATCTTCAGTCATGCTGTCTTTAGGACTAACAAGATGTTACTATACTTTTTGAGTGAATATTTGGCCTATGCAATACATAAATGAAGACTTCACTACACAGGGAGTTCAGTACACAAATCTTTACTCTGACACATTTTGTACGACAGGCCCTGAACTGCAATTGCACACTGCTGGAGCAGAGCGAAACTCACCAGGGGAGACTGCCATCCTTTGTGGTATTACCTTAATGAATGCAAGGGTAGGCCTTCTGCCAAAACTAAAAATAAGGTCTCTCGGTGAATATGAAATTTGAAAGAAGGAAAATATATCAGATGAGAAGAGCCAACTATAGAAATGACTTCAGGTGCACCAAGAAACCAATTACAGCAACCTAGGACTAATCTCAGGCATGACTAGATTCTTATAATTAAGTTTTGAAAATAAAAATAATACACTATATAGTATTTTGTCTGAAGCAAGATGGGGATGATTTACCACAGCATTTGTCAAAGGAGAGTTTCAACTACATTCTTCAGAAAAAAATGCTTGACCCATAAGTAAAAACAGCAGTTAAGTGGGTTGGGAAAACAGTAAAAACACATGCAGTTATCTCACCATTTACCAATAACTTCCTCCAGCAATATTCTACATTCCTTCTTTCCTACTTTTATGTTCACAAAGCAAACTTAACATAATTTAGTTTCTACCAAGTAGTATTCTTCAGTAGTGCACTATGAACATTTGGAAAAAATAAATCTTTACTTTCAGGGCCATTTTGTATCCATATGTATTTTTCAAAAGCCCATGGGGGACAGAATGGGTAGGTAGCACTGACCCTCAGTTGAGAATCACTATAGAGTTTCCAATCCACTTTGCTATTGTTATTTTTGTTGAAAATCAATAAACTGGTGCTCTGATTTCCATACTTCCAGGTACAATGACCAAGAAGTTATGAACTGGTAAATCAGCTAATAAGAACCAAAACTGTAATGACAAAACCAAGGCACAGACATACCTGAGAGATATTGCGGGTATCACAATAAAGCAAGATGTAATTGTTTTACTTGTGCAGTGTCTTTCCTTCAATTTAAAAAAAAAAAAACCCTCAACATCTGTGAAGCACAATAAACCAAGGCATGATAAAATGAGGTAGGCCTGTATTGCTCTCTGAACCTTACTTGAGAGGCCAGGTCTTCCTCAAATGATGGAAGCCAACTATTCACATTTTCAAACTGCCATAGCAAAGCAATTCCCCAATTTTCAAGTAAATTTTTACAGTATGCCCTTTCTAATGTTATTTTCAAAAAAAGGGTTAGATTATTTTCCCCAACCAGCATCTCACCTCATAGCATTCACAGTAGTTTTTAAGACATCCTGATCGTTTGCAATTACATCCTTTGCTATGACGTCGATCTGATTCTCCTTCCTTTCCTTTTCCTATTTTAGGTTTAAAAGCTTCAGGATTTCTGTCAAGGCATGCCTATCAAAACAGATCAAACGTCAAGTGAAGTTTAATCACAGGAAATCAACTCTAAATACTGCAAAGGGAATTAATTTTCTTTGCACAACAAAGAGTTCTACATAAAAGAGGTAAAAACTGAATTTTTATCAGTTAAATGATACAAAAAATAATCACCTTTATTGCCTTTTGCCTTTCATTTTCATGTTCCAAATTATTGTAACAATTAGTACAATTGCAGTTATTGCAAAATTCACCATTTGCAAAGCAATCACAGTATCTGGAATATAAAAATCAATGCAAGTTATGTAAAAATGACACTGTTAAAACAAACACAACTATGAATTTTTTGATCTAGTATCATTATATATGTGGTAAAGCATTTCAGAAATGTATTCAGAGCTACTTAGAGTTAACATATATTGTTAACCACATGATAAAGCTGAAAATTAAGGTCACCAGCTCTCAGAATTTTAGTTTAGAAACTTACTTTCAGTAGCAACAGCTATCAACACGAGCTGCATAATTTTATGTGCCCCCAAAGTAAATTATTTCAAAATCATGAAAAAGGAGAAATATTGTCTATATTCTGTTAGTGGAACCTGCTCACTTGAACTATTGCTGTGCTTCTTTGGAGTCTAAACTCTCGTAAGATCAGTGCTTTTCATTTAATTGTTTCATATCAGACCTCTCAGTTCAGTATTAATAAATTAATCATCCAACAATTTAAAAAATCACTCAGATTAACACCTCATTCAAGAGACCAAATTATAAAGGTCATAATTAAGGTCAAATGTATTATTATTAAGGACAGAGACTATGTCTGTCTCCCGCTGCTGTGATCCTAACCCCTATACCTGTGCTTCATCTATTATAAAGACTCTACAATTATTTCTTTCTAAACAAATGAAACAGTATTTTCACATTGTCATGTTCTCATACACATTGGTATGTCTATTTAAATTACTCAGGCTATGGAATAGTCTGTTAAGAAATTTTACTAAACTACATTTATTTTTAAAAGTATTTTCATGTATATCAGTGAGGAACAACAGCAAAAAGACTTACAATTTCAAACACAACGATTTTGTACAGTTACAGGGTTTTCTGGGCCGACTGGCGGACTCTGATGGTATTATGCTGCACACACACACACAAAAAGACACACATTTTAATCAATTAAAAGTAACTATTCAAAATTAGAGAAGCCCCTAACCTGTAAATTGTTCCTAAGATAAAGCTTTAACAAATGTATCCATCACTAATAAAAAGTTTGCTATGTTGTTCCATTTACATTAATTTCAAAAGCAAATTGTAACATAAAAAGGGAGGTAGAGAGCCAAGATATGGGGGTTGGGGGGCAGGGTGTTAACATTAACTTCAACAGAAGATTCCCAAAATACTCTTCCTTCAGAGAACTAGAGTTGCTATCTCCTCAAAATATTTTAGATTCAATTCTAAAAGGTAGTGAGAAGAAAAGGGTGTGTGGCACTGAATTATTGGAAGGGGAGGGAGCGGTAGACTGGAACCAACCAACACTGCAAAGGCAAAAATTCACAGTTAAAAAAACAGACAAACGAACAAAAGAAGCAAGGACCTAACATAACAACTTGAAAAGTATATTCAGGATGCGAAGGAAAGGGGAGGGGAAAGGAGAGGACAGAGGAAGAACGGAGAGACAGAATAATAAAGCATGTGGAAAAATTGGTGAATCCAAGAAAAAATATTTGGGAGTTATTTTCTTTGATGAACTACTGATATATTTAATACATGAAAATAAATACATGACTTAAAATTTAAAAAGTCCTGCCATATATCACTAGATTTCCCCCACCTCCACCACTGGTCACGCCTGGGAAAACTCCCGAGGCCTCTAGACTCAGCTGGAAACTCATCTTCAGCACAGAGCTTAGCTTGAAGAGGGGTGGGACAGAGGCGGAGTAAAACCCTCCGGGTTGGCAAAAATACAATTATTCATAATGTGTGGTGGAGGGCTCCCCTGGGGGAGGCTGGGTGGATAGGGCAGGGGAGGGAGGAGAGCACCCCTGGGTTGGCGCTGATGTAGTGTTGGCTAATAGGACTAAAATAGGCATCTCAAGGGGTGGCCCTCAAATAAAATATTTGGGAGTTCCTTTGACTATTACTATAACATTTTTGTTAAAGTATTTCAAGATAAAAAGTACCACAGATGCATTGCTCACATAGCTTTGGGGAAAAAAGGAAAAAATCAAATAAATAACTTGATATATATATTAAATACATATATATGAAATATACACATACGTGTGTATATATATATACATATATATATTTTTTTTTTTTCATGCTGCATTTAACCTGATCCAACAACTTAACTGACATATTTTCTGAATACTCACCCATTGAATGGAAGCCTTGCCTGGGTCTGGATCCCTGGTGTACCAGTAAAGTTAGAGTTGCTTGCTATAGACACATATGAAGACTGCTGTAGCTACATGCAAGGAAAGACAATTTTAGGCCATAATTACAAAAAAGGACAATATTCTCAGATATAATGATCAGTAAGAAGCACAAATTCATCTACTAAAATAGATTAAAGAATTTCATGTAAACATACTAACTCATGGAGATTTTCTGAACATCCAAACTAATATTAACTGAGGTGAAAACAATGTGAATTTTTTTTAAAGATTTTATTTTTGGACAGGGGAAGTTGAGGGAGAAAGAGAGGGAAACATCAATGTGTGGCTGCCTCTCACGTGCCCCCACCAGGGACCTGACCAGGCATGTGTCCTGACTGGGAATAGAACCAGAAATCCTTTGGTTCGCAGACCAGTGCTCAATCCACTGAGCTACACCAGCCAGGGCCAATGTGAAATTTTAAAAATACAACATGGTACAAACATAATACATGTTTTCATAGAGGAATATGTTATCAGAATCAGAAAATTATAAATGCCCTAAAAGTACTGTAACAATGTGTATTGGCTAAAAAAGTGCTATGTTATCTGCTTGTAAATAAAACTTACTCTATTGATCATTTATCACACTGCAAGTTATAGAAAACGAGAAGTTACATGCACAGTAATTAAGTTCCTACTTAACACTGATTTCTAAACATAAGAAAAGAGATGCTAATAATAAAAATACTGAACATTAATTTTAAAAATCAGTACCACATACTGATGTACATACTCCCAAGTACATGTCATTCAGTTTCTCTCTCTTATATTCTGAGTAGATCAATTCAACAGCTTAGAACATGGTTCAAATTTGCTTGGTTCTTACATGAAAAAGAAAACTTCCACTTCCTAGAAGCAATACTCCTAATCCAAGTCAGCCAATCGGATATCTGTAGCTTCGATCTAAAGATGACCAAATTGCACTGGTCAGGTAGCTCGGTTGGTTAGAGCATTGCCCCATACACTAGGGCTCTGAGTTCCATCACAGTCAGGGCACATACAACAAGCAACCAATGAATGCATGAATAAGTAGAACAACCAATCAGTATTTCTTTCTCCCTCCCTTCCTTTCTCAAATCAATTAAAAAAAAATAAGTTAGAGGGTTTGAATAGTTTTCAAAATGTGACAACACTCAATATCTTACACCCAATTATCCTTTGGGAAATGCAATGACTTCATTTTTGCCTCATACCTGAGTAACATATTGAGCTGGAAGCACCGCATAACCCACATTCCCTGTCCCCGGAGCTGGTGCCAGCACAGTGCCTGGTGGCAGGTTAGTGAGGTTTGGCTGGATCTGTGGCAGTGGGGTGGCAGGCATGATGAGCCGCTGCTGTGGCTGGCTAGTAGTAACTATTTGTGAAGTTGGATTGATTGGTTTTGGAACAACCTAAACAAAAGAAAGTATATCAATCATTACAAAAATAAATTTTATAGCTTCTAATTCAGTATATATCTCTTGTAATTAAATCTTAACTTTTTCCTGTGGCCACCTAGGTGGCTGTTCTTGGTTGGGGTCCATTCTGCACCTAAGGCAGGAGATGGTAGCTGCAAATAAAACAAAATAGTTGCTGGAGCTGATCAACTCTATACTCCAACTTGTTAGGAAGAGTAAAGAATATGTGCTGGGGTACAAGAGGACTCTGAAAATGATCAGACAAAGCAAAGAGAAACTGGTTCTGCCTTGAGGAAATCTAAAACAGAGCACTAAGCCATGTGGGCTAAGATTGGTGTACATCAATACAGTGGCAATAATACTGAATTGGGCACAGGGGTGTGGAAAATACTATAGGATATGCATACTGCTATCACTGATCAAGGTGATTCTGGTATTATTAGAAGCATGCCAAACAGACTGGTTTAAAACAAATCATGCAAAATTTGCCTTTAATAAAACTGGCCAGAGCTTAAAACAAACAAACAAACTTAAAAACTTTCCATCTGACAGAGACTGAGAAAAAAGTTATCTGACACTCACTTGTTTGACAGTCTGCGCAGACACAAGTGGGACTGACATCCGCACTGGAGTGGTGCTGACAGTGGGCTTTGCTTTTTTAAAGAGGAGGAAAAAGGGACAATTTACTTTCAGAAAATAATATTTAAAGTATCTTACTTAGTTCTCTCAAGACACCCTCATGAAAGAGCTTAACAAATTCCACCTGCTTCCTATTGGAGCAATCTTTAATCAGAATAGTTAGCTTTCAAAATTCCTTAATCCATCTACCAGGGAATTTATATCTAATTCCTTAGCCCATCTACTGGTAGTTATTTAGTCACTTTATGAGGGACTGTTTTCATTTAAGACATTCTTCCAAAAGTACTTCAATCTGTATTCAGATGACATATACAATCACTGCTAAATACAGTCAGATGAAACGTTGCATAAATTTAAAAACCTGCCTTTGAGGAGCCTGGGGTAACAATGCTATTCTATACTGTTTCTAGTTGCTGTGTTTATATTCAAGCCAGAGAATATATCATTCTTGTGTAATTCATTATTTACAGTACCTACTAAAAGGCAGCATAGCATGAAAGGTAATATGTATGGGCTCATAAATCATCAAACCCTGGGGGTTCAAATCCTTTCTAAATGCTTAAATTCTCTTTACCTATAACTCCATCTACAATATAGAGGTAGTATCTCCCTTAAAGAGTATGAGGATAAAATACATTGATTCATAAAAATTTATTAGGCCCTGGCTGGTGTGGCTCAGTGAATTGAGTGCCAGCCTCCAACTAAAGGGTTGCTGGTTTGATTCCCAGCCAGGGCACATGCCTGGGTTGCAGGCCAGCTCCCCAGTAGGGGGAGCAAGAGAGGCAACCACACACTGAGGTTTGTCTCCCTCTCTCCCTACCCTGTCTAAATATAAATAAAATCTAAAAAGAAAATTATTAGAATAGTGCCCAAGAAATAGTAAGTGTACTGAATAAATGTCAGATGACATTGTCATTGTATTACTACATTACTACTATATACATGGCATTGTGGACAGAGTTCCAGGGAAACTAAAGAACTAGATACCTGCTCAAAGAGATAACATACAAGTAGAGCTGATTAGACAGTACCCAGATAAAATAAATACTGTTTAAAATAAAAAGAGAAAGTCCTGTGGCAGTTCAAAGCAGACAGAAAATATAGGTGACTGGCAGAGAATGGGAGTATGGAAAGAATGCATTGAAGGCACTGTGTCTAAGGAGGGTCCTGATCAGTGGACAGTTGCAGAGAGGGCACACAGGCTGGAGGACATGCCTTCCTGAGGATGAAGCTTGAGAAGTAGAAGCTGGATGCCGGGAAGCTGCAAAACATTTCACAAAATGTTGGTGAACAGACCAATTCGGTTAGAGTCTAGGGTTAAAGTAGGCAAGCACTGGCACAAAGAAGGCAGACTGCAGCCATTCTGAAAACCTTGAATGTTAGGGTAGAAATCTCTCTCTATTTTAAAGATTTTATTTATTTATTTTAGACAGAGGGAAGGGAGGAAGAAACTGAGGGAGAGAAACATCAATGTGTGGTTGCCTCTCGTGTGCCCACTACTGGGGAGCTGGCCTGTAAACCAGGCATGTGCCCTGACCAAGAATCAAACCAACAATCCTTTGGTTCTTAGGCCTGTACTTAATCCACTGAGCGATACCAGCTAGGGCAGAAACATGTACTTTTAATTCAGTAGTTTCTGAGGGTTCTGAAGTACAGAAATACTATTGAAACAGCACAAAAAGAAATTGTGTTTGGAAGCAGTGTGTAAGAGAATGGAGTTACAAGAAACAAGGAAAATTAGAAGAATGCAAAAAATGAGGGTCTCATTTGGGGTGACAGCACTGGGAATGGAAAAAAGAGATCAGCCACAGAGAAATAGTGGAGATGAAAGGACATGAATTATCAACAATTTGGATGGTAGAAAATGTAAGTGTAAGGGAAGAAGTCATTGCTAAGCTTTCAAGTAGTTGGGAACATGACAGTTAGTAAAGCTAAAATTTCAGGGAAGAGAATGTTTAAAGGAAAGATGAAACCTGACATAGAAAAATGCCATGAAGAAATTCAGGAGACAGACTGGCACTACACCTGTTATGTTTGGACCAAAAGAAACACATTCATACTGCTTACTGCCACTTCCAGAGTCTAAAATAAAGGGATTTAGAAAGATAGAAAGAAAATCCCTTCAGGTTTTATCTATGCAGACAGTCTAGAGACTGGTCTGGAAGACAGAGGTTAAGAAAAAGGGCTCTAAATTGCTCTGAACCATAAAACAAAAAACAACAGTCTTCCCTTGATAGAAAGGCTGGGAGGGTTGACGGCCTAAGACCAAAAGGTAAGAGTCTTGGAACATTAGAGTACTCTGACCTAAAAGGGAGTGGGCTCCTGTAGTAAGGTGACAACTTAGGGAGAAGGGGAAGAAAAACAACCTCCAGAAAGTGTATGATTAGTGGTGATAAATGTGTATCTCTGAATACACATACAAAAAACAAAACAAAACAACACAAAAAACTAAACAGTATGCTTAATAAGGATGAAGTTTGCAGTAGGTATGAATTGATCTCAATAAAGTTGCTATACAAAGGGTATATATATATGACCATAAATTATAGAAGCAGTGACATCTGACACCTGATTTGAAAGTTTCCTGTTCTGTTTGATTCTCCTCAGTTACTTTATCTTTAGTAAAGTTATAATAACTATTATAGTCTGGTCTTGGCAATACTATATGAAATTTTAAAAATCTGAATTCATGCTAGGCGTATAGAAGAGTGGACTCCCTACACCAATAGCACATAGAACAGCGATTATGAAACTAGTTCAATTAAGAAGAATGTAAGAACTTCCTAATGGTCTGTGAAATAATGGGAAAGGAGTGTGTGGCCTGTCCTCAGGCTCAGATGATTCTTATTTGGATAATAAAGAAAGGGTAACTGTCCATGTGCTCCAGTGCATACAAAGAGTTAGAAAATTAGGGAACTCTGGGTTTACATTAGCTTGGCATCTGCATTCTGAGTTTTAACTGAAACCTGGGTAATGAAGAAAACAGAACACTATAAATTATCTGCAGGGGTGAGTCATATAAGTTAGCAGTCCATATTTCTCAGCCTCCTTAATATTACTACTATTGCAGTTTTCACAGAAGCTGGCATAACCTTTTATTTTTTAATCTTTAACAGGAACTCTAAACAATACTTTCAGAATAGCCCCTTCCAAACTTCAAAAACCATACCTGCAAGTTCTTAAGATTTTAAAAATTTCTTAAATTGATTTCCTCCCTCACCAAGATGGTATATTATAATTTAAAAAGGTTAACCAAGTACTCTTCTGGGTCTTCCTGCCAATTAACAGTTGTAGCCTTTGAATACTGATTTTTGTATGGCTTTAGTGGGAAAATGTAAATCACTCATAGAAAATCAAGCCCTTAGAAAGGCATAATGATATACTTGATAAGTTAGAGAAACTATTTAGTGTATCTCTTAATAAAAACTGTAAATTAAACTCATTATTCCTGTGAAATAATATATATACCCAGATCTTTTATGGGCTAGGAAAGATAAAAAGAGAAAAATACAGGTGGTTACAAGGGAAATCACATGAGTAATAAGTGTGTGTGAGTGCCTGAAAGAGGTTATATAAAGAGAAGGAGCCAGAGAGACGAGAGAACAGAGCAGGAAAGTTGAAGGTGGAAAGCAAAAAAGGAAAAAGCAGAGAAGTAGAAGAGGGGGAAGGGTGGAATAAGGAATTTCCAGGAGGCAAAGAGAATAGAGAGGTAGAGGAGCAGAAAAACAGACACGAAGTTGGAAAAGAAGGTGCTAATAAATACACTAGAATTATGGAATGTCTAACCCATCCCTCTGCTCTTCCTGCATCTTCAGCTCCCTTTTCTGCTTATACCAAAGGTTTATTCTTGATAATGAGTAAATCAGTCTTAACATTATACTGAAAATGGACACTCAGCATATTGTGTACATACAAATACACATATAAAATATAATCAATTGTATCTAATGACTGTTTTATATCTAAGGAAATTGAACTCGTAGCATTATTGGATTGGCCGAAAAGTCCTTGTATGTTTTTTCTGTAAAAAGACAGTTTTCATTTTCACCAGTAACTTTATTGATTTGGATATTTAGAGTATGTTGACTATTTTGCAGGTGGTATAACACTGATTGCTCTCAGTGTCTTGGTTTGATCGCTGTCAATGTCAACTGGTCTACCCATGGCCATGGGGCATCATCCAATGAGGAATCTCCTGCACGAAACTTTGCAAACCACTTAAGACATGTTCAATTCTCCAAACACTGCACAAATCTTTTTTTTTGTATTTTAGTTGCATTTTTACTTTTCTTGAAATAGTAAAGTATAACATGCCAAAAAATGTCACACATTTTCTTTCATCAATATTAAAATGGCTACACAAAATTCTCCAATTCTGATTTTTTAATTTAAATGCATGCTGATATGACAGCTATCACAATACAGTCTAACAAAATTGTTTCCAATGAAGTTAAAGACAATTAAGTGCTACTAGAGCCATCTTACAGCAAAAAACAAACGAACTTTTTGGCCAACCCAATACTTCTGTTAGTATCCTGATAAGTTTAAATATTAAGAGATTATAAAATTTGATTCCCCTAGTCAGCAATGTTTCATTTTCCCTCTTATTAAGAGTACTGATTGTGAATTTTCTTCCACAATCAGTTTAAAGAAGCATTTGAAAATATAATTACATGTCTAATTTTAATGGAATATACACTAAAATAGTTGCCCTCGTGCGTTCTCCATTTTTCTCCCATCACTAATTTAAAAAATAGATTTTCCCCTTAGGTAAAGTAGCTATCAGCAATAGATAGCTCCAATAGATACCTCTGATTACTTAATAAAAAGGAAAGAATAGGTCTTCAATTCTATTTACAGCCAGTAAACAATAAATCATTCACTTGCCATCAACTACTTTTTGATGTCACTAGAATATACATCAGTCTTCCAAGGGAAAAAAATTAGGTCCTAAATTATAAACTGCCCTGATTCCTTCACAAAATTCACTTTAAGTATAAATATGGAGAAAGGTTATATGCATGAGTCTGTGTTTCATATGGCAGAAAGGATTAAACATCATCAGAAAATAAAAGGAATATAAACAGGAATACCTTCCAGAAAAAATACAAGTGAGCAAAATAACGGATCATTGAAATGGCTTTTTATTAGCAATTACAGATTCAAAATAAGAATATAAATGATATAAATTCCTACTTATCATTTATACCTTGCCTACTGGTCATTTCAGCTCACCCAAACCTTATCAAGCATCTTCATAGTTTAGAAAATAAGATAAATAATTTGGTTCTATCTCAATTTATCCCACTGGCATAAAACAGTAGGCTTTTAAACTAGCAATAAAATGGCCAACTGCCATTTGTTGAATAATTGTTATTCAACAAATTATTGAATAATTATGATTATCTGGTGGTACAGCATACTGTGTACCACCTTCCTAACAGAATGTATAAAACCACGATTCTATTTCACTGCTTTCTATAACAGCTGCTGACTCAAACTCTCAAGAGAAATGCCATACTTATTCAGGATTTCAGCAAGGACTGATGTTCAAAGCATTGATTACTATATTAAAAAAAAAGGTTACTAACCTTGCTGAAGAGGCTGAGTGTTTGTACTGGGATTCTGACTACCTGGCTGGGTTGAGCTACTGGCTGTTGTGGCAGTAACAAGTCGGACATAATGAAACTTGCTTCCAGGCACTTGGATCTGCTGGACATTGGGAGCAGTTGCCAGAGGAATAATTGTCTTAAATTGTGATGTGCTCACGCCTCCAACAGTAATGGTCTGCACAGCCGATTTCACTGCCTATTAAACAATACAACATGGCTATCATTAATCTGGTATTTAACTTTCCTATACCTTTTAACTTAAGACAATTGCTCAAGTAAAAGTATGTTCCTGTGTTTCATCAAAAGCTGTTGAAAAAAATAACCTGTTCAAAGAGAAATGAGAAGAACAGTAATGAATACAGGTGAGAAACCCACAATGATTGAGTTCTGTCTTCCATCTCTAGTGGTTAACATCCTTGATAATCCAGGTCAGATGATTTGCTATGAAGAAATTATTACTTAAATTACAAAAACTCATACAGTTTTGTTACTATCAGGTGAAATTTATGAGAAATAGATTATTTTAAAATTCCCAGAATTAAGCCTCATATTCAATACATAAGAAAGGGATACAGATATTTGGCTTTATCACTATCCACCAAATTGACTATTTCCCATGTTCTAAAGGAGAAAGAAACCCCCCAAAAGCCCCCTTAAGTCTAGTCATTTCTGAAAGGCTTAGAGCACTCCAAAGATACAAACGTACCCACTAACACATGGGTAGGAGACCAAATTCAGCCCAGAATCACACCAACTTCGTTGTCTAGGGAAACTAACTACTTTTGGGTGATTCAGATCTGAGATTATTTTTAATTTTCTCCTTCAGTTCAAGTTCCTAAAAAAACTAAATGAAACATCAGAGACAGAACAGAAAAATCATCTCTTAAGTTTCTCTAATCAATGTTTAATCAATGCATAACAGACTATCATACAAAGCAAAGGTCCAAACAAAATTCTTAACTACTTCTATAGTATTTTATAAAGAATCACATCCCCACCTATTCTTCAAAAAACCCTCATGCTAAAAGGTAACTAATATGATTGAGGATATCTATATCATTATGTGAATAATAATTTGTTAAAGAATAATTCTTAAGAATTTGAACATTTTCTTAAAAGCCTAAAAAATTAAAAAAAGAGAAAAATATCATTTAGTTTGGAAATTCTACAGGTAATAGTCAACAGAGATTACTTCAGCATAAAATAATTCACATATTATCATTAGGCAGAGGGACCACAAAGCAGATTTAAAATAAAGAGATAATAGCCATTACAGTCGATGAGTTAAATGAGAATATAAAACTTGAAGAGATAAAATGCATACATTAAGAAACTACTGAAAAATCAAGCAACCTGAGACAAACACATACAATGGTGCAAGTCACAGTCCTTCCTGTATCAGCTCTAAAGGGGGGAAAAATACTGTCTTAAGAAACAAAGTGCCTCAAACCTAGCAGTTAAGTGTATTGGTTACTTAATATGTATATATGCCAATGCTTAAAAAACTCTAAGATGGTCTGATTTAAAGCTAGTGACCATTTCACTAGCTCACCACAGCCATGGCACACGCACAGGGGCTGGTTTAGTTAACTGTGCACAGTACTGTGTGTGCCTTTCCTTGTTTCTTTACTTTCAGCTTTTCTGTATCCTCAACTTCAACCTACAACTCTGAGAAGCTGCATAAAATTGGGTCTTAAAAATAATCAGATTTGACTATATTTTTAATCAGCATGTCTGTTTACATAGTTCTTTAAATGTTTGAAGTTAAATATTATACTTCTATTTGAACTACTTACTCTTCTATTCCTTTTTCTCTCTCCTTTCTTGCTTTCTTTTTGGTTAAATGTTTTATTATTTCATATTCCCACTGTGATTTACATATTATATTACTATTCTTTTGGTGCTTACTCTAGAGATTACAATGTAGAAATTAAGTTAGTACTTTACACATCATACAGACAATGAAAGAACCATAGAACACTAATATCATTTACTCTTGCCCCACCTTTGTGTTAAGTATTTTAATTCTACATATAAGTTAAACTCCACAAGACATCCATTTATGTATACTGCACAAATTTACCCTTTCTGTCCTTTCCTTATGTGTAGCTCTGCTGATGAGAAATTTTATCCACTTACTTTTTCAAAACATCTAATCCTTTATCTGTATCTGATAAACTCATCTACAAAATTTTTAATCTCCATTTTAAGTTTGAAAACATTTGCTATTTATCATAAAAATATTAATGATTCCTTTTCATAGTTTCTAATTATCTGCTGAAGTTTCTCATCTTGTTAAAGAAATTTCTGAATATATTACTCAGGTACTTTAAAAATCTGAGTCTGATCATTCTACTGCCTACATCTCTTGGTTTTCAATAATTTGGCCTGGTTGCCTGGTATGTCTGATGATTTGTCACTAAGTGCCAGATACTGTTTATGAAAAATCAAGGAGATAATCTGAGGATCTGAATATTATATTCCTCCAGAGAGAATTCACTTAGACTGCTGGAAGGCAGTGAGGAGTGAGGACAGATTATCTATACCAGTTACAAACTGAGCTGATTTGACGCTGAGCTTCGATCTTCAACAAGCCTTGTCTATTTCTGGTTCACTCTCACCCCATCATACTTCAATGGCCCTAATCAGGGTTGATGTGTTCACAGGGTTCCTTATCCTTGTTGGGGCATGACCCTAAATTTTTATCCATTAGAACTATAAGATTAACAGATCATCTCAGTTTCTCCACTGTTCTGTGGGCACCTTTTGATCACCTTCCTAGTCTCTCAGCCACAACTTAACAAATCAACGCGAACACTGAGGGGAAGTGTCGCAATGAACACTGGGTGGACTTCTGTAGGCTTCCCTTTACTTCAGAGTGGTGGCCTCTGATGTTCCAGTTCCCTGGTATTTCTCCAATGCCAAAAGGATTTTTAAAATACACCTTACTTTGCTTTTTAGTTGTTCTTGGCAGAATGAGTCTGCAACAAGCTAGTTCTATAGGCCAAACAGAAAATCCAGAGTTCCTGGGTTTCGATCTAGACTATATCATTTCCTACCTGTGTGACCTTGTGTAACTAAAACTTTTCTGTGTCTAAGTTTCCTCATCTGAGAATGTGAAAATGGTACTTTATCAAAGGATTGTTGTATAAAGTGCAAATAACTCATCATATATTACAATGCTCAATTAATGTAAACTGCTATTTGTATCATCATAATTATGCCAATTACTGATGGAGAAACTGAAGCTCAGAAAAATTAAGTACCTTCTCCAAGGTCATACCAGCTAACAAGTAGTAGAGCCAGGATTTGAACCAGATCCAATTCCAAAGCTGATTCTCTTAAGTTAGACATTATAATGCTTGCTGTTATAAATGCTTAATGAATAATTAAATGAATGAACAACCCTGTCCAATGTGGCTCAGTTGGTTGGAGCACTGCCCTGTAAACCAAAGGTCAATACCAGTCAGGTCACACACCTTGGTTGCAGGTTTGGTCCCTGATTGGGGCACCTACAAGAAGCAACTGATGGATGTTTCTCTCTCTCTCTCTCCCTTCCCCTCTTTGTACAATCAGCAAGTATGTCCTCAGGTGAGAATAAAAAAAGAGCATCTATCTTAAATTAAAAATAGCTATATTTAACAGGTATTAGTGGCTGCTGTAAAAAACATGGTCTTGAAAGATTTTTTCTATTTGTTCAAGCCATTTCTATTTACAGATTAATGTCATTATATATTTAAAATAAATTTTTTGTTCATTTTCCAATCAGCAAATTCCAAAAGTCCTCACTCAACTGAAGGTTTATCTAAAAGAAAAAATAGAGTAAAACTTTTTGTTCTGCAAATGAGGGTTCTTATTTTATCTGGCGATTTTGGAGACACATATATAGATGTTTCAGCCAATATCCAAAAACACTGAATTTGTAGGGTTCCATATTAATGTGCTTGCTTTTCCCCCCCTTTTGTACAATCTGCAATTTAGTCTATTTGTAAACATAGTTTATAAGTCATTATTTAGACATATGAGCTTTGGTTGCAGTTTGTCTCAGTCTTGTATGCATTCCGGCAAGCAACCTAATGCATCTTTATACCTTTGCTTCTCTAATTGTATAAGGGAGAACATTACCACTAAATGAAAATCAAATAATGCTTTGGGACCCTGCACATTATGCTGTTGGTCATTACCAGCGCAAGAGGGGGTGGGGGAGGTGGAAGAGGGTAAGGGGAAGACAGATAGTAATGGAAGGAGACTTGACGTGGAGTTGTAAATACACAATATAGTACATAGATGATTGTATACCTGCAACTTATGTAATTTTATGTAATTGTATACCTGTAACTTATGTAATTTTATTATCCAGTGTCACCCCAATACATTTAATAAATTTTTTTTTAAAGACAGCATTTGGCCCTGGCTGGTGTGGCTCAGTGGATTAAGCACTGGCCTGCAAACCAAAGGTCACTGGTTCAGTTCCCAGTCAGGGAACATGCCTGGGTTGTAGGCCAGGTCCCAAGTTTCTCTCACATGTTGATATTTTTCTCCTAATCTTTCTCCCTTCCACTCTCTCTGAAAATAAATAAAATCTTAAAAAAAAACCCCAGCATTTGTTTAATCTACTTCAAAATGAGAATAACAGTTTCCTCAGTGCTGGTTGGGTAGTGTTTACTACAGTGTGTTTGTTTCACAAAACAGTAGCTTTGCAGGATTAGATATATGAAATGACTGACTTTTGTCAAACCCATTGGTAAAATTCTACAGTAAAGAAAGTTAAACAAAGGCCTTTGTTGTGGAGCCTCTTAAAGCCTTTAGTATACTAATGAGCATTATAAATTTCCTAAAAGGATGTGGTACATGGTATTCCTCACACTTATTTATATAAGCAACAGCATTTTCTGGAGCAATTATCTTTTTTAAAAAATTTGTTTATAATCTCTGGATGCTAAGAGAAGAGCAGATAGCATTAATTCATGTAAAGATACCTTACAGGAAATACCTTTTCACAGAAGTTATAATAAACAACAGAACAAAAATAATAATCCTAAACAACTGGAACCATAAAAGTCTGATGTGTGAAATCTCTTAAAGTAGCAATTCACATGCATGCATTTCTACCTAGAATATGACTTAAGACTCAGTTTTAAATCTATATAACTGGCAGTTAATTTTGGAATAATTTTATGACAAAATTATGAGGAAAGAGCTTGCTTTTTTAAAACTAAAATATAATTGACATAAAGCATTGAATTTATTTTAGGTACACAATAATGATATATGTATATAAATGTATATATTGCAAACTGATGACCACAATGAATTTAGATGACATTCATCATTGCATATGATTACAAATATTTTTTCTTGTGATAAGAACTTGAAAAATCTACTTAGCAACCTCCAAACATACAATATTTTTTAGTATTTATTTTTTGAGTTTCTGCATACATTTTATAATATATTTTACTAACTATAATCATCATGCTGTATACTGCATCTCCAGAATGTATTTATCTTACAACGGAAAGTCTGTACCATTTGACCACTTTCACACATTTCATCTACACCCCCTGCCTCTGGCAAATCACCAATCTGTTCTTTGTATCTATGAGTCCATTTTAATTTTTACAGATTCCACAAATAAGTGAGAGTATATGGTATGTGTCTTTCTTTGTCTGACTAATTGCATTTAGCATAATGTCCTCTCAAGGTCCAGCCATGATGTTGCAAATGGCAGGATTTCATTAATTTTTATAGCTGAATAATATTGTGTATGTGCATGTGTGTACTAGTAAGCACCATATTTTCTATATACATTCATCTGTTGATGGAGACTTAAGCTATTTCCATACTTTGGCTATCGTAAATAATGCTGCAATGAACATGGAGATACAGATGCCGTTTCAACATGGTGATTTCATTTCCTTCAGATAAATATCCAGAAATAAAATTGTTGGATTATATGGTAATTTTATTTTCAGGGTTTTTTTGGCGGGGGACCTCCATACTGTTTTCTCCATAGTGGCTGCCCCAATTCACATTCCCCATCAAGAGTGTACCAGGGTTCCCTTTTCTCCACATCCTCATCAACACATTTCTTTTCCTTTTGAAGATTTTATTTTTGGTAAGTCATTTTAACGGGTGTGAGGTGATATCTCAATGTGGTTTTGATTTGCACTTCCCTCATGAGTAGTGATGTTGAGCACCTTTTCATGTGCCTATTGTTCATCTGTCTGGCTTGTCTGGAAAAGTGTCTCTCCAGTTCCTCTGCTCATTTTTTTAACTAGATTGTTTTTAATTCAGTTGTATGAGCTCTTTATACATTTTAGATATTAACTCATTCTTAGATACATGATTTGTAAATATTTCCTCCTACTCCATGCACTGCCTTTCATTTTATTGACGGTTCCTTTGTTGTACAGAATCTTCTTAGTTTGAAGTAGCCCCTCTTGTTTATTTTTGCTTCTGCCTCCTTTGCTTTTCATGTCCAATCCAAAAAGTCACTGCCAAAACTGATGTCGAGGAGCTTAAGCCCTATGTTTTCTTCTCAAAGTTTTATTGTTTAAGGTCTTATGTTCAAGTTTTTAAAGCATTTTGAGTTTATTTTTATACATGGTTTAAGATAGTGGTCTAGTTTCATTCTTTTGCATGTGATTGTCTAATTTTCCCAACACCATTTATTGAAGAGACTATCCTTTCCCCTATGGATATTCTTGGCTTCATCATAAACTAATTAACAATATATGCATGGATTTATTTCTGGGCTCTCCATTCTCTTATATTGAACTACAGGGTCCGGCACAAATAATGCCCCATTTTTACTGCAAAATCATTAGCCTGTTATTCTGTAACATAACATTATTGCACTCAATCACACCATATGACATTTTAAGTAAAATGTTCAGATTAAGACTATATATTATTACACCCATATTACTATCCTACCAACCATACTCGAGCAGGTATTACTTCTATTGGACCCTGTAAGTAGCTGTGTTTATACCAGCACCACATCATTTTGATTACTACAGCTCTGTGCTATAGTTGAAACCAGGGATTTGTAAGGTTCCATAAAAATATGCTTTTCAAAACACTGTGACACAGGACTTCTGGCCAAGATGGAGGCACAACCAAGTTTAAAGACAACAAAGTTTTAGTAAAAAACAAAAAACACCCAAAAAACAAAAAAACCCGCAACCAAAACACAAAAAAATTGAACTACACGGAAGTCTGACAACAAGGAACCATTCAGCCAGACTGGGGGGGGGGGGGCAGAGCCAGCGACTGGCGGAGCGGGGTTGCTCAGGAAAACTTGGCCAGACCAACCCAGGCGCGCAGGAGGTAGTTGGCATATCGCAGGTGTGGGTTGCAATGGGCAGAACCAGTGAGGGCAAAAGGCGGTAGGCTGACCTTGGTCACACATTTGCTCGCAGATAAAACAGGCGAAAGAGCAAGCAGTGAGACAGACCGTACAGGCCCCAGCAGCAAGAAGCAGCAGAGGGAACTGCCATTGCCCCTCTTTGACCCTGCCCCTACATACAGCATCACAACCCAGCAACATGGGTTGCCCCTCCCTGGTGAATACCTAGGGCTCTGCCCCTCATACGAAACAGGCGCAAACAGAACAAATCATTGTGGCTTAAAAAGAACTCAAAGCTCCGGGGCCAATAACTCTAAGAGACCGAGAAATAGCCAACCTATCAGATGCACAGTTCAGAACACTGGTGATCAGGATACTCACAGAACTGGTTGATTTTAGTCACAAATTAGAGGAACAAATGAAGGCTAAACTAATTGAAATGAAGGGAAATGCACAGGAAACCAATAGTAATGGAAAGGAAACTGGGACTCAAATCAAGGGAGTAGACCAGAAGGAAGGAAAAAATGACCAAACAGAAAAGAAGAAACAAGAATTCAAAAAAATGAGGAGAGGCTTAGGAACCTCCAGGACATCTTTAAATGTTCCAACATTCGAATTATAGGGGTACCAGAAGGGGAAGAGGAACAGCCACAAGTGGAACACTTATTTAAACACATAATAAAGGAGAACTTCCCCAATCTGGCAAAGGAAATGAACTTCCAGGAAGTCCAGGAAGCTCAGAGAGTCCCAAAGAAATTGGACCCAAGAAGGAACACACCAAGGCACATCATCATTACATTAGCAAAGATTAAAATGAGGGAGAGAATCCTAGAAGCAGCAAGTGATAAGGGGACAGTCACCTACAAAGGAGTTCCCATGAGACTGTCAGCAGATGTCTCAAAAGAGACCTTACAGGCAAAAAGGGGCTGGAAAGAAGTATTCCAAGTCATGAAATCCAAAGACCTACATTCAAGATTGCTCTATCCAGCAAAGCTTTCATTTAGAATGGAAGGGCAGATAAAGTGCTTCTCAGATAAGATCAAATTCAAGGAGGTCATCCTCACCAAGCCCTTATTATATGAAATGATAAAGGGACTTACCTAAGAAAAACAAGATAAAAAAGATGAACAGTGGAAGGACAGCAAACTCACAGTTATCAACAACCACACCTAAAACAAAAGCCAACTAAGAGGACAGCTGGATCAGGAGCAGAACCATAGAAATGAAGAACTCATGGAGGTTTAGCAACAGGGGAGTGGGAGGAGGAGAAGGAGAGAGAAGGTACAGAAAATAAGAAGCATAGATGGTAGGTAGAAAATGGGGGGGGGAGGGCAAGAATAGTATGGGAAATATAGAATCTAAACAACCTGAGATACATGGACATAAACTAAAGGGGGGGATGGTGAGGGAGAGGTGTGCAGGGCGGAGGGGGATGAGGGGGGAAATAGAACAACTATAATGGTAAGATCAATAAAATATAGTAAAATAAATTTGTGACACAGTATTTATAGAGCTACCATCGTGGAAATACTATGTTTACATTATCTTAATTCCCTAAGCTTAGGTTATTAAAATAAATAAGCCTACCAAGAAGCAAATCTGCAAGCTATAAAATGCTTTCAAGCCGGAAGAGACAAATGAAAATAAAGAGATAAATGTTATATGTATTACATGACTAATGACAGTGACAAACAGAAATGAATACCAGAAATTTCAGCACAGATTTACTGGCTGGTAAAATATTATTAAATAGATTTAAGGCATTTTGGGGGTCAATGGACATGGTCCTTTTCCCCCTCCCATGACTGAAGGCTGATCAAGGGGCCCCTGCCAGAAGGAATGTGTATTCTTTTGGAAATGGATTGTAACTTTCTCTCTATCCCCTTTTGGGAGTGGCTTCCCATCCTGTGACTGCTTCTTGACCTTTTCTTTACACTGAGGTAATGTAATTTGGAATCTCAAGCAGGACCCATGCCTCCTTAGTCTGGGACCCCTTAAAACAGCCTCAGACCCAGGGGGAGTACGATGTGTCTGGCACCAACCTGATGCCATTGGTATACTCATATCTAATATGAGTAATAAACGGCATGTCCACATCTGCTAGTCCATGAGGTAAGTTTGTTTTTTTTTAAATTTTTTAAGGAATATCACAAACACTTTTGCAGCTCCCCTGTTTGGGGCTCTTGTGTTATAGCAGCCATTTGCTATTTTTTTCATGGATTAAGCCAATATATTTTATACATAGTTATGAATTATAGTGGCAAAGATGAATAATTTATATATGATATACTAGACAGAACCATTTAAAGAAATGGTCAAATGACCCTCTCAGACAAAATTAGATAATTTGCTTTATAAGGTATAAGCCTTATAAAAATCAGAAACCGATCATACTAAGGCTTAAAACATATTAAATATTTACCAACATAGGGTAAATAAAATAGTATGGGATTGGCCAGGAACAGAATGCTAAAGATCAAAGGAGTAGATAAAAGAAATCATATAGCATGGGGGGGACCCCAAAGCCAGAATTATCTTCTGGAGGGCAGGCCCCTTGTAGTACAGGCTTCTTCCACTAGATGAGTGTTCTAGAAACCCACCTGTACCAGTGGCATTGTTGTGAGAGGCTGTGTTCGGTTTCAGTAAACTTTTTTTTTCAGTAAACTTTAATCTTCAGTAAAGAGTTCAGTAAACTCTTTCAAAGTGTTTGCCCATTTCACGATGGGGGATTTACAAGCTCACCTGCCTATACCGCACTTAGTGTTCTGCAGTTTTTAATTCAGAACAGCATCACCACATGCCCTACCCTCCCTATTCACCCAATCTTGACCTGAGCAATTTTTTAATTTCTTTCCTTAGAAGAAAAAAAACCCCAAAGGGACACATTTTTGCCAATGTGAAAGAGGTGAAATGAAAAATGGTAGAAGCACTAAAAGGCTTCAAAACTGACGATTTCAAAAACTCTTACAAGCAGTGGAAAAAAAATGTCTCAATAGGTGTATTGCATCAAATGGAAAGTACTTTGAAAGTGTGTGAAGTTTAAACATGTAAGAACATACAATTTTTTATAAGCAAATCCCAGGTTTTTTAAAAATATTTTTTAATTGATTATGCCATTACATTTGTTCTATTCCCCCCCCATCCCCTCCACCCTGCACACCCCTCCCCCACCATTCCCCCCTTTAGTTCATAAACACGTGTCTCAAGTTCTTTAGATTCTGTATTTCCCCTACTATTCTTACCCTCCTTCCTATCTATTTTCTATCTACTGTCTATGGTACTTATTTTCTGTACCTTCTCCCCCCTTCTCCTTCTCCCATTCCCCTGTTGCTAACCCTACACGAGATCTTCATTTCTGTGGTTCTGCTCCTAATCTAGCTGTCCTCTTAGTTGGCTTTTGTTTTAGGTGTGGTTGTTAATAACCGTGAGTTTGCTGTCCTTTCACTGTTCATCTTTTTTATCTTCTTTTTCTTAGGTAAGTCCCTTTAACATTTCATATAATAAGGGCTTGGTGAGGATGACCTCCTTGAATTTGATCTTATCTGAGAAGCACTTTATCTGCCCTTCCATTCTAAATGAAAGCTTTGCTGGATAGAACAATCTTGAATGTAGGTCTTTGGTTTTCATGACTTGGAATAGTTCTTTCCAGCCTCTTCTTGCCTGTAAGGTCTCTTTTGAGAAATCAGCTGACAGTTTGATGGGAACTCCTTTGTAGGTGACTGTCCCCTTATCTCTTGCTGCTTCTAGGATTCTCTCCTTCATTTTAATCTTGGCTAATATAATGATGATGTGCCTTGGTGTGTTTCTTCTTGGGTCCAACTTCTTTGGGACTCTCTGAGCTTCCTGGATTTTCTGAAAGTGTATTTCCTTTGCCAGAACAGGTAAGTTCTCTTTTATTATTTGTTCAAATAAGTTTTCCACTTGTTGCTTTTCCTCTTCCCCTTCTGGTACCCCCATAATTCGGATGCTGGAGCATTTAAAGGTGTCCTGGAGGTTCCTAAGCCTCTCCTCATTTTTTTGAATTCTTGTTTCTTCATTCTTTTCTGTTTGGTCATTTTTTCCTTCCTTCTGGTCTACTCCCTTGATTTGAGTCCCAGTTTCCTTTCCATTACTATTGGTTTCCTGTGCATTTCCCTTCATTTCAATTAGTTTAGCCTTCATTTGTTCCTCTAATTTGTGACTAAAATCAACCAGTTCTGTGAGCATCCTGATCACCAGTGTTTTGAACTGTGCATCTGAAAGTTTGGCTATTTCTTCATCACTTAGATTTATGGGCTCTGGGGCTCTGAGTTGTTCTTGAGCCATGGTTTTATCTGTTTCTGTCTGTTACATATGAGGAGCGGAGCTTTAGTTGTTTACCAGGGCGGGGCCACCCAGGTCTCTGGATTGTGACGCTGTATGTGGGGGTGTGGTCAGAGAGGGAGCAATGGTGGTCCTCTCTGCTCGCCCAGTCTGTCCCACCGCTTGACCCCGCCTGTTTATCTGAGCAGAAATGTGTGAGCCCACCACCCAGCGCTGTGCGGTCTCAATGCTCGCCTCTTCACCGGTTTATCTGCACACAAATGCTTGACCGACTGCAGACAGCCCAGCCACGCCTCTTCCCTGTGCCTGCTCATAGCTAGCCCACACCTGGGATCTATGCCCTAGGTTTCCTGTGCACCACCCCGGATCGGGGATCTTTTTGGCCAACCCGCTCCGCTGCTGGCTTCGCCCCTCTTACCGGTTTAGCTGAGCATTTTATTGTTTTCGGACTCCGTATTGTCGATTTTCTGCGTGGTTTGGTTGCATTTATTGTTGTTAAAACTTTGTTGTTTTTAGATTTGGTTGTGCGAGGATGCAAGGGGTTTCCACCTACGCCTCCATCTTGGCGGAAGTCTAACTTCCAGTTTTTTTGGGGTCCCTCTTAGTAAAGAATAATTCATGAGGAAAGCTGTCATTTCAAATCAATGGAAATTGATGAGCTAGTTCAATAAATTGTACACATTAGCCATTTAATGTGAAGAAAAACAGCTGGATCCCTAATAACCTAATCCTTGTTACAATTCCAAATAGATCAAAGATTTAACAAAAAATGAAACCAACAGTGGCATAAAGCCAGACACATATACAAAAGGATTAGAAAAGTCCAGAAATAAACCTGTGCATATATATTCAGATGATTTTCAACATAAGTGCTGCTCTAGCCTAGTAGCTCAGTTGGCTAGAGTCTTGTCCTGACACTCCAAGGTTTCAGGTTCAACCTGTGGTCAGGGCACATACAAGAATCAACCAACGAATGCATGAATAAGTGGAACAACAAACTGATGTTTCTCTCTCTAAAATCCATTAAAAAAAAAAACCTGGAAAGCCAAATGCAAAAGAATGAAGTTAAACCCTTTTCTAACATGAAATATAAAAGTTAACTCAAAAGGGTGAAGCTCAATGACACTGAATCTGGGAATGATTTCTTGGATATGACAGCAAAGGCACAGGCAATTTAAAAAAATTGTACAAATTAGATTTCATGAAAACTAAAATTTTGTGCCTCAAAAGACACTGTCCACTGAGTAAAACACCAGCTCAAAGAATAGAAGAAAATATTTGCAAATCATATTATCTGACAAAGAATTAACATCCAGAATACATAGGTATAGAGAGCTTCTAAAACTCAAATCAATTAAAAAATAGGCAAAGGAGTTGAATAGGTATTTCTCCAAAGCAGACAGATAACAATGGCCAATAAACACATGAAAAGATACACAAACATCACTAATAATTAGGGAAATGTAAATCAAAACTGCAGTGAGATACCACCTCATACCCATAAGAATAGCTACTGTAGAAAAATTGTTAGCGAGGATATGGATATATTGGAACCCTTGTGCATTGTTGGTGGAATATAAAATGGTACAGCCATTTGTGGAAAACTGTATGGTGATTACTCCAAATATTAAACAGAGCATTTTTACTTGATCCAGAAATTCCAATTCTGGGTATACACTCAAAATTATTGAAAGCAGTTTCTCCAAGAGTTATTTTTTCATAGCAGCATCATTCACAAGCTAAAATGTGGAAGCAACTCAAGTATCCAGACAGATGAATATACATACAATGGAGTTATTCAGCCTTAAAAAGGGAGAAAATTCTAACATGCTATACACTGCTGTTGAACCCTGAGGACATTATGCCAAGTGAAATAAGCCAGTCACAAAAGAATAAATACTGTATGATTCCACTAATATGAGGTACTTAGAGACAGAAAGTATACTGGTTGTTGCCAAAGGCTGAAAGAAGCAAAGTAGGGTATTACATGTAATGGGTACAGATTTGCAGCTTTCCAATATGGAAAGAGTTGTGGAGACTGGATGATGGAGATGATTGCAAAACAATATGAAAGCACTTAATAGTAGTAAACTATATACTTAAAAATGGTTACAGGTATCTGCCTTACAAGATGGCTTATGGAAATCAGTCAGGATTAAAATGATATAGATGCTAGCATTAATTTAACGATTTCATGAAGTTGGAAAAAATAAAAATAAAGCTTTATGTTTTTGTACTTAATTTGTAATAAAAACTTTTAAGTAAAATAAATAATATTAAAATCAAATGATTTTAAAAATGGATAGTTTAAAATACTGAAGTAAATAAAACTTGTCTAAGAATAGCTCAAAAACTCAAGATTCATACATGAAGATACTATACAACATTTTGAATAATTTATAGGATATAAATAACCCAATTTTGTTTTTGAAAGGAGAAGTGGTGGAAGGAAAAAAGGAAGATGAAGAAAATAAGAAAAATATCAATCATTCGTAAACTTATCTGAATTACCAATCCAAACATAGTGTGAAAACAAAAAAGATAATTGGTGAAATGTGAATTAAGTAGGTATTTAAAGGCATTAAAGTAATATGGGCAAGTTAAAAAAAGTGTCCATATCTATTATAAAAGGTTTGGCTAATAGGTTTACAATTGTTCATATGGAAAATAATACAATAATTCATAAACAATAAAAGAATAAACTGTTTCAAGTACTTGTAACAGTAAACCTACTTTTGCACCGACCTCTATACACAAAGAAACATCTATAGATATAATGACATGATTTACTTTAAAAGAAAAGGAGCCTGAAGTACAGAGAAGGTTATAGATGAGAATAAAGTAAGTTGATAATTTTAAAGTTGGATGAAGGGTATAAGGAGTTAATTATACTATTCTAACTTTATATATTTTTAATTTCTGTAATAAAAAGTTTTTAATAACATGATAACAGTACCCCACAGGTATTCAATCAACACAGTTATAAAAGCATAAAACAAAACCTATATACTAATATAGAAAATAGACTACAGTCTCAATCATTTATTCCTTCTGCTTGTTTATCCTGGCTAATGGGTACTGGTATAAAGAGCTATATACTAAATAACAATTCAGATAACAAAATCAATGGAGCCTGCTACCTGGAGTTACCTCACCTCCAATTCATCCAACAATCTATGTCAAAGTTTATTAAGAAAACAGATTCCTTTCCCTTCAAATTGTACTCATTACCACCATGACTACTGCCAACCCAAACATGTAAGAGCTTCACAGCAAAAGCTATCACCTTCTAAAACCTGTGTGCCAAAAGTGTTCTCTCAGCTTTTTGATATTATCATTACTCATATCACTTTCTGCCTGGATATTTGCAAAACAAATTCAAAATCAGCTTCATGATTCGTCTTCACCTGCCTTGAATCCACCATACAAATACCACCTTTTTTGTAAACTTCAGTACCTGTTGCCTCAGAAACATTCCACGAGTCTCCATTTAATGACACATTTAAGCCTAAATTGGCTTTGTTTTGAAAATTATCATAATATAACCCTGTCTTTATGTGCTTTCCACTCCCTCTAAAATATTATTAATTCCAAATAGAGTAGCTATTTTACTTTCCCATGTGTACATCTATTTTACTTCTAGTCCTTTTACTCTTGTGGCTGACATCCACTCTAATTCAGATCTATCCAAAACTTTAGCTCAAGGATGCTAGCTCTCTACTCATCCCAATTGTGGCTGAATCCCTCTTACATATGATCTTGTGCCATCACATCTTTCCTTATTTTTGCAATTTTACATGTTTAATTATTTGATTCATTTGTCACACTCCCTTCTACACCTCCACAGACTTTGGTTCCATTTGTCTATTTTTGGTCTCAACTGTTTTCCCCAAAAGTACGACCCCATCCCATAGTAGGCATTCAATAAGTATTTGCTGATTGGTGAATGAAGGGATGCGAGGACTTACCTCTTTCTCTTTAGTTTCATATCACCTTACTATATCATATTACCACACAACTTAGCACCTGTTTCATTATTATTCATTATTGGCCTACTTCATTCAATTTTGTATGCCCAACCACTGTAAGCTCTTCTGTAGTTCCCAAAGCTTCAGCCCAGGGCACACACAGAACTCAGTAAATATTGACAGAAACTGACAAACACAGAATAAAAAGAGTATCTCTTTATTATAGGAAACCATTTTATTCAAGTTTCCAGTTTCCTACCTCCCTAATGCCAATTACCTGTGTTAAAACAGCACTATAATACTATATAATGATACAGTCTGATTGCTGCTAATAACCAAACTATCAATTCTTTTCTGCTTCATAGATACATTGCCAGATTCTACTCCCTGGCCTCCCCTGCAGTAAGGTAAGAAGGCTATGTGATTCGAGTTTTAGCTAGTGAAGTGAATAGATGCAATGTCTGGCCCCTAAAAACTTCCCACATGTGCTTTTCTCCATTCCAGCTGGCTGGAAGGAAGATAACCCTCAGAGAGATTGATAACATCATTCAGCTTTTATTTATTTCTAGCCTATTATAAATATTAGCATTTTATTTTATTATTATTTTTTATCCTCACCCAAGGACATTTTTTTCACTGCTTTTAGAAAGTGAGAGAGAGTGAGAGAGACAGAGAGGGGAATTCAGTTGGTTGCCTCCCATATGTACCCTGACCAGAGATCAAACCCCCAACCTATGGATGTGCCCTGACTAGGAACTGAACCTGGAACCTTTCAGTATATGGGATGATGCTCCGACCAACTGAGCCACACTGGCCAGAACAATATTAGCCAGAGCAATTTTAAAATAAAACTGTCATATCATTTTCTGAAATGTATTCTTTGGAATCAAGTCAACATAATGATCTGATACTCAGTGGTATCTATTATACATGTTTTTAATACAAGAAACCATTCTTTAGTCTTCAGACATTTTTATTATTCCTTTTCCTCTGAAAACCTGTATATTTCAGTATAACCTTTTATGCTTTTCTTTTATCATAATTATACATAAACTGAAAATTTAAAAACATTATTTCTTATTACTCTTATGTATAGTTCTAAATGTTAAATAATTCCATCTGGAGTGAGTTAATACAATTATTGTATATACTTAATCAAAGCAATATAACTATATTACAAATTGCAATTACTATAATACAAATTTTTTTGGTAATGCATCTTCTAATAAGATGAATAAGACTCATTTTTAAAGACTGCTTCCTGTACCCATAGGTGAATCTTAATATTGCTAAAGTGAGTTTTAGCACCAATTCTCTTTCTATTTTTTTAAGAAATATAAATGCCAAAAATACTTTCACAAATACACATATATTAACAGAAATATATTAACTGTAATAATATATGTTAATACCTTGAATTACTTTCTGAATTTTATACCAAAAATCATACTATATTCTACCATTGAAAACTATAATGATCTGAAACTCACTTAAGTCCTTCTTCAATATAATAGAAAGAAAAAATGAGAATCTAGGGGCTTCCAGTCAAGATAGAGCCATAGGCAGACATGCTTCACCTCCTTGGCACAACCACAAGAAGGATCACGACTAGCTTCAAAACTAAAAACACCCAGAACTGCCAGAAAAATCAACCTGTGTGGAAGTCCAAACAAGGATTTAAAGAAGCCATATTCATCCAGATGGGTAGGTGGGACAGAGATGGGGAGCTGGGGTGGAGAGGATGCAGTGCTGGTGTACAAAAGGCAGCGGCGGGGACAAGGCAGCAGACACCTGGGGAATGGGCAATCCCGCATTCCTGTGCGGTGGATAAAAATCGAGTGAGATACCTTGGATGTGAGCAATCCCAGTGTCAGGCCAAACCACACAGCCCAGGGTACCAGCGCCAAGAAAATAAAGCCTTATAACTTCTGGCTGAAAATACAAGTGGGGGTTGGGGCAGCAGAAGAAACTGCTGATGTCTCAGGAGAGTCTATTTAACAGGACTGCATGGTCCTAGACTGTAAGCAAACCCAATCACTCTGGGAACCATCATCAGGGCAACAGTTAGAGGAGCACCAGTTGCATGTAGGAAGTGGGTGAATTGATTGGAAACTGGGTGAGTACCAAGCAAGCCTACAGCAGTAAGGCAGCAGCACTGTATCCTCTCTGACCACCTCTGCCCCACAAAACAACCACAAAGTAGTGAAGCGGGTTGCCCTACCCTGGCAAATACTGAACGCTCAGCCTCATACAAGTTAGCAGGTGCACTGAAACAGGGAGTCAAAGCAGCTCTACCTAATATACAGAAACAAACGCAGGGAGGCTGCCAAACTGAGGAGACAAAGAAATATGGCCCAAATGAAAAAAAAAAAACCCAAACAAAAAACCCTAGAAAAAGAACTAAACAAAATGGAAATAACCAACATATCAGATGCAGAGTTCAAAACACTACTGATCAGGATGCTCTGAGAACTCATCAAATACAGCAAAAGATAAGGGAAGAAATGAAAGCTACACTAAGCGAAATTAAAAAAACCCCACAAGGAAACAATAGTTTCAGGGAAGGAAGAAACAAATCGACTACTTGGAACATAAGGAAGAAACAAAAATTCAATCAGAACAGAATGAAGAAAAAAAGAATTTTAAAAAATGAGGAGAGTATAAGACAACTCTGGGACATCTCCAAAAGTGCAGGCATTCAAATTATAGAGATGGCAGAAGGAGAAGAGGAAGAGCAAGAAATTGAAAACTTATTTGAAAAAATAATAAAGGAAAACTTCCCTGATCTGGCAAAGGAAATAAACATAGAAGTCCAGGAAGCACAGAGAATCCCAAATAGGTTGGATCCAACGAGGAATGCACCAAGAAGCATCATAATTAAAATGCCAAAGGTTAATGATAAACACAGAATCTTAAAAGCAGCAAGAGAAAAGAAGACAGGTACCTACAAAGGAGTTCCCATAAGACTGTCAGCTGACTTCTCAAAAGGAACTCTGCAGGCAAGAAGGGACTGACAAGAAGTATTCAAACTGATGAAAAGCAAGGACCTACATCAAAAATTACTCTATCCAGCAAAGCTGTCATTTAGAATGGAAGGGCAGATAAAGTGCTTCCCAGATAAGGTAAAGCTAAAGGAGTTCACCATCAAGCCCTTATTATGTGAAATGTTAAGAGGACTTATCTAAGAAAAAGAAGTTCAAAACTATGAACATTAAAATGATAACAAATTCACAACTATCAACAACTAAATCTAAAAAACCAAACTAAGCAACCAACCAGAACGGAACAGAATTATAGATAGGAGATCATTTGGAGGGTTATCAGCTGGGAGGGGAAGCAGGAGAATCAGGGATAAGGAAGATATTTTGGAGATGTATCCACGTTAATCATTAAAACACTAAGGGGAAAATTACAACTGAAACTAATATAAAATAATGCTGAAGGCGAACTACAACTGGGAAAAAAAGACATTAAGGGGGAAAAAAGTACCCATCGGGGAATAAAAAGCATAATTGGTAGGTACAAAATAGGGTAGCGTTGAGAATAGTATAGGCAATGAAGAAACCAAAGAACTTATATGCATGACCCATGGTTATGAACTAAAGGGGGGACTGCTGAAGGGAAGGGGCCTATTGGGTGGAGGGGGTCAAAGAGAGAAAAATGAGACAGCTGTAATAGCAAAATCAAGAAAATATACTTAAAAAAAATTAGAACCTATCTGAACTATAAAGGAAAGTATTTTTAATAATCTGTAATTACTCATTTTTCAATTTCAAAGATATATATCAAAAAAACTTATTACTAAAACCTATCAAAAGACAGGTGCTTTGTTTATCCTGATGCATTCAGAAATAGGAAAAAAATGTTAACGTCCTGCCAAGATGATGTCCTTTATCTTAACAGAGTTTTGGATTGCACAGATGTCTGCATTTCATCTGAACGCATTCAATGGTGTCTTTAACATTTGGATATTTCAGTATATGTAATTTTACTTCAAAAGAGAAAAAACCCTGAACAAACAGTGAATTCTAGTTAATGGTATACTAGATGAAATAATTGGGAAGAAAGTTGAACATGTGCAACTTTCTTTGAAATGCATTTTAAAAATGTTTAATGGATAGAGAGATGGACAGATAAATGATAAAGTAACTACAATAAAATGTTGAATCTAGCCCTGGCTGTCGCAGCTCAGTGGATTGAGCTCGGGCCTTCGAGCCACATGATCATGGTTCAATTCCCAGTCAGGGCACATGCCTGGGTTGCAGGCCAGTTCCCAGCAGGGGACTCACGAGAGGCAACCATACATTGATATTTCTCTCTCTCTCTCCTTCCCTTCCCCTCTAAAGATAAATAAATAAAATCTTCAAAAAAAATGTTGAATCTAGAATTTAATTATACAAGCAAAATAGAATTCTACCCAAACTAAGAAGACCCAGAAGTAGGAAAAGTTCAAGAAGTTATAGAAATTAGAAAAGTAAGAAACTTTTCTTAAACCACATATACATTGCTTATGCTTCAAAATTCCTCACATTGTAATCAAGTACATTCTGCATTCTGAATGGCTACAAGATGGTTCAATTACTTAGCACAGATAGGGCAGACAAGAAAATGTGTTTGCTAAATAATAGCACTCCCTTCCTCCGGCAAAAAACAACAACAACAAAAAACCCCAAAACTAAACAAAAAACCAAAAAACAAAACAAAACAACAAAAAACCCCACTCCCCTAGACAGAAAAGCAAAACTGGCAAGAAGAGTGAGGTGAATTCAAGGATGTTCAGGATAACTCGCATAACTCTCAAAAGTGAAGAGGAGGATATTTTGAAGATATCCATGTTAATCATTAAAACACTAAGGGGAAAATTACAACTGAAACTAATATAAAATAATGCTGAAGGTAAACTACAACTGGGAAAAAAAAAGACATTAAGGGGGAAAAAAGTACCCATCAACATCATACATCAAGTATAACGAGGCCTTACATTTTAGGAATATTTACTAACCAAATTCATGAGAAAAAAGGACTTTCAAGGTTTCTAACCATTGCTACTTTGATCTAGTTTTCCAAGGTCTGCAAACATTTACTTTTCTTTTGTCCCCTCTCTAATGATTAGAAAATTTTTTAAATTGAATTTACTGGGATGATATGGGTTAATACAATTATATAGGTTTTAGGTATACAATTCTATAATGTATCATCTGTATATTGCATTGTGTATTCACTATCAAGTGACTTTACCTTTCCTGAACTTCAATTATCCAAAAGATCAACTCTTCTGAAGCTTGTCTGATCAGATTTTATGTAAATTAATACCCCAGCTTCACGTTTTGTGCTAAGTCACTTACCTTTTTTTTTTAATTAAATTTATTTATTTTTTTGAATTGATTATGCTGTTACAGTTGTTCTATTCCCCCCTCCATTCCTCCACCCTGCCCCCCCAACCCCACCATTACCCCCCTTTAGTTTATGTCCATGTGTCTCAAGTCCTTTAGGTTCTATGTTTCCCAAACTATTCTCGCCCCCCTCATCTATTTTCTATCTACTGTCTATGCTACTTGTTTTCTGTACCTTCTCCCCCCATCTCCTCCTCCCACTCCCCTGTTGCTAACCCTCCTTGAGATCTTCATTTCTGTTTCCACTCCTGATCTAGCTGTCCTTTTAGTTTGCTTTCGTTTTAGGTGTGGTTGTTAATAACTGTGAGTTTGCTGTCCTTTCACTGTTCATGTTTCTTTAACTTCTTTTTCTTAGATAAGTCCCTTTAACATTTCATATAATAAGGGCTTGGTGATGATGAACTCCTTGAATTTGGTCTTATCTGAGAAGCACCTTATCTGTCCTTCCGTTCTAAATGAAAGTTTTGCTGGGTAGAGCAATCTTGGTTGTAGGTCTTTAGATTTCATGACTTGGAATATTTCTTTCCAGCCCCTTCTTGCCTGTAAGGTCTCTTTTGAGAAATCTGCTGACAGCCTGATGGGGACTCCTTTGTAGGTGATTGTCCCCTTAGCTCTTGCTGCTTCCAGGATTCTTTCCTTCATTTTAATTTTGGCTAATGTAATTATGATATGCCTTGGTGTGTTTCTTCTTGAGTCCAACTTTTTTGGTACTCTCTGGGCTTCTTGGATTTCTTGGAAGTCTATTTCCTTTGCCAGATTGGGGAAATTTTCTTTTATTATTTGTTCAAATAGTTTTTCCACTGGTGGTTGTGTCTTTCCCCCCTTCTGGTACCCCTATAATTTGGATATTGGAGCGTTTAAAGATGTCCTGGAGGTTCCTAAGACTCTCCTCATTTCTTTGAATTCTTGCTCCTTGACTCTTTTCTGTTTGGCCATTATTTGCTTTCTTCTGGTCCACTGCATTGATTTGAGTCCCAGTTTCCTTTTCATCTCTATGGGATTCCTGTGGAATTCCATTCATTTCCCTTAATTTAGCCTCCATATGTTTCTCTAATTTGTGGCTGTAATCCACCAGATCTGTGAGGAAGGTGATGACCAGTGTTTTAAACTGTGCGTCTGAGAGATTTGCTATTTCTTCGTCATTTAGATTTATCTCTGGGGCTTTGAGTTCTGCGTGCGACATTTTTGGTCTGTTCTGGCCCTTTAAGTGGGACAAGCGGCGCCTTGGAGTCCCAGGTCGCTGGGTTGTGACGCTGTATGTGGGGGCGTGGTCAGAGCGGGAAATGGCGCCCGCCGCCGCTGGTGCCGGGCCAACCGCTCACTCCCTCACTCGCGCGCAACCAGGCAACCACAGTCAACTCGCTGCCACCGCCTCCCCACTGTGTCCTCTGTAGTCGCTCCCCCGGTGGGCTGCTCGGTGGCTCACTAGGTCCAATCCTGGGTTTGGAACCCTCACGACTGGATTCGCGCGTCTGGATTCCGCGCCCAGTCCGACCGAGCCCTCCTTTGTAAGTCCTCACCCGACGCCGGTTTCGCCCCTTACCGGTCAGGCTGAAGAATTTGTTGTTAGCGGACTTCCGAAAAGTTCAGTTTTCCGTGTTCTGGTTGTGTTTTCTGATGCTAATATTTAGTTGTCCCTAAACTTGGTTGTGTGAGGAGGCAGGCACATCCAGCTAAACCTCCATCTTGGCGGAAGTCCCAAGAATCAGTCACTTACCTTTAATAGATTATTTTCTCTACCCTAGATGTGTAAGTTTAAAAATGCAAAAATTGTTTAAAAAACCCAGATAATCATTCCAATAACAAAATGAGAGGCAATCTTAGAAATGGCCTAGATGTTGCAACCACTGGATAAGGGACTCTAAAATAACTAGAACTAATATGTTAACAGACCTAGTAGGAAAGGAAGACAACATACAATGAACAGAGGGGAACTGCAATGAGACAGAAGCTTTAAGAAAAAGTCACATGGAAATGCTAGAAATAAAGTACGTACAATTACCAGAGATGAAAAACTCCTTCAATGGGCCCACTAGCAAACTCCACACAACTAAGAAAGGAACTGGACTTCCAGCCAAAATGGAGGTGTAGGTAGATACACTGTGCCTCCTCACACAACCAAAAGGACAACTACAAATTTAAAAACAAAACAAAACAAAAAAACACACCTGCCAGGAAAATCAAACTGTATGGAAGTCCGAAAACCAAGGAGTTAAAGAAGAAACATTCATCCAGAATGGTAGGAAGGGTGGAGGTGGGCAGCCTGGGCAGAGAAGACTGGAGGCAAGTTGGTGGCTGGAGGACTGGGGTGGGTGAGGTGGCAGCTGGTGGACAGGGCAGTTCCACATTTGCGCACGGATAAACTGGGAAGAACAACTGGAGAGTGAGACAAACTGCACAACCCAGAGTTCCAGCATGGGGAAACAAAGCCTCAAATCCTCTGACTGTAAAAACCTGTGGGGGTTACGGCAGTGGGAGAAACTCCCAGTCTCACAGGAGAATCCTTTGGGGAGATCCAAAGGGTCCTAAAATGTACATAAACCCACCAACCCAGGAATCAGCACCAGAAAGGTCCAAGTTGCTTGTGGGTAGTGGGAAAAGTGACTGAAAGCCTGTCAAGAGATGAGCAAGCAGCACTGCTTCCTCTCAGACCCCTACCCAACAACGTAGGTACATGGGTTGCCTCACCCAGCAATACCTAAGGCTCCACCCTTTACTACATAACAGATAAGTGGAGACAAAAATATATGGGACAAATGAAAGAATAGATCAAAACTTTAAAATAGAACCAAGCAATGGAGAGACAGACAGCCAACCTATCATATGCAGACTTCAAAACACTGGTAATCGGGATGCTCACAGAAATGGCTGAGTATGGTCGCAAAATACATGAAGTGAAGGCTATGCAAAGTGAAATAAAGGAAAATTACACAGGGAATGATCAGTGAAGGGAAGGGAAGGAAATTGGGACTCAAATCAATTAATCCCTTTCCTAAGACCCTGATGTCCACTCATTGTTTCTTAAACCTCTTCCAACACATCTCTTCCTCCCTATCCCTATGGCTACTAATTTAGCTCATACCAGTGATACTACCACAATCTCATTTGGTGATTCTCTAACCTGGCCTATACCTTAGATTTTTTAAATATTAAATCTAATTCCTAGGCCCCAGCCTAGAGACTCTGATTTAAAAGGGGTCCAGGTAGCCCACAGCATTAGTTGTTTCAAGAGGTCCCCAGGTGCTTCACAAGCTCAGTCAAGGTTCAGAATGGCTAACATTAACTGGTCTCTCTCAGAATCTAGGCTTACCTCTCTCCAAACTATCTTTCATAATGTCACTGCAGTCATCTCTCTAAAAATGCAAACCTCATATTATCCTAGGGCGGTTGTTTAGGATTACTTGGCTTTCAAAAATTCTGATTCCAGGCCAAACTTTGGACCAATTAAAACAAAGTCTCTGGCCCTGGACAAGCAGCTCAGTTGATTAGAGCACACATAGTCCTGATACATACAAGTTGCAGTTTTAATCCCTGGTTAGATGGAACAACAAATTGATGTTTTTCTTCTCTTCCTCCCTTGCTTCCTCTCTCTCTAAAATTTAAAAAGAAAAAAAAAAAAAAGGCCCTGGCTGGTGTAGCTCAGTGGATTGAGCACAGGCTGTAAACCAAAGGGCTGCCGGTTCAATTCCCACTCAGGGCACATGCCTGGGTTTTGGGCTGGGTCCCCAGTGGGCTCCACATAAGAGACAACCACACACTAATGTTTCTCTCCCTCTCTTTCTTCCTCCCTTCCCCCTTCTCTAAAAATAAATAAATAAAATCTTTTAAAAAATATGGAATCTCCCATAGGTCAGTTGGTTACAGTGATGTCCTGATACACCAGGGTTGCAGGTTATGTACATAACCTGGTCAGGGGTCATACAAGAATCAATCAATGAATGCAATAAATAAGTGGAACAACAAATATATGTTTCTCTCTCCTCTCTCTGTCTCTAAAATCAATCAATTAAAAAAAAATTAAACAGAGTCTCTGGGGATAAAAGCCAGGCAATGGTATTAAAGCTCCCTAGATGATTCCAATGTGCAAACAAGGCTGAGAACCACTGTCCTAGTAGTAACAGGAAGAAACAGTAAGTCTTTAAGAACAATACTCCTCTGAAGATAATTAGACTTTCCATTAACTTTAGTACCCTCAGCTCTCGCACTCCCAAAGTAACTTGGCTTCCTGAAAGGGACACACTTGTAGACTTTTTTCTAAAGTATTACCTCAACCCAGAAATCCTCCTCTGCTCATTTACAGTTAAGACCCAAACCACCTTAAAAGTTAGTATCTTTCAAGAATAGCCTCCCTTATGTAGACCTTTTCTGACACACAAAGCAAAGCTCATTAATCTACCTGTGAACATTAATGATTCTGCACAGCAATTCTTAAGTGTTTAAGTCTAACTTTCCTATTAAACTACTTGAAATTAAAAACTTATCTGATTTATGCTTTTAGCCCCAGTACCTATCACCATGCGTAATATATATAAGCACTCAAGTATCTGTTGAATTCATTTAAGTAAATAATTATCTATATTATTATGCAGGTAGAATCTCATTTTAACAAGCTGTAAGAGACATCATATTTATATATTATATTCAGGTCTCATTAGAATAGAGACCAATAGCCTAACGTTTTTTTAATGTAAGGCAAATGTCTGTTCTATTTGTGAACAGTAACAAATTAAGGGAAAAGGCAAGTACAAAGGGCAGTATGTTTCTGGCATCATAAGGGTGGTACCTTAGAGAATGATGAAACTTGGGTTTCCAACTTAGTGTGTCCTTTAAAACATAACTTTTTCAAAACGTTATGGTGGTATAATGACATCTGTATGTTTTAAGAAAGTGAGCTAAGACTTCTTACTTAACCTAAGAGTAAAATAGTAGGTACTTTGCCACCTTAAAACTCTAATAATATGGTTACCAGCATTTGATGCCAATTTCTAGTGTTCTTTATACTGTTACCCAGCAAAAGTTCAGATCTCCCTAAAATCCAGGACAACCTAAGCAGAACACAGAGTATTATCAAAAAGAGTTACATTTAACATTTTAGATTTATATAGTCACCATACATGCATGTGACTTACACAAACAGTAACCTTGCACAAATATTAACTGAAGAACTAAACACATAATATACCTAATTCAAAAGAGTTTTGTTGTGCTCATTTTCATAAGGGCCATGAAAACCATCTTAGCATGTGAAATGATCACTAGGTTACTACGTGTTTTAGAGTAAGTTTTTGATGTCATATACCCTTGATTACTAAATCAATCTAGTATTCGCTGAATGTCTATTCAGTTGCCTGGGAATATATTCGGTATCTGGAGTGACTAGTAAGAAAATAAATGCATTAACCACAATACCTTGCACATATGGTTAATTTCTTTACCTTATTTGGTGATTTCAAAGGTGAGATGGCTATTTTATTTGGTGTCTGTGTTGTAGAATTTAAAGACGATCCAATAACACCACTTTCAGATATTGTTATGGTCTTTGAGGGAGTCCCGGGAGTAGACTGTGAAAGAACCCTACCTGCAAATGAGAGGTAGCATATCAGTTTGACTTTAAAATAATAATAATAATAATAATAATAAATGTATGTGATGATGATCTATACTCACAAGGGCTATAGTATGTTTACTATTTTATATGTATCTACATATGAACTTAAATACTCGAATGAGTCCCTGATGAATTATGATGAACATAAACAGAAAGAAACAAAAGTATCTCCTAGTAACAGTAACTTCTATCACTTTAAATAAAGCCCAAGAAAACACTTCTGGTAATATTCTTAACAATCTTGTTAAATCTATAGAAAATAGTCTCAGGATAACTAAGCAACATGCCCTAGGTAACAGCTCTTGAAAGTTAGGACTTGAAGTCTTAAAATTTCAATCTCTGTTTTCACTATATTACCATAGTTGTCTTACTATTTGAACTTATGCCACAGGATACAGTTAAACCCACATATATAAAACATATAATTATGGGACTAACTTGAACACTATTTAGTTTAATATTGACAAAAGGACAAAAAAGAACTTTTTCCTGGTCAGTTCCCAAAAAGAATAAAGAAACACTCTATTCTCTTCTTGACAATAACCTTCAGGTACAATGCAGAAAAATCATAATATGTCTGGATGACTTAGAGAATGAGAAATCATATCACAATGAGTTGAAATATCAGTAATTTTCATCCTAGGCAAGAAAGGAATAAAAACGTGATACACCTCTAAATTCTTAAAAGACTGTGATAGTCATTAGTGCCATTCACCAAGTATTCTGGTTCTCTTCCATTCTGGGCAACTGCTAGAACTGTACTTCCTAACCCTCCCCACTTTCGATGGTTGACTAGTTCTAGCCAACAAATTATGGATAAAAGTGACGTGTGTCATTTCTGTGCCAGAATATTTAACACCTATGGAAGGCTTTACAAAGCTCTTTCTGCCACATCTGAGATGATGGCTCCTTTGTCAGCCTGAGACCTTGTGAGACTCATGAGAACAACCTCCTTCTAATCCACAATGGACAGGGAGATAATCATTAAGTATGATTTAAAAACACTGGGGGATTTTTAAAAAAACTTCTGAATTTAGAGATTCTTTATTGTGGCAGGAAAGCCAAGATTATCCTGACTGTTCCAGGCCAACAAGTTGAAGGATTACAACAATCAGGTGCATTGCATTAATGCATAGAAATAAAAAAATGTTCAGTTGAGCACTAAGAACAATTTAGAAATTTTTGTTAGAAGTGACTGTTTCACTTCTAGCCAAGATGGAAACATAGGTAAATATACTTTGCTTCCTTACACAACCAAAAGGATAACAACCAATGACAAAACAAAACAAAAAATAACCAGAACTGCCAGAAAAATCAAACTGTATGGAAGTCCAGACACCAAGGAGCTAAAGAAGAAACACTCATCCAGACAGGTAGGAGGGGCAGAGATGGGCAGCTGGGCCAGAAAGGAAGCATGGCAAGGTGATGGCTAGCATTCTGGGCAGGCAAGGCCATGGCTGGCAGTCTAGGCAGTCCCACATTTACATGCAGATAAACTGGGAGGAACAACTGGGGAACAAGACAGACTGAACAACCCAGGGTTCCAGGATGGGGAAATAAAGCCTCAAAACCTCTGGTGGTAAAAACCTTGGGGGTTGCGGTGGCAGGAGAAACTGTCAGTCTCACAGGATTGTCTGTTGGAGGGGCTGACAGGGTCCTAAAAATGTACACAAGCCCATTGACCTGGGAATCAGCACCAGAAGGGCTCAGTTTACTTGTGGGTAGACTTTCAAAGTCATGAAAAGCAAGTATATATCCAACATTTCTCTATTCTTAGATTTAGAATCTAAGGGCAGATAAAGTGACTGAAAACCAGCCCAGAGCCAAGGAAGCAGCACTGTTCCCTGTCCGACGCCTCCCCCACATACAGAGCCCCAAGACAGTGATGTGGGTTACCATGCCCTAGCAAATACCTAAGGTTCTGCCCCTTACAATGTAGCACACGTGCCGAGACAAAGAAACATGGCCCAAATGAAAGTGATCAAAACTCCAGAGAAAGAGCTAGGCGACAAGGAGATACCCAACCTATGAGATGCAGAGTTCAAAACACTGGTAATCAGGATGCTGAAAGAAATGGCTGAGTAGAGATGGAAAATACAGGAAGAATTGAAATAAAGGAAAATATTCAGGGAAACCAACATGACAAGAAGGAAACCAGGACTTCTATGAATGATTTGGAACAAAAGAAATAAACACCCAACCAGAACAGAATGAAGAAACAAGAATTCAAAAAAATGAGGAGAGGCTGAGGAACCTCTAGGACAACTTGAAATGTCCCATCATCCAAATCATAGGGGTGCCAATAGAGGACGAGCAAGGAATTGAAAACTTACTTGAAAACATAATGAAACAGAACTTCCCCAATCTAGCAAAGGAAATAGACATGGAAGTCCAGGAAACTCAGAGAATCTCAAATAAGCTGGACCCAAGGAGGAAGGAACCAAGGCATATCATAATTAAATCACTCAAAACGAAAGATACTGCAAGAACCTTAAAAGCAGCAAGAGCAAAGGAGACAGTTACCTACAAAAGAGTTCCCATAAGACCATCAGCTGATTTCGTAACAGAGACCTTGCAGACAAGAAGGGCTGGATAGAAATATTCAAAGTCATGAAAGGCAAGTATATATCCAACATTACTCTATTTTTAGATTTAGAATCTAAGGGCAGATAAAGTGCTTCCCAGATAAGGTCAAGTTAAAGGAGTTCGTCATCATCAAACCTTTATTATATGAAATGTTAAAGTGATTTATCTAAGAAAAAGATCATCAAAACTATGATGAGTAAAATGACAACAAACTCACAACTATCAACTGAACCTAAAATAACAAAAACAAACTAAGCAAACAACTAGAACAGGAAGAGAATGATAGAAATGGAGATCACATGGAGGGTTATCAGTGGGGAGGGAAGGGTGGAGAATGGGGGAAAAGGTAGAGGAATAAGTAGCATAAATGGTAGATGTAAAATAGATGGGGGAAGTTAAGAATAGTTTAGAAAAAGGAGAAGTCATAGACCTTGTATGTACAACCCATGGACATGAATTAAGGAGTGGGAATGTTGGAGGAAAGGAGATAAAGGGGAGAATAAAAACTGTAACAGCATAATCAAATATACTTAAAAAAAAAAAAAGGAATGACTGTTTCAACACAATTAACTTTCTATTCACTGAAAAATGTTTCAAGCAGATGCTGGATAACCAAATCCAGAGGGGCCTGCTTGTTTTTCATACAGATAGCACTTCTGATTATCTAACATCCAAATCTCTTTTTATCCTTAGCTCTGTAGACAAATTCAAGCAAGTATGTAAGTTATACAGTTTCATTCTGAAATCAATTTGCAAGGCATTTACATTCTACTGTCAGGTGGTCTCCACCTGAAGCAAGAAACATATTCCAGAAAGCTACAGATGAGGCAGCTTGGGGCTGGGAGCTAGTATACCTGAGTAAGGACTAATTCTGTAAGAAATTAATTCGTTAGTGAATATTTTCACATTAGTGAAGTTTGCTCCACTGAGGCAACTTTGTACCTTGGGAGTTTTAATAGCAAGGACCTCTGTGTCTCACTTAACCATCTCAAAAGTCTGGTGCAGTGGTTGGTATTAGCATCTTACAGAAATAAATAAAATGAACAGACAGTATATTTACTGAAGATCAAAGGAAGAGCCATGACTAACAAACAAGTCTCTCAATAGCTCCTTCCATCCACTACACTACTTCCATGAAATATACCTTCACTCAAAAACATTCACTGAACCATATCTATGTGCCAGGTACTGGAAAGATAAAGATTAAACAACTGCCATCAATGTGCTATATACACACATGCTATCACATAGATGGACCATGAGGAAATCAGCTAGTCATAAAAGGACAAAGTTCAAGTGATAGAGACAGAAAGCCTCCACTGGGGCTAGAGGAGGAAAGAATGGGGAGTTATTATTTAATGGGCACACAGATTCAGTTTGCAACATGAAAAAAGCTCTGGAGATGGAGAGTGGTGATGGTTGCACAACAATGTGAACATATTTAATGCCACTGGATTATCCACTTAAAAGTGATTAGAATGGTCAGCTTTATGCTACACAGGGTTCTGCAGAAGTAACGCCTCCTTGAGTGTGGTTCTTAAGGCAATAACATGGGTGTAATAATTTATAGTTGTAATTTGAACATTTCATCTATAAAGTCATATGGTGTGTTTGAGTGTGATATCGTTATGTTATAGAATTACATGCTTATGATTTTGTAATAAAAAAGGGCATTATTTGTGCCAGACCCTGCATATATTTTATCACAATTTTAAAAAGTAGATGGGAAACAAAACAAAAAAAATTACCATTAAGAGAAACAATGAGTTTAGTGGGCACACAAGAAAGACAGTATTGCAATACAGTGTGAGTGAAACAAAACTTAAAATTCTATGAATTCTATGAAATTTAATGAATTTTAATTAAATTTAAATATTTAGTAGGTATAATCAAGTTTTATGAAAATACATAGGAGATGGTCAGAAAAAGGGAGCCTGGGGTAAAAATCTTTCAAGAATTGAGCTCGGGCCTGTGGGCCAGAGTATCACTGTTCGATTTCCAGTCAGGGCACATGCCTGGGTTGCAGCCCAGTTCCCAGCAGGGGACACACGAGGCAACCACACATTGATATTTCTCTCCCTCTCTCCTTCCCTTCCCCTCTAAAAGATAAATAAATAAATTAATTAAAAAAAAAAACATTTCAAGACAGACAGAGGTAATTCAAATATAAAATGGAGGTGTTAACTTCTGTCAAGATGGAGGCATAGGTGGAAGCACTGCACCTTCTCACACAACCAAGTTTAAAAACAACAAAGTTTTAGCAACAAAAACGCAGCCAAACCACAGAAAGTTGAACTGTACAGAAGTCTGACAACAACGAACCCTTCAGCCAAACTGGTAAGAGGGGCAGAGCCAGCAGCAGAGTGGGGTCGTGCAGGAAAGATCCACCGGACAGACCCAGGCACGTGACTCAGGCATGCTGGCAGCTGTAGGCAGATCCCAGGTGTGGAGTAGTGGGCGGACCCACTGAGGGCTGACCACAGTCACACATTCAAGTGCAGATAAACCAGTGAGTGAGTGGTAAGACAGACCAGGCAGGGCCCAGTGGCAGGAAGCGGCAGAGGGGACTGCTATTGTCCCTCTCTGACCCCATCCCCACATACAGCGTCACAAACCAGTGACCTGGGTGGCCCCGCCCCAGTAAAAAACCAAGGCTCTGCTCCTCATATGTAACAGGCAGAAACACATAAAAACATGGCTCAAGAACAACTCAGAGCCCCAGAGCCCATAAATCTAAGTGATGAAGAAAGAGCCAAACTTTCAGATACACAGTTCAAAACACTGGTGATCAGGATGCTCACAGAACTGGTTGATTTTAGTCACAAATTAGAGGAACATATGAAGGCTAAACTAATTGAAATGAAGGGTAATGCACAGGAAACCAATAGTAATGGAAAGGAAATTGGGACTCAAACCAAGGGAGTAGACCAGAAGGAAGGAAAAAATGACCAAACAGAAAAGAATGAAGAAACAAGATTCAAAAAATGAGGAGAGGCTTAGGAACCTCCAGGACATCTTTAAACACTCCAACAACCAAATTATAGGGGTACCAGAAGGGGAAGAGGAAAAGCAACAAGTGGAAAACTTACTTGAACAAATAATAAAAACTTCCCCATTCTGGCAAAGGAAATAGACTTTCAGGAAATCCAGGAAGCTCAGAGAGTCCCAAAGAAGTTGGACCCAAGAAGGAACACACCAAGGCACATCATAATTATATTAGCCAAGATTAAAATGAAGGAGAGAATCCTAGAAGCAGCAAGACATAAGGGGACAGTCACCTACAAAGGAGTTCCCATCAGACTGTCAGTGGATTTCTCAAAAGAGACCTTACAGGCAAGAAGGGGCTGGAAAGGGGTATTCCAAGTCATGAAAGGCAAGGACCTACATCCAAGATTGCTCTATCCAGCAAAGCTTTCATTTAGAATGGAAGGACAGATAAAGTGCTTCTCAGATAAGGTCAAATTAAATGAGTTCATCATCACCAAGCCCTTATTATATGAAATATTAAAGAAACTTATCTAAGAAAAAGAATATAAAAAAAAGAACCGTGAAAGGAGAGCAACTCACAGTTATTAACAACCACACCTAAAACAAAAGCAAACTAAGAGGACAGCTAGATCAGGAGCAGAACCACAGAAATGAAGATCACATGGAGGGTTAGCAACAGGGGAGTGGGAGAAAGACAAGGGGAGAGAAGGTACAGAAAATAAGTAGCATAGACGGTAGGTAGAAAATAGATAGTGGGGAGGGCAAGAATAGTAGGAGAAACATAGAATCTAAAGAACTTGAGACACGTGGTCATAAACTAAAGGGGGAATGGTGGGGAAGAGGGTGTGCAGGGCGGAGGGGAATGAAGGGGGGAATAGAACTGTAATGGCATAATCAATAAAATATATTTTTAAAAAAAGAACCCAGAAATTAAACAAACAAACAAACAAACAAATAAATACAATGGAGGAGTTAGCAAAGAAAGGCGTTTCAGGGAAAAGAGACAGTGCCAAGATCCTAAGTTCTGAGAGAACGTGGTCCATTTGTTAACCTCTTAAAATAAGTTAAATCAGTAGGTCTGGAGCTGATGGAAGGTAAAATGAAGAAGATATGTATAGATAATAAATGTTTTTAATGCTAAGAAAGCACTAGCTTTTGAACTTAATCTTAATGACCTGAAGCCGAGAAAATTTTAAGCAAGGTTATGACAAAATCAGATTCCCATTTTTAGAAAAATCATTGATACACAAATTTATCTTGACTGAGAAGCAAAAAGAGAAAAGAAATCCATCTTCAATGAAAATACCAAATGTCATTAAGAAATAATCTAAATGTACTTTGAAAGGTCATTAGCTGCAATATAAAGATGATGGAACCTCCTGTGATAAGCATTCAACAGGAGAGCTGCTTTGGTGGTTTAAAATTTGGTTCACGCGAATTTAAAAGGCTATAAAGCACTAGTTAACAGTAAAAATTATCCCTCCAAACTGAACTTAATGCCAACAATTCTGGTGAAATTTTATAGAAGCTTATACATTTTGGTAGGGCTAATAAATCTGTAATTAAAAGGTGAAGCAGCCCTGGCTGGTGTGGCTCAGTGGATTGAGTGCTGGCCTGCAAACCAAAGGGTCAATCACCAGTCAGGGCACATGCCTGAGTTGCAGGCCAGGTCCCCAGTAGGGAGGCATACAAGTGCAACCACACATTGTTTTTCTCCCTCTCTTTGTCCTTCACTTCCCCCCTCTCTAAAAATAAATAAATATTTTCTTTAAAAAAAGGTGAAGCTATGATTAGTGTGCAACACATTATAAATGACCCAAAGACTCAGCAATGACATCTATTATAGTCAATTGTAAGAGAGGAAATCTGGACATTAACCAAAAATGCATTCAGACACTTCAGCAAACACCACAACTGTTTTAGCATACAATTTCCCCACATAATTAAAAAATTGTAAGGGACTCTGTCTCAAACTCAAAACCAGTAAAGAGCATTGCACTGAGACATTCCTCTTGGTTAACTCTTTCCACTTACTCAAAACCTCCCAGGTGACTAACAGCCAGCCCCCTTTTCCTCAACACATCCAAAGCTTGCTCACTTTCAGCCAACTGAAGCCTGCTTTTGAAACCACCTCCAAATCCCAACCCTTTCCCAATCTTTCCTCTGGGGCTATACCTGTCTCCCACAAAGTCCTCAAGATACCAGTTTCCTATAGCCATCACAAAATCTCTACTGAGGACCAAAGAGAAAGAGAACATTCATTCACCCAACAGTCCTCAAACCACAATCTTTTCATGCCTTCTCTGATTTGCTAAAATGAGAAGCTTCCCTACACATACAATTCCAAACCTCATAAAAATGGCAAATCATACCATTGACTTCAGAGTTGCCTACTGTTATATTGTCTATAAATTTAACAAAGACAGTAGTAGGTGGTTTTAATATATACTGCCTCCCCCACCCATAGTTAGTTAACATCTGAAGCACATTCATCAAAAATACACACTGGAGCCCTGGCTGGTGTAGCTCAGTGGATTGAGTGTGGGCCTGCGAACCCGAGGATCGAGGTTCGATTCCCAGTCAGGGCACCTGCCTAGGTTGCAGGCCAGTTCCCAGCAGGGGACTCATGAGAGGCAACCATACATTGATATTTCTCTCCCTTTCTCCTTCCCTTCCCCTCTAAAGATAAATAAATAAATAAAATCTTAAACTGGAGCCCTGGTTGGGTGGCTCAAGTTGGGTAGCTCAGTGATTAGAGCATTGTCCCTAGACGCCAAGGATGTAGGTTCAATTCCTGGTCAGGACACATAAAGAATCAACCAATGAATGCATCAATAAGTAGAACAACAAATTGATGTTTCTCTCTCTCTCTAAAATCAATAAATAAAATTTTAAAAAAGAATATACACAGCAATGGGTAATTAGCATATAAAATTCTCTAGTCAAAGTATATAACCCAGAAGTGCTTCCTTATAGCACAATGGAAAAAATGAACTCTAAATTGGTGGAAAGAGTACAATTTAACTATGAATTAAAGACCAGTCACCACAGGTACATGATTTTTCTCTACAAATATTGAGCTGCTTGCCAGGCAAGGTGTAAGAAGAGAGATGGACTTAACCAAGCTATTGCAGAAATAGAAAAAAGATAATTAATGGTGTTTACAAGGAAGTGATAATGATGGGCTATGGACTCAATGTTTAGTAAGGAAGAATGTAATGACAGGAAGAGGATAATTATCAATGAGAAAGTGAGAGGGTTAATAGAGCTGAGATTTCAAAGTCAAAGAATTGCCAGATTGGGAGTACAAAGGCTGATAATCTAGAATAAAGAGAATGAAATACTAAATTAAAATTTCTGGGGTCTTACAATTACTGGGTGATGATAAAAACTTTAGAGAACTGGGTCACACTAAAGGAATTTGGTGGTAAAAACAGCTAAAATCCTGTTATCACTTTAGTAATTAGATCACTGTGACAATCTACTATTCACAGAAACCCGAATATAGCCCTGACCCGATAGCTCAGTTGTTTGGAGCACTGTCCTGATATACCAGGGTTGTGGGTTGGATCCCCAGTCAGGGCACATACATGAATCAACCAATGAATGCATGAGTGGAACAACAAATTGATGTTTTTCTCTCTAATTCTCCCTAAAGTCAATTAAAAAAATAGTAAAAACCCTACATTTAGATAACAAAATGAAAATATTAAAATACTGAAACCAAGAATTCAAAGAGAAACCACGAAATACTACACTCTCATGTGTATTAATGTAAAACTATTAGACTTAGTACATGTGCTTTAGAGACACTGCCTGTGTTCAAACTGCAGCTTGGCCATTTACTAGATAAGTACCTCAATTTACAGACTGGCAAAAAGGGGCAGGTATCAGTGCCTACCTCACAGAATGGCCAGAGAATTATAGAAGTCACTATATGTAAAGAGCTAAGAATAGTGAGAAGCACCTAGTAAACATCACATTAGCTACTATTATTAGAGTTTAAGACTTTGTAGTACTTTCATGGTAAAATTCTACCCAAAACTAAGGAAACTACAGTAATGGACTGATTTTGAGACAAGTCGTTTTGCTTGAAGTACACACTTAAATGTAACATTTCTTATTAATGAGTTTGGTTTATAATAAGCTATACTTGTTTCACTAATACATTTCAAAGAGACAGGAATAGCCTTTTCTTAAACCTAAATATAAGCTTAAACTATAGGGTAAATATATAGCTTAATAAACTATAAAGAAATATAACCTGCAATGACTGGTGGTGATACTTGAGTTGTCTGTCCTGTAACTGCTTTACTATTAATTGGTTTTGCAAAGATCAGCTTCGTGATTACAGGACCAGAGGTCGGTGTTCGAGGCTTCTTAGCAATCTGAAATATATAAATAACTATGAAGACCATTTGTTTGTATAAAATACCTATTCAATCAAAATCAGACAAAAGATTGATATACAGAAGTACATACGAAATCAGCTCATTTAACAAAATATATCTAAGTACTAATGTTAAAAACATTAAAAATGTAGCCATTCATAAAAATATTAATAAAATAACACCCTTAGGCCAATATATAGTAATACCTTTGCATTTCATTGTAAATCCTTATTTTAGTCTCTGGTATATAAACATATGATGAAAACCAAAGTAATGTTAATAATAAAGTTTATTTAATAAACATTTAATAGTAATAATAAAACACTATGGCAGAGCAATAGTCTTTCAAAAGAGAAAATTATTCAATAATAAAAAGATGGAATAGAGTAAGGTAAGAAAAAATAGTGCAAATGACGAAGCCACCTGTAAATATAATTAGATTGACCCCTGGAAGCAAAATGTAAATACATATGAAAGATGGGCTTATGATTAGATGTTTAGCTTTAGATCTATACAGCAGGGGTAGGTAGTAAACAAAAAATTGAACATGTTAATGCCCTAGGACACAAAGAGACAACTTTGGCAAAACAAAAATTATTCTAAAGGCAAAACCTCTCAAATATTATTTACTAAGATACTGTTTACTAGACTATAAATTCCTTGAAGAGAGAGTATTTTACACATCTCTTATACTGGCACACTGTTGACTTAAACTAAAATTCTCCACCAGTCAAGAAGGAAAGAATTAGCAATGTTTTGATAATGAAATTAGCAATACATGCAAAGACATAACTTCCTCTAAAAGTTTAATGCAGAAATTTAGGTATGATAAAAATCAGACTTTTTTTTTGCCCTGGCCAGTGTAGCTCAGTTGATTGGAGCATTGTCCCATAGACCAAAAGGTCGTGGGTTCAATTCCTGGTCAGGACACACACGCAGGTTGCAGGTTCAAGCCCTGGTTGAGGCACGTATAACCCCTGGTCTGGACACATACAGGAGAGAACCAATCAATGTCTCTCACATTGTTCCCCCCTCTCTCTGGCTCCCTGACCCTCTCTCTAAAAATAATGAAAAACATCCTTGGGTGAAGATGAAGAAAAAAAAATCAGAGACTTTTAGAGCACAAAGGACATTAAATACTAATTTTATCTTTGGGAAGATATTGAGGCCCTGAAAGTACTACTTATTATTGGAAATAATGACTCAAAATGAATAAACATGACTAACTTGAATGACAGAAATACACCAGAACCTGTAACAGATCACAGACCTAGATAAATATCAGCTTTGTGCTCAACTTACAAACTAAATAACACATTTTGTTACACTTAGCATGTATCACTTTCTTACACTCAATAAATTACTGACAAAACAAAATATAAATCATTTTTTAGATAACAAGAGAATCTAGTACTATATTAAAAAATACTCAACTTGCAAAACTCTGATACACCAAATAAATTCATAATTGTACTTAAAGAAACTGATGTAATTGGGAAGACATAAAGAAGATATATTCCTCAACTGTTTTTACAGGCCTAAAACTCAGTACGTCAGAATATGTCATCTATTGACTTAGTATTAATAATCTCAAGATGTCAAAGTACTGATATTCTTAAAATCCATTTCTCAAAATAAACCATCTTAGCTACAAAGTAAAGATTAGGAGTTTAAAGTATTTACCTATTTTTAACTGATTTTCACAATTATGACTCTATGAATACTTGCAATCACAAAAATAATGTAAACAGTAACCCAAATCACAGTCATCAGTCAAATGAACAATCTCAACCTCCCCTCTTATTAGGTTTCTTTAATGGAGATTTGCTAAAAAATGATTTCTGATTCTATTAAGGAACCATGATTTTTTGCATTATGAATTCCAAACTACCCCAGAACAAAATTACTTTAAGTAAAACAAAGCATAAAATATCATTTTATAACAAATTTATCTAATCACCAGATTAAGACAAAAAAGAATCAAAAAGGTAATTTACAAATAAAATAGCTAAATATTTGATCAAATAATACAAGCAGATAATTTTTGGCACTGCATTGTATAGATACAAGAACTAGTCAGGAGTTATGCTGCTCCAGACAGCTAGTTATCACTCTTAAATACTATACAAAAGAAACATGGGAAAATGTTTATATATCTGTAATTAAGTATAACTATACCTCTTTGTTACTGCCTCTGGCCTCAACTGTCACCTCTTTCCTTCATTTTTCAAGATGGGTCTCCTTCTTCCACCCTTACCTGCTGTCCATACCCTAACAGTTTCAATACTCATTAAACTTAAGACAACGCTGAAGACTGTCTAGGAAAAAAACCAGAGAATCATATACACCGTGTAATAATAAACCAAATATTCTGGTGCCTAAAAAGGAAACATATAGATGTGTAGTTTATCTGTTTTTTCTGTGCTTCCAAACTTTGTAGGGTACTTCTGAGTTAGAAAGATTAGGGTTGCCTAAAAGTAACTAGACAAGTAGAACAATATCCTAAATGGAGTTTCTTTTGTTTTGGTTATTGTGTACTTTTTTTTTTAAAGCAAAGTTCTTTTAATACATAGAATCAGGATTTATAAAAGTAACACAATAAAAGAAGCTATTAGAATTATGTTTCAGTTTTTTTTTTGGTCAGTAGTTGGGTGATCAGAGTAGAACATTAGTGGAAACAAATAAATTGGTCATTAAAGCAGTATGTATACATTGCTCTTATAAATGAGAAATATGACATTCTGTTTTCTGCTTTACATTATCAGTTTCTTGTGACATGGTTATGATCTACATCACCAAAGCCATATATATACTCTGGTAAACCAATAAAAAACAAACTTCAAGACAAATTTCAAGACTCTTCGAGACAGGTCAGGATGCTTGATGATGATAGGATATCTCACTGAAGAAACCCACATCAAAATAAGTAAAAAGGCCCTGAATGGTGTGGCTCAGTGGGTTGGGCATTATCGCACAAACTGAAAGGTCACCAGTTCAATTCCTGGTCAAGGCACATGCCTAAGTTGTGAAGCAGGTCCCCGGTTGGGGGCGTGCCAGGGACAACCTATATTGATGTTTCTCTTGCACACCCATGTTTCTCTCCCTCTCTTTCTCCCCTCCCTTCTGTTCTCCCTAAAAATAAATAAGTAAATACTTTAAAAAAATAAAGTAAATGGAAGCCAGAGATAAGTGAGATGATAATGTACCCCCCCAAAAAAATTTTTTTTACCAGTGGCAGAAGGAACATGGTCAAATTATAAGGTTTAAGAAATCTTACAAAGTTCTTGAATAAAAGCCCATGAAAGATAAGTTTCTAATATTCTGCCAAACAATATTTCTAATATCAGCTGAGAGTGGATAGTTCCCCAAACCTTCCTATTTTGTTATACAATTGCTTTAGTTCTCTAACCCATGCCTTCTCCTTTTTTCCTAAAACGTGACTCTTTCAAACAGAGAATGAATTTGTGTTCCCTGGTCTTAACTGAATCATTGTATTTCTAAGAGTAGTGATGACTAAAAAAGGCCTATCTGGGCATGAAAAACGTGAAACTATCTAATAAATGTTCTGTTAACCTTCTATGTTAAGGTCCTAATCATACTAACAGTAGGTACCATTTTGGAGGATCCTCAAAGTTTTGAGAAGTACATCCAGTACTTTATGTTGCTATGTATGTCATTGTGATCAAATAATCATTCTAGCTAAAGTCAAAAAACTCAAAGATGATAAGTAACCTATACAAAGTTCCACAGGTGGTAGGGTAGCAGGGACAACTCAAATCTAGTTTGTCTGAATGGCTATATGTTACCTTCCAACACATTGCACTGACTTTTCCAAAAGTGATGGCAATGAGTGATGGCAATGGACCATGAACTACAAAGAAAAGCACAAACTGGCTAATATGCACTATTTCTGGCTCCAAGGGTTTCTCAGAGCAGCAAGTTTTCCTAGACTTTGGCCATCTATTAACTGAAAAAAATGTCTGAATGATTTTTTGACAGCCCATCAGAAATTCTGGCATCTTTATACCAGCAGAATATCCTTTATACCAGCAGAACTAGTAAGAATAAAATGCATTTTAAAAGGAGTAAAAAGCTATAAATACACTCATCTGAAATTTAACCAAAACACATTTGCTCAAAGTTCTCTATCAAAATTTTCAAAGAATTAGATATATCAAACTTTACAAAAATGAAAAAAAAACCACCAAAAGAAACCCCAAAACTCCACACAATTCCTAAATGCAACATTCAAAAGAAATCAGTAACAACTAAGCATTTAATCACCCTACAAACACAACTACCAATCAATTTAATTTTTAACATGCATTTTAATTTATAAGCCCCCTTTTTTTTTTTTACCTGTACTGTTTTTAACTGTTGGGTCTGTAACACAGAGGGCTGAGTTGTTGTATTAATCAGTTGATTTCCTGGGGTCAGTGCTGAGACACCAATGACAGGTTTCACCTCTGGCCTCCCTCCAATGGTAACTACTTTAATTTGCTGCGGTGGTAACTTAGCATCTCCTGACTGGGCCTGAGTTGTAACTTTCTGAGCTTGGGGTAGTTGGCTATGGGGTAGTGCTAAAACAATTGGTGAACCAGACTTGCCCAAAGTTGTTAAAATTAACTTCTGTCCATCTGGTTTAAGGGTCTGATTGCCAAGTTTAAGATCAGATGTCTGTGATACTTTGTTTAAAATAATCTGATTGGCAGATATAGTCACAGGAGTCTGAGCACCAAGTTTTTGAAGGCCACTTGGAAAAGCTGGTTTCACTGTGGTATTAGAATCTGCTTTAATAATTGTATTCACTGCAACTTGGTTAGTGTGGTTACTGTACACTGTGATTGGTTCCGTGGAAATGGGCGTGGCTGTAGAGTCACCAGTAGAATTTATGTTGACAATTTCTTCCAGTTCTGTCTCCATGGGAATTGGGGATGAAACAATAACAGCCTCAATACTATCATCATCCACTAAAGTTATACCAGTGTCCATTATTTCCTCTGGAAGCAAACTATTCACCTCAGCTGGCACCACCTCCATGATCGTTCTCCTGCTAGAAGTTGACCAGGCACTGCAATAAAAGTTGAAAAATAAAAAAATTACTAGATTTCAAGAACAAATTTACGAGAAAGAAAAAAATTTCAAGAAAAATACAAATGACAAAATAAAAAATGACATTTTTAAATTGATGTATAATTGAATGAAGAATACTCCTGATGCAGATGTGGGTTAAACCATTTTAATTTATCTTCAACTTTGAAGAATCTGAACTATAAGTCACACAAGACATAATACCAGAACCAAACGGCCTCATTCACCACGTCTCATTCCAAAAGTACACTGCATTCAGGCAACACCAAATCACTTAATTACAGGAAACTCCTTTCCAATGTCTACTCATAAACTTAAATTTTTACATGTCTAATCCTCTTCTTTCTTTCCAGCTCACCACCCCCCCGCCATTGATAGACCTGGGAAGTATTGATGCATACAAAGAAATAAAGATTTTAAAAATATAACCAGGGTACATTTCCAGCCAAATGGCAGCATAGGAAAACACAGCTCACCTTCTCATACAACCACATCTAAATTATAACTAACTGATAGAACAATCATCACTCAGAACTGTCAGATATTGAGTTGAATGGAAGTCTGACAACTACTGAATTAAAGAAACCATGACCATTGAGACTGGTAGGAGGGGCACAAGCACGGAATGGTCTGGTCCAACAACCACCTGTGGTCGCTAAAAATTTGGGAGGGATATCTGGGGAGAGAAGAGTCCCAGCCCCACACCAGGCTCCCCAGCCCAAGATTCTGGTGCCAGGAAGGTAGTCCCCACAACTTCTGACTACAAAAACCAGCAGGGGTTGAGCTGGTTGAAGAAACTTCTGGAGCCCCACCCAAGCAGTTCCTCTTAAAGAACACACACATGGACCTACTCAGACTCACTTTTCCTGAGCTCCAGCAACAGGGGAGCAGCTTAAAAGGCACCAGTGGCATACAGGGAGGAAATGAAGTGTCTGGCATCAAGGCGAGAGCTGGGGGAAGGCTTTCTCCCAGACAGAAAGGCAGGCAGAGGCCATTGTCCCTTTTCTGAACCCTCCCCCAAAGGAGCCACAGAGTGGGCAGGAGGGTGTCATATCTGAGACTCCATCCCACCCAACTTACAGCAGTTCGTAGTGGTTTTCCCCTAAGAATGCTGCTCTTTCTTCATGTATCATAACTTACTAAATAAACCCTCTCAAATAAGCAACAGCTAGCCTGTGAGCCCACAGCCCCAGTACCACTTGCTAAGTGATCCTAGATCCAGCACTAGCAGCAGCCAGCCTAGGTTCACAGCTTGGCTTTACCTGGGAACCTCCAAGCCCAGCACAAGTAGCATCCATATGTAGATCGCTTTGTAGCTCATGCAGGGTGGCCCCAGGCAGAACACAGGTGGGGACTGCCCTTGGCCTATACCACTTGGGACACCCTGGATCTTTCACCCTCATTGGACTGCTACAGACCACTTCAGAGCACCCCAACTCTGCCCCTGCACAGCCGATCCTCCATGAAGGGCAGAGGTTAATGGTCAGTGATCACAGCCAATCCTTACAGCTGACTGGCCTGGGTAAACCATTCTCACTGACCTGCCAAAAGCAATCAAGGCTCAATGACACGAGGAGGGTGTACTCAGCCCATGCAAAGGGATCACCTCGAGTACCCAGCTTGGGTGATAGGAGAGGCTGTGCCACTAGACCCTATACATCTACTACATTAAACTACACTACCAAGACATGTAGTCATAGCAGCTCTACCTAATACAGGGACTCTGCCAAAATGAAGAGACAAAGAAACATGCCCCCAATTAAAGAACAGATCAATAACCAAAAAAAGAACTAAACAAAATTGAGATAAGCGATCTATGAGGTACAGAGTTCAAAACAGTGGTTATAAGGATGCTCAAGGAACTCAGTGAGGACCTCAACATACAAAAGATCCAGTCAGAAACAAAGGATACACTAATTGAAATAAAGAACAATTTAAAGGGAAACAACAGAAGAGTGAATGGAGCCAAGAAACAAATCAATGATCTGGAACATAAGAAAGCAAAAACAACCAATCAGAACAACAAGAAGAAAAAAAGAAAAAAAATAAGGGTAGTGTAAGCAGCCTCTGGGACAACTTCAAGATGTCCAAGATTTGCATCATAGGTATGCTAGAGGAGAAGAGAAAGAACAAAAAATTGAAAATCTATTTGAAAAAATAATGAAAGAAAACTTCCCTATTTTGATGAAGGAAATAGACATGCAAGTTCAGGAAGCACAAAGAATCCCAAAGAAGATGGATGCAAGGAGGCCCTCTCCAAGACACATCATAATTAAAATGCCAAAGGTTAAAGCTAAAGAGAGAATCTTAAAAGCAGCAAGAGAAAAGAAGTTAGTTACCTACAGGGGAGTTGCAGTAAGATTGTCAACTGATTTCTCAAAGGAACTTTGCAGGCTAGAAGGGACTGGCAAGAAATATTCAAAGTCATGAAAAACAGGAACCTACAGACAAGATTGTTCTACTTAGCAAAGATATCATTTAGAATCACAGGGCAGATAAAGAGCTTCCTAGATAAGAAAAAAACTAAAGGAGTTCATCATCACAAAACCATTATTATATGAAATGCCAAAGGGACTCATTTAAGAAAAACAAGATCAAAACTATGAACAATAAAATGGCACACACACAAAAAAACATACTTATCAACAACTGAATCTAAAAACCAAACTAAGCAAACAAGAAGAACAGAGACACAATCATGGATATGGAAAGTGTTTTGATGGTTGCCAGATGGGAAGGGAATGTCAGGGAGTGGGTGAAGAGGTGAGGGGATTAAGAAGTACAAATTAGTAATTTCGGAATAGCCATGGGGATGTAAAGTACAATACAGGAAAGGGAGCAGCCAAAGAACTTATACACTTGATCCAGGGACATGAACAATGGTGTGGGGATTGCCTGAGGGAGTGTGGGATACAGGATGGAGAGTGGAAGGGGGAAAAATTGGGACAACTGTAATAGAATAATCAATAAAATATAATTAAAACAAAATAAAATATAAACAGATATTGGAGAAATATCTTCAAATCTCCAGGGAGCTAGGTCTTAAAATGATGGCATAATAGGATTCATAAAATCCATTAAATTCCCCGACCAGGTAACTCAGTTAGTTAGAGCATTGCCCAGATACACCAAGGTTATGGGTACCCCAGCCAGGACACATATAAGAATCAGACAATCAATACATAAATAAATAGAACAACAAATCAATGTTTTTCTCTCTCCTCCCTCCCTCTCTAAAATCAGTAAAATAAAAATAAGTATTTATGTTTTAAATCCATTAAATACTCAATGTTAAAAGAGTTTCTAGATTAACCTATGTCAGCAACTGAACATCAGAAGGCTTATCTGGCCTAAGTATGATCAATTAGAGTCATACCAAAGAAACCTTTATTTGGGAAAAGATTCTCAAATCCCTCTCAGCCATTTAAAGTATCAAAAGGGCTCCACTTGAGAGATCCCCATAAAAAATGGTAATAATTATAAAGTAGATCCCTGACCAGTGTGGCTTAGTTGGTTGGTTGTCATTCTGCAAGGCGAAAGGTTGCCAGTTTGATTCCTGGTCAGGGCACATGCCTGGGTTGTGGGTTCAGTCGGTCAGGGTGCATGCAAGAGGCAACCAACTGATGTTTCTCTCTCACAACGATTGATCTTTCTTTCTCTCCTCCCCCTTACCCCTTCTCTAAAAATAAACAAATAAAATTCTAAAAAATAATAATAATAATGCAGATTATGAACAAATCAGAACTGTTGTGTTTTTAGCCAAAAGTCCTGCAAAATTTCCAATAAGAGTCAGTATCATTACCTTTACTTATTAAAGAAAGTACATCATGTTTATGACTGACTAAATAGCAGTAAGTTAGAATATCAAACGTCTGTAGAATATCAAAGATCCATAGGAACCTAATCACCAATTCTTATTCTTTTAAAATATAAAAATGCAAGACCTGTTCCAAGATTAAGAGTAACAGAGAAGAGTTGCAAATTATAATAATTAGCATTGACAATTAGTAATACTGCCAAAATTGATCATCATTATTAAGCCCTTACTATCTATCAGTGAGGGCAATTTAATTTACCCTCACAAAAACTCCGAGATGGTATTGTTATCACCCCCATCTTTTAGATGAAGAAACTTGGGTTAAATAATTTGACCAAGGTCACATAGCTAGTAAATGGAAGAGCCAGGGCTCAAAACTCAGGATATGTTTTATTACCATTTCATAATTTTAATCACAATATTGTATTGCCTTAAGTTTTACCACTGCTATTTTTAAGTGGACAAAGAAATAAGTTTACTCCTTTACAGACAATCCTGCCCTACACAACCACTTATCTGTTCTATCACTAAAGATGAGTTTTGCCTTTTGCCCATTCTAGAATTTCACATAAATGGAATCATGTTATCTACTCCTGACATAAAGGGATCATATGGCATGAGCTTTTCCCCTCAGCATGTTGAGATTTCTCTTTATTCTTGCACTTAGTAGTAGCTCTGTTCCTTTTTACTATTGAGTAATATTTCACTGTAAGAATCTACCATGACTTGGTTTTTATCCATTCACTGATGGATATTTCATTTGTTTTCCAGTTTGGAACTCTTAGGAATAATACTGCTATGAACATTCAAGTTCTACTACTATGAACATTCAAGTTCCAGTTTTTTTATAGATATATAATTGCCTTTCTTTTGAAAAATACCTAGAAGCAAACTTGTAGATCATAAGGTAAGTTTATTTTTAACTTTAAAACTGCCAAACAATTTCCCAACTTGGCTGTACCATTTTATACACCCATGGGAAATGTATGACAGTTTCAACTCTTCCACATCCTCACCGACAATGGATATGATCAGTCTTTTTAATTTTAGCCATTCCAGTGGATATGAAGTAATATTGTACTGTGGTTTTAACTTGCAATTCCCACTGACTAATAATGTTGAGCATCTTTTCATATGGGTATCGTCTATTTGCATACTTTCTTGAAAGTATTAAAATCTTTGGCATTCTTAAAATACTGTTTTGTTTTGTTTTTTCCGTCTTCTTATTGAGTTGGATGAGTTATACACACACACCCTGCAAAATCATCAGTCACAGTAATCTGTAGCTCAAAGGGATCATTAAGGTTTTGGGACCCCAAAGTACTAGCCACTTTTCTACATGTGGCTCTTTCTGACCAGGAGAATACACTCTGGCACTTAGTACAGACATGTAAAATCAACACCAATTACATCTTAGCAATAGAAGCTACAGCAGCACACAACAAACCCCATCCCCTGGAAAGTGTCACTGCCTTTCCTTCCCAACTGCAACCCTTGCTCAAGCCCTATCAGTTGCATCTGAACACTCCATGCAATAAACTCCACAAAATAAAGTATGACAATGACTTGAGTGCCAATATCTAACAGAGCCATACAAGGTTAACTCCCACTTCTCCCTGAATTTCCCCCAGTATATTTAGAAATGTTAGTTTGGCCTTTGAGTCTCCCTTAAGGACTGGGAGACTTCAGCCCAACCCTATTCATCTTTCTACTTAAAGCACCTTAAGTTAACAGGTATGAAGAGGGAAAGGTCAGGCCATAAGGGAGATAGTGACCTAATAGTACATTTACTTTAAGTTTTAAGCACTCACACTTGCAGCTCAACTAAACGAACTTCTAATGTTTTCAATCCACCTAAAGCTCTCTATCCTCATTTCTGACACTACTTTCTCACCTTTGGAGACTCCGTTTTTCAGCTGCTGCAGTCATGTGAGGCCATGGAGGCAAGTGTACAACAGACGCAAAGCACCATCCTGGCTACCTGTCAGCTCAGCCCCTAAAGGTTCATTAAGAGGTAAAACACTGGAGGACTCTTACTCTCCCTGACCCAGTTCACCCTTGCCCACCACTTGGCTAAGAACAATTGCTACCAGATGCAAGAGAGTCTTTTCCTATACCTTAATTCAGCCGGCACAGGCCTCATCCTTCCTCTTTCAGAAAGCCATGTACGTCTCCGTCAGCACTCCCCAGAGCTGACAAGAAGGGGGAGGAGTCAGATTTTTGATCCTCTAAGCAAGCTAACGAAGCAGCCTATTACTGTTTCTCATGGACACTGGCAGACCACACAGTAGTCCTAGGTCAGAGACACAGGACTCACAGTACAGCAAGGAACATGAGCATTATGTGTTTATCAGTTCCCTCACTGCCCACAAGTCCTAATGAGCAGATCTGGAGAGTCCCATGTAGATGCTGCATGGGAACAGGATTTCCATCCCAACTGACATATTATTGCCAACTTCTATTTGCTAATATTTTCTTAAGCATTTCTGTCTACACTCATGAGGGATATTGTCTGTAGGATTTTTTCTTGTAGTGGTTGTCTCACGATAATGCTGCCTAAATAAAATGAGTAAGGGTGTGTTCCTTTCTCTTCAATTTTCAGAAGTCTGCAAAGAACTGTTACTATTTCTTCCTGAAATAACACATTAAACTTCACCAGTAAAGCTACCTAGATGTAATAGTTTCTTGTGGGAAGGATTTTAACTATATATTCAATTTCTTCAATAAATGTCAGGTTATTTAGGTTACAACTAAATAGACTCCCCTCTTTCGTCAGGGGAATGACTTTTGATATTTGCAAGTTTCTGTCCTTCAAGGAATTTGTCTATTTCCTCTAAGTTGTTGAACTAATTGGCATAAAGTTACACATAATATTCTTTTATTTTAATTTCTGTCAAAATTTCAACCCTCCATTCCTCATTTTGGTAATTTCTGTCTTCTCATTTTTTCCTGAACAGTCTGGCTGGAGATTTAGCAATTCGTTAATCTTTTCAAAGAAGTATTTTGGCTTCATTGATAGTCTCAATTGTCCATTTTTCATTTAATTCACTATTGTGTTTATCTTCTTCCTTTTACTTAGTTTAGGTTTAATTTGTTCTTTGAAGCTTAAAATGGAAGAATAAATCTGGGTTCACCAAACTACAGCCTACAGACCAAACCAGGCCATGGTCTGCTTATATATTACTCTCCAACAAAGAATGGTTTTTACATTTTTAAATACTTGGGAATATATATATATTTTTTAAATAAGTTTTTTTAGCATGGCCTGCAAAGCCTAAAATATTTTCTATTTGCCCGTTTAGAGAAAAAGTTTGTCAATACACTCCTATTTTCTAAAATAAGCACTTAACATTAAGAATGTGCTCCAATGCTGCTTTAGTTGCTTTCTATTTGAATGTTTTTCTTATTATTAATTTCAAGTGTATTCTAATATTCCTTATGATTTCATCTTTGACCCTGGAAAATGAAAAAGTGTGCTATTTAATTTCCAAATACTTGGTGATTTTCTATCACATTGATTTCTACCTTACTCCTATTATTATCAGAGAACATAACACTCTATAACATTCCCATCATTTGAAATTAGAGACTTGTTTTATGGCTCAGTATATGGTCTATCTTGAACATTGCGTGCGCATTTGAAAAGAATGTGTGTTCTGTAGTTATGGAGGGTAGTGTTCTACAAATGTCAGTGAGGTCAAGTTGGTTGACATTGTTGTTCAGATCTTCTATATACTTATTTTTTCCTCTTCTATCAATTACTGTGAAAGCCTGTTAAAATCCCCAATGCAATTATGGTTTGTCTATTTCTCCTCTTCTGTGCATTTTTACTTTGTGTATTTTGAAGCTCTATCATTAGGAAGAACATTTCTTTTTGTCTTATTAAAAAAGACTAGAAGTTACAGGACTGAGTCTCCCTTTGAACTTGGAATAAAGTTCAAACTTCTAACAAGAAAAGGTCTGATTAGTTTAGCCAGTCTCTGTAGTATGGGGCTGTGCAAAGTTCTGCAGTCAGAACACCTCCTGGGCCCCTAAGCAGACTACAATAATTACTTTATGATTAGACATTCATATCTGTTTCAATCATGGTCACAGGCAGAGCAGCCCATGCTAAAAGAAATTCTCAAAAGGAGCTTGTGGGCATGGCCAGAAAGGGTATGGCCATCTAGTTACATGAATCATCACTCTAATTTTATCCCTTAGGAATGGAAGATATGTAATAGCACATGTGATCTCATCATTGCTGTGTGGACCACTCCAAGAAAAAAAAAAGTATCATCACAAACCGACAGGACTGAGGAGCTTTAGCTCACCTTGGCTATCTAAAGGATTGCTTATGAAGGGATGGCAGGAAGAGAATACAGAATATATAATGCATTTCCCATGCCTCAATATTTTTGCTTATAAAACAATGTTCTAAAGGCAAAGTACGATTCTGAAAGTCAGTACATTGAGGTTCCCCCCTCACAGCCGAAAATGGTTGAATAATATAAGCCTAATGAAATTTAAAATATTTATTCATTTCAAAAGGTCTAATGATTTCTAAATTTGCCTAAATGTATTACATTTCTAAGATCTATCTAAAATAGCACTCCCACTCTCATCTCCATTGCCCTAGGCATTCTATCACATTACCCAGTATTTTCATCACGGCATCTATAACAATTAGAATATACCTTTGTTTCTAGTCTGATTCTTCCTCCCCCACTTTTTAGAATGCAAGCTCCATGCGGATAGGAAGTTGTCTGTCTTCATCACCACTGTACTTCCTTTCCCCAATGTCTAGAACAGAGCTGGCAAATGATAACCTCTCTATACAAATCTGAAGGATGAATAAATTAATCATGGAAAATGGGTATCATCTAAAACTCAAGCATTATTTACAATGGGCTCTGAAAGATAGGTAACTTTGGTTTGTGTATTTGGGCAGGATAGGTTATTACAATGCTCTGAGTCTTCACAATATTTAAAATAACAAACATACTGTCATAACAAACTCCCTTTCAAATGTTTTTAAATGCTTAGATTTAAGTTTTTAACCAATATCTTCTCCAATCACATTCCATCTGAAAATCTACAAGGTTCTCTTAACTTTTAACAAGCTTATGACTTTTTATCAGTCATTTAATTAACAAATACCAATTGCTTCCCAACTTTGTGGAGGGCATTATGGGAAATTAACCAAAGACCCTGCCTTCACAGAACTTAGAAATTAATAGAGGAATGGCATGATCACAGTTGTACTTTGGGAGGGTTAGCTTCACCTCAGTATTTTATTGGGCTGGAAGCAGGGAGACCAGTTAGGGGGTAATTACAGTAATTAGGTTCAAGACAGAGACAAATGGAGGGTCTTATTTAGAACAGTAACAATTAAAATGAATGATTTAAATATAAGATGAAAAATAACATAAGATAGCCCTGGCTGGTATGATTCAGTGGGTTGGAGCATTGCCCTTAAACCAAAAGGTTGCCAGTTCAATACCTGATTGGGGCACATACCTAGTTTTCTGGTTTGGTCCCCAGTCAGGGTGTGTGTAAGAGGCAGCAGATGTTTGTCTGTCTGTCTGTCTGTCTGTCTCTCTCCCCCCCGCCCACCTTCCCCTTTCTCTAAAATCAATAAACATGTCCTTGGGTGAGAATTAAAAAAATAACATTAAGACAGAAATGACAAATGCTCTATATTTTTATATATTTTAAGAGTTTCTCATAGAATATTACCAGTGTTGAAACACTGTTCTTTTCTTAGTTACAGGTGGAGGACAACCTGGTGGACAACTTTCATTCTGCACATAATAATATGAAGTGATAACCTATCACCAATAACAGATGAATAATTTGCAGATGTTTAGACAGAAATATCTTGAGTGTTCAAGAACTATAATTTCAACACTAAGTGGTTCACTCTACCATTCGGATTTTAGCTTTGATTTCTAAAATCAAACATCAACAACTCAAAAACTAGATACAGAACAATGTTTCTCAAACTTAACTAAAAGCAGTAGACTTTAAGCCATGAGTCCTGACAAAGACTTTAAAAGTTTATATTTTCATCTTGATAATATATTTTTAAAAGTATATTCTGAATCATTTGGATAACAACCTCATATCTGCAATCAATGGTATACTAGAATTAGGATGAGCTAAACAAAAAGGCACAGAAGAGTCTTACAAGATAAATGATACATTTATGCAAGTGAAAAAGCCAAACCACCTGACCTGTGCATATTCAAATACAGAAAAGTGGTGTAGAAATTATTATAGGCTATACAGTGTATAGAAAATCCAATGCCATGCTAAAGTAGACAACAGTATATTCACTGTGCAAAGAAAGATTTCATTTCAGCAAACATCATCCATCACTCTAACTTTAATTTGTTTTATTGGTTTAATAATTTTGCATTTATAAACTTGCTTTTGTTACTTGCATACAATAAGCATAAGAATTTTATACATACGTATATCTAAAATTAAGTTTTTTCAAAATTATTTTGTTATTTTGTTTAAATCCCTTTAAGTTTAGTTGCAGCTCTTAGAGTGTGGATTCTGCTGCTATTTGGTCTGCTGGTTCTTCTTACAGTTTTTCATTTCTTCTGTGATTTATAATTTTTTTAAAAAACTTATTTTTATTTATTTTTATATAGAGAGGAAGAGAGGTAGAAAGAGATGGACAGAAACATGGATGTGCAAGAGACATTGGTTGCCTCTCGCAGGTCCCCAGTTGGGGACCTGGCCTACAGTCCAGACATGTGCCCCGCCTGAGAATCAAACCAGTGACCTTTCAGTTCGCAGGCCGGCACTCAATACACTGAGCTGCACCAGCCAAGGCTAAAATTAAGTATTTTAATAAAATTATTTAGTCCAATGCTGGGGATTCACAATTTATTTTCCCCCTTTAAAGTGGGACTGGATTCATGCCTAAGACTAACATAGTAGGAAAAACCATGGAGATTCAAATCAGAAATAGCCACCAAAAAAGGAAAAAAAAAGACACCCCCCACCAAATCCATTTCTGAATCTTGGCTCTCCTAGTAGCTTAACATGTAAACCTAAGCAGTAATGTCTAAGCCTCATTTATTTGTGGGACTACTGTGAAGACAGTTATGTGGTACACTATATCTCAAAGACTCTTTTCCTCTCTCTAAATTAGCTTCTTCTGATTTTTTTATAGCATTCAATATCCTATAACTCTTCCTGCATTTCCAACACACTTCTAATTATTAATAGACAAATGTACTAACCACAATAATCTAAGACTAGCAGAAAGAATCACAAAAAGACAACAGCCTTCTGTGATTCAAAGGAAAAGAAATCCAATGGAAAAAACATTTTAATCTCCCTCCTTAAGCATTTTTTAAATTCCTAGTCTTACTACTAACTTAGCAGCTGGGTTGGCATGGACCAAATAATTGCAACATAAAATCTCTAAGAAAAAAAAGAATAAAATTCCTACTAGATACAAAGATATCAGACAAATGATTTTTAAAAATTCATTAGGGTTTAATTTCTTGTCATCTTTGATGTCTCTCTATAGAACTAGTCATATATCACAATGTCTCCTTCCCACAGCAACCAACATTTCCAAATTTCCAAAGCTTTCAGCCTAAAAGTCCGTTATGTTTTTTCCATAAGATAAAAGACACATTTTTCATTTTCACCAATACCTTTACTGACTTGGATATTTTGAGTATGTCAACTATCTGCCACTATTGGCTTCTAGTGGGTAGGGGCCAGGTTTCCTGCTAAACATCTTCCAATGCATAAGACAGACTCACAGCAAAGAATTATTTGGCCAAAATGTCAATAGTAGCAAGAAACTTCACAAACCACTTGTGACATGTTCAGTAAGTCACAGCACCTTTTCCATATACCAAAAAAATCTTTTTCTGTATTTCAGTTGCATTTTTACCTTTCTTGAATAAAGCATAATAAGCCAAAAATGTTGCTTATCTTCTTCCATCTTCAATATCACAATGGATGCACAAAAATTCACCCATTTTGGTAAGTTTTTAAAATGCATGTGGATGTGACAGATGTCACAGTACAATCTAACAAAATTGTTCTGAATGAAGTTAAAGACAGCTAAATGCTACTAGAGCCACCATATGAAAAAAAGTGTAACAGACTTTTTGTCTAACCTAATATTTTACCTCCATCTCCTCTAACCTACAACATATCCTACATAAAAGCTACAAGATTAATTTTCCTCAAGTGCATCTCTGAGACTGTCACTGTCCTATTTAAAATTTTTCTATAATTCTCAAGGCCTTCTGCATTAAGGCCCTACTGAACTTCATCCTTCCAACTTACCTCCAACAATTCCTAAACTAAAAATTTCATGAGGCAATGAATGATATTGAGGTATCCCCTATCCCTAAAGTAGTATGTAAGCACAATAGATAACAGATAACCAATAGTAATACTTGAAAGAAGTAATGGAAATGTGTAATGCTCCTCTCCCACCCAAAAGCCACTGGACATAATCTTCCTTCATTTCTAACACACTTCTAATTATTAACAGACAACTGTACTAACCACAACAATCTAACACTGACACAAAGAATCACAAAAAAGACAACAGCCCTCTGTGATTCAAAGGAAAAGAAAGCCAATGGGAGAAAAAAATTTAATCCCCCTCCTTGATCATTTAAAAAATTCTTTTTTAAAAGATTTTATTTATTTATCTTTAAAGGGGAAGGGAAGGAGAGAGGGAGAAAAATATCAATGGATGGTTGCCTCTAGTGTGTCCCCTGCTGGGAACTGGCCTGCAACCCAGGCATGCACCCTGACTGGGAATCAAACCATGATTCTCTGGTTTGCAGGCCTGTGCTCAATCCACTGAGCTACACCAGCCAGGACTCATTTTAAAAATTCTTAGTCTTTCCAATGTAACAGCTGGGTTGGCATAGACCAACTAATTGCAATATAAAATCTCTTAAAAAAAAAAAAAAGAAGCAAATTCCTACTAGATACAAGGACATCAAATGATTTTTTAAAATTCATGAACTAGCCCTGGCTGGTGTGCCTCAGTGGATTGAACATGGGTCTGTGAACCAAAGGATTGCTGGTTCAATTCCCAGTCAGGGCACAAGCCTGGGTTGCAGGCCAGGGCACACAAAAGGCAAACACACACTGATGTTTCTCTTCCTCTCTTTTTCCCTCCCTTGCCCTCTCTCTAAAAGTAAATAAATAAAATCTTTTTAAAAATAAAGAAAAAGAGAAGACCATAAATAAGTAAGTCATTAACTAAACCTTCTGAGTACCTCTCAGTTCCCCTAAAATTTTGGGGGGTCCCTTAGTCTTCTAATGAACAAAAACCAAATGTCCAAAATACGCACACACACACAAAACACTTCCCCTCTGAATAAAATACATGTATGATGTTTATGATATTTACTGCTAATCATGAAATTACCAGTAGGCATTGCTTAAATATTCATCTCTCCATTCCCTCTTATATACTCAATCACAATGACCCAAATCCTCAACTATAAAATCTGGGAGAAAACAGGGCTTGAAATTAATATATAAATATTTGATTCACCTGTAACTTTTCTATAAAATTACTCCGTAGGGATCTGCAGCACAATCTAAAAGACACATGAATCTTTAGGTAACCTAACAAAATTAAATTATAGCTGTCATAAAGTCAATCCAATTCTTCAGCTCTTTAAACAATGGGGTCCAGAATTTTTTAATATAAAAATTCACAGTTCATCTTTACCAACTTAATGACTCATATCAGATACATGCATCAGGCCATCACAACTTCCTTAACAATGAAGGCAAAACTTGTGAACCAAAATAGAACTCCCAGAGGTGTAATTCATTTGGATTATAAAATCTACTGCAAAATCCTTCATAAATTTACTCTCTGAATTGATGAAATGGTTGGGGGAGGGGGAAGAGAAAAATATAAATATAAAATACGCGTGACAGTATCTCAATTGTTATTTGTTAATGGAAGGGGCAAAGGGGATCATTCTGTGGACGACAGAGCCATATAAAAAAAGGACAATATTTTTAACTGCTACAGAACTGATCTATATGTTCAAAAAATGTGAGTATCAACACCCCAACAAGTTAATAGACTATGATCTAAATTAAGAGCTTAATTAAATGCAAAATAAAATGCCAATGTTCTGCTTCCCTAAAGAAACATACAACCCCATAAACTGCCGAACATCATCATACCAATAACCGCCAGAGTGGGTATTTTGAATATTAAATCAAGAAATCATGATAAGTGCTAGCGGTTCCTCTAGGCCTCAGCAGCAGCCTTAGGTATCAGAGCAAACTCGAGCCCTCTTAACACTCAAAGACTAATGTTGATGTCATTCCGAGGCTACTGATTCTTTGCACTACGTACTAGTCATTCCTTGATCCACAACGCAATTCTTACCAGCCACCCCCAAAATAAAGAGATCTCAAGATAGAGAAGCCCTCGGATACCCCCTTCTCTACCTCCAGCGGCTGCTGCTTTCTCCTCCCTCCAGCTTCGAGGTGGGGGCTCCAGAAGATCCCAGGCAATTCCGAGCCCCGGGTGGTGTTTGTTTTGCTTGTGCACTGTAGCTCTGGCCAGATGCTTCCTTTCCCAGTTTGCCCGAAGTGGAGCGCTACAGGTAACCTGAGGGCTGAGGAGGGAGCCCGGGTGGCGGCGACGCCGCTGCTGCCGCCGCCTCTGGTATGTCAGGGGCCGGGATTGTATTTCGAAAGATCCGCCATTTTCACCTCGTCATCACCATCACAGCTCAGCAGCTTCCCCGACAGCCCAAGCCCCAGCAGCCGCAGCAGCCGCAGCCGCCGCCAGTAACCTCCCCCTTCTTGACCCTCCCCTCCAGAGAGGCGCACACCCACGTATCCCGGGAAGCCTCCCGCTGGCCCCGCCAACCTTCAAATGCACAGGGGGATACAAATGCACACACGGAGCCCAAGCCGAGACCTCCCCACCCCACAACGAAAAATGGTGCTCCTTGCGGGCCCACAGCCACGCCAAAGGAAGTCGCGACATCTGCGGGGTCCCCAGTCTGGCCTATTTTTGTTTTGAAGAGCAAAAGCCATACGGAAAGCGGCATAAGGACAATAAGGAACCCAATTACTTCATTTTCAAAATAGCAACTTGAAGTGATGGAATGCACTGTATTCACTATGCTCATCTCAGGCACTAAAAACAAGATCAAAACCTTCAGTGTTACGCACCAACTCTTGACATTTTCCTCCACTGTCAGCACTACTTTATCAGAACGAGCTATTTCCATAGTCACACCTGACCTTTCTGACACATCTGCAAATTACAGGCATTGATTTTTATGCAGATCCTGTAGTCTAAACAAAGTTCCGAACTATTTCCCTCTCCACTTGATTTCATCTGATCATTTCTGTCCATGAAATGAAGTGTAACTTCCAGTTTATCACTGGTTTAAGACGGCAAAGCGCAACTACGTTTAAAATGTATTGATCCTATTCATGGATGAACAGTTTCTACAATAGAGAAAATATACCTTTCATTTAAAATTCTTTGCTACATTTTTAGGTCTGTTACCAAATTTTTAAAAATCTACTGCTGTTCAATAAAGTGAAAATAAAACAGCTTGCTTTAGAATAAGATCCCAGAATTACCCATCCACCCCCACCAGCCCCTCTTATCATGAAGTTGAATAAGTAAAACAGAACACAGATATTTTTTAATCGTCAAAGAAACACCAAGAAAACATAAGCTGGAAGGCTTCTGACAAAAATCAGACTTAAAAAAAACCCCTAAATTTGCTACCTTTGTTAATTTCAGAAAGATTTGATAATCACCTATTCAAAGTCTGAATTCTACATCTATTACAGCATGAGCTCTAAAAGACCAATCTGAAATGAACAAATTGAATTTCAAGGTTTCAAATAGGGCCACTATATTGTTTTTTTTTTTAAGTTAGTCTAAGAAGAATGAGGTAGAAGCTGAAAAAGACATTCCATTTCCTTACCTTGCTTGAATGACAACTCCATATAAAAGTCGGTAGATTCAGGCTTAAATTAGTGTTATTTACCACCAGTGTGTAATCGCCGTGTCTATATGCAGCCTGCTGGAGCTTTGAAAGTATCCAGTCTTTCCAGCGTCTTCATCTTTAAATTTTATTTGCCCACCGCCAGCCACGTACACCCGAACCCTGCTTGGTATTTACCGTTGCTTGGCCAAGCTAAGTCCCGGCCCGCTCCCTTCCCCCGTGCACCTCGGGAACCTTATGACATTTGGCTGGTGGGCTTCGCGAGGAAAACGGACACACACTAAGATACCATACAAAGGGGCGTATGAAGAACGGGACGGCGAGCAGCAGGGAAAGGAGGGGCTCGTACAAAATGACACAGCAGCAAAACCGGTTCCCAGAAAACCGGGGCCGACACGGCCGACTTCTCCAGCCACACAGTCTGCGTGTCAACAGCCGCGGGAGCCCTTCCTCCAGACCGCCAGGAAGGGCGGGCTGCCGGGTGACAGACGCCCTCCAGGGTGCAGGCGGGAAGGGCAGAACCCGGAGGATCCTCCCGCCTACTGCGGCCCCGGGGTGGGGCGCCGCAACCCCCCGCCTGCAGGTTCCCGCTCTCCGCCGCGACCCAGCAGCCCCGGTTCCCGGAGGGGGTGGTCCGGCGCCCTCCGCCCGGGCCACCACTCGCAGCTGGGGCCATTGCCCTTTCCCGCCCGCACGCCCAGATGCCCCACCCCAGGTCTGACACTCACCAAAGCCGGCGGCGCCGCCGCCTCCTCCTCGCGGCCGCGTTCCTTGAGCTCCAGCAGCCGCGGTAGCGGCGGAGCCTGCGAGACACAGACCCGGGTTTGTTCAAAATCACGCGCCCAGCGCCATTCCGCCGCCGCATCCCATAATACGCTAGGCCCTCCCCGCTTGCGCGCCCCTCTCAGCCCGCCCCTCCATTCCGTCCGCCCCGCCTCCCCGGCAGGCTTTCTCCGCCCCGCCCTTTAGGCGCCGCCGGCCCCGCCCTGCCAACCCGGTCCTGCGTCATTCCGCACGGCGCCGTAGGTACGCTCCCGCTTCACGTGACTCTGAGTGGGATATCTGTCAAAGCTTTTGCAACGAACGTTCTTTTTCTGCGGTGGCTGGGAGGGGCAAGGACGAGATCGCGTTTGCAATGGGGAGGGCCTCCCTGATCTAGTAGGGTTCTTGGCAATTTTAAGCATCCCGCCACGGTTTGATGCGCTTGCGTGGAAAGATGATCAATATTCATAAATGCCAATTTTCGTCGTTTTTTGGGCACTAATTTTGTAGAGGTAGCTGAAAAGCCCCTGGAGACCACTCGAAGTTATATTTATTTTGAAAGGGAGTTTTTTTTTTTTTTGCAGTATACTGCTAAGACTAGCAATCAAATTCCTTGTATTTAGTCATTTTATTTTCCCCCCATCCTTTATTATAAAATAAGATGCCTACATTTGGAGTTGGACAAACAGTCCCTGAGAGATTATCAGTTAATAGCTACTCCGTGTAAGACAAGAATTAAACAGGAGAAACAACAGAAATTACAAAAGAGTGTAATGCAAAATAGTGTGGTACAGTCTGTAATTGCTAATGAAGCCTGGAGAACATACAGGTCAACGTGTGAACGTACAGTAGTCCTGGAACAATGGAGGAGGGGAGATGCAGTGGAAGCGCACTCACTTTGGAATCAAGCGGTCCTGATTTTAAATTCTGGCAACTCCAATTATTAGTGTACAACACTTATTGTTACTTTTCTCATCTACGGAATAAAAATAAAGCTTCCCAGCGTCCTGAGGGTTAAATGAAGAGAGGGGTATCAAGCTGCTACACAGTCTCTGCCTAACATGCTTGTTCTATTCTGCCGTAATCAACAGCACCCTTTACCTCCACCTCAAATTCAGTAGTTAGGATTTAGCAAGGCAAGTGGCATGAAATTAGCTTCATGCTACCTTTCCTGCAATGGCAGCCAGTCCTCTTCTCTATGCCTGCCTGCCACCCAGCTCCCAGTCTTTGTCTTGGGTGCCCAGTGGAGGTCCTTGGAGAAAAGCCTGGGAGTGGATGTGAACTCCCCTTATAATTGTGGCTCCTATGAGATTCCCATACCAGCCCACACTGTCTCTGACAATGTATTAAAAAATTTAGCAGTATTCTTTTTCATAAGGCTGCATCACCTTACTTTCCATGCTCTGCTAAGATTGTTACCAAACAAGAGGTGTGTGTGGGGGGGGGGGACAATATTTGGCCCACCTAGGGATGCCAAAAACTGCTATACAACAGGGGCCCCTCCCAAGGACAAAATACTAATATCTACTGGGCTCTTCTGTCCACTGCCAATTGGAAAGACATCTCTCAATGCCAGAGATTTGTGAAAAGGAAACAAAATGTTTATTTAATCCTATTCAGGCCTAACACCTCCACTAAAATATCAAAGTCCTTTAGGGTATACACACACACACACACACACACACACACACACACACACAGAGCTCTCCCTTCTCCCACTGTCCCAACTCCGGGTACCGTAAATCAAGAAAAGAGCACACGTCTGTGTTGCAGGCCGCTGGCACCATCAGCTGTGTCACCGTGCAGGCAGGATCTCTAGTTAATCCAAAGTACTGTGGTACCCTCCCATGGTCCACTGGCAAGAGTTCTTTGTACCAAGTTCCAGTCAAAGTCTCTCCTGCTTTTCAGGCCATGCAGCCAAAGGGACACCCCAAAGCCGTGTGGGCCTCTTCTACAAAGTTGCAGGGGTTCGCATTCCACCAAAAGCATGTGGCTTTCTTCTTCACCTGGCTGCAGGGATCTCCATTCTGGCAAAGCTGCGTGGTTTTCCCTTTCACCTGGGAAAGAGGGGGGTCTGCAATCTGTCAAAACCACATGGCTCCCTCTTTCACCTCACCAAGAGGGGGGTCCTCACTCTGCTGAAACCGTGTGGCTCTCCCTTCATGACTGCAGGGATCCTCACTCTGCCCCAAACCACGTGGCCCTCTCCTCACCTGGGCAGTTATCCCCTCATGTCCCAGAGCCCATCTCTTCCAAGCTCTCACACCTGCGCTCTCCCTCAGGGGCCCAGCCCCTAGTTATATCCTGGGTAGAAGCCACTCCCTTCTCCCTGGCTCAAAACTTGGCCACAGCTATTTAACATATCTATGAAACTAGTTAAAGGTTATAGATATGTTAAATAATCATTCTAGAGGTTAGCTGCAAAACTGTTACTATGCAAAACAGCTCTCAATGGCCCTGGTTCTATTTGTCTCTTCCCCCTGGGGGTGGGGGGGTGAAGACATCTTATATGTCTCTCCAATATTCCTATACACTTTGAATTCTGCACACCATTCCAAATCTTTTTTTTGGACCACCCCCTTGGCTGCACCCTGTATCAATATGACCCAGTTTTTGCACCTCTTCTGTTGTTTAGAAGCACTAGTCTTTCCTTACATTTCAGGCTAGTTGTTGCCCTATGACCTCAATTCCCTGATTGACTCAGTAAAAGTAATTATTTTGTAGGTTACCTAGCTTATTTATGTAATTGTGGGAATAAAGCTTTCTCTAGCTTTCTACACTGAGGCAAGAGCTGGAACTCCTCCAGGTATTATTTTTATTAAGAGAACCTGAGGGTCTCTATTGTTGGACCACAACTCTCATCAGTTTTTATCCAGGAGAGTCCTTCCACTTAACTCTCTTAACCCATCCCTTCTTACTTATCTATCTCTCAGAGTTCTTGCTTTATAATCCAAGTTTCACTATCTGCTTCTGTTTTTTGTCACAGCTGGTGGCATATTCAGACCATAACCCCCACCTTACTGACATTAGTTCCTAATCAGTCTTTGGATTTGTGTACTCCTTTATTTTATGCCACCCCCCAGAGAAGTGAGATTTAGATGGACACAACATCACAATCAATGAGGCTGGGATTTTCTAGGTTTCCTCTTTATCCAACTATGTTCTTTTGTTACAGAAAACAACTCAGGCGCTTTCAGGTGTATGGAGTGGAACTTTATTTTACTCACACAGACCCCTAGGAGTCAGTCTCCAAATTCTGGGCCCCAATCAGTGGGGAACAATTGTCTATATAGGGTGAGGGGCGGTCTGCCACTTGGACTGTTGCTTCTGGCTCAAAAGCAAGAAAGCGGAACTGCTGATAAGAGTTAATACGAGTTTCTTTGTTCTAACTCCTCAGTTACTTACTTGCTCTCCCTGATCCTGTTGACTCAGCTGCAAGCCCCCTCCTGGGCAGGCTATTAAGCCATTACATTCATCCTATTGATTCAGCGGCTAGCTCCCCTCCTGGGCAGGCCACTACACTTTAACGAATTTAACAAGTATTTTTTGAGCACTTAACTAAATATAAAGTGCACATATCTAGGTACCAGGTAGTTTACAAAAATTAATCAGTCTATCACAACTCTCTCACAATTATCCCCACTTACAATTTAACTATATGACCACACTTGCCTATGTGGGAACCAGCAGACAGATGCAGTGGGCACTAGATGGCATGAATGAAACATAAGGTTATATAACAAGTCTAGAGATAGAAAGGGAAGAGGATCATAATGCACTAGATAGAGAGAGTATAGCTTGTAAAGATTCATGGACCTCCAAGAAGAGGGATAGGACCTGACCAAGAGTGTTTACAGAATCCTGCCAATGCTGTTTGGGAACAGCTGTGAGGTTCAATTGCCTGCCACCAAGAAGCATGATTCCCAATGCCAGAGTTTGGTGAAAAAAGAAAGGGGTTATTTATTTAAAGGTTATACAGATTTAGAATAATGGCCGATTTCTGCCATTAAGTTCCACTCCCTTTAAAACCAGCCCCAAACACACAGTCCTGCCTCCTTTTGTCAAACCAGTTCAGTTTTGAGATATACAAGTCCGACATACTGTCTTTCAGAAAAGCAGAAATCTGCAATTCAGCATTCCCGGTCACAGTTCAGCTCCAAGTGTCCCTTATGACTCTGGATGGTTAGGCAGGTCCCAAGCAGCTCCATCAGCTCTGCTGCCATCTTCTCCAAGCAGACTCGAATCTGGGTGGCTGGGCAAGTATACTGCCCCCATCTCCCCACCCCCAGCTCCTGCAATTCACCAGACTTCTGGCTTTCAGACCCTTTCTCTTACTCCGGACCACATGGCTTCTCCCCACTTTCAGCCCATCCTGATTTAAATGCTTGGCCTGAAACTTCCTGCGTGGCCTCATATCCAGCCTTTCCTTTGGCGTGTTAGTGTCCACTATTTCTGCCATTTTCCCCATGTCCTTTACCTTCTTTGCTGCCATCTTTAGTCAGGGCAAAAGTTCCCAGAAATGCACGACCATCCTGGGTGGGCATCTACTCCCTGCCTTTAGCACAGGCACTGGATCCCAGCTTGTCATGAGGCCCTGAAGGTTTTTGCAGTCAAATACACAATTCACAGTTTGTGTATTTGGGCTGCAGCCCTCTTCCATTCAAAAAGTCACGGCTATTAACTTGCCATTGTTATGCAATGTATCTTTAAACGCTGTAACATCCATTCCCCCACTTCACCCAATCAAGGATTATGGGGGTTGTTCTCCTATTTTCAGGGGACTTATGCTCTGCACCTTTTTATAAGAGGACCTGCTGATCCTGACACTTGTGGAGCTTTGGGGAAGCAGAACAATTGTACTGAAACTTCTCTTCCTCTGAGGCTGGATAAGCACTAGCCTTTGAAACTGGTACAGAAGACAGAAGACGATCTAAACTATAAATAAATACAATAAAGCACAAATCAACACCTCAAAAGACTAAATTCAATACATACATAAGATTATGAAACAAATGGCATGGTTTTGTTTCCTTTTAAAATTAAGGTGTTATATTCAGTAAATGCACAGATCTTAGGGGTACAGTTTGGTGAATTTTGATAAATCTATACACCCATAAAACCTACACAACTACCAACACATAGAATATTTCTATCACCTCCCTCCTACTATTTCCCAGTAATTCCCACCCTACCCATCCCTGCCGCCTCTGACAATTTCTGACTTTCAGTCACCATAGATTAGTTTTGTCTGATTTAGAACATGTAGATGGAACGATAATAGCAATCTCAAAAATAAAATAGCCAGTTATTTTGCCAGCAAAATGAGTTTATTTGAAAGTAACAGAGAATGCAACTTGAGACAATCAAGCTATGATAATATATAGGCAAATCCAAAAATACTATATGGAAAATTCCAGAAATAAACAATTCATAAATTTTATTTTCAATTTTTCTAGAGAATTATTATAAGAATTTATTTGAGCCAAACTGATGACATGCCTGGAAGAAAGATCTCAAATGCTCTGACAATTCTTAAATTTTAAATTACATGCCCTTCTCAGTGTTACCGAACAAGAGGTCTGAGGGAGGGGCAATACAATATTCGGCCCACCTAGGGATGCCAAAAACTGCTATACAACAGGGGCCCCTCCCAAGGACAAAATACTAATATCTACTGGGCTCTTCTGTTCACCACCAATTGGAAAGACATCTCTCAATGCCAGAGATTTGTGAAAAGGAAACAAAATGTTTATTTAATGCTATTCAGGCCTAACGCCACCACTAAAATATCAAAGTCCTTTAGGGTATACACCTACACCCACACAGCTCTCCCTTCTCCCACTGTCCCAACTCCGGGTACCGTAAATCAGGAAAAGAGCACACGTCTGTGTTGCAGGCTGCTGGCACCGTCAGCTGTGTCACTGTGCAGGATCTCAAGTTAATCCAAAGTACTGTGGTACCCTCCCATGGTCCACTGGCAAGAGTTCTTTGTACCAAGTTCCAGTCAAAGTCTCTCTTGCTTTTCAGGCCCCGCGGCCAAAGGGGGCACCCCAAAGCCAGGTGGGCCTCTTCTACCAAAGCTGCAGGGGTTTGCACTCCACCAAAATCATGTGGCTTTCTTCTTCACCTGGCTGCAGGGATCTCCATTCTGGCAAAGCTTCGTGGTTTTTCCCTTTCACCTTGGAAAGAGGGGTCTGCACCAGGCCAAAACCACATGGCTCCCTCTTTCACCTCACCAAGAGGGGGGTCCTCACTCTGCTGAAACCGTGTGGCTCGCTCTTCAGCTGGCCAAGCGGGGGCCCTTCATGTCTTGGAGCCAGTCTTTTCCAAGCTCTTACACAGGCCTTCTCACTCAGGAGTGCAGCCCCTAGTTTCATCCTGAGTCCCAGCCACTACCTTCTCCCCGGCTCCAAACTTGGCCACTACTATTTAACATATCTATGAAACCAGTTGAAGGTTATAGATGTTAAATAATCATTCCAGAGGTTAGCTGCAAAACTATTGCTATGCAAAACAGCTCTCAATGGCCCTGCCCCATTCTTCCCTTCCCCCTGGGGGGAGTGTTTGAGGACATCTTACATGTCTCTCCAATATTCTTATACACTTTGAATTCTGGACACCATTCCAAATCTTTTTTTGCTCCCCCACCCCCGGCTGCACCCTGTATCATCAGTACCAGATGAAATCTCGTGCTGTCATCTGCTCCATCCTGTCCAGGACATGAATCATCCCTTTGTCCAACTCATTCAACCTGTATATGCTATCGCCCGTGAGTTACTTAGTAGATGTCTGGGTTACCTGATTGAGATGAGACCAGAGTGCTTGTGATCAAGGAACTTTTCTTAATTGAATTTACTGGGGTGACATTGGTTAATAAAATTATATAGGTTTTAGGTGTTCAATTCTGTAACATATCATGTGTATATTGTGTTGTGTGTTCATCTCCTAAAGTCAAGTCTCCTTCCATCACCATTTATCCACCTTTACCCTGTCTTACTTTCCCCTATGCCCCTTTCTCTCTGGTAATCACCATACTACTTTTTTGCCTATGAGTTTTTGGGTTTGGTTTGTTTTTGTTCTGTTTTGTTTCTTTTGCATAATCCTTTCAAGATAACTCTTATTTTACTTAATAATGGCTGTGAAGCACAAGAGTAGTGATGCTGGCAATTTGGATATGCCAAAAAGTAGCTGTAAAATGCTTCCTTTAAGTGAAAAGGTAAGTACAGTGCAATAAGGTATTTTGAAAAGAGTGAGACCACATTCACATAACTTTTATATTATAATTGTTCTGTAGTATTAGTTATTATTATTAATCTCCTTTTTGAAATGTTATTGATTATGCTATTTCAGTTGTCCCAATTTTTCCCCCTTATGGCCCTCCAGCAGTTCCCCTTGGTTCATGTCCATGAGTTTTATATATAAATTCTTTGGCTTCTCCATTTCTTATACTATTCTTAACTTCCCCCTGTCTATTTTGTACCTACCAATTGTGCCTCTTAATGCCTGCATATTTTCCTCCATTTCCATCCCCCCTAGCTGATACCCCACCATATGATCTCCATATCTATGATTTTGTTTCTGTTTTGGTTATTTACTTAATTTTTTTAGAATCAGTTGTTGACAGTTGTGCATTTCTTGGCCTTTCAATGTTCATAGTTCTGATCTTCTTTTTCTTAAATAAGTCCCTTTAACATTCCATGTAATAATAGCTTGGTGATGATGAACTCCTTTAGCTTTACCTTGTCTGGGAAGCACTTTTTCTACCCTTTAATTCTAAGTAATAGCTTTGCCGGATAGAGTAATATATGTTGTAGGTCCTTCCTTTTCATCACTTTGAATACTGATTGCCAGTCCCTTCTTGCCTGCAGAGTTTCTTTTGAGAAGTCAGCTGACAATTTTATGAGAACTCCTTTGTAGGTAACTCTTTGCTTTTCTCCTGCTGCTTTTAAGATTCTCTGTTTATCTTTAACCTTTGACATTTTAATTATGATTTGTGTTGGGGTGGTCCTCTTTGGGTCCAACTTGTTTGGGACTCTTTTGTGCTTCCTGGATTTGTACATCTATTTCCTTCACCAAATTAGGGAAGTTTTCTTTCATTATTTTTTCAAGTAAGTTTTCAATTTATTGCTCTTTCCCTTCTCCTTCTGTCAACCATATGATTCAGATGTTGGTATGTTTGGAGATGTCCCACAGGCTCTTTATGCTATCATCACTTTTTGGATTCTTTTTTTCTTCTTGCTGTTGTGGTTAAATGCTTATTTCTTCCTTAGGTTTCAAATAGTCGATTTGAATCCTGTCTTCCTCCCCTCCACTGAGGGTTCTCTGTGGATTTTTCTTTACTTCACTTAACGTAACCTTTGTTTCTTCATGTCATTGCCATACTCAGTGAGTTCTTTGAGCTTCCTGATCACCAGTGTTTTTAACTCTGCATCTGATAGGTTGTTATCTCTGTTTCATTTAGTTCTTTTCTGGGGTTTTGTTCTGTGGTCTTATTTGGGCCATATTTCTGTTTCCTCAATTTGGCAGCCTCCTTGTGTTTGTTTCTCTCTTTAGCTAGGGCTGCTTTGACTCTCTGTCCTAATAGGGTGGCCTATTATTAAAAAGGTACTTATAAATTGTGTGGGGGTAATTTATTAGGTAAATAAATTACCTAATAATTACCTGGCCTTAGGTAATTACCAGGGTGGGGCAACCTGCTTCACTGCTTTGTGGTTCTGTGTTGGGAGAGGACTTGAAGGGGGCAATGCCAAAGCCTGGCTTCTGGAGGATTGCCTCGCACTCACCCCATTTCTAGTCATTTGACCCATTTCCTGTATGCTACTGGCACCCTTCTAGCTGTTGCCCTGGTGGTGAATGTTCAAGTTGGTAGGTTTGGATACATTCTAAATCCATGTGGGCCCTTTAAAAAGAGTGTCCTGAAAGTGTGGAAGTTCCTTCTGCTGACCCAACCCCCTCTGGTTTTTACAGTCAGAAGTTATGGGGATTTATCTTCCTGACACTGGAACACTGGGCTGTGTGGTCTGGCCTGGGTTGGGACTGCTCACTCTCAAGGTATCCCTCCCAGTTTTTATTCACCATATGTGAATGTGGGACTATATGTTCCAATACTGGCACTACCTCTTTGTGCCACACTGTGCATCAACACCTCTTTACGTCTCTCTGTGACTCTGCCCCTCCTACCTTTTAGATTGATGTGGCTTCTTTAAATCCTTGGTCATTGGACTTACGTACAGACCAATTTTCTGACAGCTCTAGATGTTATTTGTTTTGAGATCTAGTTGTAATTCTTTTTTATGGTTGCACAAGGAGGCAAAGTGCGTCTATGTCTCCACCTTGACTGAAAGTCTATTGCTAATATTATTGAACAAAAACTCAGATGTTACTGTCAGGAAAGTTGGGCACAACTTCACAATGTCAGTTTGAGACTATTTTATTTTATATATATATATATATATATATATATATATATATATATTTATTTATCTTTAGAAGGGAAGGGAAGGAGAGAAGGGGAGAAATATCAATGTATGGTTGCTTCTGGTGCATTCCCTGCTGGGAACTGGCCCCTACTGGGAACTGGCCTGCAACCCAGGCATGTGCCCTGATGGGGAATTGAACCACGATCTTTTGGTTCGCAGGCCCGCGCTCAATCCACTGAGCTACACCAGCCAGGGCTTCAGACAATTTTATTGCTCAGAAATATTAAGATCTATTTATTTTTTTAAAGATTATATTTATTTATTTTTAGAGAGAAGGGAAGGAAGGGAGGAAGAGAGGGAGAGAAACATTCATGTGTGAGAGATACACTGATCAGTCACCTCTTGCATGGCCCAAACCAGGGACCCGCCTGCAACACAGGCATGTGCCCTGACTGGGAATGAAACTGGCGACCTTTTGGTACACAGGCTGGCACTCAATCCACTGAGCTCCACATGCCAGGGCAGAAAAATTAAGACCTAAATATCCTCAGGAAACCAGTGCTCTACTCCAACCTTTAGAACGGAATCTATATTTCCTCTCTGATTGGTCCTCCCTGATTTGAGAAAGCACGGGTAATCAAGGAGAACGCCACATCTTGCAACTTTCTAAAACCCGAGCTGAGTATTTTCCTGCTCTCCCCAGATCATTTGAGTTGGCCACATTCACAATGCTTCTAGAGCTGTCACACTGCCAGAGTGCTCAGAGCATCCTCCTCATGTACAGGCCCAGCTCCCTGAAATCCTGTGTGTTCTGCTTTCCCAGGAAGAAACTGCTTCTTTTTGTTGTTACTCTCTTAATGTACCTAATTTACAAATTAAACTTTATCATAGGTATATAAGTATAAGAAAAAAATAGCATATATAGGGTTCAGTACTACCCACTATTTCATGCATCCAGTGGGGGGGGGGGTCTTGGACTATATCTCCTAAGAATAAGGGGATATTACCATATGCATTTAATGCCTGGCTTCTTTCACTGTACATTATTTTTGAGATTCATTCATGTTATTACATACTTCAAAAGAAACAACAAACTCAAAATGGAGTCACTTGTGCCAAGTCCCGCAAATACTTAATAGCTAACCAAATTACAGTTTCACCCTGTCCCAGGAGTAGAATTTTAAACCAATCAGTCTAAAATTTCCTGGTCAGCATTAGTAAAGTCATCTGCTTGTTAAGATTTCCCCTAAAGGAAGGTGAAGTTGCTTGAAATAATCAACAATTTTTAACTTTCCTCTCCCACCTTCCTTCTGCCTATAAATGTTCCTTTTTCCCCCTTTTTTATACAACTCCTTGGAGTGTCCTTTCAGTTGTTAGTTGGGATGCTGCCTGATTCATGAGTCACCTAATAAAGCCAATTAGATCTTCATGTGTACCAAGTTGAATTTTGTTTTTCAACACATGTGTCTGAAGTTTTTTCTTTTTAATGCTGAGTAGTATTCTATTTAATGAATATACCACACCTTGATTATCCAATTTCCTGATGATGAACATTTGAGGTGTTTTCACTTGAGGCTGTTATAAATAAAGCAGCAATAACATTTTTACACAGGTAACATATGAAAGTAATGATTTTAGAAACATGACATTGAAGATATATTGAGGAAGAATGAATCTTGCTAAGTGGCCTGAGAAATGTAAAAGATATCTCAAAGCACAGAGCAAAAATATAGAGAGCTGATGTATTACTAGTTGGAGTTCCAGAAGAAGAGAAAGAAACAGATAAAATAGAGGTAATGATGGGATGGTGCATATCTCCACACCTAGCTCTTTCCATCTTTTGGGAAAGTAAAATGAAAACATCACTCTCTGCACTTTCATCTCTTAGTGAATTCTTTCACAGCCTGTGTCACTGACCACCCTAATATTTTGGTGGCCTGTACATGGACATTCTCTATTTCTCCCTCTTCTCTGCCTTCTGAGACTTGCAATTAGGGGAGCAGTGGACAGTGGCTGACCCTCTAACCCTATCTCTGAGAGGTTCGGAGAGAGGATTCTAATCCTTTTCCATCTCTTCAGACCCTGTGGACAGCCTCCTCACCAAGCTACACAGCTGGAGATTGAATTCAGCAACTCTTAATGAAGTCATGCCTGGACTCTGGATGTCACCAAAAAGCTTTAAGGAATTAAGATTGACTTTCAAAGCCAACAAGAGCCCCATCGAGAAATGGCCAGATACCTTGCTTTGTCATATGATTCATGACAGTCTTTTCAGGAAATATTTACAGCACAGCTGGCAGAGAAACATCATAGCCTTCAAAAGTGGTGAGAAGAATGGGATCAACTGCTTGTAGCTTTAGAAATACAGCTGAAAGCACCGATCTCCAGTAACTTAAAAAAAGATAATGAAATTGAACAATTAAACAAGGATGACATTACAGGCTTCTAAAACAGAAAAAGAAACCATGGATATCAATCAAGCCCAGACCTATGAGTTCAACAGATCCTGGTGGAGTTAAAATTGAATATCAATCAACAAGTTTTGAAATTTCCAGTAATGAAGTAGAGGAGGAATGTGTAATCCTTAACCCTTGTGAAGTGTCAACAGAAAATAATCAAAGCACTTGATTTCCAAAACCTAAATTCAGTTTACACCTTTATGACCACACAAAATGGCAGTAAAACACCTCGATTGTACCTTAGGCTCAAAAGAGGAAGAGTAATGAAATAGAGAAGAACTTGGTGAAATGTGAAAATAAGAAAAATATTGCATCCAGAATTAATTTGAAGCCCCCTGTTTCTGAGCATAGAAATTTTTCTGACAAAAGGAACAGAAGGTTTCCACATGATTGTCATCTCAGAAAATGTATTCTTTATGGAGTCAGGCATCTGCAATAAATGTACACTTGGACACTAAGGAAAAAAAGAAGGAATGCTACAAAAATTTGGAGACTTTTTACAATGTTCTACAACATTTCTTCAATCAAAAGCAAAGAAGATAATTGAAACAATGAGCCCATCAAAGCTCTCAGATATAGAAGCACATAAAGAGAATGCATCTCAACGAAAATGGGCCAAACGGAAATTAGGCACAAATGAAACTTCATGTCCTATTGCTATAGCTGGCCAAGTGATTTTGAGGGACCATAAAGTGAAGAAAAATGATAATCTGATTCTCAAATGATGATTTCAAGCTAGAACAGGCAAATGATTCACTATGGAGAAAGTATTAATGTAAATTTTATATTCATAATCATTGTAACTTGCATCCTGACTTTAAAGATAATTGTATATATTATGGCATTTAATCCCTCTGTATATGTTGCTCTTTTATACATAGTATAATTTTAGTTTAGTAAAGAATATTAGTCAACAATAAATTTACTTGTCTATTTTTCAAAGAGAGAAAGTGAGATAACAATTAAACAAATAATAATAGAGAGTTCTCCTGACCTAAGGACTTGCTTTTGCAGATGAAATGGACACTGAGTTTCAGGTAAGATCAATGAGAGACACACCTAAGCATACTCAAGGAAAACCTCTGTAAAGAAATCCTAAAAGTTCAAGGTGGGAAGAACAAGTTACTTATAAAAAGAAGAAAAGCAAGAAGAACAAGGAGGACGGGAAGCTGGGGGAAGGAGAGGAAAAGGGAAGGGAGAGGGGAACAAACTGGAAAGGCAGAGGGGCAGGTATGGAAATAAACATGAAGATAAATCAGGCAAAGGCTATTTATATAGACTTTTGTATAGCAATGGACTCAGCCACCATTACTGTGTTGATCAAGAGTCTAAGGCAGGCATGGAATGGAAAAAATGTATAGTTTCATTGAAAAAGGAATTCAGGTATGCTCTGATTTTTGCCTCTAATCGATTGGTTGCCTCTCATATATCCCCAACTGGGGACCTCACCTGCAACCCAGTCATGTGTCCTGACCAGGAATCAAACTGGCAACTTTTCAGTGTGCAGATCGGTTCTCAATCCACTGAGACACACTAGCCAGGGCTAAAACTGATGTTTAAATATAAAAAAAAAAAAACCAAGCCAACAAGATGTCACCAACATACAAAAGCATGCAAGAATGTGATTTCCATGAGCCCTTCCACACAGAAACCTGTTAAGGAACTAGTTTCAGACTTCTAAGATGGCTGGAGAGTTATCAATATAAGAGCTGATGGTGACCATTAAATATGTATTACTTATAAAGCTAAGATTAAATGAGATTAAGATGAATTGCCTTGTTTATAATGGCTATATGTTCTCACAATATAGATACAATACAATTAAAAATGAGAGGAAATGAGGGGAGGAATAGCAGGGAAATATTGAGCTCTTTTCAGCAATCATCTTGGGGGTGGTAGTATTAGTACTGTTATACTGAGGTTGTTGTGTGTATAACATGAAATGAATGAAATGAATAATTATGGAATATACTGATTCTATAATACCCTATGTACTTGTGAACCAGGATCCCAGATGTGGAAGGAGATACAAAAATGTAATACAGAAGAGGTTAAGTAAAATCACCTAAATTGAATTTGGGAGTATCAGTATGAACTCATGAGTTATTTTATCCTTCAAATATGTAGACATTTCCTAGTTCTATCCTATGAAGAGTTCCCCAGATGGCCAATACAGTACCAATGAAAATCCTTAGCACTCATATTGATATCTATAAATATCTTTTTAGGAAATGGAAACAGGGCTTTTTGAAAAGCCCTGTTTCTGGGCTGATTCTGGGTCTAGGCTAGGAAACACACAAGATCACTGTGAAACAATTTTGTCATGCAACATTAGCAACATGTGGAATAAATGTACAGTAAGGATTAATGCTCAGAAAACAGCAGAATACTCACAATGCTCTTTTTTTTTTCTCTAGCTAGGTATATATGAGCTGGACACATGGGACATAGAGTGGAAGTTGCACCATGAAAAGGACGGAGGATGACTTTCTTTGCACATTTGTTGGGAAATTGAGGGTGTAGAGACCACCTAGTTGTATATGTAAAAATGAGGTGTCCTGGCCACCTCATTTTTACATATTCAACTAGGGAAATGGCCTTATCCAAAAAAGGTTTAGAGAGAAGAGATCCTATACCAGTAGTGTTGGCATCTGCTACAGCAGGGCCACTCAAACTTTAATGTGAAGGAATTGTTAGATGGATTTGTTAAAATAACAATTTTTACTCAGTAGGTCAGGGCTGGGACTCAGTTTTGCACAGTGAAAAAGAAATAGGATTTGTGCGCTTCCCTTGAATTAATTCAAATATTCTTAGCTAACTTCCTGCTAAGCAACTGAAAAGAGGGTGAGAATAAGCTTTGAGTGCCATGCAAATTTTTCTTCACTGCTATAAGCAAAACCTAAAAAAAGTATGTAGCCTTCTCTCAGAGGTTGTAAAACCAGAGGACAACCAAGTCCAGGGCTTGTTGCTGTCTGTCACTGCTCATCCAAAAAACAGAGATTAGTGGATTATAATTGTGCTTTTATTAATATCAGAGGCCAGCAATCTGAGAAGATGGTTTGCAAAAACCCTACATCTACCTTACTTTGAGCTTTCAGAAGCAAGTTTATATAAGGGAAACATGGGGATTTGGAAGGGGGAAATCTGTGTTCCTAGTGGGAGCACAGACATGCTGTTTCTCTTGAGAGGGGGAGCTGAAAGGGGAGTCATGCAGCTTCTTCCGAAGCTGGCTCCCTTTTTTTATGTTATTTCTTCTGTTTGCATTAGCATTCCCCTCTTCCCCAGACACCACAGTTTATGACCAGGGAGGTTATGTATTCTCTGACTAGGGAGGAGAGGTATAAGCCATTTGCTCTCGAAGTGTCCCTGGTTGGGGGAGATATGGTCTTGTGATTACCAGCTGGCTGTAATTGTTCAAACTGTTTGTTTGGCCTTGTTTAATTTTCTTGTCTCAGTTTCCCCATTCCACTTGCCCAGGAATTTTCCTAGCTTCTTACTATCCTGTCTCAATTGGGCAGTGATAATTAACAGTCTAGAAAGGGGAAGCCTTGTTATATCAAAAATTTTAGTAAAATTGCTGCTTACAATAATTAGGAAGGCAACCTCCCTCCGTAGCTTATATAGCTCTAGTGGAGATATCTAGAAGGAGACAATTTTGTGTCTCATGGCTTCTTCTTGCTTTCAGTGATGTATTACAAGTAAAGTTTGAAGTCACAGTAATAAGGGGATACAATGTGCATAAATTCTTGGGCTTCATTAAGTTGAAAAGCCAAATGCTAATGTACCCCTAAATAGCAGACAGGAAGGCTTGGGTTAGAGATTTATCATAATCCGTTAAGACTTTCTGGCATGTGTGTGCACACACACAGAGCAGAAAACAAAGATAAGGTGAAGCAAAAACTAAATTAATAGAATTCTCTTCTCAAGAGAGAAAAAAATAGAGCTCTCTTCTCATTTAAGTCTATTGTTTCAGATGATTTCAAGGCTGCAATCACTGAAAAGATGGCAAGAATGGTTTGATTCCTGGCTGGCGGGGCTCAGTGTATTGAGTGCTGGCCTGAGGACCAAAGAGTTGCCAGTTCAATTCCCAGTCAGGGCACAAGCCTAGGTTGTAGGCGAGGTCCCTAGTAGGGTACACTTAAGAGGCAACCACACATTGATGTTTCTCTCCCTCTTTTCCTCCCATCCTTCCCGTCTCTAAACATAAATAAATAAAATCTTAAAAAATATACTTAAAAAGGAGAATTTTTAAAGTGGGTTGAAAACCACAGAAAATAACAAAAGAAAGAGAATAGGTTGAGTATAAAAACAGGGAATAGGGCTAGTTTAATAACTACTTCTAGAAGCAACTTTGGGTATGGTTACTGACACCTGAAACTGGAAGCAAACAAAGTTTACTGAATGTTCAATGAAACTGTATTTTTTAAATTTTCAATTATTTATTTATTTATATATATTTTTAAGCAACCATGCTGGCATTCTGCTATACTTAACAACAGTGTTGGCACGAACCAGGCTCAGCATGCCAGCCAGCTACTGGCTGCTGTTCTCCCAACAGTGGAACACTTGCCTAAGTATAAGACAACCTAGGTAGTTGCCTACAGTTGGGGGGAATTATATTTTTGAAAAAATAAAAACACTGCCCTGACTGGTGTGGCTAAGCTGGTTGGGCATTGTCCCACAAAGCAAAGGGTCATCATTCAATTCCCATTCAGGGTACATGTCTGGGTTGTGGGTTCAGCTCCCAGTTCAGGTGCACTGCAAGAAGCAACAAATTGATGTTTCTCTCTCACATCACTATCTTCTCCCTCTCTTTCTCTCTCCCTTCCCCTATCTCTAAAAAACAAACAAGCAAATAATAAGATAAATAAATAAAAATAAAAACCTTGAAGAACCTGGTCCACAAAAGCCTTCAATTGTTTAAGACTCAAGGCATTCTCCCAAAGAGGAAATACTCTCCAACATCCAGTTAATCTGTATTCAGAGGTCAAAGGTTGGGCCAACAGAACGTAATACACAATAGAGATCCTCTCAAAGAGCTGAACTAGGGTTTAACCAAGGAACTTACTCCACTATCAGGATAGTGGCTGTTCATAATTCCTACCTGGGATTCCACCTTTACTATCAACAAATAGCTGCTTTATTTACCATTCTTACCTTTTCAGAGTTTTAACTGTGATTATCCTATTCCTGGTCCACTATCATTTTGTTCTACCTGTATGGGGGCATTAGGCAGATACTTTGTTTTATAGTCTATATGTCTCTGGACCATGCAAATCCACAACCTGACCTGATGGAGAATATTGTACATAATCAGACATCCTGGATTTTGAGCTGATATAGAAACTAAATGGGAATTTGAACTCTTTTCTTTAGGGGTGAGAGTATTCTCCTGTACAAAGAAGGATACACACAGATATTTAGGTGTCAGAAGGACAGAGTAGTAGAGATTGCTGATGATATCCCTAAAACCATCATTTTTTCTTGGTGGGGGAAGCTTGCCCAGTTGGAAACCAAATTTCCAGTCTTAGAGAGAACGTGTTACTTTTTGCATATCAAGATGGAAAAAATTTAAAAGTTTTATGTCCTTTGTAGCCAAGGCTGTAAAAAAATTGCACTCCTACATATTGCTGGTAGAAAGGCAAAATTGTACCATTCTTATAATATGCAATTTGGTGGGATCTTTAAAAATTGTAAGTAAATCTCCCCTTTGACTTTCTTCTTGGGATGTATTCTACCTATACACATATAAAATGATGTATGTACAAGGTTATTCATTGAGTATTGGTTGATTGATTAAAAACAACCGAAATGTCTAGCTCTAAGGATTAAATAAACTATGGCATCCTTTCATTTTAGGTAATACTCTCTATCTCTAAATCAGAACGAGGAAGATCTTTGCATTTACATGGTAAAATATCCAGAATAAGTGAAAAATCAAGATTAGAATAATGATATGGAGTGTTACCATTTGTGAAAACAAGAAAGGATAAAAATTTACATTTATTTATTTTCAGAAAGAAAATTTATAAGGCTATATAAATAATGAATATAATTACATGAAAAGATAGAATGAATGCATAACTTTTCTTCCAAATAGTACAGTTTCCAGAGTGAGAGGGCGTGTTATCTATAATTACTTCTGGACAACAATGACACTGTCTTGGACAAATTGAGATTTACAATCAACCCATAAACAGGGTGCAGAATACGAGAGGGAATGTGGACCTTTAAAACCGTGCTGTACAAAAGTACCTGTCTTTGATAAACTGACAATAAAAACAATTCGTTCTTAACCATAGGCAGTTTAAAAGCTGTTTTAAATGAACAAGAAGAGTAAATCATATACGTGAGACACGGAACTTAATGAAAAGGCCATCGTTTTTTTGTTTTTTTTTTTTGCTTACCCGGAACTTATTAGAGTTGCACAAATGACCCACTCCCTTGGAGTTTATCCGCCAATCTGAAGTGGGAGCGTAGGAGTTGGAGCCTGTGGGAGAGGCCTGCGCGGGGCTCGGACTTCAAAGGTGGAGCTTCGCGTTACTCAACCCTAAGCGCGGACCAAGCGCATGCTCACACACTCGGCGCTCTGGCCCACGCAGACGCTACTCTGTGGCACCTCCGGTTCCCTCTGGCTGCGCTCTGGAGGACTACTCTGGTTTTCTTTTTGGTTCTGAGGCCTTCATCCTTGGCTGAGCTGGAGGGAAGATGGCGGCAGCTGTGCGACAGGATTTGGCCCAGCTCATGAATTCGAGCGGCTCTCACAAAGATCTGGCGGGCAAGTGAGTATTTCCGAGGTCTACGGGAGGTGAGGAGGGAAGCCACAGAGTTGTTTTCCTTGGCTTGCTGGCGGCTTTCGGATGTGTGTAGCCGGCCTGCGGATCAAGGGGGCGGGCCTGATTGCGGTTGTGGAGGCAAAAGCTGGAGGGGACCTTACGCAGGGAGCCCTTAGGGGACACAGACCTGCGGTGACTGGCAACTTGTTCAGCTCTCGATGGCATCCTTGCTCGTCTCCTACGATTCTGGAAACGCGTTCTAGGGGACGACTGCTCCCACCCACGGCCTTCTCAGCCTTCCCTGGTGGCACTTCTTATCGCTGGCTGGCCTCTCACACCGAATTGTGTATCTCTTTTTTTTTTCTTCTTAATTGAGGGAAATTTAGATTTTGGAACCTCGATGCATAGTGTTTTAGGGAAATCGTTTCTTGAGACTGTTGGGGGTTGAGGAGGTATAGCCGGTATCATGTCGTCCAGAACCACTTGGACGATGTTAATTTGGGTCCTTGTGTACTGTCCACCACCAACTCTGAAGCACATGGGCTGATGCCCTCATGATATGAGTCAGGATGAATGGAACAGGTATCTGTATTATTGTTTGGCAGTTTTGTCGCAATTTACGTAGAAGTTTTAGGTCCACTCCGAGTTAAAATTGTGACATGTGCCTGTCAACAGTGTTAATCATAGGTAGCTGTAGATATTGTCCATTTCTCTTTGTAGATTTCACAGTGCTGTTCCTTTATAATGAACATGCATTCTGTGTACAATATGCTTCTCATATTCATCCCAATATTTACATCCTGACAGCTGGGATCACTTGATCTGTATTAATGGTATATGCCTGCTCTTACCTGGGCATTGAAACTCTAATTTATATAGCTGTGCAGCCCTTTCTTTGGTGGTAAATGTAATATACTTTTATCAGTGAGAAGTTTTGCTCCGTATCTTAGACTTTACTTTCTGTGGCAATTTTCCCCTCAGGAAACTGGAGATAATTAGATGACTTCTTATTGACAGGGACAAAATCTGTGTGTATATACACTTATATCACACATCACACAGAACAGTACCTGACACTTAACAATGTGCCATAAGATTATCTTTGTTACTATTATTATTAAACAGTTATTAACTACATACTGAGTTATTCTTTGGGTTGGAAAATGACTTGACTGTGCCTTCATAGCTCAGTACTTTTTGCATATACTTTTTTTTATAGGTTTGGATGAAAGTAAAACTAACTTAGATTTTGCCCCAAGTTTGCTTTCCTTTATGTTTTATTGAAGAAAATAAGTACATTAGTTATCAGAAGAGGTATAGTTTTCATTTATTTGCAGATATCTGAAACTTAAGCATTTACTTCTTCAGCTCTGAATTGCAGATAAATAATAGTGCCTATATAATTGGGTGCTTCAGTTATTGCTGTGTAACAACCCAAAAACTTAGTTGTAAAACAACTATTTTTTTTTCAGGAGTTTTTGGGTGAACTGGGGTGGTTTGCTGATGTTGTCTGGGCTCACTCATTCAAGTGCAGTTAGCTGGCAATTTAGGTGGGGCTGTTGGGCTAAAATGGATACCCGTACATCTCTGGTTGGGTCTCTCTCCCCACATGGTCTCTCATTCAGTACTTTAGCTGAGGCTTTCTTACAAAACCGAGAGGGTGAGAGTGGAAACTTTGAGACCTCATAAGCTAGACTTGGAAGTCTCACATCAGTTCTCAAGTACTGGTCAAAGTAAGTCACAACACCAGCCCAGATTAAGGGGAGGGGAAATGAGTTTACATCTTTATGGAAGGAGTGGCCAAGTTACACTGCAAAGGCACGTGGTCAGAGGGAGGCACAATTCATTGGAGGCCATTACTGTAACAATCTACCTCACGGGATTATTGTGAAGATTAAATGAAATAATGTGCTTGATAACTGATAGCCAATGCTTTCTGAATAAAGGCTTGGCCTTGCCTGCAGCTATATATCTGGTCCTATCTGAGCAAGAATGTGTCAATATATTTATTCTCATAACAAAACAGTTCCTCCAGCTACATGCTTTATGATAGAAACACTCTTGAAATATATCAGTAGTTTCCGGGTTTACATTAGAAGCTTAGTAACAAAGGGTTTCATATTAAGGAACAATGGAGAAAATGTTTCTAAAATATTGATACTGTGTTCCCAGCAATAAACAGGATATCTAAAAGAGTAGTTTTCAATAAATATATGTATATTTATTTATTTATTGGCTTGAGAGAGATAGCGATCGATTTGTTGTTCCACTTATTTATGAATTCATTGCTTGATTCTTTTATGTACCCTGACTGAGGATCAAACCTTGAACCTGCAACTTCCATGTACTGGGGTTATGCTCTAAGCATCTGAGCTACCTGGCCAGGGCCAATAAATATTGATTCAGTGAATTCTACAAAAGTTTAGAGCTTAAATTTGAATCCAAGTTTGTCTACTTTAAAAGCACATTTTTAACCTATACTGCTTTTCTTGCCAAAACTTCAATTAAAAATGTTTTCCCATAACTATGAATTAACACAGCAGTGTCGATTGATAGTTTTGATAATTGATAGTGATAATTGGCTATATGAAAAGCATTTTTGCAAATTTCTACACTGCTTTTGTACATATATGCATTGTGTTTGTTTTCTTATACAAAGCTTTAGAAGAGGAGGAGCTCCTTGAGAGGGAACATTTGAATAGATAACTGTTATGACAGCCTTGTATTATTCACTTAGCTAAAATCTACTTGGTTTTTTCAAAACTCAGTTCATATGTTGTTTTTTCCTAAACCCTTCTCTGAACAACCACCAATATACACTCATACCCCTGCCCACATAGGACCGGGTTAGTTGCTTTTTTCTTAGGCCCTATGGCATCCTATACATATATTTTTTACCTTTGTCATTAAGAGGTATGGATTCTAGGTATCTTTTGAGTTAATCCTGTACAAATAGAACCTTTTATGTTTTTCTTTTCTTTCCAGTTCTGGCTTACGGAGGGTACAGAGGGAGATATTGGATCTTTGGGGTCTAAACATTTCATTTTAGCCCTGGCTGTGTAGCTTAGTTGGTTAGCTTGTTGTCCTGATATGCTGAGGTTGTGGGTTTGATCCCCAGCCAGGGCACTCATAAAAGTCAACCAATGAATGCATAATAAGTGGAACAGCAAATCAGTGTTTCTTCTCCCCTCTCTTTCCTCTCTAAAAAAATTAATGAATTAAATATTTAAACATTTTGTTTTATAAGCAATTAGGTTGGAGAAAGGAAAGCAATGACAAGTGTTTTAGCTGCCTTTGATTATTAGAAAAGCTGTTTGGAAGAAGATAAACTCTTCTGCCTTGCAGAGGTAGATTTTGGATTAGAATGAAATAAAATTTCAACAATGGAGGATACACACAGGCACACACACACACACCCCTCAGAGAATAGACTGTATAACCTTAAAGGCCCCTTCTAACTCAGATTCTCTAGTTTTTTGTTATTCCTGCACCCAGCAGTTTTAGTGGTTCCCATCCTAAGAGTGAAGTTCTCTAACATCTGGTGTTCACTCTGTACCTAGAGCAACTTTACTTAAATATTTCATAATCCTTAGAAAGTAATATTATTTATATTACATATGTGAAAACTGAAGTACTGAGGTGAAATACCTTGCTCCAAGGTCACATAGCTAGTGGTGAAGCCAGAATACAACTTGCTTGGCTCATATCCCTTAAGTCTAAACATATCTACATTTTGGTCTTATATTGTTTTCACCAAACTGAACTACATTTCAGATAGTGATTTTTTTCATTTTTGGTGCCTAGAATGCCTGTCTTTCCCCCATTTTTTTCCCACTTAACACAAAGTCGAAATCTTTAGAATGCTTAAAGACAAACCTCATTAGGAAATTATTTCTTTCTCCTTAAAAATTATGTTAACATCTGTTTTTAAGATTTTTGTCTTCTAATTATTGGCAACTTCATTATGACCTATCTATGTGGGTATGTTTTTACTTATCTGTGTCAGTTAGCTTTTGCTGTGAAGAAAACCTCTGCAAAACTTGGTGGCTTAAAACAACAATCATTTACTTAGTTCATAATTCTGTTGGTTGCCAGTTTGGGCTGGGCCCAGATGATGTTTCTTCTCTGTTCCACGTGGTCTTGGTTCCACATGGTCTTGGTTCCACATGGGTTCCCACATGTGCCTGTAGTCAACTGCAGGTCAGGTAGGCATCTCTGCTTCTGTGTGTTGGCTGGGGCAGTGGAGGTGACTGAGCTACATATTTCATTATTCAGTGGGTTAGCCTGACCTTGTTCATGTGGCAACAGTAGGGTTCCAAGAGATAAAAACATATATAAGGCCTACCGAGGTTTAGTTTCAGAATAGACACTTCTGTTGTAGTCTATTGGTCAAAACTAGCCCAGATCAAAGGGTGGGGAAATATACTACCTCTTGTTGTGAAACTTTGCAAAGTCATATTGCAAAGGGACATAGATAGATACAGTAAAAGAATTGTGGCCTCTTGCTGTAAATGCTCCACCACATTATCCTGGTTGAGTTTCATTTTATTTCTTGAATCAATAGGTTGGCTTCTGTCCTGGCTTGTATAGCTCAGTGGATTGAGCGCAGGCCTGCGAAGCAGAGGATCAAGGTTCAATTCCCAGTTGGGGCACATGCCTGGGTTGCAGGCCAGTTCCCTGCAGGCTATTTCCCAGCAGGGGAAGTACTAGAGGCAACCTTACATTGACGTTTCTCTCCCTCTCTCCTTCCCCTCTAAAGATAAATAAATAAAATCTTAAAAAAAAACAATAGGTCGGCTTCTTTCATTGTTCTGAGAAGTTTTCAGCTATATCTCTTTATTTTTTAAAAACTTATATTTTATTGATTATGCTATTACAATTGTCCTGATGTTTTCTCCTTTTGCTCTCCTCCACCCAGGACCCCCCTCTCCCTCAGGCAATCCCCCCACCATTGTTCTTGTCCATGGGTCATGTGTGTAGGTTTTTTGGCTATTCCCTTTCCTATACTGTACTTTACATCCCCATGACTATTCTGTAACATTCTATTTGTACTTCTTAATCCCCTCACCTCTCACCCATCTCCTCCCCCCATCTCTTTATCTTCATCCTTTGGCATTTTAATTAGGATGTGTCTTGGAGTGGGCTTTTTTGTATCCATCTTGTTTGGGACTCTCTGTGCTTCCTAAACTTGCATGTTTTTTTCCTTCACCAAATTAGGGAAGTTTTTTTTCATTGTTTTCCGATAGATTTCCAATTTATTGCTCTTTCTCTTGTCCTCCTGGTACCCCTATGAAATGAATGTTGGATTGCTTAAAGTTGTCCCACAAGCTGCTTACATGATTCTCATTTTTTTAATTATTTTTTCTTCTTATTGTGCTAATTGGTTGTTTTTTGCTTCCTTATCTTCCCAATTGTTGATTTGATTCTTGGCTTCATCCATTCTACTATTGTTTTCCTGTAAATTATTCATTATTTTAATTTGTCTATCTTTCATTTCTGACTGAATCTTTTTTCTGCTTTTGAGGTCCTCACTAAGTTCCTTGAGCATCCTTATAAACAGTGTTTTAAACTCTGCATCTAATAGATTGCTTATCTCCATTTTGTTTAGCTGTTTTTCTGGATTTGTGATCTGTCCTTTCATTTGGGCCATATTTCTTATTATATTCATTTTGGCAGCCTCCCTGCCAACAGTTTGTTTCTGTGTATTAGGTAGAGGTGCTTTGACTCTGTCATGTCTTGGTAGTATGGCCTAATGTAGTAGGTGTCCTATAGACTCCAGTGGCACAGCTTCCCCATCACCAAAGCTGGGTACTTGAGGTGCATGCTTTGTGTGTGCTGAGTACACCCTCTTCTTGTCATTGAGCCTTGATTGCTGTTGGCAGATCAATGGGAGGGATTTACCTAGGCCAGTAAACTGCAAGGATTGGCTGTGACCATTGACCACCAACCTCTACCTTCCACGGAGGATCAGCTGTGTAGGACCAGGTGGTGGTGCTCCAGTGTGGTCTATAGCTGTCCACTGGGTGCGCTGGCCCTAGGGTTTCCCAGGTGCTGCAGGCCAAGATCAGCTGCCGCCACCTGTGTTTAGCCTGGGGCCACCCTACCTGAGTTATAAAGGAATCTGAGATGGCTGCTACTTGGCCTGTGCTTGGGGATTTCCAAGCAAAGCCAAGCTGTGAATCTAGGCTGCTAGTTCTGGTCCTGGGGCTCACTGGTCCTGAAGCCAGCTGTGGTCCTGTTCTGGTCCTGTCCTGTTCTGGTCCTGAAGCCAGCTGTGGTTTGTTTGCTGGTAGGATTTAGGAAGTTACAAAGCTTGAGCCAAGCCCAGCCATTCACATGGAAAAGCAACTTGGGTAGGCCCATAAGTTCAGTGGGGCGGAGTCTCTGATGACCAGCCAAGGCTGGTCAAACAGTGTTAGCCAGGTTGATTGAATCTTAGATATGTCACCAGTCTGCTGGCTCTGTGGGGAGAGGGCCCAGAAAAGGGACAGTGGCTTCTGCTTGCCTTGATGCCACACACCTCAGCCTCCCCCTGCATAACATTGGTGCCCCTCAAGCCACCTCTCCCATGCTAGGGCCCAGAGGGAGTGAGTCTGAGTAGGTGAGTCCTGTGTGTGGGGTGTTTAAGAAGAACTGCTTGGGGCTCTAGCAGTTTCTTCCACTGACTTAATGTTTTGCAGCCAGAAGTTGTGGGGACTTATCTTCCTGGCACTGGAACCCTGGGCTGGAGGGCCTGGTGTGGGGCTGGGTGGGACTCCTGGCTCCCGAGATATCCCTCCCGAATTTTTATCCACCACATGTGAATGTGGGACCAGCCCCTTCTGCATCTGTGCCCCTCCTACCAGTCTGGATGGATGTAGTTTCTTTAATTCTGTAGTTGTCACACTTCCATTCAACTCGATTTGTGTTAGTTCTGAGCGATGGTTGTTCTATTTTATTTGAAATTTTGTTGTGGTTGTGTGGAGGTGAGCAATGTCCGCCTATACCACCAGCTTAACTAGACGTCTCAGCTATATCTCTTTATATGTTGTCTCTTTTCTATTCCATTTTCTTCTCTAGGACTCGACTGAAACCCATTATGTTCTCTTACTGTGACCTCTGTGTCTCTTACTCTGTCTTCTAAACTTACCATTTAAGCTCTTCTGATCTGCCTTCTAGCTTGTCGGCTCTTCACTTGTGCCATTAAGAACTCCATTGAGCCCTGTCTGGTGTACCTAGGTGGATTGAGTGAGTGCTGGTCTGCAAACCAAAGGGTCACCAGTTTGATTCCCAGCCAGGGCACATGCCTGGGTTGTGGGCCAGGCCCCCAGTAGGGGGCAGACGAGAAGCAACCACACATTGATATTGCTCTCCCTCTCTTTCTCCTTCCCCTTTCTCTGAAAATAAATAAAATTTTGGCCAAAAAAAAAGCCCTCCATTGAGGTTTTAAGTTTGGTTATAGTACATTTGTAGTTTTATAGGTTTTGGTGGTTCTTTTTTCAAATGACACTTTAAAAAAAGATTTTATTTATTTATTTTTAGATTATGTAATTGCCTCTCGTTCTCCCCACTGGGGACCTGGCATGCAACCCAGGCATGTGCCCCAACTGGGGATTGAACCGGTGATCCTTTGGTTTGCAGGTCAGCACTCAATCCACTGAGCTACACCAGCCAGGGCTCAAATGACACTTTTTATGATTCCTGGTTTCTTGCTGAATTTAAAGCTTGTCTTTATCTCCATATACATGATTGTATTATGGTCTCTCCGATACTCCACTGTCTGGAGTATCTTGTCTGTTGTTTTTGTTGATTTTAGCTCATATTGTCATGTGTATAATCTTTGTTTGTTGAGCAAATTATCTAAAAGTGTATTTTCAGAAACTGTAGGAGGCCTAGGATGTTACCTTTCAGAGAAAATTTTCATTTCTTTCTGCCAGGTACCTGAGGGTGCTAGCAGTTCTAGGACTTAGACTTCAGAATTTTTTGCTTTACTTTGCTGATCCTTGGAATAGATTTTGCAACCTTACTTCCAAAGTGTTAGTATTTTATTCTTTGGCGGGCAAGGAACTGAAATCCCTGTTCTTCCAGCTCTGTTAGTCTGCTAGAAATCACAACTTGCTTCTCAATTTTTCTAGCAGATGGCAGAATGTCCCAAAGCAGAACCCATCCCCGCCTCTACCAAAAATGCCTCTATCTCTCAGCTGTCTTTTCAGAGTCGGCAAATGTTTTAAGGCAGAAGCTGTTATTCATCGTCTTATGCTCTTATTCTCACCTATTTTCTCTCTCTGTTAGGACTTTATGCTTTTTAAAACTTTATCTATCATCTATCTATCTATCTATCTATCTATCTATCTATCTATTTATCTATCTATCTATCTAAGATAGGGTTGGTCTAATCATCTAGCTCACCATTACTGTAAATGAACGTTCTATTAATACATGCCCATTTTACTCATTTTGGCCTTACATAGTGACTGGGGTACATTTTCATTTGTATGTTTTATTTACTTCCAGATCCCTTTCAAGTGCTAAGAAACCATGAATTAACTTACTGTACTTGAGCTCAGATACATATACATAATAAATGCTCAACAAACATTTGTTGATAAATGGATAGGACAGTGCAAGGTGCCTTAATTAATGAAATTTATTTTCCTCCATTAATATTTTTTGTGTGTCTTTTTAAAAATTATTTATTTATTTTTATTGATTATGCTATTACAGTTGTTCTATTCCCCCCTTCATTCCCCTTCACTCTACCTTCCCTCCCCACCATTACCCCCCTTTAGTTTATGACCATGTGTCTCAAGTTCTTTAGATTCTGTATTTCCCATACTATTCTTGCCCCCCCATCTATTTTCTATCTACTGTCTATGCTACTTATTTTCTGTACCTTCTCCCCCCTTCTCCTCCTCCCACTCCCCTGTTGCTAACCCTTCTTGAGATCTTCATTTCTATGTTTCCACTCCTGATCTAGCTGTCCTTTTAGTTTGCTTTTGTTTTAGGTGTGGTTTTTAATAACTGTGAGTTTGCTGTCCTTTCACTGTTCATGTTTTTTAAACTTCTTTTTCTTAGATAAGTCCCTTTAGCATTTCATATAACAAGGGCTTGGTGATGATGAACTCCTTGAATTTGATCTTATCTGAGAAGCACTTTGTCCTTCCATTCTAAATGAAAGCTTTGCTGGATAGAGCAATCTTGGTTGTAGGTCTTTGGATTTCATGACTTGGAATACCTCTTTCTAGCCCCTTCTTGCGTGTAAGGTGTCTTTTGAGAAATCTGCTGATAGTCTGATGGGAACTCCTTTGTAGGTGACTGTCCCCCTATCTCTTGCTGCTTCTAGGATTCTGTCCTTCATTTAAATCTTGGGTAATGTAATTATGGTATGCCTTGGTTTTTTTCTTCTTGGGTCCAACTTCTTTGGGACTCTCTGAGCTTCCTGGATTTCCTGGAAGTCTGTTTTCTTTGCCAGATTGGGGAAATTCTCCTTTATTATTTGTTGAAATAAGTTTTCCACTGGTGGCTGTGCCTTTCCCCCTTCTGGTACCCCTATAATTCAGGATGTTGGAACGTTTAAAGATGTCCTGGAGGTTCCTAAGACTCTCCTCATTTTTTTTTTTGAATTCTTGCTTCTTCACTCTTTTCTGTTTGGCCATTATTTGCTTTCTTCTGGTCCACTCCATTGATTTGAGACCCATTTTCCTTTTCATCGCTATTGATTTCCTGTGTAATTCCATTCATTTCAATTAGTTTCGCCTTCATATGTATATCTAATTTGTGGCTATAATCAACCAGTTCTGTGAGGATCCTGATCACCAGTGTTTTAAACTGTGTGTCTGAGAGTTTTGCTATTTCTTCATCGCTTAGATTTATAGACTCTGGGGCTTTGAGATCTTCTTGAGCCATTTTTGTTCTGTTCACGCCCGTTAAGTACGAGGAGGGGAGCCTTGGACTCCCAGGTTGCTGGGTTGTGATGCTGGATGTGGGGGCGTGGTCAGAGCAGGGAAATGGCGGCCCCTTCTGCTGTTGCTCGCCACTGGGGCCTGCTGGGTCCCGTCCAATTGCCCACTCCTTCACTTGTCTACCCACGCACGGATGCGAGACCACAGTCAACCCGCAGCCCTGCTCCCTCCCTGTTTCCCCGAGGTCGCTCGCTGAGTTGCCCACCAGGTCCAACCCTGCGCCTGGATTCCGCGCGCCTGAGTCCGTGTGACCGAGTTTTCCTGTGCAACCCTGCTCCTCCAGCTGCTGATTTCGCCCCTCTTACCGGTCCGGCTGAAGAATTTGTTGTTATCAGACTTCCGAAAAGTTCAATTTTGTGTGTTCTGGCTGTGTTTTCTGTTGCTATTATGTAGTTGTCTCTAAACTTGGTTGTGTGAGGAAGCACGGCGTCTCCACCTATGCCTCCATCTTGGCGGAAGTCCTCCATAATATTTTTTAAGGAAAAAATATTTGGTACTTGCCATGTTCTTAGTGTCAATTGCTTTTCCATCTTTTCCACTGAGTACATACTGAGTGCTCAATAAAAAACTACTATTATTTTTCTTAAAATTTTCTCTGACTAATCTAACCCATTTTGTTTTTATTCTCTTTTGAATTAAAATGTTACCTCCTTACTTATGTTTCTTACACTATTCAGTTTTATTGTAACTTGTTTTTGTTTTATTATAATATAATACTTTTGATATATTATTTGATTTTTTCTTTTACTTTCCCAGCTATAAGATCTTAAAAGACTAGGTTACATAAAATATGTAGTGTCATACACAGAATCTTATATAGCATCTTCAAAGGCCTAGGTGCTCAATTAGCGTTTCTGGGTAATTTTTTATGGCAATATTAAATGGCTATTTAAATCTCTTACATACACAGTTTATTAGTCATTCCTTATTTTTATTGTGAAAAAGTAAGTTCTGGTCTTAGATACTAGAATTTACATGGTAGAGAAAAGGCAAGGCAGCATCTAGCCCCAGCTCTGTACCTTAATCTGTAAAAGTCAAGAGTTTGAGTAGGCAATTTCTAAGACCCTGACAAATTATATAATTTGGGGTTTTTTGTCTGTATTACTTTTATTTTTTAATATATTTTATTGATTATGCCATTACAGTTGTCCCATTTTCCCCCGCTTTGTTCCCCTCCACCCTGTACACCTCTTTCCTCCTATTCTCCCCTCTTTAGTTCATGTCCATGTGTCATAAGTTCTTTAGCTTCTACATTTCCCATACTAATCTTGCCCTCTCCCCTGTCTATTTTCTACCTACCATCTATGCTACTTACTCTCTGTACCTTTTCCTCCCTCTCCTCCTCCCATTCCCCTGTTGCTAACCCTCCATGTGATCTCCATTTCTATGGTTCTGTTCCTGTTCTAGTTGTTTGCTTAGTTTGCTTTTGTTTTAGGTGTGGTTGTTAATAATTGTGTTTGCTGTCCTTTCACTGTTCGTATTATTCATATTTTTTATCTTTTTTTTCTTAGATAAGTCTCTCTAACATTTCATACAATAACGGCTTGGTGATGATGAACTCCTTGAATTTGACCTTATCTGTGAAGCACTTTATCTGCCCTTCCATTCTAAATGAAAGCTGTGCTGGATAGAGCAATGTTGGGTATAGGTCCTTGACTTTAATGGCTTGGAATACTTCTTTCTAGCCCCTTCTTCCCTGTAAGATCTCTTTTGAGAAATCCGCTGACAGTCTGATGTGCACTTCTTTGTAGGTGACTGTCCCCCTATCTCTTGCTGCTTCTAGGATTCTGTGCTTCATTTAAATCTTGGGTAATGTAATTATGGTATGCCTTGGTTTTTTTCTTCTTGGGTCCAACTTCTTTGGGACTCTCTGAGCTTCCTGGATTTCCCGGAAGTCTATTGCCTTTGCCAGATTGGTGAAGTTCTCTTTTATTATTTGTTGAAATAAGTTTTCCACTTGTTACTCTTCGTCTTCCCCTACTGGTACCCCTGTAATTTGGATGTTGGAATGTTTAAAGATGTCCTGGAGGTTCCTAAGCCTCTCCTCATTTTTTTGAATTCTTGTTTCTTCATCCTTTTCTGTTTGGTCATTTTTTTCTTCCTTCTGGTCCATTCCATTGATTTGAGTCCCAGTTTCTTTCCATCACTATTGGTACCCTGTGCATTTTGCTTCATTTCACTTACTGTAGCCTTCATATTTTCATCTAATTGGTGATTAAAATCAACCAGTTCTGTGAGCATCCTGATTACCAGTGTTTTGAACTGTGCATCTGATAGGTTGGCTATCTTTTTGTTGCTTAGATGTATTGGGTCTGGGGCTTTGACTTGTTCTTCCTCTTGAGCCATAATGTTTTGGTGTGTTTGCATCTGTTACATACTAGGTGCAAAAGCTTAGGTGTTGACTGTGGCAGGTCTACAGAGTCACTGGGTTGTGACGGTGGATGGGGTCAGAGAGGGAGAAATGGCGTTTGTTCCACGCTCTCTCTGATTTCAGTCCCCTCTGCCGCTTCCCACAAGCCAATTGGGCCCTTCTGGTGCTGGTTCCCAGGTGGGTGGGCTTGTGTACATTCTAGGACCCTGTGGGTCTGTCCAACAAACTCCTGTAAGGCTGGGAGCCTCTCTTGGCACCTTAACCCCTGAAAGATTTTTCAATTGGTGCTTTTAGGTTTATTTCCCAGCGCTGGGGCCCTGTGTCATGTGGTCTGTCTCACGGTCCGTTTTTTCACCTGGTTTATCTGCGCTTCAATGTGTGACTGCGGTCAGTCAGCCGCCTTGTACCCTCACTGGCTTTACCCATTGCCACCCCACACCTGGGATCTGCCAACCGCTGCCTGCGCACCTGAGTTGGTCTGGGAGCCACAAGTTTTCCGTGCCACAACTCTTCTCCACCAGCTGCCAACACTGCCCCTCTTACCAGTCTGGATGAATGGTTTGTTTTTGTCGGACTTCGGTACAGTTCAGTTTTCTGTCTGTTTTGATTGTGTTTTTGTTTCTAAATCTTTGTTGTCCTTAAATTTGGTTGTGGGAGGAGGTACAGTGTTCCCACCTACGCTTCCATCCTATAATTTGTTGATATAAAGCTTTTCATCACTTCATTTTTAATTTTTATTGCTTAAATTCTCACTGGAGTTTATGCCCTCTGATTTCTTGGGGGAGGGCTGGAGAGAGAGAGAGAGAACGAGAAAGAGAGAATGGGGGAGAGGGAGAAACATGAACGTGAGAGAGCAACATGATCCCCCCATAACAAACCGCAACCCAACTAAGTACCCAATTCCCCTCCCCCCATTTTGTGCCCAGGAGGATGCTTCAACCAACTGAGCCATCCTGCCGGGGTCAGTTTTTAAATTTATTTTCGTGTATTCCTACTACACATTAGTTGCTTTATGAGTTATGAAACCATGTGTTGAAACAGGTTAATCATCGAATTTCACTAAGTAAGACATTGTCATCTTTGAATATTATAATATTAGTACAAAATAATCTATGAGGATGTAAGAATAAGAGTTCAGCCATAACCTTTTATTTAAATGAATATGAAAAACAAGCCAATCAGCCCTGGCTTTTGTGGCTCAGTGGATTGAGCCCCGGCCTGCAAACCAAAAGGTCGCTGGATCAATTTCCAGTCAGGGCACATGCCCGAGTTGCAGGCCAGGTGGGGACATGTGAGAAGCAACCATAAATTCATGTTTCTCTCTCTTTCTTCCTCCCTGTCTCTTAGAAATAAATATGCAAAATCTTCTAATTTAAAAAAATAGCCAATTAAAAAAAATAAACCATTGATTATATTAACTTAAAATGTTCCCTGGGCAAAAAGGAAAGGGTATAAATACATTTATGGAGAACATTGTGTGTGTGTGTGTGTGTGTGTGTGTGTGTGAGTGTGAGAGTATGAGATCGATATCTGAATTTTATGCCTCAAATGTAGCAATTTTATTTATTTATTTAATATATTTTATTAATTATGCTATTACATTTGTCCCATTTCCCCCCTCCACCCTGCACACCTGCTCCCACCTACACTCCCTTACTTTAGTTTATGTTCATGTGTGATAAGTTCTTTAGCTTCTACATTTCTGCATTCCCCCTGTCTATTTTCTACCTACCATCTATGCTACTTATTCTCTGTACCTTTTCCCCCTCTCTCCTCCTCTCACTCCCTGTTGCTAACCCTCCATGTGATTTCCATTTCTGTGATTCTGTTCTTGTTCTAGTTGTTTGCTTGGTTTGCTTTTCTTTTAGGTGTGGTTGTTAATAATTGTTTTTGCTGTCCTTTCACTGTTCATATTCATATTTTTTATCTTTTTTTCTTAGATAAGTCTCTTTAACATTTCATACAATAACGGCTTGGTGATGATGAACTCCTTGAACTTGACCTTATCTGAGAAGCACTTTATCTGCCCTTCCATTCTAAATCAAAGCTTTGCTGGATAGAGCAATTTTGGGTATAGGTCCTTGACTTTAATGACTTGGAATACTTCTTTCTAGCCCTTTCTTGCCTGCAGTCTCTTTTATTCACAGGAACAAGTATAAAGGACACATGGACAAAAACTAAGGTGGGGCGGGAAATGGGAGGGAGGTGGGGAGCACTGGGGGGTGGGCTGGGATGAGAGTAAAAGACAGAAAACTGTACTTGAACAATGATTAAATTTTAAAAAATGAGGCAGAAAAAAAATCAGCTGACAGTCTGATGGGAACTCCTTTGTAGTTGATTGTCCCCTTATCTCTTGCTGCTTCTAGAATTCTCTCCTTCATTTTAATCTTGGCTAATGTAATGATGATGTGCATTTGTGTGTTCCTCCTTGGGTCCAACTTCTTTAGGACTCTCTGAGCTTCCTGGATTTCCTGGAAGTCTATATCCTTTGCCAGATTGGTGAAGTTCTCCTTTATTATTTGTTTAGATAAGTTTTTCACTTGTCGCTGTTCCTCTACCCTTTCTGGTACTCCTATAATTTGGATGTTGGAATGTTTAAAGATGTCCTGGAGGTTCCTGAGCCTCTCCTCATTTTTTTGAATTCTTGTTTCTTCATTCTTTTCTATTTGGATGATTATTTCTTCTTTCTGGTCCACTTCATTGATTTGAGTTCCAGTTTTCTTTCCATCACTATTGGTACCCTGTGCATTTTGCTTCATTTCACTTACTGTAGCCTTCATTTTTTAAATCTAATTTGTGACCAAAATCAACCAGTTCTGTGAGCATCCTGATTACCAGTGTTTTGAACTGTGCATCTGATAGGTTGGCTATCTTTTTGTTGCTTAGATGTATTGGGTCTGGGGCTTTGATTTGTTCTTGCATTGGAGCCTTTTTTTTCTTGGTCTTGTCCTGCTTGTTATGTAGTTAGGGGCGGAGCCTTAGGTGTTCAACTGGGTGGGGCAACGCCCCCATGGCTGGGGTGTGATGCTGTATGTGGGGACGGGGTCAGAGAGGGAACAGTGGCACTTGCTCTGCTCTCTCTCGGATTTCAGTCCCCTCTGGTACTTACCACAAGTAAACTGGACCCTTCTGGTCCTTGTTCCCAGGTGGGTGGGCTTGTGTACATTCTAGGACCCTGTGGATCTCTCCAACAAATTCTCCTTGGCGCCTCTCCCGGCACCTCAACCCCCACAAGTGTTTTCTACCAGTTCTTTTAGGTTTTATTTCCCAGTGCTGGGGTCCTGGGTTGTGCAGTCTGCCTTAGTACCCATTTTCGCCTGGTTTATCTGCATGGGAATGTGTGAACTCAGTTTGCTGGCTGCCTTGCGCACCTCACTGGGTCTGCTCCTTAGCACCCTGGGTCTGCTAGCCACTGCCTGTGCGCCAGTCCCGCTCTTCTGGCCCCTGACACCACCCCTCCTACAATCTGGATGAATGGTTGTCTGCTGTACAGTTCAATTTTCTGTCCATTGTTTTTTTTTGTTTCTAAGTTTTTGTTTTCCTTATTTTTTGGTTGTGTGAGGAGGCACAGTGTGTCCACCTAAGTCTCCACCTTGGAGTCCAGATGTAGCAATTTCTACAGTAACATTTTTTATTTTAAAATTTAATAGTAGTTCCTTGCTTTCATAGAATAGTTCATATGTTTTGGAGTTTGCTATCTTTTCTGTCACTATACCTGCTGTCTTACAAAGTCAGTTTGGTTCATTGTTGTTTTGGGAAATCATAGTCAAAATTATAACAATATTGTGTGAATTGAGAATCAATAAATGATGAATGGTAGCTTGAGGATATGCTGTACAAAATACAAATCATAAACTTGAATGAATTTGAATCCTATTTGTGAATTCTTTATTTCTTAACTATATTCTGGATGACATTCTGAATAATTGCAATGCTATTAGGTTTGTAAAATGCATTAACTAATGCTTTTATTATTATGATTAAAACAAATAAAAGAAGTAAAAATAGTATATAGTCATGTACTTACGAACAAATAAAATGAAATAAACCAATAAAACGTTACCAGTACTGTTGAATATTTGAGTGCTTTTGATGTGTCAGGTAGTTTTCCAGGTTTTGTAGATATAGCAGTGATCAAAACAAAGAACAATTTCTGCCCTCATGGAATTTTTATTGTAGGAAGGAATTTGCCATTGCTTAATAGTTATCACTGTTTCTGTATTTAGCATTTCCGCCATCTTTTTAAGAATGGTAATTTGAATCTTAAATGGTCATGAAAATTAGGCAGAATAGTTATTAGAACTGAATGCAAGTAAAGAATTAATAGGCACTAATGACAGCATAAATGGTATTGTATGAATGTATTTGGCTTGGTGGAGTTAATTTTGTACACGAAGACATTCTGTTTCTGATATTGAATTTCATTGCCTAGTTGGCATTATTCTATTGTTTGGACCCTTAGATTCATTAGATCCACAAGAGGAAGGGGTTCTGGGTCTCCTTGAGTAATGTTCTTGTGTGTCTGTATTATACATAATTAAAGAAAATAAGGGCTTATCTTTTAAGGCATTTGAAAGGGAATTGGCTTTTTAGTTTAAATTCAAAACTACAGCTTTCACGCAAAAGTGGCACCTTGGGTCTAGGAAGTTATAGATTTACCTTTTCTCATGATGGGCTTGAAAACTTTTTAAAAGTTATAGTGTATGGTAAAGCAAACTAGAAGTGGCATCTTAGAATTATAGACTGACTTTTTAGTTTTAATTCAAAACAAACTTTCAAAAGTGATATCTTAGATCCAGTAACTTAATAGATTCTTGTCATGGACTAAAACTTGAAAAGAAAAAAAAAATCTGTGGTAAACTACTAAGAAATACAGAATGAGAGCACTACGAAAGAGGCCAGGGTAAATAGAAATGAATAAACGTTAAAGTTAACATTAGAATATATAGTGGCCTCTGAACATTTTTATTTATCATTTTAGGTATCGTCAGATCCTGGAAAAAGCCATTCAGCTATCTGGGGCAGAACAGCTAGAAGCTTTGAAAGCTTTTGTGGAAGCAAGTAAGTGGAATGAAAATTCCATGTTTGCTTTGTATTACTGAATAGGACTATAAAGCTTGCTTAAGCCTTGTTTTATATCAAATCATCAATATAAGTGTATTAGATTAAATTTAATATACAGGGTGAGACAAAAGGAGGTTTAGTTTTGAGTATGCAACACATAGTTTATACTTTTATTATTATTTATAACTTTTATTTTCCATAGAAACAACTAAATCTACTTTTGCCCCACATTCCACGTTGAAATCGATGGGTTTATTTCAGAATTTAAACTATTTACAACTTGATATTTGTCATGAATTGTCTTCAGAGTTACATTCCCAAGTAAGATTTTATATAGTTTCCGATAATAGTGACTGATGGGGAACAATATAGAATAAAGACAAAAATAGTCTGAATTTAAGTCCCAGTCCACTATTTTATTAGCTATGTCATGTTGGTTAAGTTATTTAACCTCATTGTGCCGTGCTTCCTTTTCTTATCTATAAAGTGAGGAGATGGTACATACCTTGTAAAATCGTTGGGAGATTAAATGAGTTACTATACATTATAAAGTACTCAGAATGAGTACCTGGCATATAATAAGTGCTATATAAATGTGAACTGTTATTATTGTTAAGATCATTCCTTTTGAATAGGAACTAAAAATATTCAGTCTTTAAGACACTGTCCCCCACTCCCTGACTTCAGTTATCTAGAAAATTACTCAAAATCCAGGCTCGGACTTCTGGCCAAGATGGAGGCATAGGTAGACACACTGTGCTTCCTTGCACAACCAAAAGAAGTAGAACAAAAAATTTAAAAACAAACAACTGACAGAAAATTGAACCGTATGGAAGTCTGTCAACCAAGGGGTTAAAGAAGAAACATTCGTCCAGACAGTAGGAGGGGTGGAGATGGGCAGCCAGGTAGAGAGGACTCGCAGCAAGGCTGCAGCTGGAAGACCAGGAGAGGCTGTGGCTTGCAGACTGGGCATTTCCACAGTCAGGTGCATATAAACAGAGAGGAACTGTTGGGGAGGGAGATAGACCTCGGAACACAGGGTTTCAGTGCAGGGAAATAAAGCCTCAAAGCCTCTGACTGAAAACACCTGTGGGAGTTGAGGTGGCAGCAGGTGAAATTCCCAGCCTCACTGAAGAGTTCATTGGAGAGACCCACAGGGTCCTAGAATGTACAGAAGCCCACCCACCTGGGAATCAGCATCAGAAGGGCCCAGTTTGATTGTGGGTAGCAGGGGAAGTGAGTGAAAACCAGCAGAGAGCAGAGCGGGCAGCACTGTTCCCTCTTGGACCCCTCTCTTGCATACAGCATCACAATGCAGCGAAGTGGGTTCACCCTTACCCGGTGAACGCCTCAGGCTCCTCCCCTTACTATGTAACAGGTACCCGGAGACCCCCTTCCCCCGAAAATGGCCCAAATGGAAGAACAGATCAGAGCTCCAGAAAAAATACAATTAATTGATGAAGAGATAGCCAGCCTATCAGATGCACAGTTCAAAACATTGGTAATCAGGATGCTCACAGAATTGGTTGAATATGCTCCCAAATTAGAGGAAAAAGTGAAGGCTATGAAAAATGAAATAAAGGAAAATGTACAGGGAACCAACAGTGATGGAAAGGAAACTGACCTCAAATCAACGGTTTGGAGCAGAAGGAAGAAATAAACATCCAACTAGAACATAATGAAGAAACAAGAATTCAGAAAAATGAGTTGAAGCTTAGGAAACTCCAGGACCTCTTTAAACATTCCAACATCTGAATCATAGGGTTGCCAGAAGGAGAAGAGGAAGAGCAAGAAATGGAAAACTTATTTGAAAAATTAATGGAGAACTTCCCCAGTCTGGCAAAGGAAATAGATTTTCATGAAGTACAGGAAGCTCAGAGTCTCCAAAAGAAGTTGGACCCCAGGAGGAGCACACCAATGTACATCATAATTACATTACCCAAGATTAAAGATAAGGAGAGAATCTTAGAAGCAGCAAAAGAAAAGGAGAGAATTACTTATAAAGGTGTTCCCATTATACCATCAGTTGATTTTTCAAAAGAAACCTTGCAGGCAAGAAGAGGCTGGAAAGAAGTATTCCAAGTCATGAAAGGCAAGGTCCTACATCCAAGATTGCTCCATCCAGCAAAGCTTTCATTTAGAATGGCAGGACAGATAAAGTGCTTGTCAGATAAGATCAAATTCAGGGAGTTCATCATCACCAAGCCCCTGTTATATGAAATGTTAAAAGAACTTATCTAAGAAAAAGAAGATCAAAACTATGAACAGTAAAATGACAACATACTCACAGCTATTCACACCTGAACGTGAAAAAACCCCTAAAACAAACTAAGCAAACAACTAGAACAGGAACAGAACCACAGAAATAGAGATCACGTGGAAGGTTAGCAACAGGGGAATGGGAGGAGGAGAGGGAGGAAAAGGTACAGAGAATAAGTAGCATAGATGGTAGGTAGAAAATAGATAGGGGAAGCCCTGGCTGGTGTAGCTCAGTGGATTGAGCACGGGCCTGCGAACCAGACAATCGCGGTTCGATTCCCAGTCAGGGCACATACCAGGGTTGCAGGCAGGTTCCCTGCAGGCCAGTTCCCAGCAGGGGACGCACGAAAGGCAACCATACATTGATGTTTCTCTCCCTCTCTCCTTCCCTTCCCCTCTAAAGATAAATAAATAAAATCTTTAAAAAAAAAAAAGAGTGCTGATGGTTATTTAAAAAAAAAAAGAAAATAGATAGGGGAAAGGGCAATAATAGTATGGGGAATGTAGAAGCTAATGAACTTGTGACACATGGACATGAACTAAAGTGGGGGAATGTAGATGGGAGAGGGTGTGCAGGGCAGAAGGGAATAAAGGTGGAGAAATGGGACAGCTGTAAGAGCATAATCAATAAAATGTGTTTAAAAAAAGAAAAGAGAAATCTTCAAGGAAAAAAATCTAGGCTTGAGTAGATACTGAATTAACATCAAAGATAGAAGGAGGAAAAAAGAACGAAAAAATAGTATCAGTGATACTTGATAGTACTTTATAATTTATAGATGCTTTTTATATCTATCCCACACGTTCTTTTTAATAACTGTGTGACTATATAGTATTGATAATAGATATTCTTGTATATTGTAAAATGAGTCTCAAGAATTTCCCAAGGACGTTCAGTTAGCGAGTGGCAGAGCCCTGACTGGAAACTAACTTTTCCGACTTACAGTCTTTGTTTATAATACTTATATTTCTCTGAGAAGTGCTAGTTTATGTAGTAATTTCTTTCTAACACTTATTGATCCAATAGACCATACAATGAAACTGTTTTCTAAGTCATAACCAGTATTTAAAAAAGAATTCCAATGAATATAAACTGATTAATTATAAGGCCTATAAGTTACTGCCTCAAAAAATTGGGACTTGAGATGTGAGAAGAACTGGCTTCAGAAAAACTGTCAAGACTGGCTTTATTGAGAACATTGCACAGAAGTAGCAAAAGAATAGTGCTTTTTGTAAACTTTGACCTTTATGTAAACTTGAATCCAAGAACCATCAACAAAAACACTCTTGTGTTAAAATCATTTATTTCGAGACTTCCGACAAGATGGAGGCATAGCTGGAGACGCCGTGCTTCCTCACACAACCAAGTTTAGAGACAACTAAATAATAGCAACAGAAAACACAGCCGGAACACAGAAAATTGAACTTCTCGGAAGTCTGATAACAACCAGTTCTTCAGCCTGACCGGTAAAAGGGGCAAAACCAGCAGCTGGCAGAGCGGGGTTGCACAGGAAAACTTGGTCAGATGGACTCAGGCGCGTGGAACCCAGGCGCAGGGTTGGACCTGGTGGGCAACTCAGGGAGCGACCTCGGGGAAACAGGGAGGGAGCAGAGCTGCGGGTTGACTGTGGTCGCGCTTTCCTGCGCAGATAGACAAGCAAGGGAGTGGGCGGTGAGACTACGGGACTGAGCAGGCCCCACGGCTAGCAGCAGCACAGGGCGCCGCCATTTCCCAGCTCTGACCCCGCCTCCACATACAGCATCATAACCCAGCAACCTGAGTGGCCCCGCCCCGGTGAACCACCTAAGTCTCTGCTCCTCACCCACCGGCGAGAAACAGCAGAGGAGGTCGCCATTTCCCTGCTCTGACCACGCCCCCACTTCCCGAGTCACAACCCAGTGACCTGGGAGTCCAAGGCTCCCCTCCTGTACTTAATGGGTGGGAACAGACCAAAAATGGCTCAAGAAGATCTCAAAGCCCCAGAGCCTATAAATCTAAGCGATGAAGAAATAGCAAAACTCTCAGACGCACAGTTTAAAACACTGGTGATCAGGATCCTCACAGAACTGGCTGATTATAGCCACAAATTAGACAAACATATGAAGGCGAAACTGATTGAAATGAATGGAATTGCACAGGAAACTAATAGCGATGAAAAGGAAACTGGGACTCAAATTGATGGAGTGGACCAGAAGAAAGCAAATAATGGCCAAACAGAAAAGAGTGAAGAAGCAAGAATTCAAAAAAAATGAGGAGAGTCTTAGGAACCTCCAGGACATCTTTAAACGCTCCAACATCCGAATTATAGGGGTACCAGAAGGGGGAAAGGCACAGCCACCAGTGGAAAACTTATTTGAACAAATAATAAAGGAGAATTTCCCCAATCTGGCAAAGGAAATAGACTCCCAGGAAATCCAGGAAGCTCAGAGAGTCCCAAAGAAGTTGGACCCAAGAAGAAGCACACCAAGGCACATCATCATTACATTAGCCAAGATTAAAATGAAGGAGAGAATCCTAGAAGCAGCAAGAGATAAGGGGACAGTCACCTACAAAGGAGTCCCCATCAGACTATCAGCAGATTTCTCAAAAGAGACCTTACAGGCAAGAAGGGGCTGGAAAGAGGTATTCCAAGTCATGAAATCCAAAGACCTACAACCAAGATTGCTCTATCCAGCAAAGCTTTCATTTAGAATGGAAGGACAGATAAAGTGATTCTCAGATAAGATCAAATTCAAGGAGTTCATCATCACCAAGCCCTTGTTATATGAAATGTTAAAGGGACTTACTAAGAAAAAGAAGTTTAAAAAACATGAACAGTGAAAGGACAGCAAACTCACAGTTATTAACAACCACACCTAAAAGAAAAGCAAACTAAAAGGACAGCTAGATCAGGAGTGGAAACATAGAAATGAAGATCTCAAGGAGGGTTAGCAACAGGGGAGTGGGAGGAGGAGAAGGGGGGAGAAGGTACAGAAAATAAGTAGCATAGACAGTAGATAGAAAATAGATGGGGGGGACAAGAATAGTATGGGAAATATAGAATCTAAAGAACTTGAGACACATAGTCATAAACTAAAGGGGGGTAATGGTGGGGACGGGTGGCTAGGGTGGAGGGGAATGAAGGGGGGAATAGAACAACTGTAACAGCATAATCAATAAAAATAAAATTTAAAAAAATTTTAAAAATTTTTTATTTCAACTGAACATTTCTTGAACCATCATAGTGTTTTCATAGTAACTGCTAATTTAAGACAGTTCGGCATGGTTCACAAGCATGATGCATTTAAACAGTTGTAATAATTGTATTAATAATAATAGTTGTTGAATGCTACGTGCCAGGTGCTACTCAAAGTGCTTTATGTTTACTGCATTTAAACTTCACAACAATCTTGTCCACATTTTACAGATGGGGAAACAGAAGCATGGGGAAGTTTCTTGTCTGAGGGTGTACAATCAGGAGTGGTGGAAGCAGTGTGGCTACAGAAGTTTTTCTTAATCGTGTAATAATAACCTCACAAATGTTTATAAATAATGTTATAAAGTACATTATTTTATGTATTAAGTCAGTACATTTAGTGCTTAAGTAACTTCATTTTTGTTGCTTTTATTGGAAAGTGGTAGTAACTGTCACTACTTGCTTTATTTAAATTTCATGAAATTATTTCACTGCTTTCTTCTTTAAATTTTTTTGTAGTTAGATGAGATGTAAGGACATAAATAAAAATATAAGTGTTTCTGTGCCTTTGCTTTGTATAAAAATAAAGAAAAGAATAATATAAATTCCCAGCTGTTAAAACTTTTTGCCAACTATTTCAGTTTCTTAGAAAAGTTATGATAGTTTCTTATTATGTAATCAAATAATTAGGTATAAGGAAAACTTATTTTAAAAATCCAGGAATAATGCATTGTAGGTTGCACTAATATATATTGCTTTTAGTATTAATTTTAGGTAAAGATTGATTGCTTAATAAAAATTTTATAAATTATTCATGTTTTTATCTTTCTTTTTTATTAACAAGTGGTAAACGAGAATGTCAGCCTCGTGATCTCTCGACAGTTGCTGACTGATTTTTGCACCCATCTTCCCAACTTGCCTGATAGCACAGCCAAAGAAATCTATCACTTCACCCTGGAAAAGATCCAGCCCAGAGTCATTTCATTTGAAGAGCAGGTAAAAATCTGGAGCAGTGATTTTTTAACTTGAAAAAGCAACAATTATTTTGAGAGATACTACATTTTTATTGATTTATTTTTAAAGATTTTATCTATTTATTTTTAAAGAGGGGAAGGGAGGGAGAAAGAGAGGGAGAGAAACATCAGTGTGTGGCTTCCACTTGAGCAACCTATACTGGGTACCTGGCCCGCAACCCAGCCCTGCACCCTGACTGGGAATCAAACCAGTGACACTTTGGTTCACAGTCTCGTGCTCAATCCACTGAGCCACACCAGCCAGGGAGAGAGATACTAAATTTTTAAAGGAGATTATAATTTAGTTTCATTTTATCAAAACTGCTAAACAGCATTTTACAATATGTAATAAAATAAATATTAGGGTGTAACTGTCTGGCGTTTGGTTATTAATTACAATTTGATTTCATATATCAAATATTACTTTACAGACAATTTTTAAAAATCAGTTAAATAGTTAATAATGCTGATAACAGGAAAACTGCCGCATTATCTGTGCAGTGACATAAAAGCAAAACTTAATAAACTAAGGTATTTCTATAATCCGCATTGTAATGGTGTGTTATTTCAGTTTACTATTTTGCTATTCTGTTACAAAATTCATAGAAAAATTTGGGTGGTCTAGATAAATTTTTACTGTTTATACTTGCCAGCTTGATATGTTGAATTAGAGCATTGTTGCATAATAGATAAACTTATTTATTTATTTTATATAATTAATTAACTGATGTCAGTTGATATAACACATATACCTACTATTTCAGGTTGCTTCCATAAGACAGCATCTTGCATCCATATATGAGAAAGAAGAAGATTGGAGAAATGCAGCTCAAGTGTTGGTGGGAATTCCTTTGGAAACAGGACAAAAGTATAGTAAATAGTGGATATTGGATAGATATGTATATCTCTCTCTATATACTTATATATAGGTATAAATACATATGTGTATATATGTATAGCTATGCATGTATACCTACATACTTGTATGTATATATATTATATGTATAGATATATACATAGATATAGATATAGATATATACACCTAACACACAAAGGATATGTATATTTGTTTGTTTTTGGCTTTTTCTTACATTCTAGTGTTGGAAACAGATGATAAACAATTTAAGAAGTAAATTTTGCAATATGTTAGAAGGTGATAAGGGCTATGGAGAAAAAGTAAGGGGCAAAGTGGGGGAGAGGTTGTATCATTAAATAGGGTGATGGAGTGGTAAGATGACACCGTTACCACCTTCTCAGACTTTTGAAGGAGGTAAGGGAGTGGCTGTGAGCTCTCTGAGGGAACAGTATTTATAGATCCTCTTAGAGAAGATGGCTAGTGTGAAGGCTCTAAAATGGGAGCATGCTTGGAGTGTTTTAAGAAGAACAAGGATCCTGGCTGGGCCTTGTTCCTTGGCTGTGGCTCAGTGGGCCTATGAAGCAAGGGGTTGTAGTTTTGATTTTCAGTCAGGGCACATGCTTGAGTTGTGGGCCAGGTTTCCAGTTGGGGGCGAGTGAGAGGCAGCCACACATTGATGTTTCTCTCCTTCCCTTCCCCTCTAAAAATAAATAAATAAAATCTTAAAAAAGAAGAAGAAGAAGAAGAACAAGGAGACCATTATGGGCATAATGGAGTGAATAAAGGAGAGGGCAGTGGAGGATGAGATCAGAATACTAGGGACCAGATTATGTTGGGTCCTGTAAGCCAGTGTAAGGCTTTTAGATTTTCTTTAAGTAAAATGAGGTGGAGCCATTGGGACATTTTTAAAAAATATATTTTATTGATTATGCCATTACAGTTCTATTCCCTCCCTTCATTCCCCTCCACCCTGAACACCCCTCTCCCACCATTCTCCCCTTTAGTTTATGACCACGTGTCTCAAGTTCTTTAGATTATATATTTCCCATACTATTCTTGCCCTCCCCCCTATCTATTTTCTACCTACCATCTATGCTACTTATTTTCTGTACCTTCTCTCGCCTTCTCCTCCCATTCCCCTGTTGCTAACTCTCCATGAGATCTCCATTTCTATGGTTCTGTTCCTGATCTAGTTGTCTTGCTTAGTTTGCTTTTGTTTTAGGTGTGGTTGTTAATAACTGTGAGTTTGTTGTCCTTTCACTGTTCATATTTTTTATCTTCTTTTTCTTAGATAAGTCCCTTTAACATTTCACATAATCAGGGCTTGGTGATGATGAACTCCTTGAATTTGATCTTATCTGAGAATCACTTTATCTGTCCTTCCATTCTAAATGAAAGCTTTGCTGGATAGAGTCATCTTGGATGTAGGTCTTTGGATTTCATGACTTGGAATACCTCTTTCCAGCCCCTTCTTGCGTGTAAGGTCTCTTTTGAGAAATCCGCTGACAGTCTAATGGGAACTCCTTTATAGGTGACTGCCCCCTTATCTCTTGCTGCTTCTAGGATTCTCTCCTTCATTTTAATCTTGGCTAATGTAATGATGATGTGCCTTGTTGTGTTCCTTCAAGACTTCTTTAGGACTCTGAGCTTCCTGGATTTCCTAGAAGTCTCTTTCCTTTGCCAGATTGGGGAAGTTCTCCTTTATTATTTGTTGAAATAAATTTTCCACTTGTGGCTGTTCCTCTTCCCCTTCTGGTACCCCTATAATTCGGATGTTGGAACGTTAAAGATGTCCTGGGGGTTCCTAAGCCTCTCCTCATTTTTTTGAATTCTTGTTTCTTTATCCTTTTCTGTTTGGTCATTTTTTTCCTCTTTCTGGTCCACTCCCTTGATTGAGTCCCAGTTTCCTTTCCATCACTATTGGTTTCTTGTGCATTTCCCTTCATTTCAATTAGTTTAGCCTTCATATGTTCCTCTAATTTGTGACTAAAATCAACCAGTTGTGTGAACATACTGATCACCAGTGTTTTGAACTTTGCATCTGATAGGTTGGCTATTTCTTGGTCTCTTTGAGTTAATGGCTCTGGGGCTTTGAGTTGTTCTTGAGCCATAATGTTGTGGTCTGTTTGCGCCTATTACATATGAGGGGCAGAGCCCTATGCGTCCACCAGGGTGGGGCAACTCAGTTGCTGGGTTGTAATGCTGTATGTGGGGGCGGGGTCAAAGAGGGGCAATAGTGATCCCCTCTGCTGCTTCCTGCCACTGGGGCCTGCGAGGTCTATTTCACTGCTCAGTCCTTTGCTGGTTTATCTGTGCGCTAATGTGTGACCGAGGTCAGCCTGCCGACTTGCGCCCTCACTGGGTCCACCTGTTGCTACCCCACACCTGGGATCCGCCCCCGGCTGCCTGCGAGCCTGGGAGCCTGGGTCGGAGGATCTTTCCTTCCCAACCCTGGCTGCTTGCTCCGCCCCTCACACCGGTGTGGCTGAACAGTTCGTTGTTTTCTAATTTCTGTATAGTTCAATTTTCTGTGTTTTGGCTGCATTGTTTGTTACTAAAACTTTGTTGTCTTTAAGCTTGGTTGTGTGAGAAGGCACATTGTTTCCACCTACACCTCCATCTTGGCAGAAGTCCGGAACATTTTTTTTTTAAACAGAAGACTGACATGATCTGACTTGTATTTTTAAGACTTATTCGGATGACTGAGTTGAGAATAAACTGTAGGCATGCAATGATAGAAATAGGGGCATTAGTTAGGAGGCTTTATGGACTACTGCGGATGAAATGGAGATTTTGAAAAATTTTGGATTCTGGATATGTTTTTAAGGTAGTGCTAAGGATTTCCTGATGGCTGGATAATGGAGTGTAAGAAAAAGAATGAAGATAAGTCCTAATTTTTGGTCTAAACAACTGGAAAAATGGAGTTGCCATCTACTGACTGGTGAAGAATATGTTTTGAGGGAGGATGAAAAGTTTTGTTTCATGCATGTGAAAACCAACTGGAAATATATATAGTAGAGAGTTGAATATGTTAGTCTGGAGTTTATGAGAAAAGTCTGGACTAGAGATACACATTTGGGAGTTATGGATATGTATAGGTGGAATTTAAAGCTATTAGATTGGATGAGAGCTCTAAGGCAGGGAATATAGATAGAGAAGAGAACTGAGTAATATATAATTCTCTTCTCTATTTAAATTAATCCCATTTACCAGGACTTTGCTGGTAAATGGGATTAATTTTTCTGTGAGGATTAATCTTGAATTATGTGTGGTTTTTTTGGATTATGTAGGGTCCTCAGTTATATATTTTCTGCATAAAATATGAGTACTGTGATAAAGAAGAAATGAAAACTGCTTGTAATCTTATGAGCACTGTGATAGAGAAGAAATGAAAACTGCTTGTAATCTTATGAGCACTGTGATAAAGAAGAAATGAAAACTGCTTGTAATCTTACCACTCAGAGATAATTGCTATTATTTTGATATATGTATGAAGAAATATATTTTAATTGTATTTTATCTAGTTTTTCACTTAGCAAAAATACATGATGACTATTACCACATAGTGATTGTTATAATAACTATATAGTATTCTACCATCTTTACATACCACAACTCAGTTGATTACTATAAATATCATTGGTGATTTCTATTTTTTCCTATTACAGATACTTATGGATATTCATTTTACAAATGAATATCCATGTATATACATATATGTGCACATCCATGATTATTATCTTGGGATTTATTTTCTAGAGGTAAAACACAGGGTAGGGCAAAAGGAATTTTAAAGTTGTTTGTGTGGAAAATACAGTAATTAAATAAAAACACAAGAATAAACTTGTTTCACATCCTCACAACTGTAAACCTACTTTTGTCCCACCTGTATAATGAGTGAAGAGTACCCACTATAAATAAAGGAGTATAATTTAAAGGAGTCAAAGGTGGTTAGAGAACACGTTGCCATTTTTTCCCCCGTATGGTAGTACTTATTTATCATCTCATCAGTGATATATATTTATATATATATATCCCTGAACTGGGCACTTTTACTTGTAAGATCATTGACTTGTGAGATTACCTGACAATTAGAAGATAAAATGTAACATGAACAATGATGATAAAAATTCTATAAAACTCAATTTGGAAATATTTCTTAGCTTTTGTGTATAATGCATTAAAAAGTTTTTTATTTCATTGTATTAACACAATAGATATAGAAAAGATAACTTATTTTTTCCACCCCAATCATTTCTTGATAAAAGAATTAGTTATTCTTTCTTTTTCTGTTATATCCTAGACAGTACAATGTGGATTATAAACTGGAGACGTACCTGAAGATTGCTAGGCTATATCTAGAGGATGATGATCCAGTCCAGGCAGAAGCTTACATAAATCGAGCATCATTGCTTCAGAATGAATCAACCAACGAACAGTTACAGATACATTATAAGGTAAGCAGCTAAGCTGATTTGGAATTAATTTTGTATTGGAGAATCCTCCTATACTAAGATGCTCTAGAATGTCATAAATACTATTATATATTAGAAATTCTCCTTATTTTTTGCTTTTGCTTTTTAATTCCCCCCCAATTGAAACCTTTTCCCTTCTATAGGTATGCTATGCACGTGTTCTTGATTACAGAAGAAAGTTTATTGAAGCTGCACAAAGGTACAACGAGCTCTCTTACAAGACAATAGTGCATGAAAGTGAAAGACTAGAGGCCTTAAAACATGCTTTGCACTGTACCATCTTAGCGTCAGCAGGTAAACATGTCATTTATGGTTAATGAACGACTGTAATTTGCTTAATATTTTAGGCTTATTACTACCTGAGGATTTAGCAAGGGGATGTCTTATTAATGCAGTTATGGTATATTTAGTTTAAACACTTAAACAGAAACAGCAATAAAAATGGATTACCAACGTAAATTTTTTTAATTATGCTCTATTACCCACAGGTATTAGGAATAATTAAGAGATAATGTGACGTTTAGTTCTCCTAAAATATCACTAAAAAAATGGATACCAAATTAAGTGAAAATTACACAGAGGGTGTTAAAAAATTAAAATCTATAGATAGCTGATAGGATAATTAATGCATTGGTTTAGGGATTTTTGAAAATGTATTGATTTTAGGGGGAGAGAGAGAGAGAGAAATTTTGTTGTTCCACTTATTTATACATTTATTTTTTCTTATATATATGCCCTGACTGGGTAATCAAACCTGCAGTCAGTCTCGGCATAGTGGGACAATCCTCTAACCAACTGAGCTACCTAGCCAGCATCAAGATTTTTTTTAATCTTCAAGCCTTAGTTTTAGGCCTGGCATTTATCCTCTTTTTCAATAAATGCCAATAATGAACTGTTCTTTTTTTTCTAAATTGTAGCATAAAATCACTCAACTTACAAAGCAGAAGGGGCATTGAGAATAATGCTGATAATTCTAAGCCATACTCTTCTAAATCATTTTAGAATGTTTATTCTTGAATTATGTTTAGTTGAGAGCCGAATGACATGGTTAGACTACACATTTTCTGTATGAAGCAGTAATCATATTTTTGTTACTGAAAAGACAATATATAAAATGGTACTACATCTTGTTCTGAACAATAATTACCAGTTTCTTATATTTCCTTCTATGTAAAAGTGATATACACACTTTTGCAGCTTGCTCATTTATGTACTTATACATCATAGTGGTGTTTGTATGTCAATACATATAGCTCTTCTTTTTGATTTTCTGTTGTTTGGCTTTTTGTAATTTAGTGAGTTACAAACAGTGCTATCAGGATTATGCACATATATGAGTAAATGTATAGGTTAATTCTTGAGTCCGCGGGTATATACATTTAAAATTTGACAGAAATTCTATGTTGCCCTTTAATTTATACTCCAAACAACAACGTCTGTGTGTACTTGATTCCTTATATGTGTATTACCACATATATTTATGCTTGCTAATCTGGTAGATGATTGTATTTCATCCTAATTTTAATTTGTGTTTAATTTACCTTGAATGTTTTTGAGCATTATTTCATGTTATAAAATCATTATTGATGAAAATTTTTTTTTTAGTGAATTAACTATTTATGCCCATTAGTAATTTCTTTTTGAGTTTTTGTTCTTTTCTTGGTGACTTACAAAATTCTGACCAGCTTGGCTCAGTGAGTTGGGCATCATCCCACAAAGCAAAAAAGTCACTGGTTCAGTTCCCCATGAGTGCACATGCCTGGATTGTGGGCCAAGACCCTAGTTGGGGGCATGGGAGAGGCAATTGAGCTATGTTCCCCCTCTCTTTCTCTCCCTCTCTCCCTCTCTCTGAAAATAAATCAATAAAATCTAAAAAAAAAAAACCCACCTCTTCATTTCTATAAGAAATTTAACAAATTTTCTTCCCAATTTATTGTCCTCTTTTTTGGCTTCGTATATGGAATTTTTGTTTTGCAGAGACTTTAAATTTTTATAATGTTAAGTATATTAATCTTTTTTTAATGGTCTCTGGGTTTTGTTGACTTGCTTGGAAAAATCTTTCCTATTCTGAAATTGACATATTTTATATTTCCACATATTTTCTTTCAGTACTTTAGGTTCTCAAATCATCTGGTCTCAGGACCCTTTTTACACTAGAGCACTTTTGTTTATGTAGGTGATATCTGTTGATTGCTGTATTAGAAATTGAAATGAGAAATTTAAAATACTAATTTACTCAAAGTAGTAATAATAGATCAATTGTATAGAAACATAAATGACATATTTTAATAAATAGCCATATTTTCCAGACCAAAAAATGTTAGGAGAATGGAATTGTTTTAATTTTAAACAATCTTTTCAATGTCTAGTTTAAAAGACAAAACTGAATTCTTAAAGGTATTTTTGTGCTCAACCTATTTGTTATATGTTGTTTTAGTGGAAGTAAATGAAGAAAATCTAGCCTTGGACATGTAGTTGGAAAAAATAGGCATATTTAATTGCTTTTTCAGATAATTGTGGATATTATTCTTTGATAACTTTGATGTTAACTAGACATGTAGTATAGTTTCTTACAGGTTAGTTGTAATGTGGCATCTGAAACCATAACATTGAACTTTTTGCACTCTGTTAGGATCAAGTCTTGATCTGTCTTGCCTGTTTTTTTAAAGATTTTATTTATTTATTTATTTTTAGAGAGGGGGAGGAAGGGAAAGAGAGAGAGAACCATCAATCGTTTGCCTCTCACAGGCACCCCAACCAGTACTGAACCCAGAACCCAGGCATGTGCCCTGATAGAGCATCAAGCTGGCAACCTTTCACTTTGCAGGAGGAAGCCCAACCAACTGAGCCACACCACTCAGGGTCTGTCTTGCACTTTGAATGTGTATTTTACACATGTAAGATTTTACACCGTTATATATTGGTTGTTTGGAAAATAGTGGTTTACCGAGTTACTCAGAGCTTCCAAATATTGATATACTTACTTTGTTATACAATATAAAAAAATATTTAAATATATTACCACTGATTTCATCAGAAAAACCTTTAATTATTGGAAAGCTGTCAAGCTCATGGTGGCAGATTGAAGTTTTCAAAAATTCCTATTGTTTTGCTGAAAACTTGAATGGTATCAGGGACAACAAATATTGTTGATTATAGTGACAGGCCCACTTTGCTCATTTTTAAGAATATGTCTTCCAAATACCCACATCTGAAAAGCTGTAACTTGTCAGTCATTAATTTATGTAAATGGTGTTCCATGAAGAAGAAGACTAGTTCAGCTCGCAGTGTTTCCTGGCGGCAACCATTGCACTTCCTTTTGCAGCAGAACTGCTTTATGTGCATTTTCCATTTTGTCACACAAATGTTAAAAAGACACATTTTCAACTATCTAGATTTAATATAAATAAATTTTTACTACTGCCAGGACACTTTAAAGTGAAACTATATTTCTGTTTTGACTATTGAGTGTGTGACACAATATGTTTTGGGCACCCATGCCACTGCCTTGATTGGTGCTGTGGTGCCAGTAGTTTTAGCTAGCCACCGATGCCTTTGTACCAGTAGTGCAGGTGTCAAACTAGTGGAAAAGGCAAAGGGTGTCTTTGTGTTATAAAGAAAGTGTTAATCTCACTGATCCCTTGAAAGGTCTTAAGGACACCCTTTGAGCATTTCTGCTAAATTTAGGGTTTGATTTTTTTATCTTCATCCTTCCTTCTAGTCACTGCCTCCAGCTCTTGCCCCTAAAGAGTAATCACTAGTAATAGATTAGTTTTGTCTACTTCTTACTTAAATTTATCTGTAAATCCTAATTCATTTCGATTTGTTTTAGTGGCAGGGATGAGATAAGGAAATTAACTTTTTTTCTTAAAAGGCTAGTTGTTTGACCTAACATCCTTTATTGAACAATCCATCTTTTTGCCCCTGTTGATTTGAAGCACATTATAGTAGATTTCTAGCCATAGTATTGTTTCTTTAATTAGCCTGTTTATGAACATACTGGTATTATGTTCTTTGAATTACTATAGCTTCATAACATGTTTCGTTATCTAGTAGACATACTCTCCCTTTATTACTCTTTTTCCAGTTTTTTTCTGAATTCTTATCATGTTTGTTTTCTCTCTCACACACACACACACATGTTTTTGATACATCACTTTAAAGTTACTTGTGAACCATTATGACCTTCCCTTCTTATATATATTTTTAACTTTTTGTATTGATTATGCCATTACATTTGTTCTATTTCCCCTCCTCCATTCCCCTCCACCCTGCACACCCCTCCCCCACCATTCTCCCCCCTTTAGTTCATGAACACATGTCTCAAGTTCTTTAGATTCTATATTTCCCCTACTATTCTTACCCTCCCCCTATCTATTTTCTATCTACTGTCTATGCTACTTATTTTCTGTACCTTCTCCCTCCTTCTCCCACTCCCTGTTGCTAACCCTCCATGTGATCTTCATTTCTATAGTTCACTCCTGATCTAGCTGTCCTCTTAGTTTGCTTTTGTTTTAGGTGTGGTTGTTAATAACTGTGAGTTTGCTGTCCTTTCACTGTTCATCTTGTTTATTTTCTTTTTCTTAGGTAAGTCCCTTTAACATTTCATATAGTAAGGGCTGGGTGATGATGAACTCCTTGAATTTGATCTTACCTGAGAAGCACTTTATCTGTCCTTCTATTCTAAATGAAAACTTTGCTGGATAGAGCAATCTTGGTTGTAGGTTTTTGGATTTCATGACTTGGAACATTTCTTTCCAGCCCCTTCTTGCCTGTAAGGTCTCTTCTGAGACATCTGCTGACAGTCTGATGGGGACTCCTTTGTAGGTGACTGTTCCCTTATCTCTTGCTGCTTCTAGAATTCTCTCCTTCATTTTAATCTTGGCTAATGTAATGATGATGTGCCTTGGTGTGTTCCTCCTTGGGTCCAACTTCTTTGGGACTCTCTGAGCTTCATGGATTTCCTGGAAGTCCATTTCCTTTGCCACATTGGGGAAGTTCTCCTTTATTATTTGTTCAAATAAGTTTTCCACTCGTGGCTCTTCCTCTTCCCCTTCTGGTACCCCTATAATTCGAATGTTGGAACGTTTAAAGATGTCCTGGAGGTTCCTAAGCCTCTCCTCATTTTTTTGAATTCTTGTTTCTTCATCCTTTTCTGTTTGGTCATTTTTTTCCTCTTTCTGGTACACTCCCTTGATTTAAGTCCCAGTTTCCTTTCCATTACTATTGGTTTCCTGTGCATTTCCCTTCATTTCAATTAGTTTAGCCTTCATATGTTCCTCTAATTTTTGACTAAAATCAACCAGTTCTGTGAGCATCCTGATCACCAGTGTTTTGAACTGTGCATCTGAAAATTTGGCTATTTCTTCATTGCTTAGATTTATTGGCTCTGGGGTTCTGAGTTGTTCTTGAGCCATGTTTTGATCTGTTCGTGCCCTGTTAGGTACGAGGAGAGGTGCCTTGGTGTTTCCCGGGACGGGGCCACCCAGGTCGCAGGTTTGTGATGCTGTATGTGGGGGCAGGGTCAGGGAGGGAGCAATGGCAGTCCTCTCCGCCTGTCCAGTCCACCTCACCGCTCACCCCCGCCCGCTTATTTCAGCGCAAATATGCGAGTCTGCCACCCTGCGCCAGTCGCTGGGGCCTGTGAGATCTGTCTCAACGCTCGCCTCTTCACTGGTTTATCTGCTTGCAAATGCGCGACAGACCGCAGACAGCCAGCAGACAGCCAGCAGCGCCCCTTCCCTGGGTTCTACCCGTAGCAAGCCTGCACCTGGGATCCCTGCCCCCGGCTGCCTGTGTACTGCCCGGATCTTTTTTGCCCGACTTCCGCTGCTGGTTTCGCCCTTCTCACGGGTTTAGCTGAGTGGTCCGTTGTTTCAGACTCCGTATTTGATTTTCTGTGTGGTTTGGTTGTGTTTATTGTTGTTAAAACTTTGTTGTTTTTAGATTTGGTTGTGCAAGGACGAAAAGTGTTCCCACCTACGCCTCCATCTTGGTGGAAGTCCCCCTTCTTATATATTATCATGCATCTCCTAAGAATAAGAACGTTTTTTAACATAAGTGTAATACCATTATCATCTCTTAAAAAATTAATGATGATTCCAGTGTAGAATTTACCATTTGGTCTGTCACTGTCCTAATTGTCTCAGGAATATGTTTTATACCTGCCTTTTTTCTGCTAAACAAGGAACAAATTCATGTGTGGTATTTGTTGATCATCTTTTAACTCTTCAGATTTTTTTAGTCTAGAATAGATTCCTCACCCTCAACACAAGTTTACTGAGATACAATATAATTAACATACAACATTGTATAGTTTTCTCACTTAAAAAAAGTACTGATTTTTTGAAGTTGTATGGAATGTTCTTCATTCTTAGATTTGTTTGATATTTTTTATTCATTCCTTAATCCCAATTACTTCCTCTAAAGTGGAAGTCAAAAATGATTAGATTAATGTTCAGGCATGCAAAGTGGGGAAAAAAATCAATTAAAAAAAAAAACCCCTTTTAAAAATTTTTTTTTTTTTTTAAAAAAAATTTTGTGGTTTTTTTACAAAAATATTCCCTTCCCCCCCCACCCCCAATCCGTCTTACCAACACACCCCCCACCCCCCACCCACACACACTAGGTTCTTTTTTTTTATTTAAATTTAAATAAATAAAATAAAAACAATAGCTTCTTCATTTTCACTGTGTGAATATGCCACAATTTATCCTATTGTCTTCGGGTAGTTTCTTATTGGCTGTTAGGAATAGTACTGCTATGAACATTTATGTATATTTGACTTTGTTTTTTATTTATTCAGTGTGTTATTTAATTATCGTCCTTTTTGATGCTCAAAGTTGTCCCAATATGACCAAATACTGTCTTTTTTACATGGCCCCATTAATCTTGGAATACTTGCCTGCATTGCAGCATAAAAAGATGCTTTAGGCTTATCTTGTATTTTTCCTGCCTCAGACTTGGAATCAGCTATTTTTCAAGGATCACTAGTTTCTTTTAATGGGCATACCAAGATCAGGGTGGTAGATATGCTCATTGCCACTGGATGTTGTTGTGTTAGGCCCTTTCAGAATACAGAACTAAAAGCGTATTTAAAAACAAAATTTGTTCATTGTACCCTTTCAGTTTTTTAATGTCATCAGTTGTCATGTAATTTTTCACCATTTAAAGATCCTTGAGCCCTGGATGGGTAGCTCAGTTGGTTAGTGTGTCATCCCAATATGTCACAGTTGCAGGTTTGATTCCTAGTCAGGGCATTAGAAGCAACCAGTAAATGCATCAGTAATTGGAACAACAAAATCATTGTTTCTCTCTCTCTCTTTCTCTCTTTTTCTCCCCCTCTTCCTCTCTCTCTAAAATTAATAAATTTAAAAAGTCAGTAAAAGTTTTAAAAAATGGAGATCCTTGAAAATCGAAATTGAACTTATGAATGTTGCTTCCCATTAGAGAAATATTTGTTCATTTTTTATAAATTGTTTTATTACTGCCAAAGAAATGCATGTTCATTGTAGAAATACAAATAAGTGAGAAGAAAATAACAATTAGCTATAATTTGAACCACTTGTAGGATTTTGGTGTATATCCTATTCATCACAAATAAGTATACCATTGTTTCTCATTATACCTGTTTGTGAATTTCCCTACTTGCTAAAATTTATTCGTCACCCCAAAATCAGCATTGGTGCTTTTTACATCATTTGCAAATACTCACAGAGAAGGAAAAGATTTGAATCACCCCAATGTGTGTTTTCAGCTGGAGTTGAATAAGGCAGTGCTCTGCTTTCTTGGTTTCACTTTCATACTGTAAAGTTCCTTTTTTTTGGCTGCTAATAGTGTATCTTTCACAATTTTGTGCTTTTTGATGGTGAGTTTGATGCTTAAAGTGGCCCATAAACATAGTGCTGAAGTGTACCGCTCTTGTGTTCTGAGGAGAAGGAAGTCCGTGATGTGCCTGATAGAGAAAATGCATGTATTAGATAAGTGTCATTCAGGTATTAGTAACATAAAACAAGGCTGCATAATGATTAGCTGACAAACATGTGACCAGAAGCTCATAGGAACCTAACCCCGTATTTCCCGTAGGAATAGCAGTATTCACTAATTTAGTGTTGGGCTCAACTTTATAAAACTGCCACAAATAATGAAAATTGTTTATTTTAGTAGGCAAAATGGGGTCATAAGAAAGATTGTTTTTCATTGATGAAATAGATTGTGAGAATATTTGATGTTCATTTTCATTTGTTTTCCTTAGGACAACAGCGTTCTCGAATGCTAGCTACTCTTTTTAAGGATGAAAGGTGCCAGCAACTTGCTGCTTATGGGATCCTAGAGAAAATGTACCTGGATAGGATCATCAGAGGAAATCAACTTCAGGAATTTGCTGCCATGCTGATGCCTCACCAGAAAGCAACTACAGCTGATGGTAATGATCATATCTTAGAAGTATGTGGTAGTGAATATTTAGGTACATGCTAGTGGAAAGCATTTTAATTTTAAGCATCTTGGTATCTTTCTGTAACATTTTAACTTAACACTTGATTTAAAAAAGCATATTGACTGAAGCTGAGTATCATGCACAGACAGGCGTTTAAAGTATAAAAATAGCCCTATTGGAAAGCATTTTGTGGAATTACGTATTTTTGGGAAACTGTAAGGGAAGTAGAATTATGGACCAGGCTTATTGTGCCTGTTTTTTTAAAAAACTTAAACCATTTGGTAAGTACCTAAATTAGTCTTAAACATTAGTTTGCTTAATAATTATCCGGCCTAATATTAGATATATAGCAAAATTTGGCACAGTAGCTTAACTAAGATTATTCAGGGTGAAATTGCTTCCAATAAGAACAGAACTTGGTGTCATGTTTCCATGCTAAGCAATGTGCTTGCTTAAGTTAGACAGTGTTTGCCAGGAAAGAAATTTTTAATAGGGACTTCTGCCAAGATGGGGAAGTAGGTAGAAGCACTCTGCCTTCTCTCACAACCAAGTCTTAAAAACAACAAAGTTTTAGCAACAAAAATGCAGCCAAACCACAGAAAATTGAACTATACGAAAGTCTGACAACAACGAACCATTCAGCCAAACTGGTAAGAGGGGCAGAGCCAGCAGCAGAGCAGGGTCGGGTAGGAAAGATCCATCGGACCGACCAGGGCACGCAACTCAAGCACACAGGCAGTGGGCAGATCCCAGGTGTGGAGTAGCAGCAGGAAGTGGCACTGAGGGCTGACCGCAGTCACACATGCGCACGCAGATAACTGGCAAAGCGAACAGTGTGACTCAGACAGACTGAGCAAGCCCCAGCAGTGGGAAGCAACAGCGGGGACCACTATTGTCCCTCTCTGACCCCACCCCCACATACAGTGTCACAACCCAGTGGCCTGGGTGTCCCCTCCCTGGTGAACACTTAAGGCTCCACCACTCATACCTAACAGGTGCAAAAAGAGGAAAACATTATGGCTCCAGAAGAACAGCTCAAAGTCCCAGAGCCAATAACTCTAAGTGACCAAGACATAGCCAAACTTTCAGATGCACAGTTCAAAACACTGGTGATCAGGATGCTGACAGACAGAACTGGTTGACTTTAGTCACAAATTAGAGGAACATATGAAGGCTAAACTAATTGAAATGAAGGGAAATGCACAGGAAACCAATAGTAATGGAAAGGAAACTGGGATTCAAATCAAGGGAGTGGACCAGAAGGAAGAAAAAAATGATCAAACAGAAAAGGATGAAGAAACAAGAATTCAAAAAAATGAGGAGAGGCTTAGGAACCTCCAGGACATCTTTAAATGTCCCAACATCCGAATTATAGGTGTACCAGAAGAAGAAGAGGAAGAGCCACGAGTGGAAAACTTATTTGAACAAATAATAAAGGAGAACTTCCCCAATGTGGCAAAGGAAATGGACTTCCAGGAAATCCAGGAAGCTCAGAGAGTCCCAAAGAAGTTGGACCCAAGAAGGAACACACCAAGGCACATCATCATTATATTAGCCAAGATTAAAATGAAGGAGAGAATCCTAGAAGCAGCAAGAGATAAGGGGACAGTCACCTACAAAGGAGTCCCCATCAGACTGTCAGCAGATGTCTCAGAAGAGACCTTACAGGCAAGAAGGAGATGGAAAGAAATGTTCCAAGTCATGAAATCCAAAAACCTACAACCAAGATTGCTCTATCCAGCAAAGCTTTCATTTAGAATGGAAGGACAGATAAAGTGCTTCTCAGATAAGATCAAATTCAAGGAGTTCATCATCACCCAGCCCTTATTATATGAAATGTTAAAGGGACTTACCTAAGAAAAAGAAGATAAACAAGATGAACAGTGAAAGGACAGCAAACTCACAGTTATTAACAACCACACCTAAAAACAAAAGCAAACTAAGAGGACAGCTAGATCAGGAGTGAACCATAGAAATGAAGATCACATGGAGGATTAGCAAAAGGGGAGTGGGAGAAGGAGAAGGAGGGAGAAGGTACAGAAAATAAGTAGCATAGATGGTAGGTAGAAAATGGGGGAAAGGGCAAGAATAGTATGGGAAATATACAATCTAAATAACTTCAGACATCTGGTCATAGACTAAAGGGGGGATGGTGGGGGAGGGGGTGTTCAGGGTGGAGGTGAATGAAGGGGGGAATAGAACAACTGTAATGGCATAATCAATAAAATATATTTAAAAAAGGAAAAAATCTTAATAGATGCTTATTCATAACGAGTTATAGGTTTTAAAGTAGCTTATAACAATAACATTATAAAAATATAGATATAGACTCAGAAATGTAGAAGAAATTAAAATAAACATGGAGATCTGTTAAATTCACTGCTTTGGATTTACTTTTTTCCTGTTAAAGAGAATTTATCTGTAGTAAGTCATTTTTGTAAGATTTGGCTGAAAGGTATACTCTTTACCCAATCTTACTCCCTGAGTTAATCCAGATCATTGAAGAGATTCCATTGACCTTCTGTTGAATTTCTGTAATTTAATTTTACTTTAAGAAGGTAACCAGTAAGAGTACTTGATATCTTGCTCCCTTGCATATGTCATCATTTTGGCTCAAATAAACTCTTAATAAAAATTCTCTACAGAAAAAAAAAACAAAGAAGGAAACCAGTTGATCTTTTTTGTTTTTAAAGATTTTATATGTTTATTTTTAGAGAGGGGAAAGGAGGGAAGAAGAGATGGAGAGAAACATTAACATGAGAAACATTAATTGGTTGTCTCTTATATGCACTACACCAAGGACTGAATCCACAACCCAGGCATGTGCCCTGACTGGGAATTGAACCAGAGACCTTTCACTTTGCAGAACGATGCCCAACCAGTAAATTCCACCAGTCAGGGCAAGAAACCATTTGATTTCTATCTTTCTGGCTAAAGGATATATATTTTTCTGTAGGTTATTCTTCATGCAGTCCTGAGGGAAAATTCCTGTTTTAGAATTAGTTGTAATTCTCCTGAGCTTGGATTTTTGTCTTATTTAAAGACGCTCTGAGTTGATAAACTGATTGGTATTCTTAATTAGGTTGGCTGCTAAAAAGTTTAAAATTAACTTGTAATCCTCCTATAAATAGTGTGTGTTTTTTGGTCATTGCTACTGTTGTTTTTTTAAATTTAAATTTCTTGGTTTTTTTAATTTTTATTGATAATGCCATTACAGTTGTTCTATTCCCCCCTTCATTCCCCTCCACCCTACCCCCTGTCCCCACCATTACCCCCCCCCCCTTTAGTTTATGACCATGCGTCTCAAGTTCTTTAGATTCTATATTTCCCATACTATTCTTGCCCCCCCCATCTATTTTCTGTCTACTGTCTATGCTACTTATTTTCTGTACCTTCTCCCCCCTTCTCCTTTTCCCACTCCCCTGTTGCTAACCCTCCTTGAGATCTTCATTTCTATGTTTCCACCCCTGATCTAGCTGTCCTTTCAGTTTGCTTTTGTTTTAGGTGTGGTTTTTAATAACTGTGAGTTTGCTGTCCTTTCACTGTTCATGTTTTTTAAACTTCTTTTTCTTAGGTAAGTCCCTTTAACATTTCACACAATAAGGGCTTGATGATGATGAACTCCTTAAATTTGATCTTATCTGAGAATCACTTTATCTGTCCTTCCATTCTAAATGAAAGCTTTGCTGGATAGAGCAATCTTGGTTGTAGGTCTTTGGATTTCATGACTTGGAATACCTCTTTCTAGCCCCTTCTTGGGTGTAAGGTGTCTAATGAGAAATCAGCTGACAGTCTGATGGGAACTCCTTTGTAGGTGACTGTCCCCTTATCTCTTGCTGCTTCTAGGATTCTCTCCTTCATTTTAATCTTGGCTAATGTAATTATGATGTGCCTTGGTGTGTTTCTTCTTGGGTCCAACTTCTTTGGGACTCTCTGAGCTTCCTGGATTTCCTGGAAGTCTATTTCCTTTGCCAGATTAGGGAAATTCTCCTTTATTATTTGTTGAAATAAATTTTCCACTGGTGGCTGTGCCTCTTCCCCTTCTGGTACCCCTATAATTCAGATGTTGGAGCGTTTAAAGATGTCCTGGAGGTTCCTAAGACTCTCCTCATTTTTTTGAATTCTTGCTTCTTCACTCTTTTCTGTTTGGCCATTATTTGCTTTCTTCTGGTCCACTCCTTTGATTTGAGACCCAGTTTCCTTTTCATTGGGGGGATTTGAGTCCCAGTTTCCTTTTCATCGCTGTTGGTTTCCTGTGCAGTTCCATTCATTTCAATTAGTTTCGCCTTCCTATGTTTCTCTAATTTGTGGCTATAATCAACCAGTTTTGTGAGGATCCTGATCACCAATGTTTTAAACTGTGCATCTGAGAGTTTTTCTATTTCTTCATCGCTTAAATTTATAGGCTCTGGGGCTTTGAGATCTTCTTGAGCCATTTTTGGTGTGTTCATGCCAGTTAAGTATGAGGAGCGGAGCCTTGGACTCCCAGGTTGCTGGGTTGTGATGCTGTATGTGGAGGCGGGGTCAGAGCAGGGAAATGGAGGCGGGACCCGCTGGGTCCCGTCCAATCGCCCACTCCCTCACTTTTCTGTCAGCGTAGGAATGGGTCAACCCGCAGCCCTTCTCCCTTGCTGTTTCCCTGCGGTCGCTCGTTGTGTCTCTCACTAGGTCCAACCCTGCGCCTGTGTTCTGCACGCCTGAGTCTGTCTGACCGAGTTTTCCTGTGCTACCCCGCTCTGCCAGCTGCTGCTTTCGCCCCTCTTACCGGTCAGGCTGAAGAATTTGTTATCCGACTTCTGAAAAGTTCAGTTTTCTGTGTTCTGGCTGTGTTTTCTGTTGCTAATATTTAATTGTCTCTAAACTTGGTTGTGTGGGAAAGCACGGCGTCTCCACCTATGCATCCATCTTTGCGGAATTCTAGATTTCTTGTTTTTTAAATTGTTAAATTTATTGGGGGTGACATTGGTTAATAAGATTATGTAAGGTTTAAGTGTACAATATTATATCATTTGTATATTGCAGTGTGTGTTCATCACCTCTTTTTTACTTTTAAGGGCTCTTTTGTACATTCTTTTAGGCAGCTTTAAATTCTTTTTGTAAGAAGTTGTCTGACAAAAAAGTTAAAAGCTAGATAAATAAAAAAAAGTTTTCATAATTGATATAGTTGAGCTTCCAACTTGACTTTGAGCTTTCCAGCCATAAAAAGAGAAAAAATGTAAGTAATTAGATAATTTTTTTTAAAAAAAAGGGATACTCACTAGATTCTGAGAATGGAAATGATTCTCAAATATGTCACATGGGACTATAGAAATATGGCAGATGTTTTTTCTTCCTCTTTCATTTGAGATCCTATTGTTTTTCTTGTTTATTTTTCTTGGACATTTTTATTTACTGTTGTTACAACTCTGGGCTAGCAATCTTTTTTTTGCCTTCATTATTATTTTGTATTGGTTTAGTTTAGCAATCTTGAGACATATTATATTCCCAGAGTTGTGGAACATTACTAGTAATATACTTTCTTTTTTTTTTTAATATTAAATTTTATTTAGTTACTTTTCAAGTACATTTTTTAAAATCTATTTCTCCCATCCCACCCCACTCCCCCGCCTGGTCTCCCCCCTCCCTCCCATCCCCCCCCCCCGCCAGTCCTCATCTCTGTGTCTTTCATACTTGTTCCTCAAAATCCCTCCCCCTTTTTCCCCTTATATACTTTCCACTGAATGGACCTGCCTATTTTGGATATTTCACATAAATGGCATCATGTATATGAGGGAGGACCCCCCCAAAAAAAACCCCAATCTATTTATTAAAAATTTTGTATATTTTCATGTTTAAACTTTAGGCAGCTTCAAAGTACTCTCAATCTATTGAGAGTACACCTATTAAGACTTGTTTCCACTGCTCAAAACAGTTTTTGAACTTGTCTATTTTGATGCCCTTTTAGTTCTTCTGCTTTTTTTTGTTTCATCTCTTACACATGGGCAAAATGTTTCCCTTGAGGACCTTTCTCATTGGGGAAACAAAAAGAAGTAAAATTAAGTCGTTCTGGGGAAGATTGTGTGAATAGGAAGGGTGGGGCATGGAGTCATGCTGGTTTTAGCCAAAAACTGCTGAACACTCAACTCCGCACATGGTATGGGCATGTGAGCTTGTAAATCATCCATCATGAAATGGGCAAACACATTGAAAGAGTGTTTAAAAGAAAATTCAGTGAAGCTGAATGCAGCCTCTCACAACAATGCCAGTTGGTACACTGATACAGATGTGTTACCACAACATTCACCTAGCAGGGGAAGCCTGTACTACAAGGGGCCCCCCCTCCAGGAGATAATTCCGGTTTTTTGGGTCCCTCCTCATATGCATGGCCTTTTGTGACTGAATTCTTTTATTTAGCATGATGTTTTCAAGGTTTATCTGTTGTAGTATACATCAGTTCTTCATTCCCTTTTATTGCCAAGTAATATTCTATTATATGAATATATTACATTTCATTTCTTTATCAGTTGATAGATATTTAGGTTACTTTTTACCTTATTGTCTATTAATAATGCTGCTATAAACATTTATATAAAAGTCTTTGTATGGCCATAGGGTTTTAATTTTTTTGAGTATATACTTAGGAGTAGAGCTAGGGGTAATGGTGACTCTGTTTAGTCTTCTGAGGAGCTGCCAGACTGTTTCCCAAAGTGGCTGCTCCATTTTATGTTACTGCCATCAGTGTCCGAGGGTTTCAGTTTTTCGTATTCTCTCCCACACTTGTTATTATCTATGTTTTTTAATTACCCATCCTGCTGGGTATGAAGTGGTATTGATTTGCATTTCCTTCAGTGCTGATGTTGTTGAGCACCTTTTTGTGTATCTTTAGAGAAATTCTATTCAGATCATTTGCCTACTTTTAAATTTGATTATTTGTCCTTTTATTACTGAATTGTAAGAATTCTTTATATATTCTAGATCTGATCCTTATCAGATAAATGATTTAAAATTCTCTCACTGTGTTTTTTTTTTGATGGTGTCTTTTGAAACACAAAAGTTTTAAATTTTGAAGTCTAACTTAACTGTTTTTTTTCTTCTGTTGCTTGTGCTTTCAGTGTTGTATCTAAGAAACCATTGCCTAATCCAAGGTCATGAAGATTCTGTTTTCTTCTATAAGTTTTCTAGTTGTTACTCTTATATTAGGTTTTTGATTCATTTTGAGTTAATGTTTATATATGGTATAAGATAAGGTCTCACTTTATATGGATATCCAGTTTATTGCAGCAATATTTTTTAAAAGACTTTTGCTTTTCCATTGAATTAATTGTCTTAGCATACTTGTTGACAATCAGGTGACACTAAATGTGAGAGATTATTCTGTATTCTAAGTTCTGTTCCACTATTCTGTATGCCTGTGCTCATGCCAGAACCACAATGGCTTGGATGCTGTATCTTTGTAGTAAGTTTTAAAATCAAGAAGTGTGTCTTCCAAGTTTGCTCTTTTTGAAGATTGTTTTTTTTCTCCTCTTGATCCCTTGAATTTCCATGTGAATTTTAAGATCAGCATGTCAATTTTTGCGAAGATGCCAGCTGGATTTTTGATAGGGATTACATTGACTCTGTAGAACAATTTGGGGAGTATTAGTATCTTAACAATATCAAATCTCTCACATTTTCCCATATATTTAGGTAATTATATTTTAAAGGTGCTAAGAGAATAGATTTTAAAAGTTCACATCATAAGAAAAAAATCTGTAACTAGGTAAGGTGATGGATCTTACCAAAAATTATTATGGTAATTATTTTGCAACATACAACTATATTAACTTATGCTGTGCACCTTAAACTAACACCATGTTATATATCAATTAAATATCAATAAAACTGTAAAGAAAGAAAAAAGAATTGGGTGAACCCAGCAGTCTAACATCTTCAGGATGGGGCCTTAGGTCCAGAACTTCATCAGGCCCTGTATTACCTCATTTAAGGGAAGATGCTATACATGAAGGGTTAGCTTTTTCTACATTCTGCACATTTTTCACATTTGCTTTAGAATAAGAAAATATGAAAAGTGGAATGCCCAAAAGAATAGAGATATTTCTATTGAGCGATATGTATTGACTTTATTAAGCTTACAGAACAGGTTGCATGATTGTTTTTGCTGCTGTTTGTTAATAAGAGTTAGCTTATAGCAAGAAAAGTTATAAATCTGCTAGCTAGCCTAAGGTAGCAGACCTTCAAACTCCAAAGGTTAAATCAATTCAGCTAGTTAGTATTTACTTGCCAATCACTCATTTTCCAAATATGTTATTTATATTTAATTGCATATTGTTCAAGCTGTATCAAATAAGGCACTTGAGTTATGTTTAACGTTTTGATGGTCCCTGGCTGGTGTAGCTCAGTGGCTTGAGTGCCAGCCTGTGAACCAAAGGGTCGCGAACTTGATTCCCAGTCTGGGCACATGCCTGGGTTTCGGGCTGGGTCTCCAATTGCGGGGTGTCCAAGAGGCAGCCAGTTGATGTATCTCTCACATATGGATGTTCCTCTTCCTCTCTTTCTCCCTTCTCTTTTCTCTAAAAATAAATAAATCTTAAGAAAAATAAAGTTTTTATGGGAATAACAATGATTATGATTTATTAACTGCTTAGAAATTTTCAGAAAAAAGGGTACATTTTTTAAGAGTATAAAACTAGTTTCAAACTTATGACTGTCTTATTTATATTTATTTAAGGTTCTAGCATCTTGGATAGAGCTGTAATTGAGCACAATTTGTTGTCTGCAAGCAAATTATATAATAATATTACCTTTGAAGAACTTGGAGCTCTTTTAGAGATCCCTGCTGCTAAGGTATTCTTGTTTCCAATAAATAAAAGGGAAATTAAGAGACTAAATTATTGATGTAATGAGAAAATAAAATATATAATTGTTAGATATTGGCAACTGCAACAAAAATACACATAAAAAGCCTGAGATAAATGGAAATAAATTATTCGAATGTTAAAATAGTACTATAGTGGAATTGTCCTTGTTTTTGTTTATATTTTATGATAAAGTGACATAGAATCAAAATTTTAAAAGGTTTCCAGATTATAATAACCATTTCATGAGAATATCCTTGCTTAGAGTCTTGAAATTTCATAGTTGTTTCTGATTTATGACTAACTAAAGATTTTGATAGATGCCTATTACTTCTATTTTCTGCCCTTAGATTGGTTAAATATTTCTTCTCTTTGAGAGAATGACTATGGTAATACACCATGTTGTAACTTCTGTGTTTGATTTAACCTAAAAAGTTGACTGAGTTATTAGAGAATTAATTTCATTCTTTGTAACCACAGCGGTTTTAGTTGGCTGTGTACAAATCCAGACAAAGTAGCAATAGTATTGAGATGGTATTTCCAGTATCACTTACAAAACATTCTCTTAATTTTATATTTAAAAAAGTTTTTTTGTTTATTCACTTTTAGAGAGGGGGAAGGAAGGGAGAAAGAGAGGGAGAGAAACATTGATTGGTTGCCTCTTACACACCCCTAACTGAGGACCTGGCCCAAAACCCATGCATGTGCCCTGATTGGGAATCAAAACTGCAGTGTTTTGGTTCACAGGCCAGTGCTCAATCCACTGAGCCACACCATCCAGGGCAGAAATACTACTTTCTTAAAGAGTTTTTGGGTGATAAATGCTGTGAAAATTGAAATGAAATAAAATAAAATAAGAAAAACTAGGATTTTTTTTGAGGTGAGGGTCCCAGCGAGAAAAACAGTTGTTAATTTAATTTTAAGCAGAGATATAAATTGGTCAGAAGGCTAGTACTTGTTCAAAATCTCACAAGCAAAATATATGCCAGTTAATTTAAAATAATGATAATGGATTGTTCCCAGAAAGAATTGAGGTGATATAATAGGAAGATTTATAAAATTTACTCTTGTAATGAATGGCAGATAAATACATTTGTAAGCTGAGTGATGGTTATTTAAACCAAGAGCTTTCAATTGTCTTATCAAATATGATGTGTTAGATAAGGTAAATAAAGTGTCTGAGAATGAATTTATTTTTTATTTAAACAGGCAGAAAAGATAGCATCACAAATGATAACAGAAGGACGAATGAATGGATTTATTGATCAGATTGATGGAATAGTTCATTTTGAAAGTAAGAAGTTTTGCTTGTTTCTGTCCTAATGAAATATCAGTGAGGTGTTATACATTTGTGACTAAAACATGTTGAACAATTTCCTTGGACTTAGAATCTTACTACTGGAATAGGCTTATTACTGAAATAAATAATTTAAAATATATTTCTAATGGAGGCAGGCAGGTAAGTAGATCTCTTTCATTTCTCATTTTCTAATACCTCCTCAGCCTCTCTATTCCTATGTCATTTACATTATGGACTTTGCTGTGCCCAAAACCCACCTGTAAAATTTTAATTTGAAATAACCCACCCTGACCATAACCATTTTCCTCTCTTTCTAGAGGTATGTCTCAGTTATTTGCCCTTCAACTCTTGCCTGATTGGATTGCAGCCTCTCGTCTGTTGACCCTTTTACCTTCTTTCAGTTAGCCCAGCCCTTTTTTATCTTTAACATTCTTCTTATCCAGCTTGGATTCTGACTCATTATTTCATTACTCTTTTGCACATGCCCTAAAACACTTGTCTGTCCTGTTCTGGCTGTCCAGCAAAACTTTACCTTGAACGGACCTATTCTCCATCTTTCCCAGGCCTATACTTGAGTAGCTAACTGATGTCGAAGAGTCAGAACACCAGACAAATTGACTACCACTGCCAATTCGAGCTCAAGGGTCCTCAACACTACCTGGGATTCTTGTTATATTTTTTACTCTATTCTTTTTCCTACTCTGCAATGATTATATCAGATTTCATTTTTCTTAAGTCTCTGCCGCTTCCTCTTTCATCTCAGCAGATGCCCTTGTTTCATATTTCACAGAAGAAAAAAAGCTGTCCGTGTAAGATTATCTTCTTTATCAGATTCATAAGATTAATAAACTTATAAATGTTAAATATAAATCTAATTCTGTCTTTTTCTTCCTTCATGTTGTCCTGGAGATGGTTTTTGTCTCCTGTTCCAGCTTTTTTTCTTTTTTTTTTTTTTTAAGATTTTAATTTATTTTTCCAGCCAAGATAGAGGCGTAGGTGGAAACACTGTGCCTCCTTGCACAACCAAGTTTAAAGACAACAAAGTTTTAGTAACAAAAATGCAAACAAAAGACAGAAAATTGAACTATACGGAAGTCCAACAACAACCCTTCAGCCAGACTGGTGAGAGGGGCAGAGCCAGCAGGTGAGCAGGGTTGGGAAGGAAAGATCTGTCTGACCAACTCAGGCGTGCAGGCAGCCGTGGTTGGACCCCAGGCGTGGGGTAGCAACAGGTGGACCCAGTGAGGGCCCAAGTCGACAGGTTGACCTCAGTCACACATTCCCGCACAGATACACCAGGCAAAGGAGTGAGCAGTGAGACTGACCATGCAGGCCCCAGTGGCGGGAAGCAGCAGAGGGGACTGCCATTGCCCCCACATACAGTGTCACAACCCAGCGACCTGGGTGGCCCCACACTGGTGAGCACTTAAAGCTCCGCTCCTCAAAGGTAACAGGCATGAACAGAGCAAAACATGGCTCAAGAAGAACTCAAAGCCCCAGAGCCAATAACTCCAAGTGACCAAGACATAGCCAAACTTTCAGATGCACAGTTCAAAACACTGGTGATCAGGATGCTCACAGAACTGGTTGATTTTAGTCACAAATTAGAGGAACATATGAAGGCTAAACTAATTGAAATGAAGGGAAATGCACAGGAAACCAATAGTAATGGAAAGGAAACTGGGATTCAAATCAAGGGAGTGGACCAGAAGGAAGAAAAATATGACCAAACAGAAAAATATGAAGAAACAAGAATTCAAAAAAATGAGGAGAGGCTTAGGAACCTCCAGGACATCTTTAAACGTTCCAACATCCGAATTATAGGGGTACCAGAAGGGGAAGAGGAAGAGCCACGAGTGGAAAACTTATTTGAACAAATAATAAAGGAGAACTTCCCCAATGTGGCAAAGGAAATGGACTTCCAGGAAATCCATGAAGCTCAGAGAGTCCCAAAGAAGTTGGACCCAAGAAGAAACACACCAAGGCACATCATCATTACATTAGCCAAGGTTAAAATGAAGGAGAGAATCCTAGAAGCAGCAAGAGCTAAGGGGACAGTCACCTACAAAGGAGTCCCCATCAGACTGTCAGCAGATGTCTCAGAAGAGACCTTACAGGCAAGAAGGGGCTGGAAAGAAGTATTCCAAGTCATGAAATCCAAAGACCTACAACCAAGACTGATCTATCCAGCAAAGCTTAAGCTTTAATTTAGAATGGAAAGGCAGATAAAGTGATTCTCAAATAAGATCAAATTCAAGGAGTTCATCATCACTAAGCCCTTATTATATGAAATGTTAAAGGGACTTATCTAAGAAAAAGAAGATTAAAAAAAGATGAACAGTGAAAGGACAGCAAACTCACAGTTATTAACAACCACACCTAAAACAAAAGCAAACTAACAGGACAGCTAGATCAGGAGCCAAACCACAGAAATGAGGATCACATGGAGGGTTAGCAACGGGAGTGGGAGGAGGAGAAGGAGGGAGAAGGTACAGAGAATAAGTAGCATGGATGGTAGGTAGAAAATAGATGGGGTGATAAGAATAGTAGGGGAAATATAGAATCTAAAGAACTTGAGACATGTGGACATAAACTAAAGGGGGAAATGGTGGGAGAGGGGGTGTTCAGGGTGGAGGGAAATGAAGGGGGAAATAGAACAACTGTAATGGCATAATCAATAACATATATTGTTTTAAAAAGATTTTATTTATTTATTTTTAGACAGAGGGGAAGGAAAGGAGACAGGGAAAGAAATATTAATGTATGGTTGCCTCTTGAGTGCCCCCTACTGGGGACCTGACCTGCAACCCTGGCAAGTGCCCTGACTGGGAATCAAACCAGCAACCCTTTGCTTTGCAGGCCAATGCTCAGTCTACTGAGCTACACTGGCCAGAGCCTCTTTCCAATTTTCCACTTGTGGTTTGTATCTCTTCTCTTCTTCTGCCATTATTCCTCCTTTCTAAACAAACATTTTTAGGAACCTGAGCTTAGCAGTTATTTTTTGTTTTCATCCTTTTTCTGTTGGCTTCTTTCCATCAGTTGGCATGTTTTTTGTTGCCGTTTTGTTTTTTTAGATTTTTACTTATTTTTAGAGAGAGAGGAAGGGTGGAAGAGAGGGAAACATCAATGTTTGTGGTTGCCTCTCATGCTCTCCCTACTGGGGACCTGGCCTGCAACCCAGGCATGTGTCCTGACTGGTAATCAAACCAGCAACCCCTTGGTTTGCAGGTCAGCACTCAGTCCACTGAGCCATACCAGCCAGGGCTCTTTCATCAGTTTTAAACATACTTGGGTTTTAACAAAAATTCTTTTACCTTTCAGGCTCATCTTGACTTTTAAACATATTAGAGTTGATCATTTACTCCCTTTTGATGCCTCTCTCCCCAACCCCATCATCTCGATTTTTGTCCTGTCCTTCATCTCCATCTCTTCCTGATTTCTTTCCTACTCCTCCAGGTGTTCTTCCTAGTCATCTTTATAGTAGATTATATAAGCCCTTTAAATTTAAATATTGAGGTTACTTGGGGCTTCTTGGCCTTTTCTTCTCACTGTACTGTTTCCCTAGGCAGTCTTATCTATTCCCATTGATTCAGTTACCATCCCTATGCAGGCATTACTTGCATATACTTTTCTAGAGTAAATCTCTCTTTTGAGTCCCACATGCAGTGGTTCTAATTGATTTCCAGGCATTTCATATCTGATTGCATCATGGGCAGCTCAGCACGAACACATCCCCAAATGAATTCATTCTGTCTCCTTTCTGCCTGCCTCCCACAGCAACGAAACAACCCACCAGCCATCCAGAAACCACATTGTTCACTTTCTCCAGCATTCCTTCACCTTCACCTTTCCTCTTCTTTGTTGGCCAGAATTCTTTCAGTTTTATCTCCTAGGTGTATCTGAATGAAACCCACAAACTTTCCTTCATTTCTTACTCTCACCAGCTTATTCTGAATCCCCATAACCACTTCTGGGCTTAAGAAATAAGGTTATGAGAAAAGATATAGATATGAGGGGGAAAAAGCTCCTAACATTTTTTTCCTCATGTCTATAATTGCTCCTTTCTAATGTAGTTGCCCTAGTACAGCCAGAGTGATTATGATCTTTTAAAAATGCAAACAAAAAAATTAAAAGAATTATTAAATTGTTACTCTGTTTCTTGACACTCTAATGAATGGCTTCCTATTGCTTATAGAACAAAGTTCTACAAAGTCTCCAAGAGGTTGTCTATATTTTTTCTTACAGCTTTCTCTTTCCAATACAAGTGAACAGGTCTTTTTGCTTTCTTCCCCAGTGTTGTAAATTCTTTCCCACATCAAATATTTTGAAGTATTCACTCCTTTCCACAGTCTCTCTAACCAGTCACCAAATGAATAGACAACTTAATGTATACCAACTTGTTAGAATATGGAATATTTTTCTAATTTTCTTAGATTAAAAAAGTACAATGATATATATGCTCATTGTAACAAATAAAGCATTATAAAAATAAATACCTGGCTGGTGTAGCTCAGTGGATTGAGTGTGGGCCTGCAAACCAGAGTATCACGGTTCGATTCCTAGTCAGTGCACATGCCTGGGTTGCAGGCCTCTTCCCAGCGGGGGATGCATGATAGGCAACCAAACATTGATATTTCTCTCCCTCTCTCCTTCCCTTCCCCTCTAAAGATAAATAAAATCTTTTAAAAAATAAAAAAAATAAAGGAAGAATTAATAAGATATTTTTACTTCTACTTATATTCCTCTATCTCAGCTCACTGACATAACTAATATTAGTCTACAGTCTTGTATGTCTTTCTACATGCTTATACAGATGAGTAAAAACATACATTTTTTTAAAAGAACTTTTTATTATTATTTATTTGTCTTAGAGGGGAAGGGAAGGAGAGAGGGAGAGAAATATCAATGTATGGTTGGTTGCCTCTCGTGTGTCCCCCACTGGGAACTGGCCTGCAACCCAGGCATGTTCCCTGACTGGGAATCGAATCGCAGTCCTTTGGTTTGCAGTCCTTTGGTTCGCAGACCCGCACTCAATCCACTGAGCTATACCAGCCAGGGGCCATACAGAGATTTTTTTTTAAGTTGCATTGTATTTTAAAGTAAATACTGTTCTGCAAATTATTTTTAAAAGTTAATGTACCTTGGACATATTTTTAAGTCAGTAGATATGTCTCATTTATTTTAATATATGTATAGTATTTAATGGATTTCAACTATTCATCTGTTGATGGACATTTACTTGGTTTTCTTGTGGATATCTTTGTATATTGGTACACTTAGTTCTGTAGAAGTGTCTAAAAAGTTGTATCCTTTGTTGTGTCAAAGGATATATGTATTTTGATTCTTAATAGCTGTTATTTGCTTTCTGGAGTGATGTAGCCATTTATACTTCCACCACTATGAGAAAATGGCATCTTCAACAGTTAGGTATTATTCCTCTTTTGTATTTTGCAAATCAGTGTATTCTTGTTTTATTGTGCATTTCTTTGACACTGGTGAAAAATTTACTATCATTCCATGTATTGGCCATTAGTATTTTCTCTTCTGTTAATTGATGTTACTTTTTCATGTCTTCTTCCTCCCACTCCTCTCCCAAAATCAGTTTGCCGTAACTTTTGGTTTAATGATAATTTTAACTGTGTTCATTATATGTGTTACAGATATTTTTCTTGTTCTGTCAATTGTGTTTCTATAAGGCAATAGCATACCATAAACACATTTAAAAAAAATGTCTTATAGCCAAATATGTCTGTTTTTCATTTTATGGCTTTTTGAGTTTCCCGTATTGATTAAGAAGGTCTCCTAAACCTTGGGGCAAAACTAATATTTTTCTAAAATTCTTATAATGTTTTTTTATTGCTTTATATTTAGAAATTTAATCTGTCTATAGCTCATTTTTGTGTATAATTTTAAGCTGTGATCTGGTTGTTTTTTAAAGGATAGATAGCCAATTATGCAAGTATCGTTATGGTAATAAAGTTACCGTAAATTTTACTATTCATAAAGCAACTCTTAACTTGTCACTACTATTTTTTTTAATCAAGTTACAGTACACATAACTTAAAATTAATCATTTTAAAGTGAACAATTCAGGTTCACAGTATGTTCACAGTGTGTGTAACCACTGTCTTTGCCTAGTTCCAAAACATTTTCATCTCTCCAAAGGGAAATCCCATGCCCATTTAGCAGTTCCTCTTCATTCCTCCCTCTCCCCAGCCCCTGGCAACCACTAGTCTGTATTCTGTCTCTATGGATTTACCAAATCTGGATATTTCATATAATTGGAATAATACAATACGCGACCCTTTGGCTTCTCTCATTTAACGTGATGTTTCCAAGTTCCATTCATGTTGTAGCATGTGGTCAGTATTTCATTCCTTTTTAAGCCTGGATAATATTGCATTGTATAGATATGTCAAAATCCTGCCAGTGTTTTTTATTTTCAAAATTATAATATTGTCCTGCTTAGAAAGTAAAACAAATAAAAGGATGATTGTCTTTGCAATCTCTTTAAATTTACATATCAATTGAAAAGGACCAATAAACCTTTTTTAAGTTTATAAAGATAAATTTATAAATAAAAAAGATTTTATTTACTTATTTTTGGAAAAGGGAAGGGGCAGACAGAGAGGGAGAGAAGCATCAATGTGTGGTTGTCTCTTGAGCGCCCCCTACTGGGGACCTGGCCTGCAACCCAGGCATGTGCCTTGACTGGGAATCAAACCAATGACACTTTGGTTCACAGGCTGGTGCTCAATCCACTGAACCATACCAGCTAGGGCAAGTTATTTTATGTTAAGTTATTTTATGTTCTTGATGAAGATTTACAGTTCATTCTTCATTGATTCTGTGCCCATTTTTTGTAAAGTTCCATTATTTTATATGGAACCCTCCTCTGTAATTTTCATTTCTAACTGGATATTGCTTGTATAGAGACCAGATTCATGATGAGTTGTTATTTGTTGTTTGCTTTGGGTTTAAATATTAAAATATTCTTGAGAGTCAAGGCGAGGCATCCTGGAATATATATTAGATTTACTTTCCCCAGTAGATGGCAGTGTCTTACGAGTCATTGGTGATAGCTTCACTGAAGCTATCTTTATTGTGGTGGTTGAGGTTGGTTTTATTTAGTTTTCATGAATAATAATTATGTGTACACATTTTTATTTTAAATCATTTTGTGCCAGTGATTTAAGTAGTTTTCTTAACTTTTAGCTTATTAGCTTAATTTTATTAGCCAAGATTTTTGGAGTAAACTCTTTAAAAAGGTAATATTTCTATATTTATTTTTTAAGTTATATTTGCTGCGAATACAAAGGAGTAATTGCAGTTTTTTATATTATTTCTGGTTTTGTTTTTTTTTAGCTCGAGAAGCCCTGCCAACATGGGACAAACAGATCCAATCACTTTGCTTCCAAGTGAATAACCTTTTGGAGAAAATTAGTCAGACAGCACCAGAATGGACAGCACAAGCCATGGAAGCCCAGATGGCTCAGTGACTCCTTGCAGAACTTCTGTGCACACTACGCCTTTTTCCATGTTATACAGATTAATTTCACTATCTCTAAAATATTTGCATATCTATTTCAATCCCTTTTATGCTGGATTCCTCTTAAAGAAGACATTATTAGAGCAGGACATACAAACATTTAAAAATATGTAGTTCCCATACATTCAGGGTCTCTGCGTATCAAGCTAACTCAGATGTTTTGAAAGTTTTTACTTTAAACAGAGTAAGTGAAAATATCTGTGGCTAAAAAGTTTGGGATTTGTGATAACTTTGTAGTCATGTAAAACTTAAGTGCTTTGTGCCTCTCCAAATGTGGTTATTCTAATAAATGGAGAAGTGAGCCAAATTAAAGTAGTACTTTGTTTTTAATTAGAGAGCAGTGGTTTTTCTTCCTTTTTCCTTTCAGTTAAGCAGATAATTATACCTTATTCTAGAAATGCAAAGATAAGCCATTATGCCTTTTCTCTAGGAATTCTCAATCACTAAGCCAATAGATAATAAGCATAATACTTCTATAATAGTTGTACGAAGTATCAGCACATTTAGCAGAGAAAGATCAAGGAAGACTCCTCAGAGAGGATTATTTCACCCTAACTTTATAGAGAAATTGGGAAAAGACTTTCAAAAAAGTTTGTGGGCGACTATCAGTTTCAGCTCCAGCACATAAAGAGCTTGCAAATGATCACTCCACACAATATGAAGATAGCTGAATAGGCTGAAAGTCAATGGCTTTTGTTAGCTATACCAGAGAATTGAGGTCACAGAGCAAAGCACTTCTCCGAAAACCAGAGAGACAGGCAAATAGAATCACAGTAGCAATTATCTTTCTAGAAATAGAATCTACTTGAGCCAGTAACTGGGGTGAACAGTGAAATGGTAACTGACAGATTACCGGAGGAAGCCTACTATAAACTAGCTTAACAGTTAAAACCCCAAGGGCCCACTCTTGGAGAAGTCCCCATACTTTCTAGAATTTACCCTCAGAAACCACATAAGTTCTCATGATTAAGATTAGGGATTCCTCTGTGTTTTAGAGCAGGGGAGAAGAAAGTAACTCTTTTGAAATACACTCAGATCATGTTCCATGATAAAGGCTGTAAGGGAAACTACTTTCTCAGAGCCTTATCTGACCTAGGGAAAAGGTGGTTAGATAAGTCCAGGCCCCATTAGCATTTCTGCATCACATCAACAGGAGGCAAAAGGCTAGGAAACACTTTTGAAGGTCTCAGCCCAGGGACTCAGAACAAATAAAAACAAAAAATAGAGGTATAGCCCTGGCCTGTGTGGCTGATTCAGTTGGTTGGAACTGTTATCCTGCAACTAAAAGGTATGGATTCAATTTCTGGTCTGGGCTTGTGCAGGAGGCAACCAATCAATGCTGCTCTCTCTCATCAATGTTTCTTCCTCTCTCTCTAAAAAAACAATGAAAAAAAATGTCCTCAGCTGAAGACAAAAAAGTTAAAATAGAAGTATAATCATAAGATTATAGAGTACTTACCCTGTAGAGCATAGTCAGTGGGTTATGACAGAGCTGCAAAACCTTTTAAGTAAGATTTCTTAGAGAAACAACACAACAAAGAAGGGAAAAAAAGGGAAATAGAGGAAACAAGAACACCACTTAACAGCTGTAGCAAACATTAAGTGCAGCACAACTACGCAGATTAATATGAAACCTTATACTAAAGCCTAGTTACCTCAGTTTCTATTACTTGATACATTATGTCTGGCTTTAATCCAAAAGAATTACAAAGCATAAGACAATCTGAAGAGACAAATTAAGCATCAAAACCAGAGTCAGCTATGGCAGGGATGTTGGAATTATTAGCTCAGGGGATTAAAACAACTTGATCTGCTAAAGACTCTAATGGAAAAAGTAGACAACATTCAAGAACAGGTGAGTAATATAAGCAGAGAGATGAAAACTAAGAATTAAAAGGTGATGCTCCAACTAAAAAATCACCACAACAGAAATGGAGATGCTTTTGAGCATCATTAGACCGGATATGCCTGAGGAAAGATCAGTGAGCTTGAAGATACGTGAATAGAAACTTCCCTACATCTAAGATAACGTATCTTTGAGATGTCAGGATGTTTTCTTTTCCAGACCTCTTGAAGGCAAAACTGCAGGCACCAGAGTGTAAAAACCACCAGAGCACCAGACCACAGAATGCACCATTATCTTGTTCCCCACCTCCCCACCGGTACCCCCACACCATGTCTGTGTATTATAGATGTTAATAACGATCCTTATCTGCCACTGTAAAAAAAGTGTGAGTTTCTCCATTTCCTCTTTATTCAGTTCTAGAGATTTCCACACTTTGCTTTCTCCTGCTTCTTTAATCTACCACCAATGGATTTCATGTATCTTCCTTATGTTTTCTCCTTTAATTCTAAGTGCATAAAAGGAACTCAAAACTGCCATTTGTAGGATGTCCAACCCATGGCCCACAGACCTCAGGTGGCCCAGGATGGCTATGAATGTGGCCTAACAAAAAAGTTGTAAGTTTACTTAAAACCTTTTTTTTTTTGCTCATCAGTTTTCATTATTGTTTCTGTGTTTAATATATGGCCAGGACAACTTTTCTTCTTCCAATGTGGCCCAGAGATGCCAAAAGTTTGGATACTTCTTTCGACATTTTCTCAGTCTGTTGAGATCTTGCTTCTGAGCATGTCCTCAAAAACTTGACTCAAATAAACTTTTTTTTTAAATTGAATTTATTGGTGTGACATTGGTTCCTAAAACCAAAATAAGCTCTCATAAAATTTTTAAAAAGAGAAACTTCCTAAACTTAATACAAATAGGAAAAAAAAAAAAGAAGGAACAGCCCTGGCCATTGTAGCTCAGATGGTAGGAGTGCTGTCCCATAGCCAAAGGACTGTGGGTTTTATTCTGGATGGGGCACATGCCTGGGTTATGGGTCTGATCCATCATCTAGGCACATACAAGAGGGAACCATGAGCCCTGCCCAGTGTGGCTCAGTTGGTTGGAGGGTCATCCTGTACACCAAATGTTTGAAGGCTGATTTTCGGTTAGGGCACATATCTAGGTTGCAGTTTCAATCTCTGGTCAGGGTGCATACAGGAGGCAACCAGTCGATGTTTCTCTCCCACATTGTTGTCTCTCTCTCTCTCCCCTCTTCCTCTTACTTTAAAATCAATAAACATATTTAAAGAAAAAGATGAATATCCAAGAAATATAGGACAATTATATATGAAGTATAACAACAGATATAATGGGAATACCAGAAGGAGAGGGAAAAAAAATGGAACAGAAGAAATATTTGAAATAGTAAATGCTGACAATTTTCCAAAATGAGAGACACCAAAGCATAAATCTAGGATGCTTGGAAAATACTGTGTATTATAAATACCAAAAAATCTACACCTAAGCATATCATATTCAAACTGCAGAAACCAAAGATGAAGAGAAAATCTTAAGCCATGGAGGGTAAAACACCTTACTTACAGAGGAGCATGGATGAGTATTATATTGGATTATTTGAACAGAATAATCATGCAAACAAGAACAGAGTGGAAATACTTAAGATGGTGATAAAAACCCCTTCAATAAAGGATTTTATCCAGCAAAATTATTCAAAAATGAAGGAGAAATAAAGACTCAACAAAACTGAAGATATTTGTTGCTAGATCTGCCTTGTAAGAAATATTAAAAGCGGTTCTTCAGAGAGAACGAAACTGGTATGAGTTAGAAACTTGGGTCTACATGTAGAAAAGAAGAGCTTCAGAGTAGAAACAGTAAAGATAAAATAACTTTTTCTTATTTTTAGATTGCCTAATACATAACTGTTCAAAATAATAACATGACAATTTTGGATAATTATAGCACATGGATAAGTGAAATGAATGACAGCAATGACAGGAAGAAGGAATTGGGAATATTCTGCTGTATGGTAGCTACACTACCCATTAAACAATATAGTATTTAAATGTGCCTGTAGATTGGTTGTAAATCTCTAAAATATTGCAATCTCTAAGGAAACTGCTGTACATTTTTAAAAAATGCAATTGATATGCTAAGAGAAGAGAGAGAAAATAAATCATAAAATGCTCAATTAAAAACACAGCATCAAAATCCATGAGGCAAAAACTGATAGAACTGCAAGGAGAAGTAGGTACATTCACTATTATACTTGGAGACTTTGCAATCCTTCTATCAGCAATGGACACATCCAGCAGGCAGAAAATTGGTAAGGACATTGGTTGAACTTAAGAGCACCATCTATCAACTGGATATAATTGACGTCTATAGACTACAATGTACTTCATCCAACAACAGCAGAGAACACATTCTTCTCAAGTTCACATAAAACATTCAACAAGATAGATCACATCCTGGGTCATAAAACACACCTTAACAGATTAAAAAGAATAGAAATCATACAATGTGTGCTCTCAGACCACAATGAAATTAAACAAATCAATAACAGAAAGATAGCTGGTAAATCCCCAAATAGTTGGAGATTAAACAGTTTGCTTCTAAATAATACATGGGTTGAAGAAAAAATCTCAAGAGAAATTTAAAAATATTTTGAATTAAATGAAAATGAAAATAAAACATAAAAAATTTATAAGATGCAGCAGAAGCAATGCATGTACTAGAAAAGAAGAAAAATCTAAAATAAATAATTGAAGTTTCCACTTTAGGAAACTAGGAAAAAATTATAACAAAGTTACAGGATACAGGTTAATATACAAAAGTCAATTATTTCTCATTTATCAATGAACACTTAGAATTTGAAATTTTAAAAAAGTATGTGCTGAAAGTAGAGAAAATATGACACATTTTTGAGCATTTTAATTTTTTTAATTAGTTACTTTCAATATTATTTTGTTTTGGTACAGTATAGTGGTTATACAGTTGTGTACTTCACAAAGTGTTCCCCCCCAATCTAGGAAATTTTGAGTGAAGAAGGGGTAGAATAGGCTAAAGAGGTAAACTGAGGCTATACTATGAAGGACCAGGGTAATTTGGGGTCTCTTTTTAGATGTTCACAATTTAATCTGTGGCAGGCAGTGTACAGGATGGACTGGAAAGACAGTAATGGGAGCGAGATGCCTAGAAGCAGAGAAACCAGTTCAAAGATAATGAGGGTTTGGATTACATCCACAGCGGTGAAGACAAAGAGGCAAGGACAAGTTAATTCATTCAACACATGATTTAAGTAGGTGTCTACTAGGTGTCAGGCATTATTTTAGTCACAAACAAAATAGATCATCCATTGGGATTTATTAAATGGAGTTTGACAGAAATTAGTGTCTGATTAGAGGCCCAGGGGATATCCAGATTGACTTGTTCAGTGGGCAGCTAAAGAGATGTTCCAAAGAGTAATGGTAAGGGAGAAACTGGAAATACAATCCTTGTCTATAGGAGGCCATGGAAGCCATGGCACTAGATGGTTCACACCAAGAACAGGTGTGAAAGGAGTGGACCTAGGACAGAACCTACATCTTACAAAGCACATACATCTATAAGGTAAGTAATGGAAGGGGCAAAGCACTGAAATTTGTTGAATACTTATTAAATTCCAGGTGCTTTTACATTTTATCTCAATAAAATTTTACAATATAATTATACAGTACATAGTTTTGCCTCCTCCTCCCCCCAACAAATGATATGGACTCAGAAGTGTAAGAGAACTAAAGGAAATTAGGAAGTGACATTTCTATCAGGGCAAACTGTTGCAGATGGATCAACTAGGATAAGAAATGTGAAAAAAATAGTTGCTTCACACATTTACCAATATTTAACCAAAATTTAGTCATACTGAATTTGATAACTGAATTTGTATTACTTGCTTTGATACTTCATATTAAAAAGAGAAAGAAAACACACAACATAACAATGAACCCATCAGATATCCATTGAGAAGCAGAGCATAGAACATTGTTGCTCTGTCAGCATTAATAATCTTACAGATAACATGAAAAAGAAAAAAGTTGGCTAAATGTACCATAACTATCTGAAAATAGTTATCTGTAGTCTTTTTCCCTCTGTTTTAAAGTTCTTAGATGAAAGATAGCTGGGTTGTTGTGGACCAAAATCTCCGACTAATAAACCAAACTATGAGAACAAAATGATGAAATTGTTGAAATTAACTAACAACAGACACATTTTATTGAGAGCAAAGAGGCATAAAGAATTGTGTTAGTGAAATCTTATATTTGGTTTATATTTGAAATGTAATATAAAATTTATAAACTAGAAAATTTAATAATCTGAAAGCAAGAAGAAACTAAGCTGGACCATTTAGCAAAACTAAGGGACAAAATTCATTTAAAATAAATAAAAATTCCATTTTTCACTCCATTGGTTGTAATTAAACATATCAATCATATTTCAGTTGCATAAAGTGGAGATGGACCCAAGCTGAAGAAGTGTCTGTGGATTTTAGTTGCTTTGATAAGAGCTCCTCCCTTATAAGGAACACACACACAAAAATAGGTTTAAATTTTCTCAACATACTTTTTATTTTTAATAAACTTTTAATTTTAGAATCATTTTAGATTCACAGAAGAATTGCACAGATAGCAGAAATTTCCCACATACCCTGTACCAGTTTCTCTATAGGTTGACATTGTACTATGGTCAGTTTGTGACAAATAATGAATCCATATTGATATGTTATTATTCACTGAAGCCTATACTTTATTTAGATTTCTCTGATTTGACCTAATGTCCTTTTTCTGTTCCAGGATCCCATCCAGGATAGCACATTATGTTTAGGCATCATTTTTTCTTGCTCCTCTAAACTTTGTTTCTGGGACTTTCTTTGTTTTGATGACTTCACAGTTTTGAGGAGGACTAGCATTTTGTACAGTGTACCTCAATGTTAATTTGTCTAATTGGTAGCTTTTTTGATTGGTTCCCATATCTCTTTGTCTCAATCTGTTTTTAATGTAAATCATATTATTCTTTGATTTTTGTCTCTTGAGTCTCCCATATCAGATATTTGCATATCTAAAGTTTTATTGTCTGTGAACACTGTAGGGCCCAAGTTGATGAGCAGAAATTAGGACCACCAAGATATTTGACTTCACACCAATTCAAAGATTTGGTGAGATTATTTCTCTAAGGCTAAAAAAATAAAAGTTCAGAAGTTAGGATTCCTTACTGTGTACAGGGTAGGGCAAAAGTAGATTTACAGTTGTGAGTACATGAAACCTGGTATAATCTTGTATTATTACTTATTATTATATTATTTTTCATATGAACAAGTGTAAACCTACTTTTGCCCTACCCTGTCTGTGTGGGTAGATATTTTATTTAAATTACCTCCTGTACTTATTTGAACAATGTTGAAAATGGTCTAATTTCACATCTTTACTTCTGATCTCATCCTGTCCAGTCTGTGTTATGTAACTCCCTTAATTAAAGCCTGAAATAACTCCCCACTTCTTAGCAAATAAACAGCAAATTATTGGCCTAATATTCATGACATTGCCTGCCAAAGCCCCAACTCATTTCTAAAAATCTTTCATTTCTCATTATTTTCCTATTGATACATTATGTTCCCACCAAGTTGGACCTAAGCTCATAAAGATATCTTTTTTTGCCTGTATAGTTTCACTAATGTGTTGCTATTAGAAGCAACATTTGTTTCTAGTGATTAAAATCACATTTTGTGTCAGAGACCTTCCATTTGCTCCATTGGATCCATTTCCACCATCATGGGCCCTGCTCTGTGCCCTGGGCTGCTGGCCTGTTGACTATAGCAATACTTTTGTACCTCTGCCCTCCTGGTGGGTTCACCCAATGGGAAAAGCCCAGAAGAACATCAGAGAGTGAGGTCTGGGTAATTTATTCCCTTGACTTGGTCCTGAGGAGGTTGCTTCAGGCTGCTCATGACCCTCTTTTGAGAGGTTACTGTTCCTCTCAGAGTAGCCTTCACAGCACTCTCCTTCAGGATTCAGGGAACTTCTCCCTTCTCTCCTCACAGAGGCCTAGGGGTAGTAACAGTTCAGTAGTTATTGCTGGCTCAGATTACTTACCATTCCTTGTCATTTTCCTACACCTCTCACCCACACCTTTATAAGTGGTCTTCATTAAATTCTTGTGTCATCAGCCCTGGCTGGTGTAGCTCAGTGGATCGAGCGCGGGCCTATAAAGCAAAGAGTCACCAGTCAGGGCACCTGCCTGGGTTGCAGGCAACGTCCCCAGTAGAGGACACATGAGAGGCAACCACACACTGATGTTTCTCTCCCACTCTTTCTCCTTCTCTTCCCCTCTCTCTAAAAATAAATAAATATTTTAAAAAAGAATTCTTGTGTCATCATAATTTTCATGCTATCTATTTCCTATTGTGACCCTGCTAGTCACTTCCTCATTGGAACCAAAAATCACTTTTTTAAAGAAACTTTCACTTGTCCATGTCACGGAATATTACCTTTTCTCCCTCTGAACATAGAATAGTCCTTTGGGTAAAGACGTTAGTCAAATTTTGCATTTTAAGTGCTTGCTTGTCTAATCCCTTCTTTTTTTGTATGAAGCCTCTTAGGACAAGAGGGCCAGCTTGTCTTTGTCCCTCGCAGCACCTAGCAGTGTTTTGCACAGTACTAGCTATTTGATACATTATTTGCTATATGGATGAAAAATTCGTATGCATCTTCCAAAGGTTATTTTTAACTTACACAGAGTTCTCATTCATTTAAGAAAGGAAGTTGGATATTGCAAAGGATATTAAAGGATGCAAATGAACAACCAGATCAAGGGATATCTAGGGCAAAGTTAAGAACCTGTAGAGTTTGAAATGTGCCACCCTCCTGGCATGTCAACCCCAAAGCTCTCTGAACCTTGTCCTTTGGGTTTTCATGGAGGCTTCATTATATAAGTATAATTGATGAAATCACTGGCCATTGGAGAGTGAACTCAATTTGTAGCCCCATCTCTCTTTCCTGGAGGTCTGGGAGGTGGGGCTGAAAGTTCCAGTCCTCTCATCACAAGGCTGGTTCCCTGGCAACTAGCTTCCATCCTCAAGCACTTTCCAAACATCTCTTCATTAGGATAAGTTCCTCTGTGATTGAGACAGGCTTGTTAAGACCTTTATTACTCTTATCACTTAAGAAATAACAGAATTTAGCAGCTTTGTGCCATGAATAGGGGTGAAGACCAAATATACAGATTGCAGTTTCTTATTGTAGATCACAGTGTCATAGCAGTCCTCTGCAATCTTCATACATCCACACTGGTCCTTCACTTCAACTTACCTGGAGCTCGTATCCCAGTGTTAGTGCTAGCTCGACAGACCTTTGACAGGTATTAGGGGAAAGCCCTAACAGTATGTCCCTGCAAAGTTTATTATGAAGTACAGTTTGTTAGGTTGTCTTAATTTCTCTCCATCATGAGAAGCAGTGTGGGGGCATGGAATATGGATTAGATTTGGAGTGAGAATATCTTTGTTCAAATCCTGGTTTCTTGAATTGCGTGATCTTTAGTGTAGTCATTTAACAGTCTGGTCATTTAACCAGTCATTTCTTTAATTTTTTTTTAGTCTCCACCTGAGGACATTTTCTTTTCATTGAAAGGAGAGAGGAACAGAGAGAGAGAAACATTGATGTGAGAGACAAGCATCAGTTGCCTTCCCAAAGCACCCAACCAGGGATGAAACTGGCAATACAGGTATGTGCCCTGTCTGGGCACTGAACACGCAATCTTTCTTTTAGGGGGTGATGCTTCAACCAACTGAGCCACACTGTCCAGGTCTAACCAGTCGTTTAAATTTCCACTTACTAATCTGTAAAATATAAATTGTTTCTGACCTGGTCACTGTTATATCCACCAGACGAGAGAATAATTTTTGAAGACCTTTCAGGGTTTTGATCTTATTTTATTGGCCAAGCTTAACCTGCGCAGGGGCGAACTCTCGGGGTGTCCAGGGACACGGTGCCCAAAAGGGCTGCAGATGAGAGTCGCACCGAGCGCTTACAGCTAAGTCCTTATATAGGGACAAGCAAGCAAGCGTTGAACAGAAGCAGACGTGGCAGTTAGCTGTTTGCTGACAGAGACCGTGAGTGGGAACAGTGTAGGGTTTCAAAATTCTAAACTAAACAGATTATAATCTGCCTGTTTTGCTGTGGTCAGGCTATGTTCTCAGTTTCCCAGATCTCAACAGTCACCTACTGTTTATTGAGAGAATTAAATAAGATAAGGTCTGGGAATGAGTTTAATGAATGATAAAGAATCAGCTAAGTGGCCCTGGCTGGTGTGTCTCAGTGGATTGAGTGCCAGCCTGTGAACCAAAGTGTTGCCAGTTCAATTCCCAGTCAGGGCACATGCTCGGGTTGTGGGCCAAGTCCCCAGTAGGGGACATGAGAGAGGCAACCACACATTGATGTTTCTCTCTCTTTTTCTTCCTCTCTCTACAAATAAATAAATAAAATCTTTATTTAAAAAAAATAATCAGATAAATATAAGGGAGCATGGGCATCATGTAGGAAGGATATTTCTTTTGATGGTGTGCATACACATTTCTTGGCAATAATATCAACTAATATTCATTGAGATTCTACTCGATATCAGGCACTGTACTAAACTCACATTGCCCACTTTATCTTGCCACACCCCTACAAAATAGAGATTATCTTTATTGACTTAATAGGGAAATGGAGGCTTGTGAGTTTAAGTAGATTGTGAATTGCAAATCTTTCTCTGGCTCACTATATAGTCCTTGCTCCTTCCTGTGCCCCTCAGCTTTAGAGCTCTATTCTATCCTGGCACTTATTACAGTGTCACATTGGCATTGGTTTGTTGTGCTTTTGATAAGTAGAACCCTCGTTTCATATTTATTCCTTGAGTGCCAAGCACAAAGGTAGGCCGGCAGAACATAATTTTCATTGTCATGCTGAATTAAGTACTCATAACATGCTTGATTCCTTTACAGTGTGCTAGTCGTTGAGATGTAAAACACTTCCACTTCAGAATTCAGGATGTGTTTTAAAAAGCACAAAAAAACCCCCCTCCCCACTAAAATAAAAAAAAAACACAATGTCTCCAGTTACGCAGGCTATGTGATTACATTATTTACTTTTTAAATATTATTTCCTTTATAGAGAGAGCAGGGTCAAAGCAAGCAAATTACCCATATTGTTCCCTATTACTTTACACTTTTTTATTTCTTGAATAGGCTTATTTCTTTCTAGATCTCATTGTTTAGTGAAACCTGGATAAACTGGCCATTTCCTTGAACAAGAAGAGAGCAGTTTGTGAAACCAGGGACAGTTTTAAAAGCAGGGTATCATCTTGAATATTTCTTCACACAACTGAAAGTGCATCATGCAGGAATGGTTCAAACATGTCTAAACCTGCCCCTGAGTCCTAGCAAACAGCCTCGTGAAAAGGATGGTCAGTTATTTTGGATGTGGATAAAATCAGTATAGTATCTTTTTTGAAAGAAGGAAAGGGCTTAAAATATTATTTTAAATGTTTGTAGCTGTTGAAGTCATTTTCATCAGAAAATAGTTCTAGGTATTTTCCCTCCCATTAGTGCGTGTAGCATGTAAATACCACACATTTTTTCAGTTTTGGTAAAATGATTATAAGAACACAAAATGAGTACAAAATTTGATATTAAGTTTTTTTTAAACCCTCTAAAATGAGATGCATTTAAACCACCAAGGTTGAGAAAATGGTAAGAAGGCAGAAACAGAAAATTTACAAAAGAAAACATGGAAATTACACGTAAATAAGCTTCAGGCCAAGATGGAAGCATAGATAGGTACATATGCTTTGCTTCCTCCCACAACCAAAAGAAGAACAACAACAAATTTAAAAACAAAAAACAACCAGAACTTTCAGAAAACTGAATCATGTAGAATTCTGACAACCAAGCAGTTAAAGAAGAAACATTCATCTAGACTGGTAGGAGGGGCGGAGATGGGCAGCTGGGTGGAGAGGATGCACTGCAAGGAAACAGACCGTGCCAGCAAGGTGGCAGCCGGTGGAGTGGGTGGTCCCACATTCACGTGTGGATAAAGTGGGAGGAACAATTGGGGAATAGACAGAATGCTCAATCCAGGATCCCAGCATGGGAAAAGAGAGCCTTAAAACCTCTTACTATAAAAATCTGTGGGGGTTGCAGTGGAGGGAGAAACTCCCAGCTTCACAGGAGAGTTCACTGGAGAGACCCACAGGATCCTAGAATGTACACAAACCCACTCACCCAGGAATCAGCAACAGAAGGGCCCAATTTGCTTGTGGGCAGCAGAGGAAGTGACTGAAAGCTGGGTGAGAACCAAGCAAGTGGCATTGTTCCCTGTCTGACCTCTCCCCCTCATCTAGTGCAACAATGGCAGTGAAGTGGGTTGCCCCATCCTGGCAAACACCTAAGGTTCTATGCCTTACAATGCAGCAGGTGCACCAAGACTAAGAAATATGCCCCAAATGAAAACAGATAAAAACTCCAGAAAAAAGAACTAAGTGACAAGGAGATAGCCAACCTATCAGATGCAGAGTTCAAAACACTGGTAATCAGGATGGCCACAGAAATGGTTGAGTAGGGACACAAAGTAGGGGAAGAAGTGAAGGCTATGCAAAATGAAATAAAGAAAAATATACAGGGAAACAAAGGTGAAGGGAAGAAAACCAGGACTCATATCAATGATTTGAAATAGACGGAAGAAATAAACATTCGACCAGAAGAGAATGAAGAAACAAGAATTCAAAAAAATGAGGAGAGGCTTAGGAACCCCAGGACACCTTTAAACATTCCAACATCTGAATCTTAGGGGTACCAGAAGAAGAGGAAGAAAAAGAAATTGAAAACTCATTCGAAACAAATAATGAAGTAAAACTTCCCTAATCTGGCAAAGGAAATAGACTTCTAGGAAGTCCAGGAAACTCAGAGCATTCCAAAGAAGTTGGACCCAAAGGAGGAACACACTAAGGCACACCATAATTACATTGCCCAAGATTAACGAGGAGAGAATCTTAAAAGCAGCAAGAGTAAAGGAGAGAGGTATCTACAAAGGAGTTCCCATAAGACTATCAGGCGATTTCTCAAAAGAAACCTTGCAGGCAAGAAGGGGCTGGAAAGAAGTATTCAAAGTCATGAAAGGCAAGCACCTACATCCTAGATTACTCTACCAGCAAAGCTATCATTTAGAATGGAAGGGCAGATAAAGTGCTTCTCAGATAAGATCAAATTCAAGGAGTTAATCATCACCAAGCCCATATTATATGAAATGTTAAAGGGACTTATCTAAGAAAAAGAAGATCATCAAAACTATGAACAGTAGATTGACAGCAAATTCACAACTATCAACAACTGAACCTAAAAACAAAAATAGAAACAAACTAAGTAAGCAACTGGAACACTAACAGAATAACAGAAATGGAGATCACATGGAGGGTTATCAGTTGGGAGGGAGCAGGGGGAAAATAGGGGAAAAGTTACAGGGAATAAGAAGCATAATTTGTAGGTACAAAATAGACAGAGGGAGGATAAGAATAATATAGGAAATAGAGAAGCCAAAGAGCTTGTATGTGTGACCCATGGATTAAGTGGGGGGAATGGAGGTGGGAGAGGGGTGCAGGGAAGAGGCAGGTAAAGGGGAGAAAAAATGAGACAACTGTAATAGCATAATCAACAAAATATACTTAAAAAAGAAAATGACCCATAAATATATTTAAAATGTTCAAACTCACTAAGTATTAAAGAAGTGCAAATTAAACACTAGTCAGAGTGGCAAAAATAAAAAAAATGCAACACAATCTTTTGGCAAGGCTGTGGAGAAGCAGGCACTCTAACATATTGCCTGTGAGAATGCAAACTGGTGCAACCATTTAGAAGGAAGTTTTGGAATACTAAACAAAAGTATATATGCAGTAATCATTTGACCCAGTAATGTGACTTCTACAAATTTATCCTGAAAATATACCTCAAATAATGCTAAGTTATATATACATTAAGTTATTCATAGCAGCATTGTTTGTTTTTGCAAAATAGCACAAACAATCCAAATGCTTATATATGGGAGCGTGGTTTGGTAAAACTATGGTACATCCACACAACGAAGTGTTATGAAGCTATCAGAAGAAGATTGAGGTCCTGGCTGGTGTAGCTCAGTGGATTGAGCGTGGGCCTGCGAACCAAAAGATCACGGTTCGATTCCCAGTCAGGGCATATGCCTGGGCTGCAGGCCAGTTCCCAGCAAGGGACACATGAGAGGCAACCATACATTGATATTTCTCTCCTCTTCTTCTCTCCTTCCCTTCACCTCTAAAGATAAATAAATAAAATCTTTTTTAAAAAAAGAAAAAGATTGAGAAAAATCTCTATAAACTGGTATGGAATGACTTCTATGATGTAAGTGAAGTGAAAAAAGAAATGTATGAAAGAATATCATATGATATATTTTATGTAAGAAATGCAGGGAGATAAGAAAACACACATGTAGTGTGTGTTTAACTGGGCAATGAGAATTATAGGAAGGATAAATCAGAAAGAAATGAATTTGTTAAGTTCAGAGCAAATGGGTGGAAAGAATGGGAGAGTGGGGACAAAGTGGTGGGGATGGGGTTGACACTTCTCCAAGGGCACCTTTTCGTATGGCTCTGACTCTTTGCACCATGCTACTATGTCACATATAAGGCCAACATGTAAGTAATTGAAGTCAACCAGAATGTGAAGGGATGGAAGACATAAACAGTAACAAATGGGCCTAACTATGTTAAAATTAACTTTATAATCACACTGAAAGGAGTAGGAAAGAAAAGTTAACCTGAGTAACTTTGGAAAACAGTATTTTGACTATATAATGTAAAGCAAAGGACAATAAGAATCATCAAATATTGTACTCTAGTTAATAAATTGTTTTTCACAGGCATATGGATTAGCAATTCTGAAAATTCCATATATGGCTTGAATAAGTAAATGTATTGTGAATAATGAGATTGAGAATTTTCACGGTTAGAGAAAGAAATTACGAATAAGAAAAGGAGGAGGGCTAGTATGAGTCCTGTGCTGTTGGATTGGAATGAGAGATATGAACTGATGGCTATTTACACACACATACACACTCACACACATTGAGTTGGCCAAAAAGTCCGTTTAGCTTTTCTGTGTAATTAATGACACATTTTTCATTTTCATCACTAACTTTATTGATTTGGATATTGTGAGTATGTTGCCTGTCTCTCTGCTATTGACTTCTGGTGGGTAGAGGCCAGAGGTGCTGCTAAACATCTTCCAATGCATAAGACAGTCTCACAGCAAAGAATTATTTGGCTACAATATCAATAGTACAATATCAATAGTGCCAAGAAACTTTGCAAATTACTTTGACACGTTCCATCAGTCATAGCACCTTCTGCATATGCGCAAAGCTTTTTTTGTGTTTCATTTATGTTTTTACCTTTCTTGAAATAATAAAGCATCATATGCCAAAAATGTTGGCATATGATTCTTTCATCTTCAATATTAAAATGTCTGCACAAAGATTCACCAATTTTGGTAAGTTTTGAAAAGTTTTTTAAATGCATGCTGAAATGTCAGCTGTCACTATACAATCTAACAAAAGTGTTTTGAATAAAGTTAAAGACAACTAAGCACTATTAGAGCCATTGTACAGGAAAAACTAAATGAACTTTTTGGCCAACCCAATGGAAATGTGTGTATATGTATATATACATAAATATATTTCCTAGCCTTTTCCATCGACAGGACATAGAAGCAACAACCCCAGTATCAATTAACATACCTCATGCCCAAATCTTGATGTGTAGATACTATTTTCCAGTACAAAAGAACCAGAGTTCATTGGAGAAATGGATGGCTCCAGAGCTGGGGCAGAGAAAGTACATGCTAAGCCTGGAACACCGGGTGGGGCCAAAAAAGTAAGAAGGATTCAAAGATAAATTAGAGACAGGATCCTAGGGCCCACCTGGTAGCTCTCCCAGTGGCCAAGTCTGAGACAAGTTGAGAAACAAAATAATGTTAATATTAGGTTATAACTTGTAGACCGAAATAACTACTCATTAATACATACTGATATAATTTTTAAAAATTCAAAAATGATGGGGAAGGGATAGTGCTCTCTTATGGTAGAATTCCCATTAGTGAATGTAGGAGTGATGAAATACAAGATCACCATTTGGCAAACACCACGGTGTTATTTGTGGCAGTCAAGATTCATGGATGGAGGCTAAACTGAGTAGACTTTGAAAGTATGAGAAACAGGATATATGTGATCTTGAAGTATCTTCCCTCAGGCTACTCACTCATTACAAAGGGAAAAGTAACAACTTTATAGTGGGTAAATATGGCAGACTCTATCTTAGTCAAGTGATCAAACTTAATATTATCAATAATGGGACCTACTGACATTATGTGTCTCTTTATTATCATGCGGCAAAGGACACAAGGTCGCTTCTGTGTTACTCCTGCCAAAACTTCATAATTGGAATCTAATAATGAGAAAGTATCAGACAAATATGCAAAAGAAGGGATATGCTACAATATAACTGGCCAGTACTCTTTTAAAGGTGTCAGGATCATGAGTGACAAATAAAGCCTAAAGAAAAATTCCAGGTGGACGGAGACCGAGGAGATGTGGTGACTAAATGCCATTTGTGATCCTGAATTGAATCCTGGAACACAAAAGGGACTGCCAATGCTCTCTAGCCAGAGCCCAGCATGAGCACATCTGTATAGACAGGCTGGGCCTGTTAGTCTGGGAGAAGGCAGACTATGGGAACTGTGGGGTGTTTCAGTAAGAAAGTTTCAGGAAAGTTTTTGTGTTTTGGTTGGGTGATTCAGAGGAGGATTAAGAGGATGCAAGTGTTCCAGAAAGTGGAGACAACTCTATGATTTGGTATATTAATAAATCTTACCTCTAGACTCTATACAGCAAGGCTAACTGTGCAATAGCCAAAGCACCAGCAGTCACTCACATTAGCCAGAAAAGAAAAACATTGGCCTTTTGTGATTTGGACAATGTTTGAAGTTCATCTGCATGCAAATATAATTATGGAATGCTAGTGTTTTTATATCGATCCATTATGGTTACAGAGTAGCCTTATCTGATGTTGACCCTCTGTGAGACTTTATGTACAAGGCAAAAAAAAAAAAAAGGCCTGGTATGACTAAAAACCTGGGTGGAACTTGAGGGCGTTGTGCTAAATGAAGTAAGTCAGATGGAAAAGACAAGTATAATATGATCTCACTTATATGTGGAATCTAAAACAAACAAGCCAAATATATAGATACAGAGAACAGATTGGTGGTTGTCAGAGGTGGGGTTTGGGGATGGGTGGAATGAATGAAGAGAATCAAAAGGTACAAACTTCCAATTGTAAAATTAATAAGTCCTGAGGTTGTAATGTACAGCATGGTGACTACAGTTAATACTACTGTATTGTAATATTTGAGAGTTGCTAAGAGAATAACTCTTAAAAGTTCTTACGCAAGAAAAAAATTTGTAACTGGGCAGTGATGGATGTTAACTAGACTTATTGTGGCAATCATCTTGCAACATATACAAATATCAAATCATTATGTTGTCAATCCGAAACTAACATAATATTTTGTATTCATTATACCTCAATTAATAAAAAAGACAGACCTGGTCCATTTGCCAGGCCAGCTTGCAACAGCACCAAAGCCTTGCTGACAGTGAATGGCCGACTCCCGGATGCTGAGGGCTGCTTTTTTCCTTCCTCAGTCTATTAGTGGAACAATTGGCCAAATCTGAAAAATATCTGCAGATTAATTAGCTAATAGTAGTTTATCAACATTAATTTTCTGGTTTTCGTATTTATACTATGTTATGTAAAACATTAAGAATTGGGAGGCTGGGGGAAGGGAATATGGGGATTCTGTGTGCTATTTATTTTATAGCTCTATTGAGATATATTTTGCAAATCATAAAGCTCACTCATTTAAAATGTACAGTCCAGTGATTTTAGGATATTCGTAGTTGCATATGACCATAATCTAATTTTAGAATATTTTAACACATACTCTCTAAAATACCCCCATATTTATTAGTAGTCAGTCACTTCTCATTTCTAACCTTCCCCAGTTCCAAACCAGCCCTAACCTGGTTTTTGTTTCTGTTGGTTTGTTTATTCTAGACTTTTCATGTAAATGGGTTCATAGAATATATAGTCTTTTGTGCTGACTTCTTCCAGTTAAAATAATGAGTTTAAGATTCATTCATGTTGTAGCTTGAAACAGTACATAGCTACTGCTGAATAATGTGTGGATATACCATTTTGCATTTATCCATTCATTGGCTGATGGACAGTAAGGTTGTTTGTACTTTTTGGGTTATTATGAATTTTGTTCCTAAAAGTATTTGTGCACAGGTTTTTAAAAATATATATTTTATTGATTATACTATTACAGTTCTTCCCTTTATTCCCCTCTACTCTGTACTTCCCCACCCACCATCATTCCTCCACCTTAGTTCATGTCCATGGGTCATAGATATAAGTTCTTTGACTTCTCCATTTCCCATACTATTCTTAACCTCCCTCTGTCTATTTTGTACCTGTAAATTATGCTTTTTATTCCCTGTACCCATTTCCCCCATTCTACCCCCTTTAACTCCCTGCTGATAACTCCCCATATAATCTCTATTTCTGTGAATCTGTTCCTGTTCTAGTTGTTTGCATAGTTCATTTTTGTTTTTTTTTCTTTTTTGTTCAGTTATTGATAGTGGTGAGTTTGTTGTCATTTTACTGTTTGTATTTTTGGTCTTCTTTTTCTTAGATAAGTCCCTTTAACATTTCATATAATAAGGGCTTGGTGATGATGAACTCCTTTAACTTGACCTTATCTGGGAAGCATTTTATCTGCCCTTCCATTCTAAATGATAGCTTTGCTGGTAGAGTAATCTAGGATGTAGGTCCTTGCCTTTCATGACTTTGAATACTTCTTTCCAGCCCCTTCTTGCCTGCAAGGTTTCTTTGGAGAAATCAGCTGATGGTCTTATGGGAACTTTTTTGTAGGTAACTGTTTCCTTCTCTCTTGCTGCTTTTAAGATTCTTTCCGTATCTTCAATCTTGGGTAATGTAATTATGATGTGCCTTGGTGTGTACTTCCTTGGGTCTGACTTCTTTGGGACTCTCTGAGCTTCCTGAACTTACTGGAATTCTATTTCCTTTGCCAGACTGGGGAAGTTCTCCTTCATTATTTTTTCAAATAAGTTTTCAATTTCTTGCTCTTCCTCTTCTCTTTCTGGCACCCTTATGATTCAGATGTTTGAACATTCAAAGTTGTCCCGGAGGGTCCTAAGCCTCTCCTCATTTTTTTTTGAATTCCTGTTTTTTCATTCTGTTCCAGTTGAATATTTATTTCTTTCATTTATTCCAAATCATTGATTTGAGTCCCAGTGTCCTTCCCTTCATTGTTCCATTACCCATTTATTTCAAAAGAAACAATAATATATTCTCTATTATTTGTAATGTGACCTATATTTTACAAAAAGCACTTTTACACTATCAGAAATAAAGTTCACCTTTTTCTATTCTGGGCTTGACATCAAAGTATGGCATGTGGCTGCTATTTATCACATGGCCTTTTCTATTGTACTGTTTTCTGTTGTAGTTTAATTTGTTGTCTTACTTCCTCCAATGCGTGTCTTTGTGTATGTCCCTATATCTCACATCCGCTTAAAATGATAAAAGGTTTTTAATAATAGATTGTTAAATGATGAATGAACAAATAAACATTATGACATTTATTATATGTATTAAACATGCATGTGTATTTATCAGCAACTTATTTAATTCTTTGTTTTCTTATTTACTGACCCCTCTAAACATATGTAAACATTTAATGCCTAACTTTGTGGTTTATATGGATCATGAAAAATTCAAACAGAACTGTGATGTGAGACAGAAAGTGGTTGGCAGAGGTTCAGGGGAGGAGTTTCTAAAAAAGAAAATATTCTGATTTCAGATAGTGGTGATGATTGCATAGCTTTGTCAGCCCAAGTGATACCCCAAATCATGAAATTGTACTTTAGAGAAGTGAATTTTATGGTATGCAAATTATCCTCAATTTTTAAAAAGCTTGAGTTAGAAATTCTTTTCTTTCCATTGTTAAAAAGAAAATCAAAACCTGGAGCTAAACTCTATATTCCATGCATTTGCTAACCAGCTCTGGTGTAAGGAAAGTTCTAGAATAGTTGTTCCTATCAAACAAAGGGCCAGCTTCTTGTGAAATTATAATCAACTCACATTCTTCTAACCAAAAATTAACCATTATGTAAACATTTTCATAGAAAAATTAAACATTCCAGATGTGAATGAGGACAAAATATTTATATTTTTCAACTAGCTTTTATCACATCCTGTGTAAATCAATCTTAATTTCCTTTGCTTTTACTCTGGGCCCCTTGCTGTAAACAATGTTAGAAATCATGACATTTCTCCAGATAAAGTAATATCCTAAAAGGAATGTGATGCCAAATATCATTTTTACTTATTATCTTTCATTTTTAGTTAAAGCAAACAAACTAAATACACATCATTAAACTTAATGGAAATAGAAGACCGAAGAGCCTGTGTCATCCAAGTGTTGCAGAACCAGCACTGACCAGAGCACAGAACAGAAAAGCTTTCATAGGTATTCCCCTAACATTCTCTCAGGGAGAGGGAAAATGAAATAAATAAAGACCAAATGATTTACAACTCACTTGGTAAAGGAGAAGATAAATATTATAAAACTAGTTTCTTCAGAAATCTACGTCTGTGGTTAGATCCTCATCTGCTTTCAGTTCATGCCTGCAACTTAAGGTACATTTCTAGAAGGTTGGAGAATATGTTTTTATGGTAATGAGTAGGTGCTATGGAAGAGACAGTGAAATTCCCTGGGCAAATATTATCTTTATTGTGGGGCTCCTAATTTTAGATTAAATTTCTGTCTGCGTGAAGCAAGATGGAAGATTCTCCATTTCTTGGGGAAACACTGTCTCCATAACCAATGGCTGGGGGCTTGCAGGTAGACCCAGGTTTCTTCATGAAATTTGATAACCCTCATTAGGGGGAGACCATGTGTACGTTGCAGGTAACTGACTTGCCCTTCTTTCTCAGACAAAACAAGAATTAATGAACAAGAGCCTGAAGGCCTGGATATAAATAGCTCTTCAAAATAACCAGGGTTGAGATCTCTTTCCATTTCTCCTCTTTGTTCTTTTTGATTGCAGACTGGCCTACTCTGAAGTAGGGAATATGGTTCTGGGTAGACCAAACTGTGTCAGGTGGCAGTATTCCTCTCTACAGCCTGTGGTAGAAAACACAGAGATTCAACCTATGATAGCACAGGCTTCCCTAGCACTTGGGAGAAGTGTGCTGAAGAAGGCACAGTTGCCCTAGCGTGTCCCATGGTCCCTATGGAATGGCTCAGTAGGAAACTTGGATCTTGGCTGTGTGTTCCTGGCTTCACTGGCATAACAGCATTCTCAGATGTTCTAAGACTATTGAACTCAGCTCAGTCACTGGGCTAGTGGACCTTGAAGAGATCTTTAGACCCCTCCCCTAAATCAAGAAAGCCCATTGATTCCTCTTTGCTTTCTCCTCATCTTAAGTAAGAAAGAGAACAAGGTGTGTATAAGAAATTGTAGCTGTGGCAGAAACTTTTGGAGGCTTAGAAAACTTTAATTATTATGCTAATAATAAACCTGCTAATTCTTGACTAAGGAAAAATAAAAAGAATATATAATTAAAAGAGTGAGCAACCAAAACTTGAGGATTTCCCTAGAAAAGTCAGTAATTTGTACCCCTTCAAACTGAAGAATATTTGTTCTACATTCCAACCTTTCCCCCACATCGTGGAGAAATTTAATCTTTGTTTAGGAAGTTGAAAACAATTTAGGATGTCAATGATAGCAAATTATAGTAAACACTTAAAAACTTGACAATTGCAAAATTTTCTAAAGAAATATTATAACTGTATATTTTTAAAAGTTTTCATTTTGCTACAAAGTAGCACATGTAAATGATTACATTTTTTCAAATAATACGGAAGGGTTTATAAAGAAAAGCAGATGCTCCCTCTCCTACCTTTCTACTGTCTCAGTCCTGTTCCACAGAGGGAAATAATTTTCACTCAATTATTTCTGTTTCTGTTTTTAGTTTTTCTGGAACTTATCTCTATGAATCTGACTAATATATTATAGTTTTATTTATTTTTTAAAGTTTAAAAAAATATTTTATTTATTTATTTTTAGTAGAGGGGAAGGGAGAGAGAAAGAGAGGGAGAGCAGTATCAATGTGTGGTTGCCTCTTGCACACTCACTACCCAAGACCTGGCCTGCAACCCAGGCATGTGCCCCAACTAGGAATCGAACCAGCAACCCTTTGGTTCACCCTGCACTCAATCCATGGAGCTACACCAGCCAGGGCTATACTTTTATTTCTTTTTTAAAAAGATTTCATTATTTATTTTAGACAAAGAGGAAGGGAGGGAGAAAGAGGGAGAGAAACATCAATGTGTGGTTGACTCTCATGTGTCCCCGACCAGGGCCCTGACCTGGACAGCAACCCAGGCATGTGCCCTGACTGGGAATTGAACGGGTGACCCTGTGGTTCACAGGCCAGCACTCAATCCACTGAGCCACACCATCCAGGGCTGTACTTTTATTTCTTGATTAGTAGTTTTAGTCATTGTCTATGACTTTTTGCATGATGCAGGAGTATTATGCATTTACAGCTTTCCCCTTCCTCTGTCCTCTCAGTACCACCCCAGCATGATTTTCAGTTCCCACTTTAATTCCTTTATAACTTTTAAATGCTATTGGTAGACCTTTATTTTTGTTCTCTTTAATTTAGACAGCATCCCTTCATTTCCTGTTTTGAAAGATGAGAAGCGCAGTATCCTTACGATTTCCTTCTTTTCTCCTCCCCAGTTCTACCTCCCAACTTCTGCAATCTCTATTTTTACTTTTGTATTTCAAAAGTTGATAAAGCTTACACTCTGTTCTGTAACCATAATTAAATAATTTGTACTTTCCCTAATGGTTGAATCTAAATATTTCAAAAAGCAATATTAACATGATTATAACTATTATTAAAAGCATAGCAAAGCTGCATTTTCTTTATCAATTTAATATGCCCTCACTAATTGCTAGATACTTTTCTCATTGCTCTACAATTATTAACCAGCTGAGTCCTACGAGAAAGCTCTATTATTAACCTTATTTTATGAGTTATATAACTGCCAGGCAGAGAAGTTAAATGGCTTGCCAAAAGTTACAGATCTTTGAAATTCTGTTTTTCCTGATAGCTCTTATCTGAAATTGCAACATTTTTGCTCCAATTTGGACGGGTTGTTCTTTTTTTTAATTGAATTTATTGGGGTTACATTGGTCAATAAAATTATATAGTTTCAAGTGTACAGTTCTGCAATACATTATCTGCACATTGCATTGAGTGCTCACCATCCAAAGTCTAGTCTCCTTTTGTCACCATTTATTGTCCCTTACCCTCTTCCACCTGTCCCCCCTTAACCCTGGTAACCACCATACTGTTGTCTGTGTACATGAGGGGTTTTTTTTGCTTCCTCCCTTTTCATCTTTCACCCAGTCCCTTGCCTTCTTTCCCTCTGACAGCTGCCAGTCTGTTCTCTGCATCGGTGAGTCTGTTTCTATTTTGTTTCTTTATTTTGTTCATTAGATTCCACATATAAGTGCAACCATATGTTCTCTAGACCTGCTGTGCTTCTAGCCTTCTGAAAGTTTCCTTTATTTTTCTCCAAGGTTTTTGGATTCCAAGCCATCTTTCTTAGTTTACTCTCTCATTTGGCTACATCATACTGAATGGGACTTCCTAAGACAGTGGGTGTTGGGAAGTGCATTTTTGGAGTTTTTCCATGCCTGAAAATATTTTGATTCTTCACACTTTTATATTTTAATTAGATTTAGACTTCTATGTTTAAAATACATTTTCCTCTGTGGGGTAGGGAAAGGATGAGATAAGAGAGGGTCTCAAATGCAAAAGAAGGTTAAAAAAAGAAGGGGGAAGATATAGAAAAAAATAGAAAGCAGAAAATAAGATGGTAGATTTCCCCCAAATGTATTAATAATCACATTAAATATGTCAGTTAAAGCAAAAATTATCAGATCAGATTTTAAAAATAAACACATAAATTTAGCTATAATTTCTTATCAAAATTTGCCAGACCATAATACACAGAAATTTTAAAAGTCAAGAGATAGATAAAATTCTCCCAGTCAACCAGCCAACAGTAAGCTAATATTGTTATATTCGAATCAGATATATAATGTTACAATGAAGTGAAAGTGGATGAACCTCATCTGTTTATATCAACATGGATGAGCCCCAAAATACAATGAGTAGAAAAAGTAAGTCAGAAGAGTACATGTGGTGTAAAGATATTTATAGAAACTTTATTTACAGAATACAGATCATGAAAATATATATTTCAAAGCCAACATTATATTGGTCAACAATACATGCATATGTGGTGAAATTGTCAAGGAAATTATTAGTGCCCAATTTAGATTACTTTTGGTAGAGAAAGAGGGGGCAAAATCAGAGCAGGGTCTTCAGGTGTATCACACATATTGGTGATATAAAATATCTGTAGCAGAGCGGTGGGTTCATGGATGTTCATTTTATAATTATTTTTAAGGCTTGTTTATATGTTATGTGTACTCTTTTAAAAATATTTTATTTATTTACTTTTAGAGAGAGTGGGAAGGATGGAAAGAGAAAGGGAGAAGAACATCGATGCAAAAGAAAAATTAATTTGTTGCCTCTTGTACCTACAACCCACAACCCAGGCATGTGCCATGGCTGGGAATTGAACCAGTGACCTGTTGTTTTGTGGGGTGATTTCCAAACAACTGAGTCACACTGGTCAGGGCCTCTTATATGTACTCTTGTCCATAAATTGCCTTGAGAAATTTGAAAATATTGCTCTGTGGTCTTCCATCAGCTGGTATGACTGATGAGAAGTCAATCTAATTCTCATTCCTTTGGAGGAGATATGTTTTTAAGCTTTTAGTATTTTCTTCTTTATGCTTGTGTTTTTGAAATTTCATGGTGAGGCATCTAGTTGTAGAATTTCCCTCTTTCATCATGCTGGGTCCTTTGCAGGCCCTTTCACTCAAATGATACATGTCCTTTAGCACAAAGAAATCTCATATTCTTTCTTTCAGTTATTGCTTCTGTTGCCAGTGCATGTCTTAATTCCAACTTCCATTGTTTTCAGCATTGCTGAAACAACAGTCTCCAGGATTTTACAGGAAAGAGGATCTCCCCACTTTTTTGAGGGGGCTTCCTCTACAAGTAGAGTTTCTGCTATTTTTTCTTCAATTACCATTCCTCCATCCTCTTTCCATCTTCTAGAAAGTTGAACTCTCTCCTGTCTTCTGATGACTGTCCTCCCAGTCTCTTGGTTTTACCTAGAAGCTTCAGAAATATTTTTTAAATGCTAAAATCCAAGCTGTCCAACTGCTGGCCTGAACTCACAGCTTCTCCATCAGTTTTGCTGAGATGCAGACAGAAGACTAACAGGGGAGGACTGAATGGAACCAAGGGAACTGGAGCTAGAACCTGAATGAAAATGTACCTGCAATTAAATGAGCACCACAAATGCTCCTCACTCACTGGCTGTGTAACTCTGGATGAAGCCGATTCTCTTCTTTGTAGTAATAATAATAGAGAAGTCCTGGCTTCATGCAATTTGCATCAAATGTCTTACCACTGATAAACAAATTGGTACCCCTGCCCCATGGTTTAGCCCTGTGAAGGAGGGTTTAGCTTGGGTAAAGTGAGAATTGAACATTCCGATAGCTGCTGAATCCGGATAAACTGGTGGTGGTGGTGAGCCCTGCCTGTGTGCACTGGGGTGGGCTGAGTTGCATTCCCCCTCCACAGCACCTTTGAGGGTGCTTTCTCTTGCTGCCTGCAGGGCAGCCGGGCCCTCTTGAGGATTTCCTAACCGTCCTCTAGATTTCAGCTCAATCTTCATCTTCCTCAGGAAGATTTCCCTGGTCTTGACCACATCAAACCTGCTACCATCAGCTCTCCATACTGTGTATTCCTTTCTGTTAACACTGCCTACTAGAACACCTCCCTCACATGGTTTTATTATATGACTTCTGCATAGATTCTTCCCAAAATACCCACTAGGCTGTCCCTCCTCTCACCTGAAGAATTTCAAATATCCTCTGTGACTCGAGCTGGAGCTGGGTACCTTGCTGACCCTGGTACTGTTTTCTTGCTGACAAAGCCTTGTTTAGTTGATTCTGCTGATCATGTGAATTCTATTTATCTTTGGTTATTTACGGACCACTTTCATTTTTTCTTTCTAAATATTATTTTATCGAATTGGAAAAAATAATACATTAAGTGGTACAAAATTCAAAATCTATAAAAGAGCATACAGTGAAAAGTAAATCTCCATTCTTCTGTGGTCCCACAGCTACTCTGTCCCCTTTGAGAAGATGTTCACTGATGGCAGCTTCTTTTGCATCCTTCAGAGGTAGTAGATGCATACTGTGAGCCTGTTTGGCTTGGTATTGTTATTCTTTCTTACACATGTTTACTGCATGCTAATTTGTGGCTTTAAGAAATTTATCAATGCATGAACAGTGAAAGGAGAACAAAATCACAGTTATTAACAACCACACCTAAAACAAAAGCCAACTAAGAGGACAGCTAGATCAGGAGCAAAACCATAGAAATGAAGATCACATGGAGGGTTAGCAACAGGGAAGTGGGAGAAGGAGAAAGGGGGAGAAGTTACAGAAAATAAGTAGCATAGACGGTAGGTAGAAAGTAGATAGGAGGGAGGGCAAGAATAGTATGGGAAATATAGAATCTAAAGAATTTGAGACACATGGTCATAAACTAAAGGGGGGAATGGTGGGGGAGGGGGTATGCAGGGTGGAGGGGAATGAAGGGGGGAAATAGAACAACTATAATGGCATAGTCAATAAAATACATTAAAAAAACACCCCCCCCCAAAATTTATCAATGCATCTGGAAGACTTTCTCTTTCTGAATACTTAAAACTACTAAATTCTTTTTTAAAATATATTTTATTGATTATGTCATTACAGTTCTATTTCCCCCCTTCATTACCCTCCACCCTGCACACACCCTCCCCCACCATTCCCCCTCTTTAGTTTATGACCACGTGTCTCAAGTTCTTTAGATTCTATATTTCCCATACTATTCTTGCCTTCCCTCCTATCTATTTTCTACCTACCATCTGTGCTACTTATTTCCTGTACCTTCTCCCCCCTTCTCCTTCTCCAACTCCCCTGTTGCTAACCCTCCATGTGATCTTCATTTCTGTGGTTCTCTCCTGATCTAGCTGTCCTCTTAGTTTGTTTTTGTTTTAGGTGTGGTTCTTAGTAACTGTGAGTTTGCTGTCCTTTCACTGTTCATCTTTTTTATCTTCTTTTTCTTAGGTAAGTCCCTTTAACATTTCATATAATAAGGGCTTGGTGATGATGAACTCTTTGAATTTGATCTTATCTGAGAAGCACTTTATCTGTCCTTCCATTCTAAATGAAAGCTTTGCTGGATAGATCAGTTTTGGTTGTAGGTCTTTGGATTTCATGACTTGGAATACTTCTTTCCAGCCCCTTCTTGCCTGTAAGGTCTCTTCTGAGACATCTGCTGACAGTCTGATGGGAACTCCTTTGTAGGTGACTGTCCCCTTATCTCTTGCTGCTTCTAGGATTCTCTCCTTCATTTTAATCTTGGCTAATGTAATGATGATGTGTCTTGGTGTGTTCCTCCTTGGGTCTAACTTCTTTTTTTTTTTTTTAATTTAAATTTATTTATTTTTTTGAATTGATTATGCTGTTACAGTTGTTCTATTCCCCCCTCCATTCCCCTCCACCCTGCCCCCCAACCCCACCATTACCCCCCTTTAGTTTATGTCCATGTGTCTCAAGTCCTTTAGGTTCTATATTTCCCAACCTATTCTCGCCCCCCCCATCTATTTTCTATCTACTGTCTATGCTACCTGTTTTCTGTACCTTGTCCCCCCATCTCCTCCTCCCATTCCCCTGTTGCTAACCCTCCTTGAGATCTTCATTTCTATGTTTCCACTCCTGCTCTAGCTGTCCTTTTAGTTTGCTTTCGTTTTAGGTGTGGTTGTTAATAACTGTGAGTTTGTTGTCCTTTCACTGTTCATGTTTCTTTATCTTCTTTTTCTTAGATAAGTCCCTTTAACATTTCATATAATAAGGGCTTGGTGATGATGAACTCCTTGAATTTGGTCTTATCTGAGAAGCACCTTATCTGTCCTTCCGTTCTAAATGAGAGTTTTGCTGGGTAGAGCAATCTTGGTTGTAGGTCTTTAGATTTCATGACTTGGAATATTTCTTTCCAGCCCCTTCTTGCCTGTAAGGTCTCTTTTGAGAAATCTGCTGACAGCCTGATGGGGACTCCTTTGTAGGTGATTGTCCCCTTAGCTCTTGCTGCTTCCAGGATTCTTTCCTTCATTTTAATTTTGGCTAATGTAATTATAATATGCCTTGGTGTGTTTCTTCTTGAGTCCAACTTTTTTGGTACTCTCTGGGCTTCTTGGATTTCTTGGAAGTCTATTTCCTTTGCCAGATTGGGGAAATTTTCTTTTATTATTTGTTCAAATAGTTTTTCCACTGGTGGTTGTGTCTTTCCCCCTTCTGGTACCCCTATAATTCGGATATTGGAGCGTTTAAAGATGTCCTGGAGGTTCCTAAGACTCTCCTCATTTCTTTGAATTCTTGCTCCTTGACTCTTTTCTGTTTGTCCATTATTTGCTTTCTTCTGGTCCACTGCATTGATTTGAGTCCCAGTTTCCTTTTCATCTCTATGGAATTCGTGTGGAATTCCATTCATTTCCCTTAATTTAGCCTCCATATGTTTCTCTAATTTGTGGCTGTAATCCACCAAATCTGTGAGGAAGGTGATGACCAGTGTTTTAAACTGTGCGTCTGAGAGTTTTGCTATTTCTTCGTCATTTAGATTTATCTCTGGGGCTTTGAGTTCTGCCTGTGACATTTTTGGTCTGTTCTGGCCCTTTAAGTGGGACAAGCGGCGCCTTGGAGTCCCAGGTCGCTGGGTTGTGACGCTGTATGTGGGGGCGTGGTCAGAGCGGGAAATGGCGCGCCGCCGCCACCGCCGCCGCTGCCGCAGCCGGGCCGGTCCAACCGCCACTGCCGCCGCCGGGCTGGTCCAACCGCCTGGCCGGTCCAACTGCTCACTCCCTCACTCCCTCACTCGCGCGTAACCAGGCAACCACAGTCAACTCGTTGCCACCGCCTCCCCACTGTGTCGCTCCCCCGGTGGGCTGCTCGGCGGCTCACCAGGTCCAATCCTGGGTTTGGAACCTGCGCGACTGGATTCGCGCGCCCGGTCCCACCGAGCCCTCCTTTGTAAGTCCTCACCCGACGCCGGTTTCGCCCCTTACCGGTCAGGCTGAAGAATTTGTTGTTAGCGGACTTCCGAAAAGTTCAGTTTTCCGTGTTCTAGTTGTGTTTTGTGATGCTAATATTTAGTTGTCCCTAAACTTGGTTGTGAGAGGAGGCAGGCACATCCAGCTAAACCTCCATCTTGGCGGAAGTCCTAGGGTCCAACTTCTTTGGGACTCTCTGAGCTTCCTGGATTTCCTGGAAGTCTATTGCCTTTGCCAGATTGGGGAAGTTCTCTTTTATTATTTGTTCAAATAAGGTTTCCACTCATGGCTGTTCCTCTTCCCCTTCTGGTACCCCTATAATCCGGATGTTGGAATGTTTAAAGATGTTCTGGCTGTTCCTAAGCCTCTCCTCATTTTTTTGAATTCTTGTTTCTTCATCCTTTTCTGTTTGGTCATTTTTTTTTCTTCCTTTTGGTCCACTCCCTTGATTTGAGTCCCAGTTTCCTTTCCATCACTATTGGTTTCCTGTACATTTCCCTTCATTTCAATTAGTTTAGCCTCCATATGTTCCTCTAATTTGTGACTAAAATCAACCAGTTCTGTGAGCATCCAGTGTTTTGAACTGTGCATCTGAAAGTTTGGCTGTTTCTTCATCACTTAGATTTATTGGCTCTGGGGCTCTGAGTTCTTCTTGAGCCATGTTTTGATCTGTTCTTGCCTGTTGCCTACGAGGAGGTGTTACCAGGGTGGGGCCACCCAGGTCTCTGGTTTGTGATGCTGTATGTGGGGGTTGGGTCAGAGAGGGACAATGGCGATCCCCTCTGCCACTTTCTGCCACTGGGGTCAGCACGGTCTGTCTCACTGCTTTGCTCCTTCACCAGTTTATCTGTGCTGGACTGTGTGACTTTGGTTAGCCCTCAGTGAGTCCACCGCCTTTTGCCCTCAGTGGGTCTGCTTGCTTCTCCACACCTGGGATCCGCCCATGGCTGCTGGTGCACGTGGGTTGCTTACCCCGGTTAGTCTGGTGGATATTTCCTGCCCGACCCCACTCTGCTGCTGGCTCTGCCCCTCTTACTGGTTTGGCTGAAGGGTTCGTTGTTGTCATACTTCCATGTAGTTCAATTTTCTGTGGTTTGGCTGTGTTTTTGTTGCTAAAACTTTGTTGTTTTTAAACTTGGTTGTGTGAGAAGGTGCAGTGCTTCCACCTAAGCCTCCATCTTGGCGGAAGTCCTCTAAATTCTTTTTAAAGACACAATATTCTATTTGTTTCCAACAAAATTTGACATGTACAGTAAACCCAAATATGCACACCCATTATTGTTCCTTTCAAAGTATTTTATATACTTTGCTTTAGTAATTTCTTTTTTTTCTTTACCTATTATAACTCCTTGTAGTAGTGGGCCAATGTTTTGGGCAAGCATAACACACCTATAATGCTATAGCTACAGTGGTAGAAGGGAATAAAGGCACAAAGCAGTGTCAAGGAAGGTTCCATGCTCCACATTCATTCCACCTGTGGAGAAGGACAGGTGTGGAAGTAGCTGCACAGGTTAAAGAGTTTAATAACAGAAAAAGAGTTGCAGTAAAAACCATATAGAATCTTAGACGTTCTTAAGACTTGAGAAGATCATGGTTTTCCTGTCCTATTATATGCAGTTCAAAATAAATGCTCATTTTTGAAATGACATATCATTCACATATGTGTGGAAATTCAAATAGGTTTTTAATTTATTAGTTTGCCGAACTGAAGATAAAAAATTAGGAGCATCTGCTCTCTCTTAAGTCTCTCATTGTGCCCCTGTCTTTGCTGGAGAGGCCCTGAGCCTGTGTGAATCAGCTTCTTGGGTCACCCAGCACTGTGCTGGGTGGTGAGTATGAGGCATGTAGCTGGGTGTCACAGAGCACTGAGAATCTGAAGGTGAACAAGACACAGTTCCAACTTTGGTTGCTCTTTCAGGGAAGATGAACAAACAGCAGAGCAATTTCAATTCCATGTGATAAGTGCAGACAGGATGTTCTGATATCACGCAGGAAGGGTCTTACCCTAGATGGAGTCTAAGCTAGCTTCTAATTGTCTCTGTCATATATTTCTAGATTGCTAACCTTATTAACTATATGTCAGTGCTCAAGGATAATTTTATCAACATGTGCTGAAAATATCTTATTACAACTTCCTATTACCCATTACATGCATGTAGCGTCTTTTTTTCCAAAGATGGCCACCCATTATTCGTCCTATCCCATATACTCTTCTTGCAGTATAACTGATACTATTATCACTGAGACATGTAGCAGTCTATGTTCTCTCTTTTTTAATTTGGCTGGAGGATTGTGACTGTCACCAATGGAGCAGCAAGTGAAGTGATGCTATATGACTTCCACGATCAGTCGTCAAAGGATCCCTCCACCCCTGTCACACTGTCATGCTTGTCCTTTGAACCCACCACCATGTTCTGATGAAGCTCAAGCAACATGGAGAAGCTACATGTGGCTACTCTGGCCAACAGTACCAGCAAAACTCAGCCAACAAGCTGAGTATGTGAATTCTCATTCATTCACTAGGTATGTGAATGAATGAGCTTTGGATGGTCCAGTCTGCAGCATTTGAATATTTGGACTGAAGAGCAGAGACAAGCAATTGGTTCTGCTACATTTCAGGATTCACAAAATCCAGGAGATACAAAATATGATCATTGTTGTTGTAAGTTACTAAATATGAGAAAATTTGTTATGCATGAATATGTAATATAGTGTATAAAGCTACTTTGAGGGTTTTTTATTTTTGTAGAAATATATAAGAAACTGCAATGATGGAAAGCATATTAATATTCATAACTTGCAAAAATTAAAGCATAATACTTTTGACTTGGATGTTAGTGGATGACATGAAACTTTAAAATTACCCTCTAGTAAATGCTTGAAAAGCCGAAAGCAGAGTAGGTTTTATTTTTTTAAATGTATTTTATTGACTATGCTGTTATAGTTGTTCCATTTTTTCTCCCCTTTATTCCTCTCTGCCCTGTACTCCCCCATCCCCCAGCATTCCTCCACCTTAGTTAATGTCCATGGATTATACATATGTTATTTGGCTTCTCCATTTCCTATACTATTCTTAACCTCCCCCTGTCTGTTTTGTACCTACCATTTATACTTCTTATTCCCTGTACATTTTCCCCCATTCTACCCCCTGGCCCCTCCCCACTGATAACCCTCCATGTGATCTCCATTTCTGTGATTTTGTTCCTGTTCTAGTTGTTTGCTTAGTTTCTTTTTTTTTTTTTTGGTTCAGTTGTTGATAGTTGTGAGTTTGTTGTCATTTTACTGTTCATAGTTTTGATTTTCTTCTTTTTCTTAGATAAGTCCCTTTAACATTTCATATAATAAGGGCTTGGTGATGATGAACTCCTTTAACTTGACCTTATCTGGGAAGCACTTTATCTGCCCTTCCATTCTGAATGATAATTTTGCTAGATAGAATAATCCTGGATGTAGGTCCTTGTCTTTCATGACTTTGAATACTTCTTGATCCAGCCCCTTCTTGCCTGCAAGGTTTCTTTGGAGAAATCAGCTGATGGTCTTATGGGAACTTTTTTGTAGGTAACTGTTTCCTTTTCTCTTGCTGCTTTTAAGATTCTCTTCTTATCTTCAATCTCGGATAATGTAATTAGGATGTGCCTTGGCGTGGGCTTCCTTAGAACCAACTTCTTTGGGACTTTTTGAACTTCCTAGACTTCCTGGAAGTCTATTTCCTTTGCCAGACTGGGGAAGTTCTCCTTCATTATTTTTTCCAATAAGTTTTCAATGTCTTTCTCTTCTTCTTCTCCTTTTGGTACCCCTATAATTCAGATATTGGAATGTTTAAAGTTTCCTGGAGGTTCCTCAATCTCTCCACATTTTTTTTGAATTCTTGTTTCTTCATTCTGTTCTGGTAGAATGTTTATTTCTTTCTTCTGGTCCAAATCATTGATTTGAGTCCAGGCTTCCTTCTTGTAACTGTTGGTTCCCTGTACATTTTTCTTTATTTCACTTAGCATAGCCTTCACTTCTTCCTCTATTTTGTGACCATGCTCAACCATTTCTGTGAGCATCTTGATTACCAGTGTTTTGAACTCTGCATCTGATAGGTTGGCTATCTCTTCATCGCTTAGTTCTATTTTAGGGGCTTTGATCTGTTTTGATCTGTTCTTTTATTTGGGCCATATTTTTTTGTCTTGGCATACCTGTTACGTTGTAAAGGGTGAAGTGTTAGGTATTTGGCAGGTCAGGACAACCCGCATGACTGCACTGTGGTGCTGTATGTGGGGGAGGGGTCCAAGAGGGAACAATGCCACTTGTTCAGCTCTTGGCAGGCTTTCAGTCACTTCATTTGCTACCCACAAGCAGATTGAGCCCTTCTGGTGCTGATTTCAAGGTGGGTGGTTTTGTATACATACTAGGACCCTGTGGGTCTCTCTAACAAACTCTCCTATGATGCTGGGAGTTTCCTCTGCTGCCGCGACCTCCACAGGTTTTTACACTCAGGTTGTGAGGCTGTATTCCCCTGTGCTGGAACCCTGGGTTGTGCAGTCTCTCATTCCTCAGTTGTTCCTCCTGGTTTATCTGCACACGAATGTGGGACTGCTGAGTCCTACAGCTGTTGCCTTGCTGTGAATCCTCATCACCTTGGCTGCCCATCTCTGCTCCTCTTACTGGTCTGGGTGAGGTTTCTTTTTTAACCCCTTGGTTGTTCGACTTCCATAAGTTCAATTTTCTGGAAGTTTTGGTTATTTTAAAAAATTTGTTGTCCTTTTGGCTGCATGAGGAGGCAAAGTGTATCTAACTATGCCTCCATCTTGGCCGGAAGTGAAAAGCAGAGTAGTTTTATAATCACAACTGACACCAGTGTAATTCATAAAAGGCTTAATAACTCAGAAATTGGAGTAAAAACAGTGTTAAAGCCTATAGATAATATAAGAGTAAACACAAGTCAGATTTAAGGTTCTGCTATCCTAATAAGCATTGATATTCAAACTTTGGTGTGTCTCTGTCACCAGGTAATTGTGTTAGAAATGCAGATTCTCACCCTCGCCCTCCTCCTGAGTATTTTCAAGCAGGGTGAGGTTTGGGAAGCAATATTTCTTCAATCCTTATGCAAGTCATCTGAAGGCAGCTCCAGGTCATCATATATTTGAAAGTTTGCTTGAATTCTGGCAGTGGAGACAGCTTAGGCTAAGGCTGGGGTCATCAGTCTGGGCTTCCCTTTGAGCTCTTGAAGGCAGAAGCCACATGATATCCATCCTGGTGTCCTACAGGCTACACAGCACAGAGAACACATTCAGGAGATGCTGGCTTGAGCAGAGGCCATTGCTGCCAAGCTCTGTTAGAGCTGGGGCACTCCATCTCTTCAAAAAGTGGCTGGCCCCTAGCCCAAGCTACCCAAGCAAATGCTTACATTTTAGGGAAATAAGTCATCTATGAATCTCATAAGAGTTTAGGTGCTTCTTTAATTTTCTTTAATGACTTGAGAGGTGGGATTGTTTAGGAAGTGAGTAGAGAAGAGTGATTTAATGAGAAGTGTAAAGGGAAATATTTCACAGAAAATGTTGGTTAGTAAATACTAATCAGTCTTTCAACAACAGCTTTTGAATTTAAGTCTTTGTTTTTATTTTTTAACTACCACAGCCCCCAGAGCTTCAAATAATGCCTGGCAATGACAACGATGGTCACAGAGCAAACTTACTTTTCTTGGGCACTTACTTTGTGGCAGGTACTCTTCTAAACACTTTGTGTAGTATCTTAATTTTATCTTTATACAAACCCTATGAGGTAGGTACAGTTATCACCCCCATTTTACAAGTTCATAGACCAAGGCACAGAGAAGCCTGTAGTAGGCATTCAATAAATAGTTATTAAATGAACTATTTGTGGAATGCTTCCTATGTGTAAAACTATCTGCCAAGCTTCGAAGAAGGTAAAGAAATGGAGAAAACATTATCTTGTCTCAGGGAGTTAACAGTCTTCTGTGCTAGCCTGCTCTGTGAATTTCCAGATCACAATGCCATGAATAGTAGACAGAGCCTGTTTCCCTCCACCCCCACCTCTCATCCTGCCATGAACTGATTGATATTCTTGGCTGAACCTCTGAGAAGGCAGTGCAAGTCAGCATGTCCTTAACAAAATGACTCTAGGATGAGATGACAGCCATTTCCTTAAGAATGCCAGAAGATAGTTTATTTTCTAAGGAATTCAGATAATTCGTAAGAGGTCAATTTCCTAGAAATGTTTTTTAGTACAGAGTCAATCCTTGTAACTTGACTGTTAGTGATCCAGACCATTAAAACTGAGTTCACTTTTGTGCTCAGAAGGACACAAATGAAGAAATTTTTCTTGTGTCTAGCGCTATACCCCATCCACTTATTTATCTGGACATTATCACTGTCCAAAGGTAGAAAGGACAGTGGTTGAATCCAATAGTCTCATTCCCCCCAAACAGTTACCCTTTTGTAGCCATCCCCAGCAGAAATCATTACTCCCACTCTCTCAAATGAGAGAGCTCTCCAAAATGTCTCCAATCCCAGTTGAGAGGATAAATTCAAGGGCACCTCTTTGTTTGTATATTAATTGGTGTCTCACTTAAAAAATAAATTTAAAAAATTGTCAATGATAGTTTATAGTCAATATTATTTTGTATTAGTTTCAGGTGTACAGTGTAGTGGTTAGACAATCATATACTTTACAAAGTATTCCCCCTGTTATTTCAAGTACCCACCCAATACCATACACAGTTACTATAATAATATCCTTAACTATATTCCCTACACTGTACTTTACACCTCTGTGACTATTTTGTAATGATCCATTTGTACTTCGTAATCTCTTTACCTTTTTTACCCAGCTCCCTAGGCCTGCTCCCCTTGGCAATTATCCAGTCTGTTCTCTGTATCTATGAGTCTGTTTCTGTTTGTTTATTCTGTTCTTTGGAAGTTAAATCACTTGGTATTTATCTTTCTCTGACTAATTTATTTCACATAGCATAATATTTTTTAGGTCTATCCATGCTGTCACAAAGGGTAAGATTGGTCTCTCATTTTTTAGAAAAGTGTTTTATTGATTATGCCCGATTTTCCCACTTTGTTCCCCCTCTGCCCTGCATCCCCAACCCTCTGTATTCCCCACCTGCCTTGTTCATATCTGTGGGTTGTACACGTAAGTTCTTTGATTTCCTTCTTTCCTATGCCATTTTTTACCTCTCCCCATCTTTTTTACATCTACCAATTACACTTTTTATTCCCTTTACCTTCCCCTGCATCCTTCCCCTCCCCTTCCCCACTGATAACCCTCCATGTGATATCCATTTCTTTGATTTTGTTCCCGTTCTAGTTGTTGGCTTAGTTTTTTAAAAAATATTTTTATTGATTATGCTGTTACAGTTTTCCCAATTTTTCTCTTTTTATCCCCCCTCCATCCTGCCCCCAATGCTCCAGCACCCCTTCTCCCCCTTAGTTAATGTCCATGGGTTGTATATATAAGTTCTTTGAGTCATCTGTTTCCTATACCATTTTTATCTTTCTCCATCTACTTTATGCCTACCAATTGTGCTCCTTTTTTTCTGTACCTTTTCCCCCTATTCATTCCTTCCCACTCCTCAGTGAAATCCCTCCATGTGATGTCCATTTTTCTGATTCTGTTCCTGTTCTAGTTGTTTGCTTAGTTTTTGTTTTCATCGTTTTCCTTTTCTTTTAGGTTCATTTGTTGATAGTTATGTTTATAGTCGTTTTACTGTTCATATTTTTGATCTTTTTCTTAGATAAGTCCCTTTAACATTTCATATAATAATGGCTTGGTGATGATGAACTCCTTGAACTTGACCTTATCTGAGAAGCACTTTATCTGCCATTCCATTCTAAATGAAAGCTTTGCTGGATAGAGTAATCTTGGATGTAGGTCCTTGCCTTTCATGATTTCAAATACTTCTTTCCAGCCCCTTCTTGCCTGCAAGGTTTCTTTTGAGAAATCACATGATAGTCTAATGGGCACTCCTTTGTAGGTAACTGTCTACTTTCTTCTTGCTTCTTTTGGGATTCTCTCTTTATCTTTAATCTTTAGTAACTTAGTGATGATGTACCTTGGTGAGTTCCTCTTTGGGTCCAACTTCTTTGGGACACTCTGGGCTTCCTGGACTTCCTGGAAGTCTATTTCCTTAGCCAGATTGGGGAAGTTTTCCTTCATTATTTGTTCAAATAAGTTTTCAATTTCTTGTTTTATTTCTTCTCCTTTTGGCACCCCTATAATTTAGATATTGGAGCATTTCATGTTGTCCCGGAGGTTTGTAGGACTCTCTTCACTTTTTTGAATTTTTGTTTCTTCATTCTGTTCCTGTTGGATGTTTATTTTTTCCTTTTGTTTGAAATTGTTGCTTTAAGTCCTGGTTTCCTTCCTGTCACTGTTGGTTCCCTGAATATTTTGCTTTATTTCATTTTTGGTATCTTTCATTTTTTTTTGACCAAGCTTGATCAGATTTGTGAGCATTTTGATTACCAGGGCTTTAAATTCTCCATCAGATAGGTTGGCTATGTCCTCATGGTTTAGTTCTCTTTCTGAGGTTATGCTCTGTTCTTTCATTTGGGCCATATTTTTTCGTCTTGGCACAGCCGTTAAGTTGTAAGGGGGTGGGGCCTTAGGTATTCCTCCCCAATCCCCCACAGGGCAACCCTCCTTGCTGTGTTGTGGTGCTGTATGTGGGGAAGAAGTCAGATAGGGAACAATACAGCTCACTTGCTTGGTTCTAGCCCCACTTTCCAAGGAACTCTCCTGTGAGACTGGGAGTTTCTCCTGCTATGGCAACCACCCCATGATAGTTTACAACTAGCTTTGAGTCTTAGTTTTCTGGTCAACCAGCCCTGCCTCACTCACATGGTCCACCTTCTTGCTGCAGGTGTCCTCCACCCACTGGGCTGCCCATCTCCTTTCTACCAGTCTGGTTGAACGTTTCCTCAATTCCTTTGTTGTCAGAGTTCCATGCAGTTTGATTTTCTCACACTTCTGGTTGTTTATTGTTTTTAGATTAGTTGTTATCCTCCTTTTAGTTGTGTGAAGAAGTGAAGGGTTTCTACCTAACACCTCCATCTTGGCTGGAATTCTGGTCTCTCACTTTTGAAGCACTCTCTTCCTTTTACCTTCCTTCCTTTCTCTCCTCTTATACAAGACTTTGCTAATGTTTCCTTTTCTAAGTAATATCCAAATCTTGGGACTCCTCAGGGCTGTCCTAGACCCTCTTCTTGTCTTTCTCTAAACTCCATTCTGGTCTCATTCATTGTCATGGACTCAAGCACCATTTTAATGCCAACAAATCCTAAAATTTGTATTTCTACCCTGAGTCCTTTGACTGACAAAGTTTTTACATCTGCTTTCTTGACTGGTTTCCTTGGATGTCTTACTGCACCTCAAACTTGACAAGCTCTATAAAGAGCTTTAGATTTTCTCAAAACCCATTCTCACTGGAACCCTGTTCCAGTTTTCTCAATTCTACTTAGTCATGCCACCTTCCACCTGGCTGCTCATGCTGGAAAATGAAAATTCATCCTGAATTTCTTTATTTTCTTTATATATCCCAATCTAATTAGTTAGTGTATAGCTTTACTTCATAGTGTGTCTCAGATTTTGGATCTACATATTCCTGAAGACTGGAAACATTTTATTTTTTTAAAAAGGCTATCTTTTAACTGCCAGAAATCTGTATCCCTTGCTGCCAGTGAAAACTGCAGATTTGTGGGGAAGATTCTTCTTTTGTTGTGGGAGAAATAATTTTATTTTCACTTTTAGAAAAAAAAGTAGTTTCTTGGTTTGAACTAATCATCAGATAGTTTTATTTTTACATCCTCACCTGAGGACATTTTTTTATTGCTTTTAAAGAGAGAAGAAGGAAGAGAAGAAGGTATGTGCCTAGATTGAGGATTGAACCTGCAACCCTTCAGCTCTGAGATGACATACCAACCAACTGGGCCACACTGGCCAGGAGCTCATCCAATGTTTTTAAAGCATATCTTCAACATGAAGGTCTAGAGTGCTCAGAAACAAATAACTAGTTTGGTTTTAAATGTAAGTAACTAAATAGTCATATCTCAGTCTGAACACACAAAACAGGAAGTGTCCCCCTCCACCAGCCATTCTTGGGTTGCTTAGGCCAGACGGAAAAGACTTGATGTGCACTGTTAAGTGGGCAGATTGGGAACTGCTGGAACAGGGATGAAAAAACACAAAGGGATAATTATTTAGGGGAAAGTAAATTGGTCTCCATTCTTCAAATTTAAAACCAGAGATCTAAGCCTCAGTGTTCACATCTCTATTTTATTTTAATTAAGAAAAATAAAAAGATGAACAATGAGATGAACATTATAGGGCATACAAATATAAGACCAGTCTCTTTGACAATGTTCCCCTTTTTTTTTATCATTCACCCTACTGTCTTTGGGAATATCTGGGCTTAGATAAAGTTGTCCAAAGGCAAATACAACAGACTAAGATATTAAATATACTGCTTAATAATCTAGAGTTTGTTTGCTGGTGGTGGTTTGGGAGATTTGGAAGGCAGGGAAGGGAGGGCACCAGGGACCTGTTTTTTACCAGATGCCATGAAGAGGAGGGAGAGAGGAGAATAGATTTGAAAGATCTCTATGCCTGGGGGAGGAGAGATGGGAGAAAAGACTCTAAAGAAAGCATAGCATTGATGAGTGCCTGCTTTTATTTTTCTGCATCAAACAGCCTTTATGGAGGCTTCTATCTGAAACCAAGGACATGCCACTGAGTGACTTACAAGTGTTCTTGCTCATCTTTAAGCTTATACCATGTGCTGCCTGGCATTGAGAACACTACCTGGTGTCTACTGAAATCCATGGTCACCTACCTGCCCATGTGCCCCCAGTTCCTGGGTGTGTGATTCTGCTGCCAAGCTCCTCTAAGGCCTCCTGAGGGGAGAAGTGATCTAGATTCATACCCAGATACAGCCATTCAGCCCTCAGCCTGACATCTTTCAGAATTTAATTTTCCTTTTCTTCTACTGGCCAGAAATTCTTGAAATCAACAAAGGACACAACCTAACATTACTTTGTAGGCAAAATTCACCATGCTGCCAGGCTTCACTGCTTCCTGAAGACATAACTTGTTAATCACTTTTATTCCACATGTAAAACAGATTTCTGGCTATGTATGTGGCTATAATTCTTCCTCTTCTTGGCAAATGTATAAAATCAATGTTCACTGAAGCTTTTGTAATGCTGTGTTATATGAACTGACATTATGGAATATAGTTCTTTTTCCCATTCACAGAGTATGTGATCAACTCCAAGTGAGCTTTTGGACCTGCAAAATTATTGATGCTTATGTGTATCACACTTTGTAGTTGACAAACCCTGTTCCTATGCCAGCATATTGTTTCTTTTAAACCTTGCCAGCTAATAAGTAGTAGGAAAGCCTTACTGCCATTACAGAGGCGAGGAATCTGAGGCTCAGGAGGGCCAAGTGGTCTGCTTAAACTCACACAATTTGGCAAGCATATTGTTGGGCTTGGATTTCTTTCTGGGTTGCTCTCTTCCTTTGCCAGCCCCTAGATACTGAGGCCATCCTGGGTTCTGACCTTGCTCTCCACACTCTCCACACTTCCCTAGACAACTTCATCCTCTGTTTTAACTATCAGCTGCAGGCTGATAATTTCTAAATCTATATCTTCATCCTAGACCACTCTTTTTTTTAGCTTATCCACTCAAATGCCAACTAAATATCTCCACTTGAGGGTCATGGCATCTCAAACTCACCATCTCCCCAATCAAACCCTGTGTAACCTATTTCATTCAAGCCTCCTTCTCTTTCTGTGTTCTTTCCCATCATTACATTAGCCAAGATTGAAATGAAGGAGAGAATCCTAGAATCAGCAAGAGGAAAGGAGGCAGTCACCTACAAAGGAGTTCCCATGAGACTGTCAGCTGATTTCTCAAAGACGTTATAGGCAAGAAGAGGCTGGAAAGAGGTATTCCAAGTTATGAAATCCAAAGACCTACATCCAAGATTGCTGTATCCAGCAAAACTTTCATTTAGAATGGAAGGGCAGATAAAGTGTGTCTCAGATAAGGTCAAGTTCAAGGAGTTCATCATCACCAAGTCCTGATTATGTAAAATGTTAAAGGGATTTTATCTAAGAAAAAGAAGTTAAAAAAACATGAACAGTGAAAGGACAGCAAACTCACAATTATTAATAACCACACCTAAAACAAAAAGAAAAACAAACTAAGCAAACAGCTAGAACAGGAACAGTATCACGGAAATGGAGATCACACGGAGGGTTATCAGTGGGAAGGTGGAAAGGGAGAATGGGGGAAAAGATACAGGGAATAAGAAGCATAAATGTTAGGTACAAAATAGACAGGGGGAGGTTAAGAATAGTATGGGAAATGGAGAAGCCAAAGCACCATGTATATGGCCCATGGACATGAACTAAGGTGAGGGTAGGAATGCTGGTGGGAAGGTGAGTGCAGGGCAGAGGGGAATAAAGGGGAGAAAAAAATGGGACAACTGTAATAGCATAATCAATAAAATATATTGAAAAAAAGAATTACACCAGCAAAAAAGAAGTCAGCTCACAGCTAAAAAAAGATTTCCAAATCATACATCAGATAAGAGATTAATACCTAGAATATTTAGAAAATTCCTGAAACTCAATAATAAAAAATAAACATTCTAATTCAAAAATGGGCAAAGGACTTGAGTAAATAGTTCTCCAAAGAAGATATACAGATGGCCAATAATACCATGAGAAGATCCTCATCATTTCTGATTATCAGAGAAATATAAATGGAAACTACACTATAATATATTATAATGTATATATTATTTGTGTATGTACAAGTAATATATGTTTATATATATGAATAATATATTGTATTATTATAATTATAATATGTATATATATATTACAATGAGACACCACCTCACAACCACTAGAATGGCTATTATTAAAAAAAACAGAAAGTAAGTGTTGGTGAGTATGCAAAGAAATTGGAACCCTTGTGCACCATTGGTGGGTATATGAAACGGTGCAGGTTTTGTACTGTGGAAAATAATATGGCACTTGCTCAAAGAATTAAAAAGAGTTATCCTGTGATCCAGCAATTCCTATTTTGGGTAGATAGCCAAAAGGATTGAAAACAGAATCTGAAGTAGATGTTTGGACAACCACGCTCATAGCAGCATTGTTCACAACAGCTAAAATGTAGAAGCAGCCCTGAGTCCATCAAATGTATAAGAAATGTGCTATATACATGAAAGGGAATGTTATTCCTCCTCAAAAAGGAGGGAAAATTCTGACATATGTACAACATAAATGAATCTTCAGGACATTATGCTAAGGGAAATAAGTCAATCACAAACACACAAAATCCTGTATGAGTCCACATGTATGGGGTACTTAGAGTAGTCAAAGTCATAAAGACAGAAAGTAGAATGGTGGTTGCCAGGGGCTCGGGTGGGACAAAGGAATGGGGAGATATTGTTTAATAGGTACAGAGTTTCAATTTTACAAGATGAAAAGAGTTCTGGAGATGGATGCCAATGATGGCTGCACAACAATGTGAATGTACTTAATACCCTGAACTACACACTTAAAAATGCAAATTTTGCTATGTGTATTTTACCACAATAAAAAGATTGGAAAAACTACTAGAAGCATATTTAGAACCTGTTGCTGCATGTTAATGTGTGGCAGGATGGAATTTACCCACTACCTCTGAAGTAGCTGTTACACAAAAGCCAGAGACAGAAGAAACAGTGTAAAGGCAAGGCTTGGGAAGAACAGCACCAGGCAGTAAGATGGCCTCAGCTGTTACTCCAGTTTATAGGTTTTGAGGCCTGTACTCTATGAGGAGCATCCTGCAATAACACTTTTCCCAGGAGAAGAACCAGAAAACCACTGCTGTAGAATAAGTGTCTATGAAAACCTCAACATTCTGTTGACTGATTAACAGGAGACAGAGATTAGGAGAAATGCAAAGAATTACTTGTTATATTGTGATATGCCCTGTTCCTAAGAAAGAATAGAGGCTGTGTCTAGAGAGAAACAGGATGCCACAATGCAGGAGTCAAAGCAGAAATGGAAAAGAAAAAGGAAATGGAGAAGAAGGCGAAGGAAAAGGGCAGGTAACACAGGGTACCTCAACTCAGAACATCAATCCTTGCCGCTGAGTTATGAGCTGAGTTATTGCATTAGAGCTCCTTCCCTTACCACCCCCAGGGCAAAGTGATGGTCTCATAGCAGGAGGACAATCTGCATTGGAAAGAGTATGGCCCTTGTTAAAATTCAGGTTACTGGATTCCTTCATAAATCAGAATCTCTGGATGAATAGGCTATTGTTACAAGCTTTAACCACACTTATGCTCTGAAAACCTTTTCAAAGTCACCAGGAAGATTTAGCCGGTATTATATAATTTATGCCACCATAACTGCCAACCCAGCGAGGCAGCGGACGATCACTCTGCTGCAGTCCTCCAAGAGATGCTTTGCTGAGAGCAGATGGATTATAGCTCTGATCTCAAGAGACGCAACACAGAGCACCTCAACAATCAGAGATCTGTGGCTGATTGTATTTTCCAAAGATGGCTGCAACAATATCTCCTGTCTATTATACTCTTCAAGCACCTTGTCATGCCCCATTAAGAGTTAATCTGTGTCCTCTCTCCCTTGAACCTGGTAAGACCTTTGCAACTGCCTCAACCGAGTGAGTTCAGCAGAGGCGATGCTATATGACTTCTGAAGCTAGATCACGAATATGTCATGAACTTCCATATGGTTCTCTTGAGATGCTTGCTTTGGACAATCAGCAATCACACTGTAAGGCAGTCCAGGTAGCCTGGGGCGTGGCTAATGTGGAGAGGAACCCAGGTCCCTAGGCTCAAGCCCTGGCTGCACCCCCAGCCAGCAAACAGCGCCAACTAGCCATGTGAGTGACTCATCTTGAAAGGATATCTTTCAGCTGGAGTTGAGCCACCCCAGTTTACATTGCATGGGTAGAGACGGGTTGTCCTGCCCAGACTACAAACTCCTGAGCAGAAGAAATTACTGTTGTTTAAGCCCCTAGGCAGCAACAGCTAGGTTTGATACAGCATCCCTGGTAGGTTGGAGGTACAGATAATCATTCCATGCCCTGAGAGGCAAGATGAATTCTTTTCTGTTGTTCTTTACTTTGTCAATTAATAAATCTTCCATATGTTTCCCCTCCCCTGCAGCCAGCTTCCTCAGAGGAGTTGCTGCTTCTTGGTTCTAGCAACTTGCTTCTAGTGTGCGGGAGCATTTAAGGCGGGTTTTTGTTTAATTGAGGAAAGTTGACTGGTATGAGGGAGACTTAGGCATTTGGAATACACAAGATAAAGTATAATATCAAGAGTGGGAGAATGAAACTAATAATAACTATTCTCAGCCTAAACAAAGATGTTTTTAAAAACCTCATTACTTATCATAACTTATATGTACAAACATGTATAAAGTATGTTGTAATTTTATAACAAGCTACGTAGAGAACATATGTTGCTTAATAACAATTCCACTGCCATCCTGTGCTCTTCGGGCTGCTGCTCCCAGGTCTGGAAAGTTGAGACGAAACCAAATTGCTCTGCATTAAAAAAGTATGTAGACTGCACCCTCATGTTCATTGCTGCATCATTTACAACAGTCAAGACATGGAAAAAACTAAGTGTCTGTCAGCAGATGAATGAATAAAGAAAATGTGTTATATATACAGTGGAATATTATTCAGGCATAAAAAAGAAGGAAATCCTGCCATTTGTGACAAACATGGATGGACCTGGAGAGCATTCTGATAAGTAAAATGAGTCTGATATAGAAAGACAAATACCATATGCTCTCATTTATATGTGGAATCTAAAAAACAAACTAAAGCAAAAACAAAACCACACACACAGAGACACACAAGCTCATAGAGAACTAATTGTTGGTGGCCAGAGGAAGGAGGGGTGGGTGAACCAGGTAAAGGTGGTAAGAAAACACAAACTTCCAGTTATAAAATAAAAAGTTCCTGGGGATATAATGTACAGTATGGAGACTATAGTTCATATTGTATTGCATATTTAGAAGTTGCAAAGAGAGTAAATCTTGTAAGTTTTCATCACAAGAAGAAAATTGTAACTATATGTGGTGATGGATATTAACTAAGCTTATTATGGTAATCATTTTCCAATATATATATCAAATAATTACCTAAAACTAATATAATGTTATGTTAATTTTATCTCAATAAAAAATAATAAAATACCACATTAACCTATGGAAGGGAGGAGAAAGGTGGATGGAGCCCCTGTGGCTGACTTACTGCAGGAGATGACTTTGGGGAGGGTAGAAATGCCTAATAGGAATTTTAATTAGGCGGTTTGCTGTGTGAATTATGAGAGAAATCCTCTCTGCTGTTTATATAATCTACAGTAAACTTCATGTTGCTCAACAAACACTTCCTGGAGTGGATTCACTTTGTAAGGCCGTAAAGAACTGACAAATGCCAGTCAGGCTCTCAAAGTGAGGAAGCCACACCTGCTGGAGTGAGGGACATCACAGGGTAACATCTGGCTTCCCAGTGGAGGGAAAACCCAAACCAATAAAAGTGTTTCACTTGACATTTAAAAAAATTTTTTATGGTGAACATTTTCATACATTGTAAAGGTAGAAAAGTAGAATGAAGAATCTCCATCTGCTTATCATTCAACTTCAACATTTGACAAACATTAGTTCATTTTTAACAGCAGCATATTGTAATTTCCCATAAAACAATACTTAAAGACACAAGGGTTGTTGAGGGAATTATTGTTTAATGCCAATTATCTTAGAGAACAGCACTAGAAACATATTTCTTTCAAAATAAACTGGAAGTTAAAATGTTTTGAAGCTATTTGAAACCATATGGTTAGTTGAATTAGTTTCTAATATCTGAGGTGAGATAGCACTTAATAGATGCAGTATTTTATTTCAGCATTTTCTTTCACCACAATGTAAATTTTACCTGTAAGAATCAGAAAAAAAAATAAATGAGTGAAAGGACTAGGATTTGTTGTTTCCATCTTTCTTTACACTATCTTGTTCCAAATTTTAAAACTACTATTCCATCCCTAACCTACTGCCAAATTGCTACATATTTAAAAATCTACATCAAACAATGGCCCCTGGTTCAGTACAATCTATTAGGAAGAGTCACAACTACCAGCTGAGATTTAGATAAATTTCCTAGGTTAGGGACTCAATTTGCTTCCTTGCTTGCACATTGCATTCATTTATTCATCCCCAGTGCTTATTAAGTGCCTTCTATGTGTTGGCAGTATTGCTAGGTGGTTGAGTGAACCAATGGAATGCTCTGTAAGTTTGTCAGTGCTAACTTCTGTTACCAAATAGCAATGAATCATCAAACATGTGAAGGTAACAGTTATCTAAAAGGAACATAACCTAAAACAATCTTTTTCATTGACTGGATGACTAAACCAGTCAACTGCCACATTATAATTCCCTAAGGGTTACTTTGACATCAAATTCTGAGTTAAGTTGCTAACATATGCCTTTAGAAAAGCAACATTCCTTGGCAAAAGAGATAATAGTCAATTCTTAGGAGGCAGAGTATAAAGAGGAAAAGAGACTGATAAGAAAACTCCCCATTTTGACTTTGCTTGAAAGTGAGTTAAGCATTTGAGTCATTGATGAAAGCCATTTGAAGCAATAAGAAGGCAAATACTAGGACACTAAAATGGTGCTAAAAATGCAACATACTAAAGAACAGTTCATGAAGAAGACATTATTTTCTGCTGCACATGGCAAAAATAGCTTACAGAGAGACAGATTGTACCAAAGTCAACCAATCATACACATAAATGCCCCATCCTGATCAAACACTCTCAAAAACCTCTTGGGAGATCGGACTTTTTCAGAGAATAGCCATTTCTGCATGAAAACTAAACTTTAATTATAAATTTGATGGGGATTTACAGAAAAGATTGAAAGATAGGACTAAGCCCTTGTCTTCTTGCCTGAGAGAAACAGGAGGAAATGTGATCTGGAGAGCTTAGGTAGCTGCCCAACTCTGAGAAGACAGTCACTAAAAAGTCAGTAATTAATCTCTATAGTGGGGGCTTTGGCAATTTTGAATAATTGGGTGAATTGTCCACACTTAATTTATAGACTAAAATAGCTTCCCATCACTTTGGAGAAAATTATTATTTTAACATCGTGGTGTTGATAAGAACGTATGACAAGGTGCATTACACAGGCACACGTAGCATGACATCCCAGTTGGTTACTGTTGGTAGTGGACCTGAGATCTAGGCCTACAGTGAACATCTGGTTACACACATGTCTCTACTACCTTAAATTATGGTGGACCTAAGATGGGTGTGGTTGATATGTGGTGTGTCCATGTGGAATAGCACGTGGCCACTCCTGTTGTGGCAGACATCTTTACAAAGTTGCAGAATTCTTTCCTATTCAACCAGGCTTATTCCTCTCATTTCAGGCTTCAGAAAGCTGACTACCAAATAATTGGGGTAGGCTGGCAATTAAGAAATTTTCCCTCCATTTGTTAAGGGATAGCTCATGTATCTGTGAGAGAGTACCAAGGAAATAAAAGATGTCTTTAAAAATTTGTTTTGATATTCAAAAATCAAAGAATTTCCACAACGTACCAAGCATTTTTAGAAAGCATTCATTGCTTTTCTTTTTTCAATATCTCGCTTGAGTTGACACAGGGCACACTGAGGGAAACACATCAGCCACAGGAAATCACTGCAAATGGATCCCTGTTAAAAACAGACAGATGAGTCAACATGTAGCTTGTAAATATAATTACACAATTCCCTGCATTTGTATAGCTTTTCTAACCTCCTTAAAACATATATTTCATCACTTATTTATCATGAGAATTTTGTGACATTATCTCCACTTCTCTGATGACTCAGAGAAGTTAAAAAGCTCACTAAGATCACGCAGCACATTGGCAGAGCTCAGTCTTTCTTTTCTCAAGCCAGGGGGCCCTTTTTGTCTTACACCATTTTAAATCACTTGCAGGTTACAACTATCACCCTGGTCCTTTCTCATCTGTTCCAGAATGGTTCTCCCTATTTTATTTTTTCCTCAAATATTTTGTTTATTTTTAGAGAGAAGGGAAAGGAGAGAAAAAGAGCAAGAAAAACATTGACTGGTTGCATCTTGTACACCAGGGATCGAACTGATGATGCTTCCCTTTGTGGGATGATGCCCAAACAACTGAGCCATACAGGTTAGGGCTGGAATGGTTTCCTTTAAAGCCAGTTGTGTAATGCACTAAGTTTTCTACAGTTTGTGAGCAGTGCCAGACTGAGCCACATCATGTACCCTTCTGGCCATTTGCATTGGCATCTCTTATGTCATGAAATGAAGAAAGTCAAAAGTGAAGGAGGGATATATAATTATGGGGAAAAGAAGAATAAAGAGAATGAACAATGTTTGGAAAAGCCATAGAATGGGCTACCTTGAAAAGTTTGAGGGCTCTCTCTCTAGAAAGGTCTAATCTGGCTCTCAATGACCCTCTGGAAGAGATGCCCCTGAAGGAGTCCTACTTTGTGGCATTGGGTGACCCAAGGGGCTGTAGTCTGACAAACAGGTTCTACGATGGTGTGTCTTGATGGACTGAAATAATTTTGAGCTGCATTTTTTGATAGCACTATTTTTTAAATGTTGAATAAATACAATTTCTAATTTATAGTGTGAGCAGAGAGTATACACACACACTGAATCTGCTCTCTCTCTCTCTCTCTATATATATATATAGTAGATTCAATTAATAATGGTTAAGAGCTCCTAAATGTTGAGATTATAAGTATTCTATTTTTCTTATTTTTTTGATATATTTTATTGATTATGCCATTACAGTTGTTCTATTCCCCCCTTCATTCCCCTCCACCCTGCACACACCCTCCCCTACTATTTCCCCCTTTAGTTTATGACCACGTGTCTCAAGTTCCTTAGATTCTATATTTCCCATACTATTCTTGCCCTCCCCCCAATCTATTTTCTACCTACCATCTATGCTACTTATTCTCTGTACCTTCTCCTCCCTTCTCCTTCTCCCACTCCCCTGTTGCTAACCCTCCATGTGATCTCCATTTCTATGGTTCTGCTCCTGATCTAGCTGTCCTCTTAGTTTGCTTTTGTTTTAGGTGTGGTTCTTAATAACTGTGAGTTTGCTGTCCTTTCACTGTTCATCTTTTTTATCTTCTTTTTCTTAGGCAAGTCCCTTTAACATTTCACATAATAAGGGCTTGGTGATGATGAACTCCTTGAATTTGATCTTATCTGAGAAGCACTTTATCTGCCTTTCCATTCTAAATGAAAGCTTTGCTGGATAGATCAGTCTTGGTTGCAAGTCTTTGGATTTCGTGACTTGGAATACTTCTTTCCAGTCCCTTCTTGCCTGTAAGGTCTCTTCTGAGACATCTGCTGACAGTCTGATGGGAACTCCTTTGTAGGTGACTGTCCCCTTATCTCTTGCTGCTTCTAGGATTCTCTCCTTCATTTTAATCTTGGCTAATGTAATGATGATGTGTCTTGGTGTGTTCCTTCTTGGGTCCAACTTCTTTGGGACTCTCTGAGCTTCCTGGATTTCCTGGAAGTCTATTGCCTTTGCCAGATTGGGGAAGTTCTCTTTTATTATTTGTTCAAATAAGGTTTCCACTCATGGCTGTTCCTCTTCCCCTTCTGGTACCCCTATAATTTGGATGTTGGAATGTTTAAAGATGTCCTGGCTGTTCCTAAGCCTCTCCTCATTTTTTTGAATTCTTGTTTCTTCATCCTTTTCTGTTTGGTCATTTTTTTCTTCCTTCTGGTTCACTCCCTTGATTTGAGTCCCAGTTTCCTTTCCATCACTATTGGTTTCCTGTACATTTCCCTTCATTTCAATTAGTTTAGCCTCCATATGTTCCTCTAATTTGTGACTAAAATCAACCAGTTCTGTGAGCATCCTGATGACCAGTGTTTTGAACTGTGCATCTGAAAGTTTGGCTATTTTTGGTCACGTAGAGTTATTGGCTCTGGGGCTTTGAGTTTTTCCTGAGCCATAATGTTTTGTTCTGTTCTCACCTATTACATATGAGGAGAGGAGCCTTAGGTGTTCACCAGGGGGGGGGGGCACCCAGGTTGCTGGGTTGTAATGCTGTATGTGGGGGCTGGGTCAGAAAAGAACAATGGTGGTCCCCTTGCTGCTTCCTGCCGCTGGGGCCTGTGTGGTCTGTCTCACTGCTCACTCCTTCGCTGGTTTATCTGCATGCAAATGTGTGAGTGCCGTCAGCCCTCAGTGGGTCCACCTGCTGCTACTCAACACCTGGGATCTGCCCATGGCTGCCTGCGCACCTAGGTCGGTTCAGTGGATCTTTCCTACCTGACCCCCCTCTGCTGCTGGCTCTGCCCCTCTTACCAGTTTGGCTGAAGGGTTTGTTGTTGTCAGACTTCTGTATAGTTCAATTTTCTGTGGTTTGGCTGCATTTTTGTTGCTAAAACTTTGTTGTTTTTAAACTTGGTTGTGCAAGATGGTACAGTGATTTCACCTATGCCTCCACCTTGGCAGAAGTCAGGATCATAAGTATTCTATTTTTTATGAAAAAAATTATTTCTACAGTGATTTTTGATTCTCATCTAACAGAGTAAGTATGTGGGACAAAAAGAGGACAAATAAATAGCAAGTTAAAATTATTCTAATGTTGTGGCCCTCATTGGATGGAAGAATGGATATTTAGCCTGTAGACAATTCAATCTTGTGGCTTTCTCTTTTTCCCTAATAGGTAATCCAAATTCCTTTAACCCTTCCTCATAGGACTTGCGTTTTTAATCTTTAATTCATCATTTAGTTTTTATTACTTTTATCTTTTAAACTTCCATTAAACCACCCTTATTGAATACATATTATATGTCACAAAGAAGAAAATATTCTCTTTTAATAGGGTCTAATTACTTTTCTGTTCTATTATGTGCATGCCTCTCTTTTACCTCAGGTAGTTTTTAGGGAGAAAAATCTTGCTATTATTGGCTGAGAAACCTAGAGAAATCAGTGGAAAACACACCATGATTATAAGTCTCTTTAATAATATAAAACTAGGGAGAAGAAAAAAACATTCTTTTTTTCAAAGAGAAAGCAAATGAACTGTAAGTTTGTGTTATGCTGAAGTTAATAAGGGGTACAAGTGCCATGACTGGAATACAAATGCCATTCCAGAAAAATGGGTGCAAGAAATAAAGATTCCACATTCACTACTCTATTTGGTTACACTGGGCTAGTACTTCACTGGTTAAAAAAGAAGTCTTGTTATGAGTACTATTTTCAGAATCATTGACTCAGCTGAAAATGAAAAACATGTGGCACATGACTGACTGCACATCTACTCAGGAAAGCAGGATGATAAAGTGGAAAAAAACAGATGTTTGGAGTTAGAATAAATTGAGCCCAGCTTCCAATATTTCTGTGCCATGTGACTATAAGTCTGTCTTATTTCTGGTTTCCATATCCATAAAGTAGAGATGACAATTCTTGCTCCACAAAGAGTTTGTAAGTAGTAAATGAGCAAATGAGCAAATATATGTCAAAATCCTATCCTAGCACACGGTAATCAGCAGTTGTTTTTTTTTCTTTCTCCTCCTTTCCTGCAGAGGCTGTGCTGCTGCCTGCCTAGAAGATGCCATGCTGTCTTGGCTGTGCCCATGAAGGGAGGGGCAGATCAGTTAGAGCCTGCAGTGTAGCAGACCCTCAAAAGTTTGCATAGATGTAAAAGGGAAACAAAGTGGAAAGCTTGCATTAAACAAATTAGTCCTGGGAATTACAATTTTCAAGCTATGTTAAAAGAGGAATAACAGAGACACACTGTCTATAAATATGTTTATTTAATGTTTGCCAAGAAAATGTACTATATCATAGAATTCTAGACCTAGAAAGTGACCTTAGAAAGTGACCATCTTCTATTACTTCCTCATGACACATGAGAAAACCAATGCTGCCAAATAATTTACTAGCAAGTAAAAAAAAATAGCTATTTACTGAGCTGTTCTCAGAACGTTTATCTGCAGCACACAGCTAAGCACCCCTTCTCCTATACCATTTTGTCATCAGGGACCACTTTGGGACCTCACCTTACATCCCTACCCTAACTACATACACATGACAGTTTGCCTGTAGTTTCAGGAAGTTTATGGTTCAGTCACAAAGTGAAGAACTTGTATGTTATGCTGTCTTATGAGGAGCACACTCAAGAGCCACAGGGAATGCTGAGAAAGCCAGGAACTGAGTAAGCACATGGGACACATGAAGCCAGGGTCCTGAACACATCCCTGTTCTGAGAAAACAGCTGACTCATTCTCTGAGATAAGAACAAAAATAGTAGCAGTTATTTATTCAGCACTTATTACTTGACAGGCTCTGTGCTAAGCCTTTTCAATATATTATCTTCTTAATTTTTTAAATTTAAATATTTTATTATTTATGCTATTATAGTTGTTCCAATTTTCCCCCTTTGACCTTCTCCACCCAGTCTGCTCCCCATTCTCACAGTCAGTCCCCACACTGTTGTCCATGTCCATGGGTCATGCACATATGTTCTTTGACTAATCCCTTCACCTTCTTTCAACTAGTCCCTATCTTTTCCCCCTCCTTTTACAGCTGTCAGTTTGTTCCATGTTTCCATGCCTCTGGTTCTATTTTGCTGATTAGCTTATTTTTTCATTAGATTCTACATATAAGTACGAATCAGAGTTTGTTTTTCACTGACTGAATTATTTCTTTTTTTCTTGTTTATTCAAAAATATTTATTTATTGAGTGCTTACTATATGTTGAGCACTATTCTAGATGTAGGATTGATGCTGTTGAGGTGCTTACATTTTAATGAAGGGGAATAGACAATAAACAGATAAATAAAATGGTTTCTGGTAGTGATAAGTATACTGTGAAGAGAATCAGATGATAACATAGTCATGTGAGTAGAGGGAGAGTGGTTCTTTATATAGTAACGATGAGATTCCCCTTTCAGAAAGTATAGTTCAGAACCAAGAACTGAAGATATGAAGGTGCTGTTCTTAGGGAAGATGAGTATGGACCAGAAAGTGCAGAGAACCTACAGCAAGAAGGAGCAGAAGTTTGGTATGTTGCAACAAAATGAATGAGAGTGTAGGCTAGGGTAAATGGTGCTCCCCTGTATAATGTATGCCCACATTTTTGTGCACATTATTTTGTGCAGATTATTACACCCATGGTGAGTAATCTTCGCACCCATGTGTAATCTGCATACTTATTTTTCCCTAAAAAATGTGGGCAAAAAAGTGAGCATTATCTGTGGCAAAATAAGGTAAGTTTTCAGGGACAAGAACCCATCATGTCATGTGTTTGTTTAAAACATTTTGATGACTTCCCAGTTCAGAGTAAAAGCTGAAGTTCTTATAGTCTGCAAATTCCTTACTAATGCTCTGACGTCATCTTCTTCTATTCTACACCCTCACACACTCTTCCTCATCCCCATTGTCTCTAGAACATTCCAGGTAAATTCTACTTCAAGGCCTTGGGTCTAGGTCTTTCTTCTGCTTGGACCTTTCCCAGATGAGTTATTCTGTCATCCTTTTAAGTCTTTACTTTCTGACTGAGGTCTTTCCTGATAACCTATTTAAAATTAGAAACTTCAACACTCTCTTCCTCTTGTTTTATTTTTTCTCTAGCACTTATCACCATTCTACATATTGTACTTTTTTTCAGGTACATTGTAACTATCTTCTCCCATTGGAGCATAAGCTCTACCATTGGCAGCCACGATAGAAATAACTGATTCAGGCAAGAATCTTCAATGGATATTAGAACTAGAGGATGAACAGGATACTGACATCTCCCTACAAGGTCCTTACCCATTATAAAGGGGAAAATAGCAACTTTATAGTGGACAATCCTGGCAGACACTATCTCAACCAAGTAATCAAAGTTAACATTGCCCCTAATATGATGAGTTGAAGCCATGTGTTTCCTGATATGATGTATGGCAAACACAGCATAGCTTCTGAGGAGTTTATTCTAACAATGTACAACCTAAGTCTAGTCATGAGGAAACATTTAACGAACCAAGCTGGGGGATAGTCTAAAAAATAACTGATCTGTGTTCCTTTAAAAGAAAAGAAAGACTGAGAAATGGTTCTCATTGTAGGAGATGACCTAGGTGTGACAACTGAACACAATGTGTAATCAATCCCAGATTGGTTTTCTTTTCATCTAAAAAATGATCTTGGGATAATTGGTAAAGTTTAAATAAGATCTGTAGATTAGCTTATAATATTATATCTATGTTAAATTCCTGCTTTTTGATAATTGTTTCTTGGTTATGTAAGAAAATATCCTTGCATTTAAATTTTTTATTTATTTTTAGAGAGAGGGGAAGGGAAGGAGGAGAAGGAGAGAAATATCAATGTGTGTTTCCCTTTCACATGTCCTGCACCAGGGAACATGGCCCAAAGCCCGGGCATATGCCCTGACTGGGAATTGAACCAGCAAGCTTTTGGTCCACAGGCTGGTGCTCAATCCACTAAGCCACACCAACCGGGGTGACAATGTCCTTGTTTTTTTTTTTTTTTTTTTTTTAAATATTTTATTTATTTATCTTTAGAGAGGAACGGAAGGAGAGAAGGAGAGAAACATTAGTGTGTGGTTGCCTCTCATGCATCCCCTGCTGGGGAACTGGCCTGCAACCCAAGCATGTGCCCTGACTGGGAATCGAACCGCGATTGTCTGGTTCGCAGGCCCGCACTCAATCCACCGAGCCACACCAGCCAGGGCACGATGTCCTTGTTTTTAAGAAATACACTAAAATAGCCCTGATTGGGTTGCTCAGTTGATTAGAGTATTGTCCTGATACACCAAGGTTGCAGGTTGAAAACCTGGTCAGGGAACATACAAGAATCAACCAAAGAATGCAATAAATAAGGGGAACAACAAATCGATGTTTCTCCATCTCACTCTCTCTCTTCCTTCAGTTCTTTCTAAAAATCAATAAATAAAATTAAAAAAAAATACAGTGAAATAGAGGTAACAGTGCATCAAGTTTCTAACCCACCCTCAAATAATTCAGAAAAAACAGATAAAGAGAAAAATAAAACAAGCGTGGCCAATTTTTAATATGTTGGAAACATGGGCAAAGGGTATTCAGGAAGTCTTTGTACCATTTTTGCAACTTTTCATTAAATCTGAAATTATGTTACAAAAGCCTAAAAAACAACAAAAAAAATGTGCAGTCCATGAAGACAGGGGTTTTGATTTCCTTTATTCACTGATGTGTCTCTAGCATCTGCAATAGTAATTGGCACGCACTCGATAAATCCCTGTTGAATAAATGAACACCAGCTTATGATTTTACGAGGTTCTATGTGCTTAATATGGCTTTTTAATAAATGAGCCCTAGCTAATGACTTACCAATGAGGTAAATGTGCCAGCTCTGAGAGGATCACACACTCATTTTTACTCAAGGCTTTATAAAAAACTATCACCCACCCTACAGAAGTGCAGGGTCCTGTCTGAGTAAAGCTAGGAGAGGCTAAGGGTCTTGTGCTGGTCACTCCCAGCAACTTTTTCAGAGACACGTCTATTGGGTCAATAAAAGATTTTATTACTAATATATTCCAAAGTATACATAACCGCAATACTCCTGTAAATCACTTCAAAATTTAGGATGGTAGTGGAGAAAAGACTGGGTTAAGGTATGAAGGTGAGAAGGAGCAATCATGGCAATCTGTCAGACTGAAGGGAAGCCCTTGGGTATCTGGGCTACCACCTTGCAGTGGACTCTTGGGTGACTCACCGGGATGCCGTATCGGGTTCGATACATGGTCCTCATGGCGACACTTGCCCCACACAGGCAGCATTCATCCATGTCAGAGGCAATCTGACATGACAGGCACAGAGGGAAGAAAGTCCCGCAGAGGCCTGAGTGAGGGTGAGACCACACAGGAGAATTAGTGAAAGTTATCAGTTTCCACTAAACCTCAAGTAGATGGTAGCTTGGGAAATGGCCTTAATGAACCCTCTGAGATAACAATGTGGTCATCTGGGGTCTTTGCTTCTGGACCCCAGTGTCTGGTAGTTGGAAAAAATGTTCATGTCATCATATCAGGTCAGAGTTAACTGTAAAAATTTCTGCCCTGCCAATCTGAGCATGTGAGAGTTACCATTCTTCCCTGCCCTTGTTTACATTTGGGTCATGCTTGCATGGGAAGCTTGTGGCATCAGACATGTGAAAAGCCCTCTGAAAATCATGGGAGGGTCTTAAAGGTGAGAAATGGGTGAGTGGAGAAATCATTAGTGCCCACATGAGAAAAACAATAGGGAATAGATTCTATATGGTCGTATAGGCAAAATGTAGAGCCTTATTATCACTGTGAGGGTAGAGGCAAACAGAAGTAAAGGGATATTGGCATCAAAAGCACATAAATCTAACTGGTATTTCACTTTAAAGAATCTCTGAGACACAAAAAGGGCCTAATAAAATAGCAACAAACAGGAAACTAACATTCTCTTAGTAAAAGTCTATTCTGGAAAGCTCTGGGGTGGAGTATTGGTACTGCTGTACCCTTGATAAGATAAGAAAGTCTGTTTTATTGTTTTTATTTATTGTTTTAAGCAAAGGGCTATCTCCAGTGATCTTGGGACTTCCATCATATTTATAAAAGTAAGAAAAACAAAAAGAGGAGGGGCTGTTTCTCAAAGATACTGGAAAGATGTGCCACACAGAGAGTATCTGCAACTCATATGGCAATAGACTCTGAAATAAGGAAATTTTTCTCACACAAAAGTGTGTTTGGTAGTGTAAAAGAATCAGAAGTCAGTCAAATAAAAAAAAAAACCACAGGGCTTCCTGAAATGGAACAACCACAAGAGTATAACTGAAGCCAGAAAATACAGAGTCAGCACTGTAGGAAAAGAAAAACATAAACAACCAACTGGAGAAACATGTCAAGAACGTGCATGATATTAAAGAGGTGAAAAAATTAAAAAGAGGTGATTGATTAGTATAAACAAGGATCACAAACTGAAGGTCAGGCAGGGAAAATAAATGAATTAAATAGGTTGGAAAACCCCCCGAATGGTGGATGGTGGATATAAGCATGGCAAACTACATCGTGAATATCCTTTTTAATGGGGTTGACTAACACTCAGTAGCAGCTCACCTCTGCCACATGAGAGTGAGGACTCATCTTTCCTGATTTTTCAAATGTCTTCAAGAGAAGCTGGAAATGTAGATTGGAAAGCTAGATTTTTGTGTAAATCTGATTTTTTAATGTTTTCTACTATATTAAAATTAGTACATCAAGAGAGCTCATTACGTATAGGCCAAACAAAACACATCATCCAGTGAGTAAGTCCACCACGGGTTTCCAGCTTGTGACTTCTGAGTTAGAGAAAACATGGAACTCAGTTACAGGATAAACAATTTTTATTAAGTTAGTAATCTGCATTATTACTGGTAGTCAAGGAGAAAGGAATTACTACATGCACTTACAAATCCCTATGTCATTACAGCAGTCAAATGCGCCAGTTTGCCAGTCACTAGCCATCGTACCCCCTGCACCATATCTTGGCTGTGAAACAACTGGATTCATTTTTAAGGGTAACTTCAAAAGGGCAATGCCTGTAAAAATAAAACCAAAAAAGCATTAAACACTTAACTGTATTGGTGGGATATAATGTAGATACCAGTTTGAGAAGACATTTCATCACACCTCTTCTTATTAAGGGTGCTCACACTCAACTAACTTAGCATTACCTTTTCAGGCTGTTGTTGAAATCTGGAAATTAAAACCATAAAGCAAAGAGAATGAAAGTTCTTTTCTTAGGCTTTCTGTTTTTTTCCCCTTGTCACTCAACAATATGATATATATTTTTCTATTTTCAAGGCAAGCATTCTAAAAATGTCTATTTTGCATTTGAAGTGTTTCTTTTTGTTTGGTTGGTTTTTTTGTTTGTTTTTACTCTAGAATTAACCACAGGACTTTATTATTTAGGATGTAACAAAAAAAAATCAAGAAATTGTCCTAGTTTTCTTCTAAGGGGCAAGGACGAACTTCCTGTACAGAGCAAGTCAAAATAGCGAGTTGGGGAGCACAGACCATTTCTGATCACAACCTCGAGATCTCTAACTCAACTTGGTGTTTCATGTGTCTGATGCTTCCCTTGAAGGCAGAGGCTGCTCTACTGAACTTCAGTTATTAAAAGTGTTTCTATTTAATATCAATTATAATAAATTTTTACAAAGTTATTCCACAGGCATTCTCTCAGTTGTTTCTTAAGAGAACTCTGAGAAAGAGTTCTTTACTTTTCCATAAAATTGTTGTTAAACAGATGCTTCTAACTAAAGTCAGCATTCATTGTGTAATTGTTAGTGATGTCTTTTTTATATATATATATATATTTTATTTTATTGATTATGCCATTACATTTGTTCTATTTCCCCCCCTCCATTCCCCTCCACCCTGCACACCTCTCCCCCACCATTCCCCTTTTAGTTTATGACCACGTGTCTCAAGTTCTTTAGATTCTATATTTCCCATACTATTCTTGCCCTCCCCTATCTATTTTCTATCTACTGTCTATGCTACTTATTTTCTGTACCTTCTCCCCCTTCTCCTTCTCCCACTCCCCTGTTGCTAACCCTCCATGTGATCTTCATTTCTATGATTCTGCTCCTGATCTAGCTGTCCTCTTAGTTTGCTTTTGTTTTAGGTGTGGTTGTTAATAACTGTGAGTTTGCTGTCCTTTCACTGTTCATTTTTTTTATCTTCTTTTTCTTAGGTAAGTCCCTTTAACATTTCATATAATAAGTGATGATGAACTCCTTGGTGATGATGAACTCCTTGAATTTGATCTTATCTGAGAAGCACTTTATCTGCCTTTCCATTCTAAATGAAAGCTTAAGCTTTGCTGGATAGATCAGTCTTGGTTGTAGGTCTTTGGATTTCATGACTTGGAATACTTCTTTCCAGCCCCTTCTTGCCTGTAAGGTCTCTTCTGAGACATCTGCTGACAGTCTGATGGGAACTCCTTTGTAGGTGACTGTCCCCTTATCTCTTGCTGCTTCTAGGATTCTCTCCTTCATTTTAATCTTGGCTAATGTAATGATGATGTGCCTTGGTGTGTTCCTCCTTGGGTCCAACTTCTTTGGGACTCTCTGAGCTTCCTGGATTTCCTGGAAGTCTATTGCCTTTGCCAGATTGGGGAAGTTCTCTTTTATTATTTGTTCAAATAAGGTTTCCACTCATGGCTGTTCCTCTTCCCCTTCTGGTACCCCTATAATTTGGATGTTGGAATGTTTAAAGATGTCCTGGCTGTTCCTAAGCCTCTCCTCATTTTTTTGAATTCTTGTTTCTTCATATTTTTCTGTTTGGTCATATTTTTCTTCCTTCTGGTCCACTCCCTTGATTTGAGTCCCAGTTTCCTTTCCATCACTATTGGTTTCCTGTGCATTTCCCTTCATTTCAATTAGTTTAGCCTTCATTTGTTCCTTTAATTTGTGACTAAAACCAACCAGTTCTGTGATCATCCTGATCACCAGTGTTTTAAACTGTGCATCTGAAAGTGTGGCTATTTCTTCATTGCTTAGATTTATTGGCTCTGGGGCTCTGAGTTGTTCTTGAGCCATGTTGTGATCTGTTTGTGCCTGTTACATATGAGGAGAGGCGCCTTAGGTGTTCACCAGGGTGGGGCCACCCAGGTTGCTGGGTGGTAATGCTGTACGTGGGGGGAGGGTCATAGAGGGAGAAATGGTGGTCCTCTCCACTCGCCCAGTCTGCCTCACCGCTCGCCCCTGCCTGTTTATCTGAGTGCAAATGTGCCAGCCCGCTGCCCTGCGCCACAGGGGCCTGCACAATCTGTCTCAATGCTCGCCTCTTCAGTGGTTTATCTGTGCGCAAATGCGCCACCGACCACAGACAGCCAGCCGTGCCTCTTCCCTGGGTCCACCTGTAGCTAGCTCGCACCTGGGATCCGCACCCTCAGCTGCCTGTGCACTGCCCAGGTCAGGGGATCTTTTTTGCCCCACCTGCTCCACTGCTAGCTTTGCCTCTCTCACCGGTTTAGCTGAGCAGTTCATTATTTTCGGACTCCGTATTGTTCAATTTTCTGTGAGGTTTGGTTATGTTTATTGTTGATAAAACTTTGTTGTTTTTAGATTTGGCTGTGCGAGGACACAAAGTGTTTTCACCTATGCCTCCATCTTGGCGGAAGTCCCTGTTAGTGAGGTCTTGATAGCTAGAGTTTTACGGAAGATGTAGATTACTTAAAAAATACAACATTCAATTTCCTTTTGTGAAGGTGTCAGGTCAGAATCTGAAAAAAGAGCCTTCAGGTTTCTGCGGAAAAACCCACTGGTTGTGAAACCACCAGGAGATAGTGTCTCTCAAAGTAGCACCTAGACTTTTTATATTTCATCCAGTAATCAGGTGAAGTCTCATGAGCTCCTACTCAGTCAGTACTCTCAAGAGAGAAAATGTGCTTGGTTTCCCAATTGCCAATGTTAAAACTTTCTTCTTTAGTATTTTCAATCTGACTATAATGGCTGTGCTCTGTAGTCTTGGTCCTTGGTCCCTGCTCACTTTCAACACTTCCCTTGACTAGTTCAGATGCAAGTCAATTCCCTCACCCCACATAATCACTGAGCTTTGCTGTCTTCAGTCTTCCTCCACCATCTTGACAGGGATGGCCCCAGTCAGAGGTTCTATCAACACGCTTCTTCCCTATCCTGGCTATGCACTAGGTTCATCTTTAGTGCTTGGTAAAAAATACAGATTCTTGCTTCTGACTGAGTAGCCTGGGGTGGACCCTGGCTGTGTAAAATTTTTAAGAGGCAATTCTGATACAGCCAGCTCTTGTGGCTATGTTTATATGTCATTTCAGTTTCTCAGTTCTTCCTAATTCATCTTTTTTTTTAAAGATTTTATTTATTTATCTTTAGAGGGGAAGGGAAGGAGAGAGGGAGAGAAACATCAATGTATGGTTGCCTTTTGTGCCTCACCTGCTGGGAACTGACCTGCAGGGAACTGGCCTGCAACCCAGGCATATGCCCTGACTGGGAATCGAACTGTGGTTGTCTGGTTCACAGGCCCGTGCTCAATCCACTGAGCTACACCAGCCAGGGCTAATTCATCTTTTAAATTTTTCCTTGTCTTGGTCCTCTTGTGGATTGATGTCTTCTCTGAGATTTGTGGCTGTTATCAATAGATTTCCACCAACAGCTGAGTTAGCACAAAAAGGATTGGAAGTTCCTGAATAATAAGAGCCAAGGCACTTTGAACTGACCTGGAAAGGTGCCTCTGATACTGTTATCAAGAATTTTCGAGACTTCCACCAAAATGGAGGCATAGGTGGAAACACTGTACCTTCTCTCACAACCAAGTTTAAAAACAACAAAGTTTTAGCAACAAAAATGCAGCCAAACCACAGAAAATTGAACTGTACAGAAGTCTGACAACAACGAACACTTCAGCCAAACTGGTAAGAGGGGCAGAGCCAGCAGCAGAGTGGGTTTGGGCAGGAAAGATCCACCAAACCAACCCAGGTGTGCAGGCAGCCATGGGTGAATCCCAGGTGTGGAGTAGCAGCAGGTGGACCCACTGAGGGCTGACCATGGTCACACATTCTCGTGCAGAAAAACCAGTGAGGAGCGAGCAGTGAGATGGACCGCACAGGCCCCAGCAGTGGGAAGTAGCAGAGGGGACCACTATTGTCCCTCTCTGACCCTGCCCCCACATACAGCATCACAAACAGTGACCCTGGGTGGCCCTGGTGAACACCTAAAGCTCCTCTCCTCATATGTAACAGGTGCGAACAGAGCAAAACATTATGGCTCAGGAAGAACTCAAAGCCCCAGAACCAATAACTCTACGTGACCAAAAATAGCCAAACTTTCAGACGCACAATTCAAAACACTGGTGATCAGGATGCTCACAGAACTGGTTGATTTTAGTCACAAATTAGAGGAACATATGGAGGCTAAACTAATTGAAATGAAGGGAAATGTACAGGAAACCAATAGTGATGGAAAGGAAACTGGGACTCAAATCAAGGGAGTGGACCAGAAGGAAGAAAAAAAAATGACCAAACAGAAAAGGATGAAGAAACAAGAATTCAAAAAAAATGAGGAGAGGCTTAGGAACAGCCAGGACATCTTTAAACATTCCAACATCCAAATTATAGGGGTACCAGAAGGGGAAGAGGAACAGCCATGAGTGGAAACCTTATTTGAACAAATAATAAAAGAGAACTTCCCCAATCTGGCAAAGGCAATAGACTTCCAGGAAATCCAGGAAGCTCAGAGAGTCCCAAAGAAGTTGGACCCAAGGAGGAACACACCAAGGCACATCATCATTACATTAGCCAAGATTAAAATGAAGGAGAGAATCCTAGAAGCAGCAAGAGATAAGGGGACAGTTACCTACAAAGGAGTTCCCATCAGACTGTCAGCAGATGTCTCAGAAGAGACCTTACAGGCAAGAAGGGGCTGGAAAGAAGTATTCAAAGTCATGAAAAGCAAGGACCTACAACGAAGATTACTCTATCCCAGAAAGCTTTCATTTAGAATGGAAGGGCAGATAAAGTGTTTCTCAGATAAGGTCAAGTTCAAGGAGTTCATCATCACCTAGCCCTGATTATATGAAATGTTAAGGGGATTTATCTAAGAAAAAAGAAATATAAAACATGTATAGTAAAATGACAGCAAACTCACAGTTTTTAACAACCACACCTAAAACAAAAACAAACTAAGCAAACAGCCAGAACAGGAACAGAATCACAGAAATGGAGATCACATGGAGGGTTATCAACAGGGGAGTGGGAGGGGAAGAGAGGGAGGAAAAGGTACAGAGAATAAGTAGCATAAATGGTGGGTAGAAAATAAACAGGGGAGGGTAAGAATAGTATGGGAAATGTAGAAGCCAAAGGACTTATGTGTATGACACATGGACATGAACTAAAGGGGGGGGGATATGAGTGGGAGGGGTGTACAGGGTGGAGGGGAGTGAAGGGGGGAAAATGGGACAACTGTAATAGCATAATCAATAAAATATATTTAAGAAAAAAACCAACAAACTCCCAGGTAGTGCTGAGGTTGCAGGTGTCTGATTCACAATGACTAACCGGAGCCTAGATTGTAATTAGGAGCCATGGATATAAACAAACCTGGCTAAGAACCTTGAAACACCAATCCAAAAGAACCTATGCACTCCAGTGTTCATAGCAGCACAATTTACAATAGCTGAGTGTTGGAAGCAACCTAACTGCCCATCAGTAAATGAATGAATCAAAAAACTATGGCACATTTACACAATGGAATTCTATGCATCAGAAAGAAAGAGGGAGCTCCTACCCTTTTTTACAGCATGGATGATACCAGAGAGCATTGCTCTAAGTGAAATAAGCCAGGCAGTGAAAGACAAATGCCATATGATCTCACCATTAACAGGAACCTAATCAACAAAACAAACACTCAAGCAAAATATAACCAGAGGCATTGAAATTAAGAATAAACTGACAGTGATCAGAGGGGAGGTGGGAGAAGATAATGGGGGGAAAAGAGGGAAGGGTTTTCAGGAAAGGACACATGGAGAAAGTGGGGTAGGATTGAGGGTGGGAGATGGGGATGGCTGGGGTGTGGGGATTGGTGGGGGAAAAATGGAGACAACTGTACTTTAACAATAATTTTTTAAAAAACTGGCTTCAAATCGATTTTCTACCCTCTGTGTGTCCTTGGACAAGTAAACTAACTTCTCTGAGATTCAGTTTTGACATCTTTAAAATAAATATAGTATGCCTTTTCTCTTGAGTTGTGTTAATGTGATGAGATTATGTCAATAAACTATGTCTATTAGGCATTATGTTTCCTGTAACATGCCAATGATCTGACATATGCACCATTGTGTGTATTTTAAACTAAATGTTGCTAAGTAGCAGGACCTATGCCTAATTTAATGGTATGGAAAACCCCATGGGAACACAGCACCCAGAAGGCGAATGACAGTGTGGTGATAAGATGATCAATGGGGTAGGAGTCAGGAGACTTGGATTTAGTCATTGCTAGTCTTTGGAAGGTTCAAATAAGATCATGTAAGACACTTTGAAAACTGTAAATTGCCTTATATACACCAGAGAAAGTCTAAGTGCCAGTGAAAGCTGATGGAAAAAACCTGAGTGTGATATGTTGCCAGCAGGACAGTGGATTGCCCTTGTATAGACCATATACTTTTCCTAGCATTTTTATGTTTGATCTCCAGATAACACTGATCTCTATTGAATATTCACAGCAGACCAGAGCTTTCAGGAAATTAAAGCTGGTAATACTCTTTTTACTGCAGACGAGAGGTTAAGTGCCAAGGGCAAGGAAAAATGACTATTGCTAGTTCAACCTCTTTAATTTACAGATGAGAAAATGAGGCTTGTCTCAAACATTGAGTATGGTCCCTCCTCCTCTTCCTATTCTCTTTCCTGTGCCTCAGTTTCCTTATCTGTGAAATGGGGTATTAACAGTACATAGCTCAAAAAGTTGTCAGAAGGATTAAATGAGTCAATATTTGAAAAGCCCTTAGGGTGGTGTCTGGTATAAGGTAAGTGCTTTATGAATATTCGTTAAATAAAAGAGAGTACTTGGCTCCAGAGGGAAACACAATACTATCCCTCTGCCCACACTTACTTCCTTTATACTCTTAGATATTGTGAGATGTGGGTAGTTCTTTTACAAGGCTACAGAAGAAAGGGAAAGAAGCAAAAAACAAGTCACATGTCCAAAGTGACAGAGTGTCAGGGCTGGAACTTGAATTCAGTTGTAAGGGACTCCAAAGCCTTTACTGTTCTTCCCGCTGAACTCCACCAAGCATGAATCACAGTTCCTGGCCAGCTGAAATGAGCAATCCCTGTTCAGGAATAAGAAGTAAGCACCTACCTAGAGTGTCCCTTCTCAGGTAAATTTTAGGACTATTGGAAGGTGCAGGGTTTGTGACTTTGCTTTCTTTTTATGTATTTGTTTATGTGTTTATATATGTATTATTTTTAATATCCTGAAGCCAGTCACTCAAAAACTTACCCTAGAATTCCACAATACAGGTTTAGAGGATTGGTTCTGAAATAGATCATTTTAATTTCCAGGAGACATTTGGCAATGTCTGGAGACATTTTTGGTCATAACTGGGGATGACATGCTATTGTGATCTAGTGGGATCTAGCTAAGGATGTTGCTAACTATCTTACAAAGCACAAAACAGCCCCTACAACAAAGAATTTTCTATCCCCAAATGTCAACAGTGCTGAGTTGAGGAAGCATGATTTAGAGAACATCAAACGTGAGCACCGTGAAATGTGAGCATCAGGAGGGATCCTAAAGGTTGTCTAATTCAGTTTCCCAGCAGATGCATTAAGTCATGCCTACAGTAGGCCTGAAAAGCAGTTCCTCTGAGGAATGAAAACTAACATATTGCTTCTGAGTTCAGAAATGTTCAAAATCAAGTGCTGGGACTCAGGAATCATTACATGATTCCAGAATCCCCATGGATTCATTCACATCCTATCCTGAAATGCCTCTTCTGTGTGGCAGGTCCTGCTAGGTCCACCCAGCTTTTAACCTCTCTCTTTTCCTTCAGCTCACTGTTCCCAGGTCAACAGTTTAATCTATCCAGTTTTACTGTTATTCTCCTTTTCAAGTAAACTTTTAATTGAAGTGCAATGTGTTGGGTGTGGCAAAAGTAGGTTTCCCATGGTGAGTATACAAAACATGAAGTTTATTCTTGTATTACTATTCATTAATTATTATATCATTTACTTGTATTACAACTATGGATGTACTTTTGCCCACCCTGTATATATTGTACAATATAAAGCAGAAACTGTAAGTGCGATTGATGAACTTTCACAAAGTGAACATTTTGTGTAAACACAACCTAATTCGAGAACCAGGATGTTGCCAGCATCCCAGGAGCCCTTCTTAGTCTCCTAGGGAGCCCAGCTCTTTGCCCAAAGGCAACCTCTACCCTGTCTTGTAACACCAGAGATTCATTTTGCCTGTGTGTGTGTATATATATATATATATATATATACAATGATGTGCATGATTTATTTTCCTGTGCCTGGCTTCTTTTGTTCAAAATTATGATTGTGAGATTTAGCCATGTTGGATGTGGCAATAATTCATTCATTCTTATTGCCATATAATATATACCACAATTGTTCATCCATTCTACCATTGTGTTACTTCCAGTTTGGACTATTATGAATAGCATAGTGGTGCTGTGAATATTCTTGTACATGTCTTCTGGTGGACTATGCATGTATTTGTTATGTCTATAATTGTGGTGAAATTGCTGGGTCCTAGGGTTAATAGATAGTGATAAACAGTGTACTGAAGTGGTGGTACCAATTTACACTGCCATCAGTAATGTATGAGAGTTCCAGTTGCTCCACATCCTCACCAGTACTTGGTAATGCTAATGTCTTTTTTCTAACCATAGGTTGCTAAAGAACCTAGGAAACAGAAACCAAGATTTAAGACTGAGAAGAACAGAAATTATGTTTAAATGATTAAATAGAATTGCCATGTTTAGGAAAAAGAAATACAGGATATTTAGTTAAATTTGAATAACTGCCTCATGCAAAATTTTAGACATACCTATACTTGAAAATTATTCATTCTCTATTTAAAATTCAAATTTCACTGGAGGTTCTGTATTTTACCTGAAGGGCAGGGGGAATGACTTTTGTATGAGATACTGATGTGAGAGCATTTACCCACTGCTCCCACATTTACATGAATGGGAAGTGGTGGGGAGAAGCCAAAACAATGCCTCTTCCTTAGCTTGCACAGGAAACTCTATCTCACTCCTCCAGAGGCCAAAGAACCCAAATGTCAGCAATAATTGATTTCTATCTAAATTATTGTATTTCCTCTGGGAACACAGATTTGTTTATTACTGGAAGAAGGAAAAAAACCCTGAAATTTCTTGAGCAGTTTCTACTGCCAGTTTCCATTCTAACAAATTCTGTTCTCAATCTTTTCTGCTGGGGTGAAATCCCATGCTTGAGGAAGTTAAGCAGCCCTTATCCAGCGTCAAAGACAAGCAAGTGAAAACCAAGGTCCACACTCTTTCATTCTAACCAAATCTGCTGTCATTTTGGAAGGAGTTTTACGGACTAGTCCAGGTCCTCTATGGCTGTCCTGCTCTCAGTCAGTTGGAGCTGTCCTGATGGAAGCAGGCAAGATCCCTATCACTCGCCTTGGCCTTCCCAATGCTCTTAATTCCCTCTATTTGTATCGCTTCTTTTCTCCTCTTTTCTCCACCTTCCCTGGCTTTCAGCTTCCTACCAAATAATCCCATGGGTTATATGCAGTCTGTTTCTGGAACAAGAAAATAAATAAAGTCACTGAGTAAGCTGTATAACATGTTGATGTGAGCAAAATTAACTTCATCTCTGTGTCCCAGATTTCATTTCAGTTTTTAAGTTTCACATTGTGTCTTTTGACCCACTTCACTGTCCATAGCAGGCATAGCAGAGCTTCCTAGTTCATTATCTGGGTTCCTTACACTGTAGCTGTAAATTTTTTGTTAGTAATAATGGCTGGGATGGCATGACAACTGAGATAAATATCATATTGGGAATAGTATTGATTATAAATAATCATCTATTACAATACCAGGAGGTTTGCCCCCTGTCCCTTTGTCTTGTCAATCATTAGTACCTGAGTTATGCTATTTAAAAAGTAATGCAACATAAGCCTCTAGAGGGTAAAAATCTGGGAAGACTTCTGCATTGTGTAGTTTCTGCTCTGACCCCAAATTCCTGTGAGTGAATTATCCTTTGATAAGTTCTTTTATATTCTATGGAGTTGCCTGCTCTTACGATACTTTCTCATTACAGCGGCATTACACCTTTGTCCCTCTGTCAGAGAGTAGACCCTGCTTTAAAAAACATTTGCAGTTTTTTCTCCAGCACCCAAAATCCCACCATGGACCTGTTCTGGGTCTGAGTATGCATCTGGAGGCAGCTGTCCCCTGCCCCTTCTCCCCAGCACCTGTGGGTGTCATTAAAGAAATCTGCAGTCTCTGCATCATACTCAGTTTCTCCTGCCTAGCATACCAGTTATGATGTAGACCAGAAAATGCTGTCTCAAAATATATCTCTTTGGCATAAGGGGAACTGTGATCTGGTTATTTTGAGAAACAGCAGACAGACATAGGAGAAACTCTGACCACAGAGAAATTCACAGATGAAAGAAATCTTCCTTCCTCAGGCTGTCTCTCTCTGTAGCTCCAAGAAGAGAAGGATGACTCTAAATCTCAAAAAACTCTTAGCAATGGAGAAGGTGCCAGACTAAAAACTGCATAACAAACCTTACTCTTGTGTCCTTGGTCATCTCCCCTGAATTGCCCCCACTTCTCTCTTTAGCCTGAAGATGGTACTGAAGCCTGTATTCTAAGCCACCTCTAAGAGTCAGTCATTTCCCTGGGTGCCTATATGAGATGTGCGTGTCATGAAACTTCTGTTTGTTTTTTCTCTGGTTAATCTTATGAGAAAATTAAAATATGATTTATGCATAGTTGAAAGTATGGCATTTCCTAATTTAAGTGAAATTATTTCTATTAAAAAGTGTCACTCAAAACACATTTTACATCATCTTAAAAACTATACTCATGCCTGATAATACTTAAATGAGAAGATCTCTTGATAGTATTTATGTTTTTGATAGTGCAAAACTGAGAATCTGACACCAGGGAAGTCCAATAATGCTCCTTTCACCAAGAAAGTAAAGGGATCTTGGTTCACTAAAATGTTTAATTTGGGGTCAAGGTAGGGATAAACAACACAAGATAAATTGGGTCCTTCCATCTCTCCATTGTTGTTCTGCTATCACTAATCTCTCTGGTAATGACGGAAGTCACTAAGCTTCTCTACTTTTATATTATAATGTGTTAAACTGGTGTTAGGCATATAGAGTTTGAGGGGAAGACTACCTTCTCACACCCAAGCCCTCTAGGCTTGAACTAGGAAGCTGCTTACATGATCCACTCTATTTTTCTAGTCCTTTGATTACCATTTTTCCCCCTCATTGGTCAGATAAGATTCATCACTACTCTTAAGGCATTCCCTCTACACTGTTCCTTCTATGAGTTCCTGCCTCCTGTTTCTCTCTTTACCTGTTAACATCTCATCTCAAATGCTACCTTCTCCAGGAAGCCATTTCTAATCCTCCAAATTGGATTTGCCTCTTGCCTTTGTCTTGCTCATCACTTTTATGATGTGGTGGGAAAACTACTGAGCTTGAGGTTAGGGCACTGGGCTCTAAACATAGCATTGATACTTGGCTACTTCAGTGCCTTTGCTCTACATGACAATGATGGTATCATACCTTCCTTCTTCCCAGGGTTATTGAGAAAGCTACAAGAAGCTATACAGTCATGTGCTGCTTAACAATGAGAGTATGTTCTGAGAAATGAATCATTAGGCGATGTCATTGAACATCATCAAGCGATTTACACAATCCTTGGGGGGATAGTCTACTACACACCTAGGCTCTATAGTGTGTATAGCTTATTGTTCTTAGGCTATAAGCCTGTACAGCATGTAACTGTACAAAACAATGTGACACTAAATCAAATACAAGAGAAAATGATGAAATTAAGAGATGTGGTGAATAGGAGATGTAATGAGGCTGCTGGCATAACACAGCATACTGTGTTACAGCAAACATTTCTGTTATAAATAGGGTACACTCTAAAATAGTGATAAAAAGTGTAGCATAGTAAATAATACACAGGGTCTGGCAGAAGTAATGCCTGCTTGAGTGTGGTTGCTAAGATAATAATATGGGTGCAATAATTTATAGTTTTAATTTGAACATTTCACTTAAAATGTCATATGGTATGCTTGAGTGTGATATTGTTATGTTATAGAACTATATGCTTTAAAACTTTTTTGTAATAAAAACGGGGTGTTATTAGTGCTGGACCCTGTATAAACCAATAACACAGTCATTTATCTTTATTATCAGTCAAGTACTATGTCCTGTTCACCATTGTATGTACTGTAGTTCTATACGACAGGCAGCACAAGTTTGTTTATATTAGTATCACCACAAACATGTGAGTAATGTGTTTTGCTACAATTCTAAGCAACACACTAAGTGACAGAAAATTTTCAGCTCTGTTATAATCTTTTGGGATCGCTGTCATATATGCAGTCCACTGTTGACTGAAATGTTATGTGGCACATGACTATACTAACTTCAGATGTAAGATTTAGATATGTGTGTTCTAAAACTTATGCTTTCTTTCTTTCTTTTTAGCTTGTTGGTTGTTTTTTTCTGCTGGGAATGACTGGGCTTCATTATCTTTGTGTCCCCAAAGAAGTGACCTGCACATAGTCTAAAAAATACTAAGCCCTTGAAGGGTTTTAGGACATGCTACCTTAAAATGTGGCAACTTGGCACGTTGAATACCTTAAACTGAAGGAGTGTGGGAAAAAAGCAGAGGCAGGAAAGTCACTCTGACCTCCCTACCCTTACCCTTCTTCCCTGAAAGCAAGAGATAAACCTCTTCTGTGAAAGGAATTATCCTTGAACCAGAAAGGAGGAAGGCATCCTTATCACCAGAGACAGGAAATTCAGGGCTGTGAATAAGCAAATCATGTTATTTCTTTGCCATTTAGTACCCTTAGGAAAAGTGCCTTGTTTTGTCAATTCTTCACATTTCTTGTTTCTTTGTCTAAAAGGTAGAAAAGCTTCCTGCCCCAGTCACTTCAGGTCTTTCATTCTCTTATGAAGGCTCCCATGCATATGTAAAAATTCTGTAAAATTTGTAGCCTTTTCTCCTGTTAATCTGTCTTTCTCAGTCTAAGTTTTAGACCCTGCCAGGGACCCTAAGAAGGTTGAAGAAAACTCTTCTTTTCTAGATGATAATACCAGTTTATTTAATCATTTATACTAGTGATTTTTAATCAGGGTGATTTTCTCCCAGAGGACATTTGGTAATTTCTGGTGACATCTGGTGACATTTTGATTGTCACAACTTGAAGTAGCAGGTGAGAGGAACTGGCACTGGCCTCTAGTAGGTAGACACCAGGAATGCCTCCTCCCCCTAATTCCTACCCGCTTATTCCTGTCAATAAGGAATTATTTGGCCCAATAGTGTAAAGACTGAGTAACTCTGACTCATGCTGTCATCTTGTTAAGGGATTTGAACAGTTTACAAATTTATGTATATAGTAACAGGATATAAAATGAAAAATGAAGAAATTAAACACAGGGACAATAAAGCCTGGGGCAAATTTAGTGCATGCCTTAAAGTTCCCACAGTGTTAGACACCTGAGCTGCAAATTAGACTCTGAACTTCCTACCAGGCAAAGTGAAGATGGAACACAAATATTTAGGAGATTGACAATGTCCATAAAGTAAAAACAGATTGAGACCCAGAGAAATTTCTCATTAAGGCCCTCAAAACAATTGTGACATGGAATGGTGAAGGCCTTTAACAATTTCTCTACAATAAAGAGAACCGTGATTTTCCTGAACTCGTTTCCTAATTGTAGAGTTGAAGCCCGAGGCTGGAGTGCAATCACCCAAGGCGATCTATTGGGAAGCTAAAATGATCCCAACTAAGTACTTCCCTCTCTGATAATCTGGGATGATTCAAGATTAAAAATCAGATTATTCAAAGAAACACATGGATGAATATTCTTTGACAATCCTCTATGAATAATATTTTCACTGGCTGAGGTTTGATAAGAATTGGGCCGCAGAGAGGCTATATTAAAAGTTTTGGGCAAGAACCTGAGTTCAGATTCCCAACTAGGGCTGCTTCTTATACACAGGAACAAGTATGCAGAAGAAAAGACACATAAGGCAAATGCATTGTTTAAAAAATTTAAAGTTGCAACCAGGACAGCATAGCCAAACAGAAGGCCACTCTAGTAGCATGGAGGGGAACTAATGAGAGGCTCGCTTAATTCAACGTGGAGGTGAGCTAAAGGCATACCTGCAAGAAGCCTTTGTTTTTTTCCTCAGAAACCAGTTCTAAAACTCTTAGCAGGTGGCCAGTGGGGAAATTTAGAAAAAAAAATTAACCAACACAGGCAACCATAGATATTGAAATGACCCATTTAAAACAAGCTGATGGTGTTTTGTTAAGCAGTACATTTTGTGCAGGCACTTAGGAATTAGGTGTGGCTGATAAAAGTCCCTTACTTCCATATCATAGAGTCTGGACAGCTTTTATATCAGCTGTTAAAAAAAAAACCCACCCATTGTGACAACAAGCATTCAGTGAAACACTGTGGAGTCTAATTTTAAATAGTGTAATTTCCTGGTCAACAGAGATAAAAGAATTGCAATACAGAGCCTTAGGTCATGTAATGAGTTTACCTTTCTCCATTCGGCTTGGGATTCATTGGTCTGGTCGGAAGGGATTCATGGACTTGGAGTTAGTATTTTTAATGCTTCCCTGGATTCCAAGGTGCAGTGAGGATTGAGAATCATTGTATTAAAGGAAGTCTATCTAAAATGATGATTTGAGTATTAAAGTAGTGGAGCTTAAGTCTTTTACATAAATCTAATTTCCCCCACCACTTAAATTTTCACCCCAAACATGATAATTTAAAAATTCTAGCTGAAATAACATGATCAATGAAGACAGTCTAAAAAAGTCATAAAAATATCAAAAGAAGAAATCTCTAGTAAATCAACCATACAAACCAAACCACCACCAACACTAGTGGTACATGTCCTTCCATTTAGCCTAATAAAATAAAAACTTTGTGTGCAAGGCCATGTTTTCATGAGGATACTCTCAAATGTGGCAATAAAACCATTTCTCCTACAGTGCAGGTAAGGATGCTTCTCTTGCTGTGTTATAATTGGGGAGCAAGTATTTATTCAATATCTCTTTTAAAGAGAAGTGGTATCCAATCATTGTGCTTCAGCTCACAATTACTGTCTGATTTGTTGAGACCCCTATCACGACTCTGAACTGGTGTGAAGGGGAAGAAAGAGCCTTTCTAAGAAAGTTTAATTTGAGTTCTTCTTGCTCATCCTACAATTTATATTTGTCTGCAGAATTAAAGGTTGAAATATTATTGGTTAAGTGAATGAGTCTTTTGGGTTATCTTACAGGTTTCAATTTATATGCAGCTATTCTGAAAACCCTCAGTGAAAATCAGATTTCTCACTTAGGCAAATATTTATTCCTCAGACTTAAGTCTTGCCTTTATTCTGTGTCTCCATATCTTTCTTGGAACTCTCTGTCTCCAGTAGGAGCTCAGCAGAGAGGAACACCCAGGGGTATCACCAACTCTACCCATGCTTAGCATATCTGGTATCTGGTCACAATAACAGTATAGCAGGCCTGTAGATGTCTCAGATGTACTATCTTGGCTAAAAGAACCAGAAAACCAATGAAGTATAGCATTGTATTTTAAATTTTGCTTGTATTCAAATTTAAAGTCCTAACATTAAATTTGAATAGGAATTACCGGTCCTTAGAGACATATGGGCTGAAGAACACTTACCTGGTGATTTAATATAGCTAATGGCTGCACCCACTTTGGTACAAAACATCTCAAAAGGGCTTTATTTTATTTTAATTTTTTTTGTAAGCAGTCAAGTGTGTTAAATGATTTTAAAGTTTGTTTTATTGTGTGTAGGGAAAGAGTCCCCTCTAGCTCTGTCCCCAAACTGTACTGATGATGGAAGTAAAGAGGGTTAAGGCAGTGCCAGCCCTTAACCATAAGATCAATTATCATAACATCCAGAATATTGAATTTGGGTGGAGTCTGTAACTTGAGTAACTCCTGTTCAGTATTTTATAAGAGATAGCAAAACCATTTGTGAGTGCTCTAGTTGATATAAATGGGTCTCAAAACATCAATGGAAATATGATTATCTGGTCACCATAAAACACTTAATGTGATGACAAATTTAATTTAGGAAAAAGGCAGCATCCTATACAAACACTTGCTTATAAAATATTTCTTTTTTCCAAAAGTATCCAGAGGAACTCTTCTAGAACAGGGTCTATAAAGTAAGAGGGGCAGCCAGTAAATTCATACACATTTGTCTTCATTTTCTCTCCCCAAAGTAAAACTTAAGTGAGTTTCAATGTAGACTTAAGTGCTAACTTTTCAGTAAAACTTATGGACAACCATGGTGCCTGCTCAGGCCTCCAGGTTTCCTCTGCATTTTGTTAACACACTCAAGTGCTTTTAGAGTTGGTTAACTCTCAGGAGGTAAACTAAGCACTGACTTAGGGCACTGATAAAACTGGTAGTAAAGATTTTGGAAAAATATTAATCTCCTTCCCCAAATAAATGTAATTCTTGATCGAAATAATCATGGTGATATTGAACTTCTTTATACTTATTTATTTATTGAAAGTTGTGGACCAGTAGCATCCCTGTGCAGCAACCACATGTAATTAAGTCCTCTGAAGATGTCTAGTTGGTACTGGTTATATACGTATTTACTTATATTTACAAATTTTAGAGGGAGGGGAAAGGAAGGAGAGAGAGAGGGAGAGCAACACTGATGTATGACAGGAACATCCATAGGTTGCTTTATGCATGTGCCCCAACCAGGGACTGGGTTTTTAAGGTGAGCTGTTTTCAGGTCCCTTATTTCTACCTGAGCCTGAGCTCTATAGGTGCTGGCCATTCATCTTTTTCACATAGTACAGTGCCTGGAACAGAGTAGATGCTCAATAGGTGTTAAAAAAACAATAAATGAACAAATGTACATTATAGAAATTGTAAATCCAGATATGCAGACATTAGAAATGCCACCTCTCAACCCCACCTCCTTTTAAGGTACTATTTTAAACAAATGTGCTTGCCTTAGCGACCTGGAAGTTAAAGGGAGGAAAAGAAGCTTCTTCCTCCCCCATCCCGCCGCTTTAAACCATCCCGCTTTCTTTAAACCATAAAACTGCGAAGTTAATCATTCCCTCAACAGTGAAAATACTGACAGCTGCCTTGGTAATACTGCCAATAGCAACCTAACTATAAATAGGAAATATAACAAGTAGCCAGATCATGATGATTTAAAAAAATTGTGACAACAAAGTTTTAATCACCAAAACACAGAAAACTGAACTATACAGAAGTCTGAAAACAACAAACCATTCAGCCTGACTGGTAAGGGGGACGGAGCCAGTGGCCAAGCGGGGTCAGGCAGGAAAGATCTGCTGGACCCACCCAGGCACACAGGCAGCCGTGGCCAGATCCCAGGTGTGGGGTAGCAATGGGCAAACCCAGTGAGGGCGCAAGGTGGCAGGCTGACTGCGGTCACACATTCGCGAGCAGATAAACCAGGTGAAGGAGCGAACAGAGAGACAGACCGTGTAGGCCCCAGTGGCAGGAAGCAGCAGAGGGGGCCACTATTGCCCCTCTTTGACCCTGACCCCACATACAGCATTATAACCCAGCAACCTGAGTGGCCCCACCCTGGTGAACACCTAGGGCTCTGCCCCTCATATGTAATAGGCGCAAACAGACCAAAACATTATGGCTCAAGAACAATTCAAAGCCCCAGAGCCAATAACTCTAAGTGAGCAAGAAATTGCCAACCTATCAGATGCACAGTTCAAAACACTGGTGATCAGGATGCTCACAGAACTGGTTGGTTTTAGTCACAAATTAGAGGAACAAATGAAGGCTAAACTAATTGAAATGAAGGGAAATGCACAGGAAACCAATAGTGATGGAAAGAAAACTGGGACTCAAATCAAGGGAGTGGACCAGAAGGAAGAAAAAAATGACCAAACAGAAAAGGATGAAGAAACAAGAATTCAAAAAAGTGAGGAGAGGCCTAGGAACCGCCAGGACATCTTTAAACATTCCAACATCCAAATTATAGGGGTACCAGAAGGGGAAGAGGAACAGCAACCAGTGAAAAACTTATTTGAACAAATAATAAAGGAGAACTTCCCCAATCTGGCAAAAGAAATAGACTTCCAGGAAGTCTAGGAAGCTCAGAAAGTCCCAAAGAAGGTGGACCCAAAGAGGAACACACCAAGGCACATCATCATTACATTAGCCAAGATTAAAATGAAGGAGAGAATCCTAGAAGCAGCAAGAGCTAAGGGGACAGTCACCTACAAACAAGTTCCCATCAGAATGTCAGCTGATTTCTCAGAAGAGACCTTATAGGCAAGAAGGGGCTGGAAAGAGGTATTCCAAGTCATGAAATCCAAAGACCTAAAACCAAGACTGATCTATCCAGCAAAGTTTTCATTTAGAATAGAAGGACAGATAAAGTGCTTTTCAGATAAGATCAAATTCAAGGAGTTCATCATCACCAAGCCCTTATTATATGAAATGTTAAAGGGACTTACCTAAGAAAAAGAAGATAAACAAGATGAAAAGTGAAAGGACAGCAAACTCATAGTTATTAACAACCACACCTAAAAACAAAAGCAAACTAAGAGGACAGCTAGATCAGGAGCTGAACCACAGAAATGGAGGGTTAGCAACAGGAGTGAGAGGAGGAGAAGGGGGGAGAAGGTACAGAGAATAAGTAGCATAGATGGTAGGTAGAAAATAGATAGGGAGGAGGGCAAGAATAGTATGGGAAATATAGAATCTAAAGAACTTGAGACACATGGTCATAAACTAAAGGGGGGGGAATGGTGGGGGAGGGGGTATGCAGGGTGGAGGGGAATGAAGGGGGGAAATAGGACAACTGTAATGGCATAATGAATATAAATTGTTTTTGTTATAGAAAAACTGAGACATTTAGAATTGACTTTTGATAATAAAACACTAATAAACCTCAACGTGATGAAACAGAAATGGTGCTTTCTCCCCACTAGCAAAACCAATTCCAACAGCAAATCTTGAAACTCATTACAAAATAAGAAACTTCCTAGAAGAAATTTTAGAATATTTTGTTAAAACATGCCAGTCATAATGCTGACACAATGATTTCTTCTTTAATGATTAAGAACATTTTTTCTTCTTAAAAATGTATATTCTAGTGGTGCATTTTAAAGAAAAAGTCAGATATTCACATATTTAATAATCACTACTGCCAAATTAAATTTAAAACACAATCACATGTTGCAGACATATGGGTTTTTAAAAGATTATCCTAGATCAACACCTACTATTGAATTCTGCCTTGGCTTATGTTAGTTACATGGTAAAATTTTATTGGCTCTATAATTGATTATTTTTTAAATAAAGTTCTTTTGAAAGAGGATAGGAGAGAAAGACAAAAGATTTGCAAAATGGAAAAGGCATTCTGTATTGCAAAAATACTTACCACTCAGAGGTTAACTGCAGAGCGCAATAGCCAGGTCAACCTCTGGAAGGCTCAGGAACACTGAACTAGCTGCTTTGTTGCTTCAGCCAGGGTTTTAACCACCAAGGGTGGGGTTAGGAGTGGGGAAATTTAGGAGGTGGGACCAGAGGAAAGAAATCTTGCCAGAGCTATCTTTTCTGACTAGGGGGGCAATGTTTTTGTATTTAAGAATGTGGATGCTGCATTTTATCTCATTGCATTTATTTTATGTGACATTTGGCTGATAAATATTGCCCCCAAAGACAGCAAGATTTCTTTAGGATTGGGAAACAATACATTTTATGAAGGTTCAAGGCTTGTACATTTAGTTAGGATTTCTTCTATAGTTCATATACTTCCTAAGGCATTTAAGATTCTTGAGACAGGTTTAAAGTAAGAACCAAGAAACTAGTCTTATTTCTCAAAAGTGCTACAGAGATATGCAAACTTCCTCTTGCCAGGTTTTTGGGATTTCTGTTCAAAAGAGCTGTGTGGCATGAACAAGAAAAGATATTGAAAGGTTAGTGGCAGAGCAGGGACATGGTCAAGGGCATTTTGGAGCCACCTGCCTGGTGCCAGTGTGGAACCTGGATTCTAGAAGGCAAGACTGAAATCAGTAGCTCACTCCAGGAGTAATTTCATAGAGAGTGAAGGATGGAGAGGGCCTGAGCAGGGGTGGAAAGCAAGAGGGTGAGTTTAACAGAAAATCATAATAGGAAATGGCAGGTCTTAGAAACTGGGCAGAGGGAAGGGAGGGAATGAATCACTTAATGAATCATTAGGCACACAGACACACGATAGTGTATATAACAACCTTAATTGTTTCTGGTTGCTGACAAAAAATTTTGTTAGTTTAGGTAATGTTAAAATGTCATTCTTTCTCTCAGTGTGACTCTAACAATTTGTATTTTCTTTCATGTGTTGGAACACAAAATTTAAATGACTGGCCCTTTTGTATCTCAGCCACCAACATGCCATCCAGACTGAGGAAGATCTGGAAAATTCAGGGCCACATGAGCCACGGACACAGCCACATTGGCAAACACAGGGAGGCCTAGGTAATGCTGGTGGCTTGGATCATTGCAGGATCAACTTCAACAAATATTATCCAGGTTACTCTGAGAAAGTTGGTATGAGATATTACCACTTAAAGAGGAACCACTGCTTCTGCCCTACTCTCAACCTTGATCAACTGTGGCCCTTGGTCAGTGAACAGATGGGTAAATGCTGCCAAAACCAAGACTGGAGCTGCTCCTACCACTAATGTGGTGCGATCAGGCTACTACAAAGTTCTGGGGAAGGGGAAACTCCCAAAGCAGTGTGTCCTAATGTAGGCCCAATTCTTCAGCAGAAGAGCTGAGGACAAGATGAAGGGTGTTGGCGGGGCCTGTGCTCCGGTAGCTTGAAGCCACATGGAGGGGAGTTCATTTAATGCTCCCAAGGGCTTTGTAAAAAAAAAAATTGAATGACTCATATCACTAAAACTGTTTTATGTTCTCCCTGATTAGACGTGTGTACAGAAGGACTTGTTTATGAAGGTGGGAGATTGTGGCTGAGGACCAATTCCCAGAGAAAAGTGGTCAGGACAAGTATGTGTGACTCCTGACATTGACCAGAATACTTTAGGGTCATTGCCCTTTTCAGACATGATCAGGCACCTTCAGGGTGGTATGGCTGTAGACACATTGCCCTTTTCAAAAAGGACTAAGGAGCCATCAGCCTGTGCCAAGTGGAGCACTTCCTGGAGCAAGTTCTGTTAAGTATTGTTCCTGAGGTTACCCATTCGGCAAATGATTTTTAAAAATTTTGTTTTTGTTTTTTCTCCCTCATCAAGTATAGGGAGAAAATAGCTATAATCTTTCATTATAATTGTATATTTATAAATTTTTCCCTGCCTTTGTGTATTTGGCTGCTAAAGTAGACATTTTAAAATATATTTTATTTATTTATTTATTTTTCCATTGCAGTTGACATACAATATGACATTAGTTTCAAACTGTGTACAACACAGTTATTAGACATTTATGTACCTTACTAAGTACAATGAGTCTAGTAACCCTCTGTTATCACACTAAGCAAATGTTTATCAACACAGTATGGCATAGTGGTGTCGTTGTGGCCTCTTCAGTTGGAATTAGTGAGTGACCTCGGACTAATTAGTTGCTACCTGTGTGTTTCAAGTTCTTCATAAGAGTGTTGTCCAGGTTGAAAAGTGAACTGTCCTAGTTCAATCTATAAATATATAACAAGTACTCAGCAAATGTCAATGTTCATTTTTGTCCCCCGAGTTACGGAAGTGGAAAGAAATTGAAGAAGTAGAATGTGCAGCTTGTCACATAGGATGTGGACAGTGAGGGACAGGAAAGAATGAAACGTTTTCCAGATTTCCAGCCCAGGACGTTGCTTGACAGTTGCATATCACTTACAGTTCTTTCTGACTCAAGTCAATGTTAAGCAAAAATGGGTTTTATTGCCTCATGTCTAAAAAATCCTGGGTACAAACAGCTTGAAGACCAGTTTGCTCCAGGACTCAGCCCAGTGATCAGGGTCCAGGTTTCTCCTTCTCTTGGCTCCACTCTCCTTCATGCTGAGTTGTTCCTTTTCTGACTTCATGTGCCCTGTAGTGGTTGCCAACAGCTCCCAGGTTCTCCTCCTCGATTCTGGGGCAAGAGAAAAAACTAAGAATAATTAACACCCATATTTGCTTACTACTGCTCTAAATTTTTACACTTGTAATTCTCACAAGGATGAGGTAGGTAGGAAAACTGAGGCATATTAAGTAACTAGCCCAAAGTAACCAATAAGAGACAGAGCCAGCATTTTTGCTCAGGCAGTCTGGTTTCATGTCTGTGCTCTGATGTGCCTCTTCTGAAAGAGCTACCATCTTTTTGAGTCCAGTTGCATTGTATTTGTTCTGTTTGAGTCCATAAGGCTAGAATGTGATTTCTAATTGACCAGGCTTCAGTCCCATGTTTACCTGAAGAAGACCCGGGAAAATGCCACCCATAGCTCCTGGGCTGGGCTTGGGGGTGTGGTGGAGAAGAGGGGATGACCTAGCAGAAGTATATCTAGATGCCCTCTTCAGAACAAATAGCAAAACAAGTTTCCCATCACAATTAAGATGGAAAATAAAAGAAAAAGTTTCAGAGACAAAATGATAAACTCAGTGTTAGAAAGCTAAGGTTTAAAATGTTAGAAAAACATTAATGTGAAGGTGTGGCTCATTAGACATATCGATTAGTACTTAAAACAAGATGACAACCAAAGGGCAAGAATAAAGTGATTGGTAAAGAAATATCGAGCAAATGAAAAACAAGTGAAAGCAGGTGTGGTAACATTACTATCAGACAAGATGGAAATGTGGGCTAAAGGCAGGCACTTCAAGTTTAAGGAACATCCTTATATAAAAGGCACAGATAATCATTAAGAAGACATAACAGTTATAAAGTGGACATCAAAAAATGTCTACTTTAGCTGTTGTGGCTCAGTGGATTGAGTGCCGGCCTGAGAACCACAGGGATGCTGGTTTGATTCCCCATCAGGACACATGCCTGGGTTTTGGGCCAGGTGCTCAGTAGGGGGCATGTGAGAGGCAACCACACATTGATGTTTCTCTCCCTCTCTTTCTCCTTCCTTTCCCTCTGCTTAAAAATAAATAAATAAAATATATTTTAAAATGTCTACTTTAGCAGCCAAATACACATAGGCAGGGAAAAATTTATAAATATACAATTATAATGAAAGATTTCAAAATACCACTTCACAATTAGCCAGAATTAAAAGCCAAAAACCATTAATTGTGCTGTGCACTTTAAACTGATACACTGATTGTAGGACAATTATATCTCAATAAAACCAGGGGGAAAATCTTGCAGACCAAAAAATAATACGAAAGTTATACAAGTCAAAACATTATTCAGTTGAACTGAATAACATAATGAAATAACTTTATACAGTACATATAAGGACCTGTATGACCCACAAATAAAGAAAATATTTTTTCATAAAAATGAAAAATTATAAATACATGATAAAAGGTGATCTAAAACCCATAAATAGTTAGAAATTAAGAAATGAACTCCTATGTAAATCTTGGATCAAAGAGGCAATAAAAGGGAACTCATAGTTCTCATGAAACCAATGAAAAGGAAACCACATGTTATTGAGACAGACAGGCCCCTGAAAGTGGAACTAAAAGTAATATTTAGAGCTCTAAGAGAAACCAAAAATTAAAGAAACTAAACATTAATCTTAAAACATTTTTTAAAAATCAGGAAATTGAAACCAATAGAGGTAAAAGTTTAAACTAATGATATAGAAAAATAACAGAAAGGATGAAAATAATAAATAAGTCAGGTGGTGAGGGACAAATACCACATGATCTCACCTATAAGTGGAGCCTAATCAACAAAAGAAAAATCGAGCAAAATATCATCAGAGACATTGAAATTAAGAACAATCTGACAGTACCCAAAGGGGAGGGGGGAGGAAATAATTCGGGGAAGGGTTTGAGGAACATTTATAAAGGACACATGGACAAAACCAAGAGGTGGGGGTGGAAGCAAGGGAGGAAGGTGGGTCTGGCTGGGGTCAGGGGGAGTGGTGGGGGTAAATGCAGACAATTGTACTTGAACAACAATAAAATAATAAAAAAAGAAAATAGTAAAAAAGATAAGTCAAAATCTAGTGAAAATAACTTCAAAAGTTTATTGAATAGACTAATAAACTATATATATTTATATAAAATACATGATTTAAAATGTTGAAGAGGGAAAAAATAAAAAATAAAGGTTAGGAATGAGAAAAGAATCCTAATCTCATGCATGTGAGAAAAGTTTTATGAGACTTACTATAAAAACTCTACAGCAATGACTATGAAAACCTACAGGAAATGTATATATTTTCTGGCAAAATACAAACTATTAAAAAAGACCCAAGAAGCCCTGACTAGTGTGACTCAGTGGATTGAATGCTACCCTGCAAACCAAAGGGTCACAGGTTCAATTTCCAGTCCAGGCATGTGCCTGGGTTGTGGACCTGGTCCTCAGGCTGGGGCACACAAGAGGCAACCACACGCTGATGTTTCTTTCCCTCTCTTCCTCCCTTCCTCTCACTAAAAATAAATAAATAAGATCTTTTTTAAAAAAATAAAAAGACCCAAGAAGAGAGGGAAAATATTAATAGATCAATGATAAGGTGATTGTATGTTAAAAATCAGAAGACTCTAAAGCCAAATGACCCGAAGCTGAATTTTAGTTTACCTCTAAAGATCTGATATTTCCAATGTTAAGTTATTTAAACCCTTGCTATCTAAAGTGTGTCTACAGACTGATAGCATCAGCCTCACCTGGGAGCTGGTTAGAAACACAGGTTTAGCTACTTCAAGCCATAGAAAAATCTTCTAAATTTATGTTTTCAAGCCAATATAATTTTAATGCAAAAATTTAAGAAAAAATTTTCAGATGACTTGTAATTTTTAATTACAATTATAATTATAGATTAACCTCACTTCTGATTTAGAGAGAAAAATTATAAATAAAATATTAGCTTATAGAACCTTCATTTTATCAAAACAATGAAAAACAATAAGCAAGATTTATTCCAAAACTGTAAGAATGGTTCAATATTCATTAACATAATCCTTTACATTGATAAAATAAGGAAAATATCAGTAGGTGTTCAAACAACACTAAAATCCAGCAGCTACTATTCTAAAATAATTCTAAGCATAGATATAACAGCAAACTATTTAAATGGCAAAAGACTACTTAAAAGACCAAAAACCAATAGAAAATATAATTTTTTATGATACAGTATAGTAACAATTTATTAATGATACAATATCTTTTTTTTATTCTTGTATTGTTATTTATTTATTTATTTAAATTTATTGAGTTATTTTTCAAGTACAGTTTTCTTTTGTCAATTTCTACCATCTCAACCCCCCCCATCCCGTCTCCCCACCTCCCTCCCATCCCCTCCCTCCCCACAGACCTCATCCCTGTGTCTTTCATACTTGTTCTTCAAAATCCCTCCTCATTTTCCCCTTAAATTCCCTTCCCTCTCCTCTCTGGTGGCTGCCCACTTGTTCTCTATTTTAGTGTCTTTGTTTTTATTCTATTTGCTTGTTTATTTTGTTATTTAGCTTCCTGTTAAAGGTGAGATCATATGGTATTTGTCCTTCAATGCCTGGCCTATTTCACTCAGCATAATGCTTTCCAGTTCCATCCATGTTGTTGCAAAGGGTAGGAGCTCCTTCTTTCTCTCTGCTGCATAGAATTCCATTGTGTATATGTACCACAATTTTTTGATCCATTTATTAATGATACAATATCTTAATGATACATTGTCCTCTGATACTTGGATACTATATAATAACAATGAAATAAAAATAGCAATGAACAAAGACTGAGTGCTACTAATATGTTAGGTACTATTTATTTTTTTTTAAAGATTTTATTCATTTATTTTTAGAGGGGATGGGAAGGAGAGAGGGAGAGAAATCAATGTATGGTTGCCTTTCATGTGTCCCCCACTGGGAATGGCCTGCAACCCAGGCATGTGCCCTGACTGGGAATTGAACCGCGATCATCTGGTTTGTAGGTCCGTGTTCAATCCACTGAGCTACACCAGCCAGGGCCATTAGGTACTATTTAAAGTGGGGTTTTTTTTGATTTCTCAACAAAAACATTTCAGGCCAGAAGGGACTGGCATGAAATATTTTATTTATTTCTTATTGATTATGCCATTACATTTGTTCTATTTCCCCCTCTTTATCCCCCTCCACCCTGCACACCCCTCCCCCACCATCCCCTCCCCTTTAGTTCATGAACACGTGTCTCAAATTCTTTAGATTCTGTATTTCCCCTACTATTCTTACCCTCCCCCTATCTATTTTCTACCTACCATCCATGCTACTTATTTTCTGTACCTTCTCCCCACCTTCTCTTCCTCCCGCTCCCCTGTTGCTAACCCTCCATGTGATCTTCATTTCTATGGTTCACTCCTGATCTAGCTGTCCATTTAGTTTGCTTTTGTTTTAGGTGTGGTTGTTGATAATTGTGAGTTTGCTGTCCTTTCACTATTCATCTTTTTTATCTTCTTTTTCTTAGGTAAGTCCCTTTAACATTTCATATAATAAAGGCTTGGTGATGATGAACTCCTTGAATTTGGTCTTATCTGAGAAGCACTTTATCTGTCCTTCCATTCTAAATGAAATATTTAAAGTGTTTTAATTAATACTCAAGAAAACCTCCAAAAGTAGACACTATTACAATGATGGCTTGGTGATTGAAAAAACATAGCAGTTTGTTTGTGATATAAGTGAGTGATATAAGACATTGATTAAGATATACCATATTCAAAGCTTTTTTCCACTATGTTGAACTTTAGTCTAATGGAATAAAATAATACGTTTACATTTCAACACATTTAAACATGATATTCAATGGAATTATCTTAAATTGGAAGTCACTGAATAGAAAACACAAAATTCAAACCTAAGGTTTTGGGTTTTTCTATCAATATGAAATGTTCAATAATGAGGGTTATCTATTCTCTTTGCACAGCTATTTAAATTTTTTCTGTTTTATTTATGTTAATAATTAGAGTCATAAAAGCTATATTGTTATTAGTTCTGCTTATTTACTTTAGAAAAATTCACTTTTAGTAAAAATATAAAGTAGTACAAAAATTTCATTTAACCTTTTTTCCCACATTTTTTTATTGTTGTTCAAGTACAGTTGTCTCCATTTCCTGCCACCCCATTCCAGCCATCCCCATTTCCCACCTTTGATCTTACCCTACTTTGGCTTGGTTCATGTGTCCTTTATACCTGTTTCTAAAAACCCTTCCCCCTTTTCCCTTTATTATCTTTTCCCACCTCCCCTTTGGTTACTGTCAGATTGTTCTTAATTTCAATGTCTCCAGTTATATTTTGCTTGCTTGTTTGTTTTGTTGATTAGGTTCCACTTATAGGTGAAATTATATGGTATTTGTCTTTCACTGCCTGACTTATTTCACTTAGCATAATGCTCTACAGTTCCATCCATTCTATTACAAAGGGTAGGAACTCCTTCTTTCTTTTTGTTGTGTAGTGTTCCATCATGTAAATGTAACATATTTTTTTGATCCACTCATTTACTGAAGGGCACTTAGGTTGCTTCCAACTCTTGGCTATTGTAAATTATGCTGCTATGAACATTGGGGTGCATAGGTTCTTTTGGATTGGTGTTTTAGGATTCTTAGGGTGTAATCCCAGTACTGAGATTGCTGGATCAAAAGGCAGGTCGATTTTTAGTTTTCTGAGGAAATTCCATACTGTTTTCCACAGTGGTTGTACCAGTCTGCATTCCCACCAACAGTGTACTAGGACTCCCTTTTCTTCACAAGCTCGCCAGCAGTTGTTCATTGATTTTATCTTGATGGCCATTCTGACCTGTGTGAAGTAGTATTGCATTGTGTGTTTTTTTAAATATTTTCTTTATTTATTTTTCGAGAGAGGGGAAGGGAAGGAGAAAGAGTAGGAGAGAAACATCAATGTGTGGTTGCCTCTCACGTGTCCCCTGCTGGGAACTGGCCTGCAACCCAGGCATGTGCCCTGACTGGGACTCCAACCGCAATACTCTGGTTCGCAGGCCTGTGCTTAATCCACTGAGCTACACCAGCCAGGGCTTGCATTGTGGTTTTAATATGCATCTCTCTCTGATGGCCAGTGATGTTGAGCATCTTTTCATATATCTCTGGGCCCTCTGTATGTCTTCTTTGGAGAAATATCTGTTCCAGTCATTTGCTCATTTTTTATGATGAGCAAAGTAATTTTTTTATGATGAGTAATTTTTTACAATGCTTTGTATTTTTGTGGTATCAGTTGTAATCTCTCTTCTTTCACTTCTGATTGTGTTTATCTGGGTCCTCTCCTCTTTTCTTGATGAGCCTGCTTAAAGCCTTGCCGATTTTGCTTATCTTTTCAAAGAACAAGCTCCTGGGTTTATTGATCCTCAGAATTCTTCTTTTAGTCTCTATGTTGTTTAATTCTGCTGTGATCTTGGTTATTTCCTTCCTTGTACTTGCTTTGGGCTTTGCTTGTTGTTGTTCCTCCAGTTATTGTAGATGTAAGGTTAGGTTGTTTATTTGAAATGTTTCTATCTTTTTTAGATAGGCCTGTAGCACTAAGATTTTCCTCTCAGAACTGCTTCTTTTACTGTGCCTATAGGTTTTGGACTGTTGTGAGTTCATTTTAATTTGTTTCCAGAAACTTTTTGATTTCTTCCTTGATCTAATTATTAACCCATTCATTGTTTAATATCATGTTATTCAATCTCCATGAATTTGAGTGTGTTTGTTTTTCGTTTTCCTTGAGATTGGTTTCTAGTTTCAGGCCCTTGTGGTAGGAGAAAATTCTTGATATGATCTCAATTTTCTTGAATTTGTTGAGGCTTGTTTTGTGTCCTATCATGTGGTCTATCTTTGAAAATGTTCCATGTGCATTTGAAAAGAATGTATGTTTTGCTTCTTTGGAATGAAAGGCTCTCTATATATCAGTTAAGTCCATTTGATCTAGGTCATTGTTCAATACCACAATATCTTTATTAATATTTTGTTTGGAAGATGTCACAATATCCTTGTTGATATTTTGTTTGGAAGATCTATCTATTTTTGATAGTGGAATATTAAAATCCACTACTATAATTTTGTTGTTGTCAATATCTTTCTTGAAGTTCTCCAAGGTTTTCTTTATATATTTGGGTGCTTTGATGTTGGGCACATATATATTTACAATGTTTATGTCTTCTTGATGGATTGTTCCCTTGAGTATTGTGAAGTGACCTTCTGGGTCTCTTTTTATGGCCTTTATTTTGAAAGTCTATTTTGTCTGATATGAGTATTGCTATCCTGGCTCTTCTGTCCTATCCATTTGATTGGAATATTTGTTTCCAGCCCTTTACTTTCAGTCTGTGGAGGTCTTTTGTTCTCAGGTGGGTCTCTTGTAGGCAGCATATGTGTGGGTCTTGCTTTCTTATCCATGCAGCTATTCTGTGTCTTTTGATTGGAGCATTTAATCCATTTACATTTAAGGTTATTATTGATAGGTACTTATTGATTGCCATTTTGCTTCCTTCTTACCTGTGTTCCTCTCTCTTTCACTCTTTTTCTTTCTTTTCTTAAGACAGTTCCTTTAGCTGTGCTAGTTTGGTGGAGGTGTATTCTTTTAGACATCATTTGTCTGGGTAACCCATTATTTCACCTTCCTTCATAAGTGAGAACCTTGCTGCATGGAGTAGTCTTGGTTGCAGGCCTCTGGTTTTCATTACTTGGTATATTCCTTGTCATTCCTTTCTGGCTTATAGCATTTCCATTGAGAAGTCAGCTGCTAGTCTTATTGGGGCTCTCTTGTATATTACTTCCTGTTTCTCCCTTGCTACCTTTAAGATTATCTCTTTGTCTTGGAATTTTGCCATTTTAATTATGATGTGTCTTGGGTTGGGCATCTTTGGATTCCTCTTGATTGGGACCCTCTGTGCTTCCTATATTTGTGTGACTTTTTCTCTCATCAAATTAGAAAAGTTTTCCATCATTACTTTTTCAAACAGATTTTCTACTCATTCCTCTCCTCCTTTTGGTATCCCTGTTATATGGATATTATTACATTTCATGTTGTCCTGCAGTTCCCTTAACCCCTTTTTGTTCTTTTTTAGTATTTTTTCCTTTTCTTGCTCTTTCTGGGAGTTTTGTATACCTTGTCCTCCACCTCACTGATTCAATTCTCTTCTTCATTGAGCCTGATTTTGATTCCTTCTGTTGTGTTATTTAATTCAAAGATTGTATTCTTCATTTCCTCTTGATTCTTGTTGATAGTTTCTATTTCCTTTCATGTTGATGTAGTTTGCAGCAAGTTCCTCATAGATTCCCTGTAGTTTGTGGTAATTCTCTGTGAGCTCACTAAGCTTCCTCATAGCTATTGTTCTGAAGGCAATATCTGATAGTTGCTTTGCCTCTATTTCATTTAGCATTCTTTCTGAGGATTCCCACTTTCCTTTTGTTTGAGATTTGTTTCTTTGTCTTCACATTGTTTGCAAGACTCTTCTTGTTAGTCTCTGTTTCTTAAATTGATCTGTTCTGACTCCCTGAATTTATGGTATGAACTTCTATGGTAGAAGACCTGTGAAATTCAGTGGTGCAGTCTCCTTGATCTCCTGAACTTACTGCTCTTGGGATACTATTTGTGTTGGCTCTGTGTTTGTTTTTTGGGTTTGATCGTTGTTGGGTCTTTCTTTGGTGGGTCCTTTCCTCCAGCTGGTTGACTGAGGGTCACTCCATCTACCACATCTTGTATGCTATTGTACAGGTGCTGCCAGAAGAAAACCACAAAGCCCAGGTAACAAACCCACATTCACAAAAATATCTCCACCTGCCCTACAATCTCAGCATCAACAGCAAATGAATTACTATTAATAAGGATGTAAAGAGATTAAAACTATTATAAGAAAGGAAAGAAATAAACTATAGTATAAGTTCTAGTGACTTAATATGCACAAACTTGATGGATAAGAAATGAATGTTAAGCTATACAAGAAAGAAAATATTGTTAATCATGGAGAAAGACCACAGTGGATTTCATCTCAGTAGCCTCTAGTATTTACTACTATTTTTCCTTTCTGGATCTGCCTCCAGTGACGTCAGATATTAACCCCATCTGACCTTAGGCAACCTGCTCTGAGACTTCCATGGATCTACTGTCTATGGTAGTTTCCTTCAGTTGTTAATCTGGTCACTCTGCACTCAGCAGCCAGGCATAAGCACCACAAAGCCAGGGAAGAGTCTCTCTTGGTGGAGGGGCTGTTGTTTCCCCTCAGGCTGCTGCCCCTTGAAGGGGAGTGGTCTGCCTGAGCATGATGGCTGCTGCTGTATGGGGGATGACTCAATACTGTGATCCCAGTGGCTACTCTCTCAGCTCTTTCCCTAAATCTTTCATCCCCAGTCTCTCCTCAGGCATTTCTAACTCACTCTGCTCCTGCTTTTGCTAGAACCCTGGGTAAGTGACAACAAATGAAAATTTGTGTGTTGGCCCTTTAAATGGCTCTTTGTGTCTTCTGCTGTCTGTCTCTGCAACCTTGCTGCTTTTCATTGCTGGTTGTTATCTGTGTACTTTTTGGGCTCTGGTGCTCTTGGCTGGGGATCCTAGTTCAGGGTTTAGACCCCATTCTATTGGGGTCTAAATGCAGGGTGATCCAACCAGCCACTGAATTATCCCTCTGGTGCTACTGCCTGTGGATGCCCTGCTAGCATTCTCAAGTCTCCACTGCACTCCTTACCAGACAGATTGTGCTGAAGCCAATTCTTCTGTCTGTTTAATGTTATAAGGCTTCTCTCTCACAATTGTTCAGTAGTTGCTTCTGGGTAACTTCTCCACAATTTAGTTGTAATTCCAGATTGGTCATGGAAAGAGGTTAGTGTGGCTTCCATTTACTCCTCTATCATCTTGCTGAGCTCTTAGTAAATATAATTTTAAGGGAATGTAATAATGATACTGTAAACAGTCAAAGAGGGCCAAGAAGTCTCCGTCATTGGCCAAGATGGCACAGGAAGAGATTCATACACTGAGTACACTAAAGGTTAGAAATGGATAAGGCCTGAGAGCTCCAAAAGCTAGCAGGATGATCAGATAGAGAATGAAAACCCACTCCTCTCTATCTCTATAAGAACCAAATGCTTAAGCAGGAAGGCAACGTGGTCTTTGTAATGGGAGTCCATCATTCTCCCAGGTCCTGACGCCTGAATAAAAATCTTTTTCCTTTTGTACCAGCATCTGTCTCATAAGTTTGGCTTTTGCTGCCATAGGCAGCTGAACTGACTTTGTTTGGATTTAGGTTTTGGCCAGCCAGCCTGGAGGGCATGGGCCTTGGTAAGTCCCGGAGGACCTGGGCTCATGTCCCAGATGCCACCCCCGGGAGTAGGCTGGTGAAAGGAAACAGGTTTCTGGGGAATGGATAAACCCCAAAACTGGATGACTTGAACCAGTATGGAGACTGGGGGTTCTCCATCCCTGCTTCTTGGGCTCTTGGCACTGAAAGCTGCCAGAAAAGCTTTGATTAGCCAGCAATGTGAAATTAATAGGAAGTACACTGCTTACTTCTGAAAACTGCTGCAGCCCAAATGTTCATCAGTGAATGAGTGGATCAAACAAATATGGGACGTTTACACCATGGAATACTACTCAGCTATAAAAAAGAAGAAAATTTTACCCCTTGTGACAGTATAAATAGACCTGGAGAACATTATGGTAATGAAATAAGCCAATAAGAGGAAGACAAATTCCATATGGTTTCACTCATATGTGGCATCTAATGAACAAACTGAACTAAGAGGGGAGGTTAGCAAGTAGAGGGACTGAGCAAAAAGGCAAAAGGAGTCATGGACATGAACAACAGTGTGGTGATTGCTGGGGAGGGGGTGTAAAGGGTCTAAATGATAATTGAAAAATAGAATAAATATTAAATTAAAAATAAAATAAAATAATGAAAATTGCTGCAGCTAAAAGATCATGAACAGCTGCTGGTGAAATCTTGATGAGCTGGCCATCTCTCCCTGACATTTGGGCTTTGTGTCACTTGACCATCATGCCATCAGGGTCTAGTCAGGACTGCTTGCAATATTGGCTGGCAAGAGTTAAGATGCTAAGACTTGTTTGTGAGCACTTGTTTGAAATAATGAAATTATGGATCCAAGTTTTGTTTATATGTTCCCACTTTGGGGTCTTGCTATGGCTATCATTTTGTACTTTCATGCCATCATGGGTTGTTCTGTTTTGACTCCTAAAGGGAGCCCAGTGGGCCAAATTTTAGCAGATTGGTCCATATACAGCCATAATCCAATGACTAAAAAGGAATTGTTTTTCTATTGTGACACTGTTTGGCCTATATATACTTCAGACTATGGGGAGAACATCACCCCTAAATGGTTCGATATGTTACTGCACCATCATTGGAAGTGTTTTGCCAGTGGTCAGGGATATGGGACAAAATCCCTTATGTCCAGGCACTTATGTCTTTATATAATAAGGATTTGGCAAAGAAAGGGAATAAGTTAATGGTGCAGAGAAGGGAATTGGCTTTAAAACCCCTCCCTGATAGACACAGGAAGCAAAGGAAAATGAGATGAGTCTCTTTAATGCCCTGAACTCTAATTCCTTTAATTCCTGCCTCTCTAATCCTGGGAATCCCAGGATTAGCAGCAGGAAGACTCCCCCTCCCCCACTATCCCTGCTTCTAGATACCCCTGAAATAAGGCCCACAAAGGCAACAGTCACACTCCTGTGTGATAAAAGAATGCTATTCCCCACCAAAGACCCCCAGAGGACACCCAGTTTGGCCAGGGAGCATTCCTATCCAAAGTGGGATGTTTTACCATCCAAACTGGGCAGCAATACATAACTAACCAGGGAATAAGCTGCAGCATCAGTTACTGGAGTGTCCTGACAGTTGAAGGAACAGGCCTTCCTTAGATCTCTTAAATGCCAGTTTAGGGATCAAGGACTTACATATGTTTTTTTTTTCTCCCAGTGGGGATCACCCCACTGTTGCTCTGAGATTTACTTTGTTAATTTACTTTGTATGGATAACCTGAGAAGCACCAATTATGTTTGGGGATTCTGCTGGAGCATGCTCTCCAGCTGCTCCTGGCTTGCCTGAAGGGACCTGGGGTAGACTCTTCCTATCCAAGATCTGTTAGCAGGTTGATCAGGCCATTTGGGCTGACAGAACCCCAGGTGGGGTGGTTGACATTCAACCCATAAAAATTAAACTGGATTGCATGACAGAAGAATGGCTTTCACGTCTCTGGGCAGTGGCAGCTGCCTGGGACGTCTTGCTGGGGGTGCAGATGTTCATTCTGTAGTGTTTGTATCATTCCTGGTCCTGTTGAAATGGGGAAGAGAGTATTGGCTGGTGGCAAGGCACATGGGAAAATGTAAGGCCACTTTTTTGGGATAGCCTAAGTGTTGCCTTGCAGACCATCATTGCCTTGAACCCGGCCACCCTGCTCCTGGACTCAGGTTGAGGCTTGGACCTTTGGCACATTTACTTGGAAATCAATGACGGGGTTTGTTCCAGTGGACCAGATCTGTTGGGTCAGTGTTTGGTGGAGCCTGGCTTGGAATTGTATGCACATGTGGGCAGCTACAAGGAGGGTGGTCAGTGCAGGGCTGTGTACACAGCAGTCACCATGGATGGGGTGATGGAGGCCTTGGCCCTTGCAGTAGGATCCTTGGCACAAGGGCCTGGTCTGGTGGCCCTCACTGGAGACTTAGGATTGTCCCAGGGAGAGAGTGATGGCATCTACACTGAATCCAGGTGTGCTTTCATAGTAGTCCACACCCATGGAGTATGGCAGGGAGGAAGGGCTATTGAACTTAGGGAGTGAGGGTGTTGAGCATGCAAAGGGAATTTTGGGGTTGCTGGGTGCAGGAAATCTACTGAACTGGATTGCTATGGTATGCTTACCTGTATATTGGAGAGGCAGTTCCCACGATGGCTGAACTTTGAGGAGGTGTTGGGGTGGGCCACCTGGGGGCTGCCACTTCTCTGGGCTTTAATTCCCCACCTGGACTTGCCAGAATTTCACTTCCAAAATATCCTAGAATATAGAACAAGCACTACCAATTCAATGGAAACTACATGCATCTTGGAGACCTTAGCCTATGGGGAAGACTGAGAAAGTGAACCACAAAATAAAGAGGACCCTGGCAAAAAATATGCCAGGGAACACATTTGAAGTAGGACTAGGTACTCTCTCTTCCTCCGCTCTGGTAACGCCCCTGAAGTGGGCTTACATTAAGCCCTTTTAAAATAGTTTGTGGAAGCTAAAGAATAAAACAAACAAGCAAACAGAACAAAAACAAAGACACTGAAATAGAGAACAAGTGGGCAGCGACCAGAGGGGAGAGGGAAGGGAACTTAAGGGGAAAAAGGGGGAGGGATTTTGAGGAACAAGTATGAGGGACGCAGAGATGAGGACTGGGGGGGGGGATGGGAGGGAGGGGGGAGACCGGGCAGGGGGGTGGGGTGGGATGGGAGAAATAGATAAAAAAAAATGTACATGAAAAGTAACTAAATAAAATTTAATATTAAAAAAATAGTTTGTGGGTGACCCTTCCATGTTTCTGTTTTAGATAGACTTAGAACACGAATCAAAAATCAAACAGTACATACAACATTTAGGGCAAACACTAACAACTTTGCACAAACTTGATCATTATAGGTCTGTCTACCCATCTGTTCCAGCCCTGATGCTCATTCCAGTCTTAATAAGGACTTGGAAGACTCAAGGTCCTGAACACCAGTTAGCCGAACAATGGACTGGTACCTATGATGCCCTGCTGACAGCACACTCTTCCCTGAAGCTCACAGAAATTGAGTCTTGGATCCACCACACATGAATAGTGAGCACCACCTGAGCAAGACTCAGATCTTGCTGCTGTTGATACTTCAAAGGAAAGCTGCATCTGCAGTCCTGAAAGAGATTTAAATTCCCCTTTAAAAAAGATTCAATTTATTTATTTTTAGGGAGAGGAAAGGAGGGAGAAAGAAAAGGAGAGTAACATCAATGTGAGAGAGAAACATAAATCAGTTGCTTCTTGTACACATCCAGACTGAGGACGGAACCTGCCACCCAGGCATGTGTCCTGACTGGGAATCAAAGTGGTGAACTTTCACTTTGTGAGATGTTGCCCAATCAGCTGGGCCACATTGGTCAGTCTTTAAACTGTTCCTTTCTTTCGGAAAGGAACAACGCCTCCCAAAAGTTTCCCAAAGGGAGCCCAAAGGACTCCCAAAGACTTTGGAAGTCCACCTGCAACACCATCTGTTGAAACATGAAGGAGTCTACTAGCTTCACTTGTTCAGCAGTGCCATACTTGAGACACCATATATTCTGTCTTTCAAAGACAGAATCCTTCTTCCTAGCATAAAGGATTTCCTCTGTTCTTGACCCCCTTCTTTTAATAGAGAGCAGGAATCTCTGGACCCTGGGATAGATAGGTAAGACTACTTCCTTTGACAGCAAGAAGAATGAACAGAAGATGAGTCCTCCATCCTTTTATCCTTGTAAGATTACAAGGGTCCAGAATTTACAAGGGCAGGAGGTGGAATTGATACTGTAGATAGTCAGGGAGTGTCCCCTATTGGACACGATGGTACAGGGGGAGGTTCTTACATTGAGCATGCCAAAGGCTAGAAAGATAAATGGATAGGGCCCAAGCATACCAAAAGCTAGTAGGATGATTGGGTGGAGAAAGAAAGCCCTCCCCTACTTATTCCTGTAAGGACCACGGCTTGAGTAGGAAGGCAAGATGGTCTTTGGGACTGAAGTCCACCATTCTCACAGGTCCCAGCACTTGAATAAAAACCTCTTTCCTTTTGCATCAGCATCTGCTTCATGATTTTGGCTTTTGCTGCCACAGGCAGCTGAACCTACTTTGCTTGAGTTCAATAAGGTGGACTGATTCTAAATAAATATACAGAAATCAATATTTTTTTTATTTGTCTTGGCTGATGTGGCGCAATAGATTGAGTGCTGGCATGCAAACTGAAAGGTTGCTTGTTCGATTCTTGGTCAGAGTACGTATCTGGGTTGCAAGCAAGGTCTCCAGTTGGGGGGGTGCAAGAAGCAACCGATTGATGTATTTCTTGCATATTGATGTTTCTCTCCTTTTCTTCCTCCTCCTTTCCCCTCTATCTCAAAATAAATAATCTTTTTTAAACACATTTTTATTAAATATTTTATTGTTATTCTTTTAGTTGTCCCAATTTCTCTCCCTTTGCCCTCCTCTGTCCAGCCCGCTTCCCACTCCCAGTCATTCCCCACACTGTGGTCCATGTCCATGGGACATTCATACATGTTCCTTGCCTAGAACCTTCCCCTTCTTTTCACCCTATTCCCCTCCTCCCAATTCCTCTCTAGTTCCTGTCAGTCTGTTACTTGTTTCCATGCCTCTGGTTGTATTTTGTTTGCTAGTTTATTTTGTTCATTAGTTTCTTCTTCTTTTTTTTTTTTCATTAGTTTCTTCTTATAGGTGAGATCATATGGTATTTGCCTTTCACTGACTGGCTTATTTCACTTAGCATAATATTCTTCAGTTCCACCCATTCTGTTGCAAAGGGCAGAAATTCCTTTCTTTCTTCTGCTGTGTAGTATTCCATTGTGTAAATGTACCATAGTTTTAAAAAAATTTTTATTTAATTATTGTTTAAGTACAGTTTTCTGTCTTTTACTCCATAGTTTTTGATCCACTCATTTACTGATGGGCGGTTAGGCTGTTTCCAGCACTTGGCTACTATTGTAAGTAGAACTGCTGTGAACATAGGGGTGCATAAGTTCTTTTGAATTGGTGTTTTGGGATTCTTAGGCTATATTCCCAGCAGTGGAATCACTAAGTCAAAAGGCAGCTTTGTTTTTATTATTTATTTATTTTTATTGTTGTCCAGTTATAGCTGTCCTCCCTTACCCCCTCATTACTCTCCCCTGCCCTGCCCACCCCCTCTCCTACATTCAATCCTCCTCCCTGTGGTCCTTGTCCATGGGTCCTTTATACATGTTCCTTGACTTGACCCTTCCCCTTCTTACAAATAAACAAAAAAGATCTTTTTAAAATAGCTTTATTCCTGTTCTACTAAGAGCCAACTAAAAATAAATGTGGGGTCATATTTTTCCATGCATAATCATGACAAAAACTATAGCCCTAGCTGGTGTAGCTCAATTGATTGAGAACAAGCCTGTGAACCAAATGATTGTGGTTCGATTCCCAGTCAGAGCACATGCCTAGGTTGCAAGCCAGTTCCCAGCAGGGGACGCATGAGAGGCAACCATACATTGATATTTCTCTCCCTCTCTCCCTCCCTTCCCCTCTAAAGATAAATAAATAAAATCTTTTTACAAATCATGAAAAAAACTATAAATTACTTGGGAATAATTAACAAAATAATAGAAAATATAGGGGACAAAAATAATAGAAAATATAGGGGGACGTCTCTTACTGTCTTGTTAAAACACACAAAAATTTTCAATTGCTGGAAAAGTCAGCCATATTTTTGTATGAAAAATCTTATATCATAAAAAAGTCAATTCTCCTAAAATTGATTTCATATAGTTTTCATTAGAATGAAAACAAGATTCTCACCCCCTTTTCAATTGGACAAAATAATCATACAGTTCACTGGGGAAAATAAATGTCCAATATTAGGTTAAGAAAACTATGAGAAATACAAACAAGAGGAGACTTGCCTTCTCAGATAATTGGAAACTAAAGCTACAGTAATCTGAGATTTTGGCAGAACAGTATTATTAGAATTAATGCAAGAAACTTTAAAAGCAAAACTAGTGTTTGCAGAAGAGCTATTTTATTAAGGTGACATTATTGGGGTGTACCCAGCAGCTAATGTGAAAAATGACTGTGAGTTGAAGGTGGGTCCTAAGAGGTAAGTCTAAGAGTTTTCTGCTAGGGTCATGAGCAAGGAAATGAGTCACTAAGGAAGAGAGAATGATATTTTAAAGACTTAAAATTGGAGGCCTGAAGTCAGTCCAGTGGGTTTGCCATTTAATGACTCTGAACCTTGTACCCTCAATTACACAAAGGGCTAGTAATGCCTGTTCTTCCCCCTATAGAGCATCACCACAATGTGAGGTATATGGAAGTGGTTGTAAACCAATAAGCAATCTGCAAATCAAGGGTGCTGGAGAGATGAAGCTGTCTGAGACTGATTGTTGGGGTTTTGGCCTCACCTCTTCACCTAGCCCACAGGCATCTACTCATCCTTCAGATCTCAGGCCCAAGTGGCCTCCCGATCTCCCCATGGCCCAGTGCCCCTGTCACAGATTGTCATTGCAAGTCCACATGTGCTACTCTGATGATTTGATCCATACCATGTCTCCACTTTCAGAGCACTTCAAGGGAGTGGGCTCCACATCCATTTTATTTCCTTCTGGGAGTGCAGTAACAGGCACATTGCTGTCTCTCCAGAAACATTCATTGAACAAATAGAGAAGAAAAGCAAGTGGGAAAAGCAGGAAGGATAGAGTCAGAGCTAGAAGAAGAAAAACAGAGAGCCACAGCTGGAGAGAAAGCAACAGAAGATTTTTCTTAAAGAAGGTGAGGTCAGTGGCTGGTCCAAGTGCAGTGGTGTCTACAAGGTGAGGTCAGTGATGCTGAATGCTTTAAGAAGCAGAAGTGAGTGAGGAACATGACAAAGCCCCAAAGTACAGATTAATTGCACTTTGCTGTGATTAGAATGTTGCTGCCATTTAAGCAATGATTTAAATATGACAAGTGACAAAGCCGTTGAATAAAAATAGTATCTGGGTTTCTAAAGAAGATAAATATGAATATTGAAAACCCTCTCTATTTCTGTTAGGCATGTAACTCTAGGCAACCTTGCCCTGTTAAGCAAAAAGACAAAGGGCATGTGAATTCAGCAAAATAACTTGGAGCTACACAACCTAGGAGCCAAAAATCAAAGGTGTATATCCCCCCCACAGGTCTGTAGTTGTTGCTAGAGAAATCTCTACTAAACTTTTGTTCAAACCAAAGCACTGTTGATAATACTGTAGTATATCCTTGGAAGTTGCTAAGGTAGTAGATCCTAAATATTCTAAAGACAATAGCGACAACAAAATGGTGATAGAGGTGGTAATCATTTTATCAATACAATATTAAGTGTATCACATCAATAGGTTGTATACCTTAGACCTAGGCAATGTTATATGTCTATTACACATCAATAAAGCTGGGGGAAAAAACCCTTCAAGTGCTGGAACAAATCTCACTTGAATTACTTTAATTTGCCTCTGTAGAAAGTGTCAGAATTTATTTGGGTCCATGTATTTTGTGGATTTAATAACTTTCACATACTACTTCATAGTGCAGACACCCATTCTCTAAGTTCATTTTTCAATCAGGCAATGTGAAATATTTGGATGACACTTTATTCCTATTTCTTACAGATTGGTGCTTAAGAATTCTGGAGTTGCTAAGAATACCTCCAGCCTTTCATACAATCTGTCATAAAATGAAATGCAATGTTTTTATTCCGTGGGAATTCTCATCTTCTTTCTTCAGTGTATGGTGGAGATGTCTGATGGTTACAGTGTTTAAATTATTGTAAAGAACACACAACATAAAATTTACTGTCTTACCCATTTTTTTAGTTTAAATGCGTTTTATTTTTAGACAGTCTACATGACATCTTTTTCTTCATGTAGACAGTGCCTCCACCCCAAATAAATCAAGGTAAAAATAAATGAAGAACTCAAGATAACATCAGTCCCATTTGTCCTAGTCCCGGTTGTGGCTGAAAAGCAGCAGCCAGCTATGATGACAGGTGACAGACCCAAATTCCAGATTCTTAACTCTTTTCCCTCTTTAAACCATCCTTAAAGAGAATCATATGCGGGTTGCTCCATCCTCACGGTACTCCCACAGAGCAACCATGCCATCTGGATTCAGGTTTTCATCAATCAAAAGTTTTGAAATTAGCAAGGATATGCTCAGTTTGTTCTGTAGTGCCTGTCATAAAAGGTTTTGCTCTTGTGGGTCTCTCTTCTTCAAGTTTCCCTTTGATTGATTTCATGTCGTCTTTGATGTACCTCCCGTAGGCTTTTCTTGTGAAGCTTGTTTCCTGCAAATGATGGTTCGTGACAATATCAACACCAGTGATGGCTGTGCTTTTGGAAACTTTGCCCTCAGGACCTTCAGTGGAGACATTGCCCACAATGACCAAGTCATCAATGTTTCCCTCTGTTCCACTGATGCTCTTCCCCTCCCCTCAAGGCATAGCCTTGAGGAGAACATCTTGTTATGGCTGACGAGATCTTGGTAGATGATTCTGACAGCAGCTGGAAAAAGATTACAGAGGCACTGGCTTAGCAGGAGCGTGGAGCTCAGAGTGAGCTTGGTGCAGGTGCAGGTGCAGCTGAAAAGGCATTTAAGGGAGGGAGGAGCAGGTAGAAAAGCTGCCTTACCCATTTTTTTAAATCCTCACCCAAGGATTATATTTTTATTGATTTTAGAGAGAGAGAGAGAGAAGTGGAGGGGAGAGAGAGACAGACAGACAGACGTTGATGGGTTGCCTCCCATGGGTGCCCCCACTGGGGATTAGATCCGCAACCTAGGTATGCGCCCTGACTGGAATTGAACCCATAAGTTTTTGGTGAATGGAATGACACTAACCACCTGAGCCACCCATGGGATGATGGTCTAAGAAGCTGAGTCACCAGGCCAGGACTTTCTTGCCCATTTTTAAAGGTACAGTGGAGTAGTGTTAAACATATTCACATTTTGTGCAAACAATCTCCAGAACTTTTTCTTCTTGCAAAACTAAAACTTTATACCCATTAAACAACAACTCCCAGTGTTTTCCTCCTCCCAGACCCTGGCCACCACCCACATGGTAACTTTTTTTTTCAGTCATGACATAAATATTTTATTCAATCAAGGGGGAAGAAACCAGGGGACAGAGAGAGGTAGATTAACACACTTGAGCTGGGTGACAAAGAGTGGAAGAACTGCTTACATGACCCTGGTTTACAGAGTGTTCCCATGCTCTCTCTGTCGTCTTGGCCTTTCTGAAAGTGGTGTGGATTTGAGTACCAGGATTGAGGTTTGAGCCAGGCACTATGGCAGGTGGTGAGTGCCTGGGGCCAAGACACAACCGCTCTGTCGGAGAGACATAGGGGAAGAGTGTCTAGCCAGTAGCTCCTGGTGAACAGTAGTGGGTTTTATTGGTATTTCTTTTTTTAAATATATTTTATTGATTATGCTATTACAGTAGTCCCATTTCCCCCCTTCATTCCCTTCCACCCTGCACACCCTCTCCCACCCACATTCCCCCTCTTTAGTTCATATCCATGTGTCATAAGTTCTCTAGCTTATACATTTCCCATATTATTCTTGCCCTCCTCCTGTCTATTTTCTGCCTACCATCTATGCTACTTATTCTCTGTACCTTTCCCCCCTTTCCTCCTCCCACTCCCCTGTTGATAACCATCCCTGTGATCTCCATCTCTATGGTTCTGCTCCTGATCTAGCTGTCCCCTTAGTTTGCTTTTGTTTTAGGTGTGGTTGTTAATAACTGTGAGTTTGCTGTCCTTTCACTGTTCATATTTTTTATCTTCTTTTTCTTAGATAAGTTCTTTTAACATTTCATATAATAGGGGCTTGGTGATGATGAACTCCTTGAATTTGATCCTATCTGAGAAGCACTTTATCTGTCCTCCCATTCTAAATGAAAGCTTTGCTGGATAGAGCAATCTTGGATGTAGGTCCTTGCCTTTCATGACTTGGAATACTTCTTTCCAGCCTCTTTTTGCCTGTAAGGTCTCTTTTGAGAAATCAGCTGATAGTCTGGTGGGAACTCCTCTGTAGGTGACTGTCTCCTTATCTCTTGCTATTTCTAGAATTCTGTCCTTCATTTAAATCTTGAGTAATGTAATTATGATGTGCCTTGGTGTGTTCCTTCTTGGGTCCAACTTCTTTGGGACTCTCTGAGCTTCCTGGATTTCCTGGAAGTCTATTTCCTTTGCCACATTGGGAAAGTTCTCCTTTATTATTTGTTCAAATAAGTTTTCCACTTGTTGCTCTTCCTATTCCCCTTCTGGTACCCCTATAATTTGGATGTTGGAATGTTTAAAGATGTCCTGGAGGTTCCTAAGCCTCTCCTCATTTTTTTGAATTCTTGTTTCTTCATTCTGTTCTGGTTGAATGTTTCTTTCTTCCTTCTGGTCCACTCCACTGATTTGAGTCTCATTTTCCTTTCCATCACTATTGGTTCCCTGTGCATTTTCTTAGTGTAGTCTTCATTTATTTATCTAATTTGTGACTAAAATCAACCCATTCTGTGAGCATCCTGATCACCAGTGTTTTGAACTGTGCATCTGATAGGTTGGCTATCTCTTTGTTGCTTAGAAGTATTGACTCTGGGGCTTTGAGCTGTTTTTCTGCTCGAGCCATAATGTTTTGGTCTGTTCTCCCCTATTATGTATGAGGGGCGGAACCTTAGGTGTTCACCAGGGAGGGTCAACCCAAGTCGCTTGGTTGTGACAACGTATGTGGGGCAGGTGTCTGAGAGGGAACAATGGCACTTGCTCAGCTCTCTGTCAGATTTAAGTCCCTTCTGTTGCTTCCCCCAAGCAAACTGGGCCCTTCTGGTTCTGATTTCTGTGTGGGTGGGTTTGTGTGCATTCTAGGACCCTTCGGGTCTTTCCAACAAACTCTCCTGTGAGGCTGGAGTCTCTCCTGGCAACTCAACCTCCACAGGTATTTTCAATTGGTGTTTTGAAGCTTTATTTCCCCCTTGATGGAGCCCTGGGTTGTGTGGTCTATCTGGCTCCCCAGTTTTGCCTGGTTTATCTGCATGGGAATGTGTGATCACCCAGTGAGTCAGCCACCTTGCACATCTCACTGGGTCTGCCCTCTGCCACCCTGAGCCCAGGGTCTGCCAGCTGCTGCCTGTGTGACCAGGGTCAGCCGTTGCCTTCTTGCGTGCCTGGAGTCCATCAGCTGCTGCCCTGTGTGCTTGTGCCCAGGGTCCCAAAGCCACCGCTTTTTTTTTGCTGGTACCCCTTTCCACCTGGCCACCAAGCTCTACCTCTCCTACCAGTCTGGATGAATGTATCTATTTTAACTCCTTGGTTGTTGGACTTCTGTCCAGTTCAATTTTCTCTCAGTTCTGGTTTTTTTGTTGTTGTTGTTTCTAATTGTTGTTGTCCTTATTTTGGTTGTGCAAGGAGGCACAGTGTGTCTACCTACACCTCCATCTTGGCTGGAAGTCCTCAGTATTTATTATTTTATCCCTTTCTATTGAATTTATTGAGGTGACACTGGTTAATTAAATTATATGGGTTTAAGGTATACAATTCCACAACACATCATCTGTGCACTGTATTGTGTGTTCACCTCCCTAAGTCAAGTCTCCTTCAATCACCATTTCTCTCCCCACTATCCTCCTCTCCCCTTCTCCACCCCCAGCAATCACCATTCCATGGTAACTTTTTTTATTGGGTCAGTTTTGTGATCATGGTATATCCCCTGCCAGGTAAGTATTATAGTTGGGTTAGTTTCTAGAAGTTCTGCCTGGTGGGTGTTTTTGACAAAACCCCAAGAAGTCAGAACAGGGTATCATTTGGCTAATCCACAGAATTAGTGATTAGATCCAATCCTATGCCTGTAGGAAACAAAACTTAGGGGTGGATTCATAAACACTAAAAGGTAGTCAGAGTTTGAATATAGGTAAAGCAGGCATTAGTCACAGGACTTATGCATAAAGGAAAGGGTGGGTTCAACACCTGGAGGAAATGTAGATAACAGTTAGGTCAGTTAATATGTTTTGAATATGCCCAGCCCCAACCCTGACCTAGGATTTGACATTCAATGATGAATAAATCGGGATTCCTGATCTCAGGGACCTTGCAGTCAAATAGTCTGGACAAGGTAAGGCTGATGATAAATGTATTCATTTGCTGCCACTTCCATGAATTCCCCCAAGCTATAGATAATTTTTTTTGCCTCAAATAAACTGACTACAGATTACAAAGATATTGGTGACCACATCCTCCATTATCACATTACTCATCTTATTTTCCACCATAAAGTTCTTTTTTTATATTGTTGTTCAAGTACAATTGTCTCCATTTTCACCCCACCACAACCCCTTTCCCCACCCATCCCTACCTCCCACCCTCAAACCTATGCCCTTTGGCTTTGTCTGTGTGTCCTTCATACATGTTCCTTGATGGCCCTTCCCTATTATCCCTCTCCCTCTTCCTTTCCGATGACTGTCAGATTGTTCTCTATTTCAATGTCTCTGGTTGTATTTTGCTTGCTTGTTTGTTTTGTTGATTAAGTTCTACTTATAGGTGAGATCATATGGTGTTCGTCTTTTGCCGCCTGACTTATTTCACTTAGCATAATGCTCTCTCTCTAGTTCTATCCATGCTGTCACTAAGGGTAGGGGCTCTTTCTTTCTTGCTGCTGCATAGAATTCCATTGTATAAATGTACCATAGTTTTTTTTATCCATTCATTTACTGATGGGCACTTAGGTTACTTCCAGCACTTGGCTAGTGTAAGTTGTGCTGCTGCGAACATTGGTACATAGGTTTTTTGAATTGGTGTTTCAGGGGTGTTAGGGTATAACTCAAGTAGTGGAACTGCTGGGTCAAAAGGTAGTTTCTTTTTTAGTTTCTGATACCATAAAATTCTTTTACTGCATCCATCAATGTTTCACCACTTAACTGACTCTGGCTAATGTGCCTTGAATATTCACTAAGCACTTCCAAGTCCATAATCACATTTGCTCTTCTGAAGGAGGAGGATATTATTATCATCCTTATTTTGCAGATGAGGAAATAGAAACTCAGAAAGTCTGACAGATTTTCCCAGAGTCACAAAAGTAGGAAAGGTAGAGTTAAGATGGGACTCAGGTGCTCAATTAAATTTGATGCTCTTTTTGACTTCTCCGTGTGTTAATTACAGGTAGAAGGTTGTCAGTTAGTTGGTTGTCAATACATATATTTATGGATGACTGAACTGTGACAGGTATTTGGGATACTGTAGTAAATGAGATCTAGTTTCTTCTTGAGCTGAAAGATACAATCACAAATGCTGAGCATTGTAAAAGGTTGTTTTCAGAGAATAAAACACAGGAACCCTGCCTAGGCTGTGGGGGATGGGGTTGAGAGGCAGGTGGAAGGTTACTGAAAAGAATTTTCCTTCTGAAAATAAATATTGACCCTGTCCTTAATCACTGTGAGCTGCAGTGAGATACTTGAATACTTGTTTTATTTTGTGGGAGGATTCAGTTATTGCACAAATGGGTTCAACCAAATTGTGGGTAGAAAGTTTGTTCTCCACCCAAACCAGATAAACCAGTTTCAGTATTTTCACAGCCTGTGAAAACACACTTTGTAAAGTGTCTATTAAAATACACTCAATTTGGAGTAAAAATCAGAATTAGCCCCTCGGTGGGGAAGTAATACGTGACGCATCACCTATTCTGTTAGTGCTACTTTAAGCAAGAGAAGGACATATCTCTTTGAGAAAAAAAATGCTGTTGAAGTTGATGCAACACTTGAAAAACTGACTTCCACATTGCTTTCCTCCCTCAGACTGACACAATCATAGAAAAAGTTGACAGGAAAGTGCTAACAAGACACAGTTGCAAAAATTAACACTAACATTGGAAGGAATTCACTGCTATTAAAAAAGAAAAAAAGGGAACAAGTTTTTTCAGTTGTTTTTTTTTTTGAGTACCTGGTTATTAAATTAACTGGTGTTCATTTTAACACAGTGCAAACTTTAACTGTCATCTCAGGATGTTTCCAGGCTCTGAATATGCCAAACTTAACACACTGAATAGATCACTGTACTGGTCCCTTGGTTATAAAGATGCAGTGAGATTTTATATTTGTTGCTCTTCTGCAAATTCATGCTTTCTGGACTTTCTGAGACTTTTCCAATTTCATATAATTCTGATCAAACCACAGCTGAGACAATCTTGTCTCATATTTGTGCTGTATGTCTCCAACAGAGTGTTTGCATATTGCACATACTTAATGGATGAATTGTATGTCTGACAATCCAGAAATAATAGCCACCCCAATTCTGAAAGACATTTAGTAAGGCCAGAGATATTGGAGTGTCATTGGAGAATTGTTTGTCCACACAGACCCAGGGGAAAAGCCCTAAGACTGAAATTCTCCACCCACAAGCACAGGGCAGGGAAAGACCAAAGAAAAAGGCTGACCACTCCAGTCTCATGGTGACTAATGGAGTTTACTAGGGGAAACTTATATACGAGACATGATTTGGGCAGCTGCAAGATGAAACAGATTTTGATGCTATATAGCAGGTACCAAAGAATTATACAGGGTAAAGTGGTGAGGGGGAAGAGTCACAGGTAGTAGTATCTAAATGTTACCAGGTATGGAAAATTACTTTAACATGCTTGACCACAACAGGACAAATGAAACATTTTCCAGACCCAGCTACTACCAGGAGGCAAGGGAGCGGTGCTGACTTTTTTGTTGTTAGAATGAAAATTGATTCATGATCAGACAGACTGTAAGGGGGCTATAGTAAGCTGTCTCTGTTTGGGCCCAGGTGCAGATTGCAGGGTGGACAGCGGTCATATCATTGAACAGTCTCGCCTCTGCAGAATCACCATTCATTCATTTGTTAATATGTTGATGTGCTGCCTAAAGTTATTGAGCACCTAGTTTGTGTCATACACTACCGTAGGCTCTGGAAATACGTAAGTGAATGAAACAGGCAAAAATTCCAGTCCTTGTGGAGTTTAAGGCCCTTTGGGGAAGACAGATGAAAACTAAGTTAAAAATATAGCAAATTAGATGGTAATTGAAGATATGGAAAAATAAAGTAAGGAAGAAGAACAGGACCTATTGGAGTGGGTTGTTTGCAATTTTTGATTGCATAGTCAGGGCAGAACTTTGGAGGGATTACTGCAGAAACCTGGAGAAGAGCCTTCAGGGTAGAGACACTGCAAGTCAAAGGCCCTGAGCGTGTTGGGTACTTTCCAGAAAGAGCAGAGTTCAGGTGGCTTGAACTAGTGAGGGAAGCAGGAAATAAGTGAGGACAGATTGTATAAGGCTTTTGTAGGCCACTGTAAAGATTTAAGCTTTTACTTTGGGTCAAAGAGGAAGGTGCAGGAGAGTTTTGATAGTTAACCTCTACGTAGCATTTATTAGATGTTAGATACTGTTATAAGTATTTTACATATATTAACTCATTTATTTCCTATATCAAGCCCATGAGATAGTTATTATTCTCATTTATACAGATGAGAAACTGTGGCCTTAAAAAATTCAGAGACTTGCCCAAGGTCATACAACTAGTAAGTGATAGAACTGTAATTCAAACCAGGCAGTTTGTGATCCATTTCCTTTTTTCTAGGCCACACGATGAGACCACAGTTCCCAGTTTCCCTGAGTTGTGGCCAGTGGAACATGAGCAGAAGTGAAGAGTGCTACTTCCAACCTGGTTTATCAAAAGCTTCCACAGGCAATCCCTTTATCCCCCTTTGTCCCCTGAATGCAGAGAACTTCAAGATCCTAGGCAAAGGTGGAGCTATAAGGTAAAAGGAGCTAACATGTTTAAATGACCACATGGAAACCCTCCTGCAGGTCAGGAACTGTCCTTCAAAGTTCACGATAAGCTTCTATTGTATAAACCACTGAGAATTAGGCATTGATTTAAAAGTCTTGAATTTAGGGCTGAAGGTGGCGTGACCCTCATGCAGAAGAATACACAATTTATTTTATTTATTTATTTTTAGAGAGAGGAAAAGAGAGGGAGAGAAACAGCAATGTGTGGTTGCCTCTTGAGTGCCTCCTACTGGGGACCTGGCCTACAACCCAGGCATGTGCCCTGACTGGGAATGGATCCTGAGAATCTTTGGTTTACATGCCATCACTCAATCCACTGAGTCACATCAGCCGGGAAGAGTACACAATCTGTTAATGAAGACAGACTTGTAAATGATGGCAATGCTGTCCTCTAACACAGGCATTAAGAGAGAAGTCTGCCACCTTTCCCTGTCACTCAGGGAAAGGAGTCTAAACACTATCTAGGAAAGTGTAGGTCACCTCTACCTAGTGACATCTGAATAGGTGATGAAGGGTGCATAGGAGTTTGTGGTGAGGAGGTGTGGGAAATAATAGCAGTAGGGCCATTTCAGTTACAACTTGTGCAAAGGCATGAAAGGGGAGAGGAGTCTGGGAAGAAGGACATGGTCTCATTTCATCTTATCAGCTTATCTCATTTCATCTCATTTTGTGCTAACTCGTGGTTTCCTTCCTCACATCTCTAATTTCTTACACTTTCTACCCTCTGTCCTGAAGAAAGAGCATATCCCAGTGGTTGGGTATGTTAATGACAAATTTCTTCTGATGCTTGTTAAAATGGTAAAGAAGACTTAATTCAGAACTGTTGCAAAAAGTGTCAGTGCTATCACAATAGGGATGAGAGATGGGACTCAACTCCCAACACAGCAAAGACAGTTGGGGATTTACAACCAGTGAGCACTCAGAAGAGGTCACTGAATGGAAAAGTGCTAAGAAAAGAGGTTAAGGGCAGGGGAATTTTTGCTAAATTGACTTAACAGGATTATTATTTAAGAGAGGCCAGGATGATGAGATAACAAGGGTTGGGGATGAGGAGTTTGATCATCATCAAAAGTAGGGGATTCTCTCTAAATCGACTCAGCAAGATTCTTCTCACAACTGGACTCAGCAAGGATGAGGAGGAAGCAAGGTTAAGGACTAGTTGAGAAGAGGACTCAGGAGCCTGAGTAAAGTTTGGTGAAGGAGAAAGTCTTTATCAAGTAGTTCAGCTCTTGAACTTAAATGTCTGGATCTGGATTCTCATTCTCATCTTGAACTAGTTGCTCAGTTTCTCTGTGCTAGCTAAAGAGGAATCATAACAATGTTTACCTCAACAGAATACTGTGAGAAATAAGGGAGTTAAATATACAAAGCACTTAGAACAGGACCTGGCTGCTGATGCCGGCATTGCTTCCTCTTACTCTCATTAGCTTCTTTAGCCATAGAACAGATTTTCAGAAGACAGGGAAAGTTAAGTTTGGTCAAAAGGCCTTATTTTAGTCCCAGAAGGACCATTAACTTCAGTTATCTAAGGGAACTTTCCTGCCCTACAGTGAGATTTTGGTTTTCCCATTTTTAAATGAGATCAGTGACTACTAATACTCATGTTCCCTCCCTGCAATATTCCTGTGAGTCAAAGAAAATGATTTTTGTTAAGTTGTAAAGCTCTATTAGAATGCAAGGGATTATAAAAGCCACCACACCTACCCTTGTTTCACTTCCTAGCCCAGCCCATGTTTCTCAAGCCTCTCAGCAATCTCTCACCAACACCCCCATTCCCTCTACCTCTGGTTTTGTGAGAATATATCTTGATACTCAGCTTTACTGGGTCTCACTCTACTGTCTCCCCCATTCCTAGCAGCTGCCCACACTCCCATCAACCACAACCCAAACTAGACATCAGGCCACCTGGATCTCTCTTGTATTGTGTTTCCTTAGGATTCTGAGGAACTCAGACTAAAAGGGCTCCTTGGCAGCACTGCCAGATAAGATATAGTTAAATTTGAATTTCAGGTAAACAACAAATACATTTTTAGTACAAGCATGTCCCAAATCTTATGTGAGACATATTTAAACTAGAAATCTATTGTTTCTTCTGAAATTCTAATTTAACTGAGTGTCCTGTATTTTTATTTGCTAAATCTGGCAACTCTATAGTCAACATGGGGACAGATAGAATACAAAGGACAAATAGCACGAGGAAGGTGAGTAGAATGAGGGACAGGAAAAGAGTGAGAGACAGTGTGCAAGTTCCCAGACTCACTAGTCTCATCTTCAAAATCCAAGGCCAATTGGCTTACCATAGTGCAAATCTCTTTCAGCTACTCCAAGGAAAAGGATATGAGAACATAAATACTTTTCTCTACATTGCTCAGAGTAGTTTTTAAAATATATTTTATTGATTATGTTATTACAGTTGTCCCATTTCCACCTTCATTCCCCTCTATCCTGCACACCCCCTCCCACCCACAATCCCCCCCTTTAGTTCATTTCCATGTGTCTTAAGTTCTTTAGCTTTTAATCAATCAATCACTCCATTGATTTGAGTCCCAGTTTCCTTTCAATCACTATTGGTTTCCTGTGCATTTCCCTTCATTTCACTTAGTTTAGCCTTCATTTGTTCCTCTAATTTGTTATTTAAATCAACCAGTTCTGTGAGCATCCTGATCACCAGTGTTTTGAACTGTGCATCTGATAGGTTGGCTATTTCTTGGTTGCTTAAAATTATTGGTTCTGGGGCTTTGAGCTGTTCTTCTTCTTGAGCCATAATGTTTTGGTTTTATCACACCTGTTATGTAGTGAGGGGTGGAGCCTTAGGTGTTCACCAGGGTGGGGCAACCCAGTTGCTGGGTTGTGACACTGTATGTGAGGTCAAGGTCAGACAGGGGTAATGGTGCTTGTTCCATGCTCTCTCTCAGGTTTCGGTCCCCTCTGCTGCTTCCCACAAGCAAATTGTGCCCTTCTGGTGCTGGTTCCCAGATGTGTGGGCTTGTCCACTCTCCAGGACCCTGTGGGTCTCTCCAACAAACTTTCTGTGATCCTGGGAGCTTCTCTTGGCACCTCGACCTCTGAAAGTTTATCCAATTGGTACTTTTAGGCTTTAATTCCTGGCACTGGGGCCCTGGCTTGCACAGTCTGTCTCACTGCTCATTTTTTTGCCTGGTTTATCTGCGGGAATGTGTGACCGCGGTCAGCCAGCCACCTTGCACCCTCACTGGGTCTGCCTGTTGCCACCCCATGCCTTGGATCTGCCAACTGCCGCCTGCATACCTGGGTCGGTCTGGCCACTTTTTCCTGCACAATCTTGCTCCACCAGCTGCTGACTCCATCCCTGTTACCAGTTTGGCTGAATGGTTCATTGTTGTCAGACTTCCGTACAGTTCAATTTTCTGTGTTTTGGTTGTGTTTTTGTAACTAAAATTTTGTTGTCTTTAAACTTGGTTGTGTGAGGAGGCACAGTGTTTCCACTGTGCCTCCATCTTGGCCAGAAGTAGAGTGTTAATGTTTTGTATGCATGATCTCCTTTAATTTCTGCAACACATCTGTGAGACAAGTTAAACATGAAGTCATTGCCCAAGGTCTACATGGCTGCTAGGTGAGGCAGGGTTTGAATCCAGATCTGTCTAGCACTGGAACTGGGATTCTTAATCTATCTGTGCTCTCTTTAGCTAGAGAAGCCTTCAGACCCCTTCTTAGAATAATGGTTTAAGTGCAAAAACAAAAACAGAAACATAGAATACAAAGGAAAGCAATTGTATTGAAATATAGTTATCAGCTGTGACTGGTGTGGCTCAGTTGGTTGGTTGAGCATTGTCCTACAAAATAAAAAGTTGCAAGCTCCATTCCCAGTTAGGCACATGCCTGGGTTGTGGGCTTTTTCTCAGTTGGGGTGCATGTGAGAGACAACTAATTGATGTTTCTTTTATGCATTAATGTTTCTCTTCCTCTCTTTCTCCCTCCCTCCCCCTCTCTCTAAAAATAATAAATAAAAATTTTTTAAAAAGAAATTGAGTTAACAGTTGTGATAGGCAGAGTTGAATGTGACCATCCCCCATCCCCAATGATCCTGGTATTCACACACTTGTGTAATTCCTTCTTCTTAGGTTTGGCCTTGTTGAAAATACACGCAAGTTAAAGTTAGCTTGTGCATTTTAAGGCACATTAGTGTGAAGGTCATTGTTGCTTAGCTTGAAGAAGAATATTAAAAAGTAAAACAAACTTTGACAAGTGTAATAACCACTAGTTTCTATATTGGTTTTTTTATTTTCTGGTTTCTATATTTAATGCTTTGACATCTGGGGCCCTGCTGACCCTGGAGAGGCTAGGCCATTCCTAGAGATAATAAATTATATACCTTTCATAGCAAACCAATTGTCCACTGCTCATAACCAATCACTTCCTCTACTGGACTCTGATGATCAAGGCCACAGTCCACCAGCCCAAATAAGCACAGGGCCAGCCCCCAGACAAAGAGGGTCAGCCCCTACCCCAGAGCTCACTGTATTTATTCAAACTGGCTGATCCTAAACTTGCTGTACCTGAGGACACCACAGAAGGCTTTGTCCAAGTGTCCCCCTCACCCTCCCTGCCTCCTGACTGACTCCAGTGCTTCCCTTGTAACCCTACCTACGACTCATTGGACTGTGAGTGTAACTGTTATGGACTAAATGTTTGTGCCCCCCCAATTCATGTGTTGAATCCCTAACCCCTAGTGTGCCTGTATTAGGAGATCGGGCCTCTAAGGAAGTAAGGTAGTAAGGCCGTGTGAGTGCGCAGTGAGGAGGTGACTGTGTACACCCCAAGGGGAGAGCTCTCACCAGACACCAGCCCTGCTGGCACCTCGAACATGGACTTTCAGCCTCCAGAACTGTGAGAAATAAATTTTCTACCACTTATACAACATAGTCTGTGGTGTTTTGTTACAGCAACCTGAGCAGATGAATACAGTAACCAAGTATCTCGTCGATGGCAATCGTCTCCTCATCCATTGTCTTGGCCATACCTAAATAATAATAAAATCTACACTTTAAAACAATAAGGCAATATGCATTTTATAATAGACATGCAGTCCATTCTAATTGTTTTTTATCCTCACCCGAGGACATGATTACTGATTCTAGAGAGAAGGGAAGGGAGGCAGATAGAGAGGGAGAGAAGCATGGATATGAGAGAGAAACATTCATCAGTTGCCTCTTGGATGCGTCCCAACTGGGGGCCAAACCCACAACCCAGGCATGTGCCCCTGACTGGGAATAGAACCCTCAGCCCTTTGGTTTACAGGACGATGCTCCAACCAAATGAGCCACACTGGCCAGGGCTGATTATTTGTTTTGATTATTACAAGGATTAAGAATACTGTTTCACAAAAATATCTTATTGCAAATGAAATGACAGGTTGAATATTTCATTTTACCAAAAAATAAATACAGGAGGCTTCTTGAAAGGAGAACTACAATTATGCAAAAATTTAAAATACAATTTTATTTGAAATAAGTATTTTGTCCAAAGATCAATACATCAACATCTCTAATACAACTTATATGAAAATAGAAAATGATTGCTAATTCATGTTAAAATTGGATGTCATTGTGATAAAAATGAGTTTTAAAAGAATCCTAAGTGTTTTCAGATGTTCTCAGCCTTCTCTTTAAGAAGTGGAGAGATAATTTTGTAGATATGAAGCAGCAGAGAAACGACCATGAACAACCATGTAGAATATGAGACATTTAAGCTCATAGTTGCTCTAGAGCATTTATACACAAAGAAGACTGTTAAAAACCTTAGCAATTTTGAAGTAGTGGTAAATGAAGTAATAATTCCATACACTTCTAAAAACTGAATTGGGTTTGAAAATATCTATGATTCCTACCTGTGAACATGTTATGGGTTCTGTTAAAATTACTGGGGTTTATTGCCTACAATAATCATCAGTAGAAATGCTAAATTTTATTTTAAGGTTGGTGAAGATAAAGATATATGTAAGTCCAAAATTTCTTTGCAGCCACATATTTGATTTTAAAAATGTGTGGATTTATTTTCTATTTTATTTCACTAAGATGTTTGTAGTTGCTTCAATACAAAAAATGATTTTATATTGCATCCCACAACTTCAAATCATTCCTGTAAGACCTGACCTCTGCTATGCACTTTGCCCACCATAGCCTTCCACTACATATCCTGGGGGCTGTAGTTACCCTAATTTGAGAAGCAGGACTTTAAATTATGTACAATAAAATGGAGATGTATATATTTAGAAGTTCTCAATAAATTGTTATTTATAAAAAATAAAAATTCTTTGCCCTGGCTGGTGTGGCTCAGTGTATTGAGCACCAACCTGTGAACTAAAGGGTCGCCAGTTCAAATTCCCAGTCAGAATACATGTCTGGTTTACAGGCCAAGTCCCCAGTAGGGGGCATGCAAGAGGCAACTACACATTGATGTTTCTCTCCCTCTCTTTCTCCCTCCCTTCCTCCCTCTCAAAAATAAAGAAATAAAATCTTTTAAAATATATTTTATTGATTAGCAATATTTTATTGCTATTACAGATGTCCCATTCCCCACCTTCATTCCCCTCAACCCTGCACACTCCCTCCCACCCACCTTCCCACTTAGTTCATGTCCATGTGTCATAAATTCTTTAGCTTCTACATTTTCGTACTACTCTTGCCCTCCCCCCTGTCTATTTTCTACCTACTGTCTATGCTACTTATTTTCTGTATCTTCTCCCCCCTTCTCCTCCTCCCACTCCCCTCTTGCTAATCCTCCATGTGATCTCCATTTCTGTGGTTCTGTTCCTGTTCTAGTTGTTTGCTTAGTTTGCTTTTGTTTTAGGTGTGGTTGTTAATAACTGTGAGTTTGCTGTCCTTTCACTGTTCATCTTTTTTTTATCTTCTTTTTCTTAGTAAGTCCCTTTAACATTTCATATAATAAGGGCTTGGTGATGATGAACTCCTTGAATTTGGTCTTATCTGAGAAGCACTTCATCTGTCCTTCTATTCTAAATGAAAGCTTTGCTGGATAGATCAGTTTTGGTTGTAGGTCTTTGGATTTCATGACTTGGAATACTTCTTTCCAGCCCCTTCTTGCCTGTAAGGTCTCTTTTGAGAAATCTGCTGATAGTCTGGTGGGAACTCCTTTGTAGGTGACTGTCTCCTTATCTCTTGCTATTTCTAGAATTCTCTTCTTCATTTTAATCTTGGGTAATGTAATTATGATATGCCTTGGTGTGTTCCTTCTTGGGTCCAACTTCATTTCACTTAGTGTAGCCTTCATATTTTCATCTAATTTGTGACCAGAATCAACCAATTCTGTAAGCATCCTCATCACCAGTGCTTTGAACTGTGCATCTGATAGGTTGGCTATCTCTTTGTCACTTAAAAATATTGGCTCTAGGGCTTTGATCTGTTCTTCCATTTGACCCCCCCTTCTCTTTTGGCCTTGTCATACCTGTTATGTAGTGAGGGGCAGAGCCTTAGCAGTTCACCAGGATGGGTCAACCCAGTCACTAGGTTGTGATGCTGTGTAGGGGGGAGGTGTCAGAGGGGGAACAATGGCGCTGGCTCTGCTCTCTCTCGGATTTTAGTCTCTTCTGCTGCTTCCCACAAGCAAATTGAACCCTTCTGGTGCTGGTTCCCAGGTGGGTGGGTTTGTGTACATTCTAGGACCCTGTGGGTCTCTCCAGTGAACTCTCCTGTGAGGCTGGGAGTCTCTTCTGGCACCTCAACCCCCACAAATGTTTTCAATTGGTGTTTTGAGGCTTTATTTCCTGGTGCTGGGGCCCTGGGTTGCACGGTCTGTCTCGCTTCCTGTTTTCAGCTGGTTTATCTGTGTGTGAATGTGGGACCTTGGTCAGCCAGCCACCTTGTGTGCCTCACTGGGTCCCTCATTGCCACCACAGGTGCAGGGGCTGCTAGCCATGGCCTGTGCACCTGGGTTGCCAGCCACTGCTTTTTCCTGCTGTGACCCCTCTCTGCTGGCTGCTGACTCTGCCCCTCCTACTAGTCTGGATGAATGGCTGTCAGACTTCCATACAGTTCAATTTTCTGTCAGTTCTTGTTGGTTTTTTGTTTGTTTCTAAATATTTGTTGTCCTTAATTTTGGTTGTGTGAGGAGGCACAGTGTGTTTACCTACTCCTCTGTCTTGCCTGGAAGTCTGGAGAGCAATCTAGGGTATTCTTTAGAGTTCTCTTTGTCCCTATTATGTAGTCATAGTTAATAATTCTTTATATTAAACTTCACCTGTTCAACTATGCTTGGGCTTTCTCTGGTACAGTCGGACTGATACAGACTGATACAGGTAGTGGGAGCAACCCTAGAAGGTAGATCTGCAAAGATGAAATTTGGTGGTTGGTTTGGTGACACCCTTGATTTGAGCTCAATTGCTGAGCAACTTCCCAATGGGAAATGGGAAGCTAGTCATCACTGGCATGCTGGGACATTACACACAATCACCTGTGTTTGAATATAATATAGTGCAAACTGAAGCAAGTGTCTTAGTTGCCCATGTGGTTGTAATTGACTATTATGGAATCAATGGTGAATATAAGGAATGAGGTATGAGATTGTTTTTTTCTGAGTGTATTTCAAGTACTTCTAGAAAGAAAATGACTACTACAAATCTTTTGACTCTCAGCTCAAGTTAGAGTTGGAAAAACGGAAAGCTTCATGACAGCCCTAAAAGAATCTTTTCCTTTTACCCAGAGAGCTGATATTGCTGAAAATTAAACATAAATTTTAACTGTATGGGTTACTGAATGAAAACAATAGTTGGATTTAGTTTCTGGTCCTCTCTTTCCTGTGGAAGCAGTTTGCAAACTAAGTTCAAGAAAACTAGCCTTCCTTTACCTACTGTATTTTTTTTTACATTACCTTTTAGTCCCCTTATACCTTCCTTCCCCCAGCAATCATCACACTGTTGTGTGATTGTTTACTTAATCCCTTTTTTACTTAAATACACATGAAAATATCTGGGGGCAGATGCCCCATATCTGGGGCAGATGTCTGGAAAGGGGTCTTTCATTGTCCTTATGACCCAGCCCTATATGACTACACACATAACCAAAGTTAAATCTCAGCATATTCCAACAGGACAGGCACACACTGTGACCCAGGAAGACATAGTTTACACACCAAAAAAAAACTGCCACAGTTTTCTAACATGTGTCATCAGAAACTTGAGGAACATGTGTGGGAGTTCATTCTAAAGATGTTAGAACAAGAAGAATGGATATAACACTAGGTCAGGCCAAAATCATCAACATGGGTGCTCTTACTGGAGAGCTTTCCTGGCTGGCATCATGTGGAGGAGGAAACCCAAGGCTTAGGAGATAGGAACATTGGCTTGGATTTCACACATGTAACCTATGTGCCCACCTTCCAGCTAGATTCCAGGAAAAGATCAGAAATCAACTCCTGTCATGAAGAGACCCACCTTCTTGGAAAGCTGTGTTTGCTCTCTTTTATAGGCTAGGTGAGACAGTAGGGGATGTTACCATTGAGAGTGATTTCCACAGGATTACAGAATCCCACAGTAGTAGAGGCCAAGTGATGGCATTTAACAGCCAAAGACATGGCACACAGGCACACCTGCCATGAAGGGCAGCAGGGACATCAATAAGCAGAATGCTTTGGCTCACAAAGCTCTTTGGCAGTAGTGAAATTACCAAAATAGGTGGGCAGTCTGCCATATGGCTTGATCTATATAACAGGGAGAAATTCAGGTCTGGTAGACAAAAATCTAGTTTGTATTGTTCAAGTCACTGCCTTTAACTAAGTTTTTCTACCTAAGTAAATTTACGGACTCAGGGGTCCTTGAATGGAAGTGTGTTTTGTGGCCCACCCTAACCAGAGCCTCACAGAGAGAGAAATTCTAGGCCACCACACTGACTAAGGGGCAGAACAGGGATTTGAATTCCAGCCTCTACTCTGAATCATTATTTATCCTTTCTTTCCCTGTAGGGCACAAATGAGAAAACCTCTCAACCCTGGTGTGAAAGACATGAGTCCAGCTGAAGCTCACCAGGATGTGGGTGTTGAGGAATGTATATTGCATTCTAGGTGACCAAACATCCTGTGTGACCAGGACTGAGGTGTTTCCTGGGTATCGGGACTTCTTGTGCTACAGCTAGAAAAACCTGGGCAAACCAGACCCCCTTCACCTAGAAACCCAGTCTCCAGCCCAGCAGCCAGATTGCCTAAGGGTGCAAGAAAACAGAAAGCTGAATTGCTCAGATCTTATGTGATTTTCATTCACTTGCAAGATAGAATCAAGTATGTTAATCTGTGTGTCATTTTTAAATAAAATACATACTCAATTTTATATATCTTTTAGCCATTAGTACAGATTCCAGTCTGAGAATGGTAAAATATTTATCATAATCTCAATGAATGAGTAGTTAACATAAACAGCCTCACGGCCCAAAGTTACATAAAGTCTGTCATAAAAAAAACTTGACTTCAAAGTAATTTCCTCGGAACTTTCAGAATATCTTAACACCAGGAAAAACATACAGCTATTAAAAGGAACAAATTGTATGTAGAGAAATTTAATGTACAAGCAATGTGGAAACTCTTTTAGACTTTCTTTCAACAGCTGCTCTCTAAGCATTTTTCTTTAAAAATTTTATTTCAGCTCTCTTTTTTACCTCTTAATTCCTTCACATAGAAAGGCTGGTCATCAGTCAAATGTCTAAAAGGCAGGCAACAGATAAAGAATAAGAGAAAAGTAATTTCTTTAAATCCCAGAATCACAGGGTTAAGCATCTTAAATTTCAAAACGACCCAGCAGCTTTTATCCCCTTACCTGCAGTTACATAATGGGAAGGTGGTACATGTGACATGTTAAGAATAATAATTAAAGTATACAGGTATCTGTTACTTGTTTACTCCTTAAATAAAATGAAATGGAAACTTCCAGCCAAGATGGAGGAATAGGTAGATATACTGTGCCTCCTCGCACAACCAAAAGAAGGAAAACAACAAATTTAAAAACAAACAAACAAACAAACAAACAAGAACTGCCAGAAAAATAAAATTGTAAGGAAGTTTGACAACCAAGGTGTTAAAGAAGAAATATTTATCCAGACTGGTAGGAGGGACAGAGTTGGACAGCTGGGTGGAGAGTACTCGTGGCAAGGCAGTGGCTGGTGGATTGGGTGGTCCCACATTTGCCTGCAGATAAACTGGGAGGAACAACTGGGAAGGCAAGACAAACCACACAACCCAGGGTTTCAGTGTAGGGAAATAAGGCCTCAAAACCTCTGACTGAAAAAAACCTGTGGGGGTTGAGGCAGTGGGAGAAACTCCCAGCCTCACAAAAGAGTTCCTTGGAGAGATCCACAGGATCCTAGAACATGCACAAACTTACCCACACAGGAATCAGCACCAGAAGGACCCAATTTGCTTGTAGGTAGTGGTGGAAGTGACCGAAAGCCAGCAGAGACCTGAGCAAGCAGCACTGTTTCCTCTTGGACCCCTCCCCCACATACAGCACCACAATGCAGCAAAGTGGGTTGCCCTGCCCTGGCAAATACTTAAGGCTCCACCCCTTACTATATAACAGGTGCTCCCAGACTCCCCCCAAAATGGCCCAAATGAAAGAACAGATTGAAGCTCCAGAAAAAATACAACTAAGCAACAAAGAGATAGCCCACCTATCAGAAGCACACAGCTCAAAACATTGGTAATCAGGATGCCCAGAACTGATCAAACAGAATTGATTATGATTGCAATCAATCAGAATTGATTATGATTGCAAAATAGAAGCAAAAGTAAAGGTTATGAAAAGTGAAATAAAGGAAAATGTACAGAGAACCAACAGTGACAGGAAGGAAATCAGGACTCAACTCAACGATTTGGACCACAAGGAAGAAATAAACATTCAATCAAAACAGAATGAAGAAACAAGAATTCAAAAAAATGAGGAGAGGCTTAGGAACCTCCAGAACTTTAAACATTCCATCATCCATGTCACAGGGGTGCCAGAAGGAGAAGAGGATGAGCAACAAGTGAAAAACTTATTTGAACAAACAAGGAAGGAGAACTTCTGATCTGGCAAAGGAAATAGAATTCCAGGAAGTCCAAGAATCCCAGAGTCCCAAAGAAGCTGGACCCAAGGAGGAATACACCAAGCACATCATAATTACATTACTCAAGATTAAAATGAAGGAGAGAATTCTAGAAGCAGCAAGAGATAAGGAAACAGTTACCTACAAAGGAGTTCCCATCAGACTGTCAGCTGATTTCTCAAAAGAGACCTTGCAGACAAGAAGGGGCTGAAAAGAAGTATTCCAAGTCATGAAAGGCAAGGTCCTACATCCAAGATTGCTCTATCCAGCAAAGCTTTCATTTAGAATGGAAGGAGAGATAAAGTGCTTCCCAGATAAGGTCAAGTTAAAGGAGTTCATCATCACCAAGCCCTTAATATATGAAATGTTAAAGGGACTTATCTAAAAAAAAGATGACCAAAACTATAAACAGTAAAATTACAACAAACTCACAACTATCAACAGCTGAACCTAAAAAACAAAAACAAAACAAACTAAGAAAACAACCAGAACAGGAACAGAATCACAGAAATGGAGATTACATGGAGGGTCATCAGCAGGGAAGGGGAAGGGGTAATGGGGGAAAAAGTACAGGGAAATAAGTAGCATAGACGGTAAGTAGAAAATAGACAGGGGGATGTTAAGAATGGTGTAAAAACTGTAGAAGCCAAAGAACTTATATGTATGACCCATGGATGTGAACTAAGGTGGGGTGGGAGGCTGCAGGTGGGAGGGGTGTGCAGGGTGGAGGGGAATTAAGGGGGGGGGAATGGGACAACTGTAATAGCATAATCAATAAAATGTTTTTTAATAAAATAAAATGGAGAAGGTTAAAAATCTCTCATCTATAGATCTGTCAAGAGAAAATAATAAAATAGCTAATGTTGACAGATTGGTACTGTAGGCCAGGTACAGTCCAGGCACTTTGAACCCATTCACTCATTTTACAGATAGGAAATGGAGGAAGAGGGAGGTTGGGTAATGAGTAGAAGGTTACACAGTTGATAAAGGTGATGCTGAGATCCAGCTCTCAGGGATTAGAATCTAGTCTTTGTTTTAACCATCAGTTACATTGCCTCTTCCAGGCAATAATGCAATCACATGCATAGCAATTGAGGACTCGGTGGTTGAAGACTATATTTTGAGCCAGAGCTGAAGCAAAAAAGTTAGAACCACTTTCATTTATTATAAGGACTCAGAAACAGGAAGTTGGTGTCCCCAAACGATATGGATAAGAGCAGTGTACAAAACTGAAAAGAGGATCCAGGCTACCCTAAAAATAGTCCCCTGACCACAGAGTTTTCTTAGAGGTCAGGAACTGAAGTCTACATCAGGAAATTTAGAACTGTGTAAAGTGCATAAAGGATTCAGTCATTCTTAAATCCTGTTGTCTTCATAAAATCCTGAATTATAGAATCTCTCTGCTAATTTTTGATGTTGATAACTACGTGGAATAAACCTTACCTGATAATTACCATACCTATTGTGACACCTAGTTTTCTGTATTCTGTGTGTGCCTGTAAATGTTTTCAATATCTGTTAACATAAACAATGTACTATACAGGAATGGGCAAAAGTAGGCTTAGAGTTGTGAGTATGCAAAACAGTTTATTATTCTATTATTTATTAATTATTGTATTATTTATTTGTGTTACAACTGTAAGCCTACTTTTGCTCACATCTGTATATGTATTTGTTAGTTTTAATCTAAAGATAGTAATTTAGCATTTGAAGTCCTCTAATCAGGAATTTAGTCTCCAGGGTATAGTTGAAAATCCTTTATCATATTCAGAGGACCTCCTACAAGTGGTTTAACTAATCTATATCAACATGCTAATTGTTAATAAATATAAGAAATGAACTAACTTTCTTAGTGGTCTTCTTGACTCAGGCTCTGGGCTGGACCTGAAGGTTCTGTTACCTGATCTGACTAATGACCTGAACTTGCCTGATCAATACTTTTTGCTAGATATTTGGCATTGTGCCAATGGTGGAAACAATTATTGGTCTACTAAAAAAATCCATCCTGTCCTTCTTCCTAAGTGACTGGCTATATCACACTTACAGCTTTTCTAACAGAAAGGTGTGGTCACATGGCTGTGTTTTGTCAGAGGCAATGCAAGTAAACAAATGTGGGCTTAGATTTCTGGCCTAAATCTTAAGACCACGAGTACACTTCCTCCATGTTCTCTTTCCCTTGTTGCCATTTGGGTGCCTAGGGCCTTGGCCACGAAGAAAAAAAGGGCCCTGGAGATGGTGGAACATCATATTAGAAGAAATCTGAGTCCCTGAATGAATGTGTGGAGCAGCACTTAGACTTTTGCTTTAAACAACTGTATTACTATTGAGTCTCTTTGTTATACCAGCTTTGCCTTTCCTCAAATAATATAGAACCAAGGGGACTGAGCTGAGCTTTGAGGAACAGAGTACTTGCTGGCTAATAATGATAGAGTAGAATTCAGTTTGAGGCTTGCTGTTACAGTAACATGTCAACTCTTAGTGAATTTTGAGTGCAACATGAAGCCCTCACCTACCTCTAACTATCAAAGGCCTTTAACATCTCCAAGCAAAAATCTAACAGTTGTTGACACACAGTTAGACTTAGGTCAGTTTGCAACATGCTCTTCCTGAGCTCATGAGAGATAGGGAGATAGTAGGAATTAACTCTGTTATCTGGCTTGGGCAGCTGGGGGACAGGTTAACATTCTCTAGATAAAAGGGAAAGAAGTTCAGTTTTGGCTACGTTGTTAACTTTAAGGTGATTGCAAGGTTTCTAGGTGGATCCAAAGTGGGATATTCAGTCCTAGAATTTAGAAGAAGGAAATCTGGTTTAGAAATAAAGGTTTGTAAATCATCCACTTATGGAGATAACCCTAGCAAAGAGTAAGAAGTAAGTAGGTCAGCCCCAACTGGTGTGGCTTGTGGATTGAGCACTGGCCTGCCAACTGAAGGGTCACTGGTTCAATTTCCAGTCAGGGAACATGCCTGGGCTTTGAGCCAGGTCCCCAGTAGGGAGTGTGTGAGAGGCAAACACACACTGATATGTCTCTCCCTCTCTTTCTCCCTCCCTTTCTCTAAAAATAAATAAATAAAATGTTCTTAAAAATTAATAATTAAAATAAAAATTATTTAAAAAGAAATTATCTAGGTAAACAATTATCGATTAATTTAATGTTAACTCAAGATTTTAAGTTACCTGAGGGTGTTGCAAATTGAGTCTAAGCTGACATACTGCAAAACATAAATACTGCTACAAAAACATTTTTTAGAATCATCATTCAATTGAGTTAAGCAAAATTTACATTTTCCATAATTTTAAATGCTGTGTAGCAATATTAGTTTATTTGGTCTGTAAACCAATATGAAAAGGTTAGAAAGTTCATGAGAAAAAAAATTCCAAAATTTTCATACCAATAAAATCAAGGGAAAGACATGTAGTTATTTATTTTTTAAACAAAAGTTATTGATCCAGTCCAATTTTTGTAAAGATTTTATCTTGACTATGTAAACTTAGATTTTTATATTAAAATGTTTATGAGAAAAGAGCAAGCAAACAAAGACAGACAGAAAGCAAGCACTTAATGAATGGAGGAAGAAGAGAAGCCTGCAAAGAAGATGAAAAGTGGTAAAGTAGTAAGTAGAAAGTAAGCAGAACAACATTTGCTGGAAGCCAAAGAGGGGACATGTCAAGAATGAGAGCAGTTAATAGTTCCAGATGCCAGAATGTGGTCATACAAATTAAGGGCTGGAAGGTGTCCTCTGAGTTTTCATAGTATGGTGGCAACAAGTGCCAGAGTTTGGTAGATTTAAGGTCAGAGGTAAGAAAAGACATAGAGGCATCTTTTTAAGAATTTTGGCTTTGAATGAGGAAAAGAAATAGGACAAAATTTGACAGCGGAGGTCCAATCTAAAGAAGCTTTTTTTTTTTTTTGCTGGGCTTGAATGAGAGAGATTTGAATATATGTAAATACTTATGGGAAGAATCCAACAGAAAATTAAGGGGAGAAGATGGTTGGTGGACTGAGGTCATCGAGAGATCAGGAATGGAAGCACAGGTGGAGGAATTAGTTTTTTCAACTCAAAATGGAAGCAACTCTCAGATGGATCCTTATGCTCATTTTGTCCACATGAATGGCCTCTAATTTCATTTTGCATCAACCAAAGACTCAGAGCTCACTCCTTTTACAGTTTCTTGGAGAACAAAATCTAGTAACCTAGGCATTTCATAATTGTTGTGGAATTTACTTAGAATTTGGAGGATCCGTAGAAAGTGGTCCATTGTGCATTGACCTGCTGTCTCTTTAATTAACCTGAACAGGTTAATTGCATCTCTTTAATTAACTTGAACAGGAAGAGTACCTGCACTAGGCTCTGTGCTTCAGAGTGCATGCTCTGACTGAACCCTCAACTGACGACACTCTTCACATGAGGAGACACGGGGAGACAAGGACTCCATGTCCTCTCATCTCAAGTTAATTATTAATTTTTATTTTAATTATTAATCTTTTAAAAGGTTATAAAAACAGGAGTGACACTTCTTTCAATTCCTATTTGGTTCCTGTGTATTTTTCTCTTCCAGGAAAGTCCTCTCTTGTGAAATTCTAATGCTTTGTATAGATTATTGAAAAGTTCCTGAATCTTGTCCTTCAAATTTCCTGGATCTCTTCCTTGAAGATTTTTTTGGCTTTTTCAATGGCAAGTTCTATGTGAGCCATGTGGTTGTAAAATCAGAGCTAGATCTCACAGGGGGCCTCCGCTCTACCACACTGGACATTAGTGGCTGTTCTTGCCAAATCTCACATTGGTGATCTTTAAAATCCATTAAGTGAGGTCCCAGATCCTTTGCTACTCAAACCATAACCACCAGGGCAGGTTATACCTTGGATTTCTCAACTCTAAGTGTCTTTGCTTTCAGGGCAGGGGCAGAATCAGAGGTTTCTTTCTAAATTCTTAGGAAATTCTCATAGCAAAACAGTCAGTTGCAATTGATTTGGCCAAATGGTGCAAACAGAACAAATCAGCTATTCTTGAAATCTAGTAGATTTGAGGCAGCCATCTTCCTTATATGATGTCTATAGATAAAGGTCTAAAACCAACCCTCAACCATAGGCCTTGGTATGTCCACATAGTTGTTGTTGTTAATACTTTATGTTTAGTGGGGAAATGGTGGAAGTTTGTGGGGCAGAGGTTATTGGCGGATGAAGTTTTATGAAGGTCTAAGGACTTTACACACACTGTCTCAAAAGCCCTCCTCCTTTATCTCAGAGCATGACGGCTCAGCAGAGAGGAATTCCACATTTACTCATTAATGATGAACTCAGGATTCTTGGCTCTAAAAGGCAAACTCTACTCTTTCCTTGCTCTTAGTTCTTTTCACATTATGCTGGGAAACAAAGGGAGGCATGCAAATTGAATGATTCTATGTACATGAAGTTCTAGAATCTGCAAAACTAATCAATAGTAATAGAAATCAGGTCAGTGGTCTCCTGGGATGGGTTTGGGAGGACTGACTATAATAAGGCACAAGGGAACTTTTGAGGTTGTTGAAATGTTCTGTGTCTTGACAGCTGTATACATTTGTCAAAGTTCATCTGCTTACTTAAATATATGAGTTGAATGGTATGTAAATTCTATCTCAATAAATTTTGAGTCTTTTTAAATGCCTACAAAATTCTTCACAAGAATCACATCCTTCTAAAGACTGAACTTCCTAACAATTGTCTTTCAATTCAGGGCCACACTTAAATGTGATCCTATTCCATCTTTTGTGCATGTCCTTTGATAGCTGAAGTTACTATAGAATTTACTAAGCTACCAAGTGTGTCTCTTTAGATAACTCCCTTTTCTTCTTATCCAACATCAGTTATGGTTGCAAGATCCAGAATTTATTTTGAAGTACTTCTCCCAAACACTTCTCATCTTTGGGATCTCTGTCCAGAGAATCCTATCATTAATTAAACATTTTTGGTCTGTCTTACCAAAGTCTAGGGTATCCAACTCTCCCTAACTACCGTGAACCCTAGAAACCTGATCATATTTTTCTCATGAGTTCATGTCACTTCCACTTGTCTGACCAGTTCCTTCTTATGACAGCATTGGAACTTACTTCCTCTACCATCTGAGAAAATGTCCACTTAAAAAAATTGCTGGCCCCTAGAGCATGGAAATTTTAGACAAAAAGAATCTTACACATTAGTAATGACCTCTTCACTTGTTATATGAGATATTTAAGGTCTTAAGGGCAAAGGTATTTGGAATCAATATTGAGGCTATGGTGGGCAAAGTGCACAGGAGAGGTCAGATCTTACAGGATGAATATTGATTCCAAATACCCCTGCCCTTAGACCTTAACTATATATATTTATATTTATAACATTTATATAATATAAAATACATGTATCTATACAACCATAGATACATAACATATTTATATACATATGTATAGGTAGATAATTCCTAGAAGAATTAAAAAAAAAGATTTTATTTACACTTCTGGCCAAGATGGAAGCGTAGGTAAACACACTGTACCTCCTCACACAACCAAAATTAAGGACAACAAATATTTAGAAACAAACAAAAAACCAACAAGAACTGACAGAAAATTGAACTGTGTGGAAGTCTGACAGCCATTCATCCAGACTAGTAGGAGGGGCAGAGTCAGCAGCCAGCAGAGAGGGGTCACAGCAGGAAAAAGCAATGGCTGGCAACCCAGGTGCACAGGCCATGGCTAGCAGCCCCTGCACCTGTGGTGGCAATGAGGGACCCAGTGAGGCACACAAGGTGGCTGGCTGACCAAGGTCCCACATTCACACACAGATAAACCAGCTGAAAACAGGAAGCGAGACAGACTGCACAACCCAGGGCCCCAGCACCAGGAAATAAAGCCTCAAAACACCAATTGAAAACATTTGTGGGGGTTGAGGTGCCAGAAGAGACTCCCAGCCTCACAGGAGAGTTCACTGGAGAGACCCACAGGGTCCTAGAATGTACACAAGCCCACCCACCTGGGAACCAGCACCAGAAGGGTTCAATTTGCTTGTGGGAAGCAGCAGAAGAGACTAAAATCCGAGAGAGAGCAGAGCCAGCGCCATTGTTCCCTCTCTGACCCCTCCCCCCTACACAGCATCACAACCTAGTGACTGGGTTGACCCATCCTGGTGAACTGCTAAGGCTCTGCCCCTCACTACATAACAGGTATGACAAGGCCAAAAGAGAAGGGGGGGTGTCAAATGGAAGAACAGATCAAAGCCCTAGAGCCAATATTTTTAAGTGACAAAGAGATAGCCAACCTATCAGATGCACAGTTCAAAGCACTGGTGATGAGGATGCTTACAGAATTGGTTGATTCTGGTCACAAATTAGATGAAAATATGAAGGCTACACTAAGTGAAATGAAGGAAAATGCACAGGGAATCAATAATGATGGGAAGGAAACTGGGACTCAATCAATGGTTTGGAGCAGAAAGAACAAAGAAACAACCAAACAGAAAAGAATGAAGAAACAAGAATTCAAAAAAGTGAGGAGAGGCTTAGAAACCTCCAGGACATCTTTAAACATTCCAATATCCAAATTATAGGGATACCAGAAGGGGAAGAGGAAGAGCAACAAGTGGAAAACTTATTTGAACAAATAATAAAGGAGAACTTCCCCAATCTGGTAAAGGAAATAGACTTCCAGGAAGTCCAGGGAGCTCAGAGAGTCCCAAAGAAGTTGGACCCAAGAAGAAACACACCAAGGCATATCATAATTACATTAGCCAAGATTAAAATGAAGGAGAGAATCCTAGACGCAGCAAGAGATAAGGGGACAGTCACCTACAAAGGAGTTTCCCTCAGACTGTCTGCTATTTCTCAGAAGAGACCTTACAGGCAAGAAGGGGCTGGAAAGAAGTATTCCAAATCATGAAAGGCAAGGTCCAATCTACATCCAAGATTGCTCTATCCAGCAAAACTTTCATTAAGAATGGAAGGGCAGATAAAGTGCTTCTCAGATAAGATCAAGTTAAAGGAGTTCATCATCACCAAGCCCTTATTATATGACATGTAAAAGGGACTTACCTAAGAAAAAGAAGATAAAAAACATGAACAGTAAAAAGACAGTAAACCCAAAGTTATTAACAGCCACACCTAAAACAAAAGCAAACTAAGCAAACAACTAGAACAGGAACAGAACCACAGAAATGGAGATCACATGGAGGGTTAGCAACAGGAGAGTGGGAGGAAGAGAGAGGGGGAAAAGGTACAAAGCATAAGTAGCATAGATGGAAGGTAGAAAATAGATGGGGAGGGCGAGAATAGTATGGGAAATGTAGAAGCTAAAGAACTTATGACACATCACATGAACTGGGGAGAATGTGGGTGGAAGGGGGTGTGCAGGGTAGAGGGGAATAAAGGGGGAAATGGGGCTATTGTAATAGCATAATCAATAAAATATATTTTTTAAAAAGAATACCTTAGGCCCTGGCTGGTGTAGCTCAGTGGATTGAGCACGGGCCTGCGAACCAGATAATCGAGGTTCGATTTCCAGTCAGGGCACATGCCTGGGTTGCAGGCCGGTTCCCTGCAGGCCACTTCCCAGCAGGGGATGCACAAAAGGCAACCATACATTGATGTTTCTCTCCCTCTCTCCTTCCCTTCCCCTCTAAAGATAAATAAATAAAATCTTAAAAAAAAAATACCTTAGGGCTGGATGGACCTGGAGAGCATTATGCTGAGTTAAATAAGCCAGTCAGAGAAAGACAAATACTATATAATTTCACTTATATGTGGACCCTAATGAACAAACTGAACAAACAAGCAAAACAGAAACAAACTCATAGATGGAGAGCAGATGACAACTACTGGGGGTGGGGGGACTAGGAGGTGGAGGGATAGAACAAAAAGGAAAAAGGACTCATAGAAATGAACAATAGGGTGGTGATTGCTCGGGGTGAAAGGGTATAAGGGGACTCAAGGGTAATGGGAAAACATGTAATAAAGATTAAATTAAAAATAAAAAAAAGAATACCCTAGGGCTGAGAAAAGTACCCAAGGAAGAAACGAACTTGGAAGAGGTCTCTCCCCAAGCTGGGAATCAAACCTTATTAGAGTAGGAGTGGTTACAGCCCACTGGTTGATGGCCAAGTTGCTGGGTGGCCCCTGGCCAGAGCTGATCTACAGTTATTAGACAAACAGGTAATACTCTTTTTGTGGGCAGGAAGACTGAGCCTCACCAGTAAACCATAGTCAAGACTAGCAAGTTGGATGTGGGCAAGGGTGGCAAACAACTCTAGGGTACAGCAGGACGAAGGCTGGTGACTAGCCTGTGCAGGTATTTAGGGAATCGAGAATGTATTTTCCACCTGGGGCCATGAGGCCTGATGTCAGGAGGGCTGCAGCAAGGTGGTCACTGAGAGCTTGCCTTCATGCACACAGCTGGCATATTAGTTTACCGGGGTTGTCATAACAAAATGCTGAAGATTTGTTGGCTTAAACACCAGAAATATCTTTCCTCAATCCTAGAGGCTAGAAGTCCAAAGAAAAGGTGTCGGGGTTTATTTTTTCTGAGACCTTTCACCTTGGTTTATAGATGGCCACCTCCCAGTGTTTTCTCAAGGTTTTCCTCTGTGTGATTTCTTTTTCTTATAAGGACACCTGTCATATTGGGTTAGGGCCCAACCTAAGGAGCTTATTTAACCTTAATTATCCCTCTAAAGAACATATATCCAAATACAATCACATTCTAAGTTACTTGGAATTGGGACTTCAGTATTTGAATTTGGCCTACAACAGCTGGGGAAAAGCACTTACTGGATGTCCCCACAAATGCTGCCAACAGCCACCCACAGAAGCAAGAAGCAAACAGAAACACTGGACTCAGGGAGAGGAGCCCCTTCCTCCTGCAGTGTTCCTCTGGCACACTCTACTGACAAAACTAACATGATGGTCACTGACAAGTAAGTGCTTAACAGGGTCCAACTCCATGATTGCAGAGCAGATAATGAAGGTTGAATTTAGAGCTGAGAGGCAATAATAAGTCAAATATTGGTTTTTCATTTCTTCGAGCTTCCTGATGTTCTCCTCATAAATTGTCTGCCCAGATCGACCAGTTTGCAACTAAGAACACTGACACATTTGTTTTGTTTCCCTGTTTTCAATTTTTTCCAATAGTTCTGCATGATTTTACTTTCAAGTTATCATTTTTGGAGAAATAGACCAAACTTTCCCCAGAGTTTTATACTTTTGACAAGTGTAAATTAAAATGATTTGTATTTACAGTGCAGCACGGTTACAGACTATGGAAACCAGAGCAGAAAGCTGGTCTTCAGTTTGCTGTTTGTATCTTCTTGATTCATCCCGGCTTCAAGGCTGAGACCTGTGGTTCCTTCTTCTTGGAACATTCTTGTCCCTGTTTAACTGTCACTCAGAATTTCCTCTGCTGTGCTATCAGAAACAGCCTCCCTTCCCCATAACTCTTTCCCTTTATTAATTAAGCTTTATTTTTCTTTATAACAATTTTACCACTATGTCAAATTATATTATCTTAAACAGTATATTTATTATTTATTCTATGCATTTATTTACTTGTTATTAAAATGCAAGCTCTAGGAAGATAGGGACACATCTTTTCCACTGAGGTATATTCAGAACCTACAACATTGCATAGCATATAATAGGTATTTGATAAATGATGATATGAATGACTGTTGGTATCAGAAAAAAGGTGGATTTTCTGAAACATACATCTGCATGCAGAATATAAGATATATCTACAGCAATAGAACTTTAACTTCTAATTTAGCATGGCAACAATGCGATTGTATTTTGATTATTCTTACTCCAACCTGGAAATGACTCCCATTCACTTTGTGTGTGGTATAATTAATAAACAGTAAAATTCAACTTTGTATGTGTGCTGGCAGTTCAATGAATTTTGAAAAATGCACGTGGGTGTGTAAAGTCATTGTAATCAAGGTATATAACAGTTCTATTATCCCCCAAATTCCCTCATGTCATTTTTTAGCCAACCTCTCTTCTGATCTCCAGTTTCTAGCAACCACTGCTGTTTTCTGCCCTCATAGTTTTCCCATTTCCAGACCATCATATACTATATTTTTAGGACTGTAAGATACACTGGACCATAAGACGCACCCAGGTTTTAGAGGAGAAAAATAGAAAAAAATTTTGAAGCAAAATATGTGGTAAAATATTTAATAACCTGTTACCTTGCTCCACTGCCACACTGCCCCCCACCCCACAGCAAGCCAGGTAAGCTACATTCAGACTGTAAGATGCACCCCTATTTTCCTCTTAAATTTGAGGGGGAGTGCATTTTAATAGTTCGAAAAGTACGGTAAATGGAATCCTACAGTACATTGCTTTTGGAGTCTTTCACTACTTAGCAAAATGCATTTGAGATCTTTCTATGTGGCATCAGGAAGCAGTAGTTCGTTCCTTTTACTGCTGAGTAGCATTCCATTACACATGTTTCCATTTGTTTACCCTTCACCTGTTGAAGAATATTTGGCTTTTTTTCCAGTTTGTGGTGATTATGAATCAAGCTACTATACACATTCATGTGCAGGCTTTTGTGTGAAAATAACTTTTTTTCTCTTGGGTAAATATGGCAAGTGCATAAATACAAAACAAAACTGGCAAACTGTTTTCTGAAGTGGCAATCCCATTTTGCATTTCCACCAGTGTCCTCACCACCACTTGTTATAAGGTGGCACAGCCATGGGAATAAGATCAGAAATCTGCGCTTTTTCCTGGAATCTGCTTGGTGTGTCCCTGTTTTAAGGCTTTATACTTGCTTATCCTTCTTCCTGGAATACATTCACATGAGTTACTGTACTTCTATTCACATATGACTTTAGAACAGGACTTATCTACACACATAATAAAGACCAACCAGAAACAAAATTAAGAAAATCAGATACAGGAATGCATAAGTGGGGGAAAATTCTAAAACCATGCACTCTTTTTCTACATTCTTCTACATATCTTGAGATGTTAACAACTTTCAATTAGTAGTTAGTTAATTTGTTCTAAAAATTTTATTTGTAATACATTTTCAAGTGACTTTGTTTTCATTATTCAGTGTTTATTTTTTAGTACTAAAATACTAAAACTCACTCTTGTCTAAAACGTTAGTTTGCATCTTTCTTCAAGGAAATAATGACAGCCCTAGGCAATGTGTTTATGAGGAATTTCCATAGCAAGACCTGACCTGAATGCCAGTAATTCTCTCACAGATAGTGTCTGTATTTTACTGCCTCAGTGTTAAGGCAGTAAAATTTATGATAATTTACTTCCCTCACAATACACAATGCTGCCTAAGAGAAAAATAATGAGTCACTTTAATTTTAAAAAGAAGATTCTTGAAGTTTTAAACTGGCAAGTAAACAGAAATATAACTAGTATTTGCATAATTACTTTCATCTTTTTTACCTTAAACTTATACTTTATTAGCAGGTAGGTTATCCCCTTTAAAATTCATCCATAATTTTAACAAGTCCTCCATTTTCTTTTTTACATTCTTTCTCCCCTAATAAATCAGAACCACTGAAGAAACTCAGGCTTAGGAACTAAATGTTAAAATTGTTCTCCAGAAATAGAAACTTAAAATCAGCTAGCTCTTAAGTACATAGTTCCTTCTGTATGGCTTCCAGCAAGAAAAATAGTTTGGAGTGGGAAAAGAATGCCAAAAAAGCCTGTAATTAATAACAATAATTTAATGAGCAAGTAATAACAATATTTAAATGCACCATTAAAAACTTTGCATACATGATTCATTCAACAAGTATTTATTTAATGCTTACTCTGTGCTAGTCACTATTCCAGGCATTGGAGATAAAATATTGATCAAAACAAAAAACATCTGGCCCTGGCTGGTGTAGCTCAGTGGATTGAGCACCAGCCTGTGAACCAAAGGGTCACCAGTTTGATTCCCAGTTAGGGCATATAACTGGGCTGTGGGCCAGGTCCCCAGTAGGGGGTGCTCAAGAGGCAACCACACATTGATGTTTCTCTCCCCCTCTATCTCCCTCCCTTCTTCTCTCTCTAAAAATAAATAAAATCTTTAAAAAAAAACCCAGACAACATCTGTGTCCTCATGGAACTTAGGTTCTAAATAGTGAGGATGGACAATAAAGAAAATAAGTAATTCTAAAATTTGCATGGGACTACAAAAGATCCCAAATAGAGCCAAAGCAATCTTGAGAAGGAAAAACAAATCACACTCCGATTTCAAACTATACTATAAATTTATAGTAATCAAAACAGTACAGTATTGGCATAAAAAACAGACATACTGACCAGTGGAACAGAATAAAAAAACCCCAAATAACCCCACACATGTATGGACAATTAATTTATGACAAAAGAGAAAAGTACACACAATGGAGAAAGGACAGTCTCATCAGTAAAGGGTGTTGAGAAAAACTGGACAGTCACGTGCAAAAGAATGAAACTATACCAATATCTTACAGAATACACACAAATTAACTCAAAATCAATTAAAGACTTGAATGTAAGACCTGAAATCATAAAATGCCTGGGGGGGGGGAAATCTCTTGATATTAGCTTTAACAATGTTTTTTGTTTGTTTTTAGATATGACTCCAAAGACAAGGGAAACAAAGCAAAAGTAAACAAATGCGGCTACCATCAAACTTAAAATCTTCTGTGCAGCAAGGAAAACTATCAACAAAACTAAAAGGCAACCTACTAAATGGGAGAAGATATCTGAAAATTATATATTCAATAAATAAGGGGCTAATATCCAAAATACATAAAGAACACATACAACTCAACAACAAAACACAACTCAACTTTTAAAAAAATATTTTAAATTTATTTTTAGAGAGAGGGGAAGGAAGGGAGAAAGAGACAGAGAGAAACTTTGATCGGTCACCTATTGCATGCCAACTGGGGACCTGGCTGGTAGACCAGGTATGTGCCCTGACTGGGAATTGAACCTACAACTTTTCGGTTTGCAGGATGATGCCCAATCCACTGAGCCATACCAGTCGGGGCCAACTCAATTTTTAAATGGACAGAGAATCTAAACAGACATTGTCCCCCCAAAAGACATACAGATGGCCAATAGGAACATAAAAAGATGTTCGACATTGCTAATGGGGATGAAAATCAAACCACACTGAGAAACCACTTCACACCTGTAAGAATGGTTGTTATCAAAAAGACAAGAAATAACTAGTGTTGAAGAGGACATGGAGAAAAGGGAGTCCTTGTGCACTGTTGGTAGGAATGTAAATTGATGCAGCCATATGAAAAACAGCATGGAAATTTCTAAAAAGAAAAAAAAGAATAGGATGTCTTTCTGTTCTGTTGATGGTTTTCTTTGGAGTGCAAAAGGTTTTTAGTTTGCTGTAGTTCCATTTGTTTATTTTTGTTTTTGTTGCCCTTGCCCAAGTCAACCTACTAAATGCAGACAATATTTGCAAATGATACCTTTGATAAGGAATAAATATTCAAAATACATAAAGAACTCATACAATTCAACATTAAAAACTACAATTTGATTAAAAAGTGGGCAGAGGACACAAATAGACATTTTTCCAAAGACGACATACAGAGGGACAACGAACATATGAAAAGATGCTCAACATCACAAAACATCAGAGAAATGCAAATCCAAACTGCAATAGCATCTCACACCTATCAGAATAACTTATCAAAAAGTCAACAAATAATGTGTCGGTGAGCATGTGGAAAAAAGGGAACCCTCATGCTCTGCCAGTGGCATTGTAAACTGTCCATTTGTCTGCCTGTCCATCCAAATGTTGATCCATTTGTTGATGAGGACTTCTACCAGCGGTGTCCGTGTTCTGAATACAACAAACAAATTCACATGGAGTACAGTTTTGTGGAGAAAAGGGATGCATGGCTACTCTCTGAGTGAGAGAGCACCTCAACCCTTGCCTGGACAGGCTTTTAATGCTTTCTGGGAGCATTACATCAAGGAAGGTTCTCATTCGTTATGCACAGGTTTGCTTTAGGTGATTACTTTTTACAGATAACAAAGAAAAGGATGTTGCTGATTACTTCTTACCTATAACAAAGAAAAAAATGTTGCAAATGCAAGGGAAAAAGTGGTTGGACTGGTTACACTCCGTCCTTCGGAGGTTTAACCAGTCCTTCCTACAGACTGTAGGAAGTTACTTCAAATCAAAGATATGCATTAAACATTTTCTGTCTTAACTCAGAGTGAGGGAGTTTTAGTAAAAGCAAGCCTCAAAGCAGCTTAGATGTAATCCATGACTGGTTCCCCATGGGAAAGCCCATCTGTGGACCTGGCTCCTGCATGACGCCTCATGCCTATTGTTTTCTGAACCAGGGCTAAGCTACATTCGCCATTGAAACGTGGACTGGTTCCCTATAATTTATCTACTTATTATCTATTTGTCAACTTATTCATAAAAGAACATCCAGACAGACGGAAAGATAATACTGTTGGTAGCATAAAATTCCAAACTGACATACTGGTTTATCACAATGTTTTCTTTTTCCATAGCTGCTTATCGTTTAAAGCAATGGAGTAGGGGGATAAAAGAAAGATTATATTTGTTTTTTTATCATGTACTAGGAAATTTATCTCAGTTTTGCCTCACTCCAGTCAAATGAACTTAAATTTTATTCCCTATGTGTAGCAGATCAGGAAATGAAAGCTGAGTTATGTAAGTTTTGTAGGTCAAACCTTTTGAATACTGCTAATCTCAATTGTGTATTGCTATGTATCAAAAAATAAGATGTTAGCTACTAATGTAATTTGAGAACTTTTAGTGGCCACATTTAAAAAGTAAAAAGAAACAGGTAAACTAATTTTTTTAAAAGTTTTTTATTGATTATGCTGTTACAGTTGTTCTATTCCCCCCTTCATTCCCCTCCACCCTACCCCCCATCCCCACCATTACCCTCCCTTTAGTTTATGACCATGTGTCTCAAGTCCTTTAGATTCTATATTTCCCACGCTATTCTTGCCCCCCCCATCTATTTTCTATCTACTGTCTATGCTACTTATTTTCTGTACCTTCTCCCCCCTTCTCCTCCTCCCACTCCCCTGTTGCTAACCCTCCTTGAGATCTTCATTTCTATGTTTCCACTCCTGATCTAGCTGTCCTTTTAGTTTGCTTTTGTTTTAGGTGTGGTTGTTAATAACTGTGAGTTTGCTGTCCTTTCACTGTTCATGTTTCTTTAACTTCTTTTTCTTAGATAAGTCCCTTTAACATTTCATATAATAAGGGCTTGGTGATGATGAACTCCTTGAACTTGATCTTATCTGAGAAGCACCTTATCTGTCCTTCTATTCTAAATGAAAGTTTTGCTGGATAGAGCAATCTTGGTTGTAGGTCTTTGGATTTCATGACTTGGAATACCTCTTTCTAGCCCCTTCTTGCCTGTAAGGTCTCTTTGGAGAAATCTGCTGACAGTCTGATGGGGACTCCTTTGTAGGTGACTGTCCCCTTAGCTCTTGCTGCTTCTAGGATTCTCTCCTTCATTTTAATTTTGGCTAATGTAATTATGATGTGCCTTGGTGTGTTCCTTCTTGGGTCCAACTTCTTTGGGACTCTCTGAGCTTCCTGGATTTCCTGGAAGTCTATTTCCTTTGCCAGATTGGGGAAATTCTCCTTTATTATTTGTTCAAATAAGTTTTCCACTGGTGGCTGTGCCTTTCCCCCTTCTGGTACCCCTATAATTCGGATGTTGGAGCGCTTAAAGATGTCCTGGAGGTTCCTAAGACTCTCCTCATTTCTTTGAATTCTTGCTTCCTGACTCTTTTCTGTTTGGCCATTATTTGCTTTCTTCTGGTCCACTCCATTGATTTGAGTCCCAGTTTCCTTTTCATTGCTATTGGTGTCCTGTGCAATTCCATTCATTTCAATTAGTTTCGCCTTCATATATTTGTCTAACTTGTGGTTATAATCAACCAGTTCTGTGAGGATCCTGATGACCAGTGTTTTAAACTGTGCGTCTGAGAGTTTTGCTATTTCTTCATCGCTTAGATCTATGGGCTCTGGGGCTTTGAGAACTTGTGACATTTTTGGTCTGTTCTGGCCCTTTAAGTGTGAGAAGCGGTGCCTTGGACTCCCATGTCGCTGTGTTGTGACGCTGTATGTGGGGGTGTGGTCAGAGCGGGGAAATGGCGGTGCCCTCTACTGCCGCTCGCTGTGGGGACCTGCCGGCCCCAGTCCAACCGCCCACTCCCTCGCCTGTCCGCTGGCGCACAAATGGGCGACCACAGTCAATACTCAGCACCGCTTCCCTGCTGTCTCCTCCGCAGTCGCTTGCCTGGTGGCTCGCTCGGTCGCTCACTAGGTCCAACCCTGCTCCTGGATTCCGCGTGTCTGGATTCCACGCCTGAGTCTGTCTGACCCGAGTCCTCCTGTGCAACCCCTCACCAGCCACTGGTTTCGCCCCTTACCGGTCAGGCTGAAGAATTTGTTGTTAATGGACTTCCAAAAAGTTCAATTTTCCGTGTTCTGGCTGTGTTTTCTATTGCTAATATTTAGTTTTCTCTAATCTTGGTTGTGTGAGAAGGCACGGCACGTCCACCTACGCCTCCATCTTGGCGGAAGTCAGGTAAACTAAGTTTAATAATACATTGTATTTAACTCAATATCCAAAAAAATGAATTCCATTTGAAATCAAACCAATTACTAGTGGGATATTTTGCATTTTTTCATACTAGGTTTTTGGAATCTGGTATGTATTTTACACTTATAGGACATCTAAATTCAGACAAGCCATATTTCAAGTGCTTAATCCCCTCATGCAGCCAGCAACTATTGTACTGGAGAGCACAGGTCTGTATACCATACTGCGAACTTATCTAATTCATCTGTGTCTGCAGCAACTAGACCACGTCTGGGATATAGGAGATGGTCAATAAATGTTTGATGATTGAATAGTACACATGAATGAGAACAACAAATATGTTTAAAATGTTACCTCGTCCCTGGAAAAGATAGCTGTAAAGCATGAAATAGAATACCCCTTAACTATTAATAAAACAATGACCTCATAAAATGAGAACACAATCTAAGTATGTCAAATTTGGGGGATATGATCAACGAGGCAACATGTGCTAATGGCAATAACCAAATGGGCAAGATATGTAGGCAATTCACAAAGAACAAATGTCCTACAAACATTTTGAAAAATATTTGTCTACACTAGTATCCACAGAAACATAAGCAGAATAATGTATTATTCTTGCCTATGTAATCGGCAAGGATTAAAAAATGTCTCAGTGTTGGCTAGAATCTGCAGGTAGAAATACAAAACTTTCTGGAGGTAATTTGAGAAAATATATCCAAAACCCTTAAAAGTATGCAAATCATCACATCCAAATTTCTACCCCTACCCTACAATCTCTGGAAATATGCATACAGAGACATTCTGCTTCCAAGACTTGATCCTACAGAAATAATCAGAGATGTGTCCAAAGATATGAATCTATTCATAGCACTAGTGTTTGTGAGGAAAAAATAAGTCTATGAATTGAATAATGGAATTAAGTAATAGTGAATGTATGATAAAAAACCTATGCAATCAATGAACACTCAAATTTTGAAAGATTTAATGACATTGGAAAACATTAAGAAGTAGATTTTAAAAAGAAGGTACAGTGTGGCTCCAATTTTATTAAAATGTTTATATCCCTACTAAAAGTCTAAAACATTATCAGTCTACTAACAGTACATATCTTTGGATAATAATGATGAAAATGAATTTTACTTTCTCCTTTGTATTTTTCAACTTCCCACAATGTACATATTACTTTTGCATTAGGAAAAATGCAGTAAATATTGCTTTTGAAAGACAGAAGAAATAGAAACTGAGCAACTTTTAATTTCATGCCCTTTATCAGTTATTCCTGAGGACAAGCTAGGTGGCATTGCTATTCTCAGTCTCACATTTCTGGTAATGAGCAAGGTGTGGCAACTCATTGCCCAATATTATGGGAGAACTTTGGACATCACTGGTTAAGAAACTATGTTGGCTTCACAGGAAGATGGAGGTATGACTGTTTTTACAGTGTGACTTACTGGTAGCCAAGATGATATCTCAACTTTGGTGCTGCTGGCGTTTGCTGTCTTTCTCAGGGCTGTAATTCTTTTTCAGATGTGGGCAAGAATTATCATTTAAAGAAAGACATGGAAGTAGGAGGCTGCAGTGCCTTCCTTCAATACTCAATCCTTTATGCTGGAAAGAATTTATTTAAAAAATAATCTTTTCTTTTTGTGGGGGCTACAATGTTATCTTGAAGTCTATTTTTAAAATGTAAATATTAAAAAGTAAAAATAATGCTGGAATAAGTAAAGGTTACATTCATAGATTAGCTTGAAACATAACATTTAGGACCACTACCAATTTAACTTTATTATAAAGCAGTATTATAACCTATTACCCATTACAGTAAAGTAATATTATAACCTATTACCCATGACATTAAAGCAATATTGTAACAATCCACTACCTATGATATTTGTATTTTTGTTTCTTTAGTCTTCATTACATGCATTTTTACATAGATTTAATCATTTATACATGAAAAAAATCTGTATTTTTATTATGGTGCCTCGTGTTGTGAAGTTTTATGTTGTTGAACAACATTAATAATTTTTAGATACTGAACCTAACACCAAGTCTGGCAAAGTACTTTATGTTAGCTCACTGATGGATCATAAATCACCAATATTTATTGACTACCTACAGTGTGATGTATTGGGTCTATTTTACTGAATAAGACAAAATCCCAGTTATCATAAAATCTTCATCCAAGTAGCTTCATCTGAGAAACTTAACCACAGAGAGATCAGGTAACTGGCCCAAGATCATCCGTGCAGCAGGTGTTAAAGCAGAGATTCCAACCCAGGTAATCTGTCTTCAGGGCTTGCAACTCTGCACTGGTACCAAGAGAATGCTCCAGCAGTTCAGGTAATATGTCAGTCAGAGTTCAAATAGTTGTATTAGTTTACTTGTTGCTGCTATAACAAATTACCACATACTTAATTGCTTAAAATGACAAAAATTTATGATCTTAACAATTCTACAGGTCAGAAGTTCAAATTCAGTTTCACTGGGCTAAAGTCAAGGTGTTAGGAGAAATTGTTTTTGCTAGAGGCTCTAAGGCATGGGTCCCCAAACCTTCTGTGGTCTCTTAGGAGCTCTGCCTCCTGTTGCCCCACCCCCTACAGGGGGCCAGCTAGGGATCTTAGCTAAGACCTCCTCCTCATACCCACCCCACCTTGTCATTCAAAAAACCAGATCTTGGTGCCCAAAAGGTTGGGGACCACTATTCTAAGGAGGAAATGTGTCCTTGTCTTTTTTGGCCTCTAAAGGCCACTTATAAATCTTGGCTCATGACTCCTTCCTTGCATCACTCTAACTTCTTGTTTCCATTGTCATATCTACTGTGACTCTGGCCATCTTGCCTCCCTCTTATAAAGACCATTATAATTACTTTGCACCCACCTGGATAAACCAGGCTACTACCCTTATATCAAGTCCTTCTCAATCACACCTGCAAAGCCCTTTTTACCATAGAAGGTAATATACATACTGGGTATTAGGGCATGGACATCTTTGGAGGATATTATTCACCCTGTCACTGTTGTGGACACTATAAGGGCTAAAACTCATCCTGCTTTAGGAAAAAAAATTAGGATTAGTGTAGAAAATAGAGATCTTCCTAGTGAACTCCACTGTAGTCTTTTCTGTGCCAGGATAAGAACAAGGGCTTTGTAGTAAGCCTGCTAGGGGTGCTGGGACAAAATACCAGACTGCGGGCCTTAAAAACCAGAATTTTATTTTCTCACAGTTCTGGAGGCCAGAAGTCTAAGATCAAGGTGTTAGCAGGGTTGGTTTGTTGAGGCTGCTCTCCTAGGCTTGCAGATGGCTGTCTGTCTTCACCCTGTATACCAACAGTCATCTCTTTGTGTGCGCACAAGTCTTGCATCTGTGTATGTGTCTAGATTTCCTCTTGTAAGAACGCCAGTCATAATGGATTAGGGCTCACCCTAATGACCTTGTTTTAACTTAATAACTTTCTTAAAGACCTTACTGAACCCATAATGGGCTTTAACACGTTGACTCCATTTAATCCTCAGATGGCCCAGGTTTGGCAAATGAGAATATGGTGATTTAGGGTGGTTTGTCACTTGTTTAAGGTCTCCCAGCTGGCAAGTATTAAAGGGACAATTCACATACAGGCCTGTCTGCTCCAAAGGCTAGGCTCTCAGCATCCTTCCTAACAGGTGCCAAGACCCTACAGGACACCTACTACATGAGGCCATGCTACCAAGACAGGAAGTCATAGCAGCTCTACCTAATACATACAAACAAACACAGGGAGGCTGACAAAATGAGAAAACAAAGAAATATGACCCACATGAAGGATCAAAACTCCAGAAAAAGAATTAAACAAAATGGATATAAGCAATCTATCGGATGCAGAGTTCAAAACACTGGTTGTCAGGATGCTTAAGGAACTTAGTGAGGACCTCAAAAGCACAAAAAAGATCCAGTCAGAAACAAAGGATACACTAATTGAAATAAAGAACAATTTACAGGAAAACAACAGTACAGTGGATGAAGCTGAGAATCAAATCAATGATTTGGGAACATAATGGAATAAAAAACAACTAATTAGAACAAGAAGAAAAAAAAAATCCCCCCTAATTAGGATAGTGTAAGCAGCCTCTGGGACAACTTCAAACATTTCAACATTTGCATCATAGCATCTCCAGAAGAAAAGATTAAGAGCAAGAAATGGGAAATCTATTTGAAAAAAATAATGAAAGAAAACTTTCCTAATTTGGTGAAGGAAAAAGACATGCAAGTCCAGGAAGCACAGAGAGTCCCAAAGAAGATGGATGCAAAGAAGACCATGTGAAGGCACATCACAATTAAAATGCCAAAGGTTAAAAACACAGGGACAATCTTGAATGCAGCAAGAGAAAAGCAGTTAGTTACCTACAGGGGAGTTCCCATAATACTGTCAGCTCATTTCTCAAAAGAAACTGCAGGGTAGAGGGGATTTGCAAGAAATATTAAAAGTCATGAAAAGCAGGGACCTACAGCCAAGATTGTTTTACCCAGCAAAGCTATCATTTAGAATCAAAGGGCAGATAAAGAGCTTCCCACACAAGAAAATAACTAAAGAAGTTCATTATCACCAAACCATCATTGTATGAAATGTTAAAGGGACATATTTAAGGAAAAGAAGAAAATCAAAACTATGAACAATAAAATGGCAATAATTCATACCAACAACTGAATCTAAAAAAACAAACTAAACAAATAAGAATAGAGACAGCATCCTGAATATAGAGTGTTTTGATGCTTACCAGATGGGAGGGGGCTGTTGGGGAATGGGGGGAGAGGTGAGGGGATTGAAAAGTACAAGTAGTTACAGAATAGCCATGGGGATGTAAAGTACATTATAGGAAATAGAATAGCCAAAGAACTTATACATATGACCCATGGATATGAATCACAGTGTGGGGACTGCCTAAGGGAGTGGGGGGTGCTGGGTAGAGGGAGACAAAGGGGAAAAATTGGGCCAACTATAATAGCACAATCAATAAAATATAATTTTAGGGAAAAGGCAAGATGGCAACAGAGTAGGTTGGAGCAGATTCCAGTTCCTTGTACACAAGGGAGAGAATCCTGTCTAATCAGTGGAGGAGAAAACAGGCGGCCAGCAGTTGCTCAGCATATATGAAAATAAGGGACCAGAAATGTTGACGGTCACGGAGGAACCAGACAGTAGGGAGACAGCAGCAGTACAGTAGAGTCTCCGGGATGCAGCAAAGACAGGAACAGCAGGGAATTCGGGGGATGCACAGTCTGGGGACCAGTGCTTGGCATGTGGCGCACCTCGGCAGGGGCACAGCATTCTGGACCAGTTCCCTGTGCAACTCCCTATTTCAGATTCATCGGGAGGCCGGGCCTGCCGAAAGGACTGAAATAAAATATAATTTTAAAAACAAAAAACAAAGTTGGGAAGAGGGAGGCAGTACTTGTCATAATTTTCAGACTCCAGCCAGATTTTCTGTGGCTCCCACCAGACCTCCACCCCTACCATAACTTACACTAGCTAACTATTCAGTTTACGACCTCAAGATGAGTCTGCATCAGAAGACTAGGGTAAGAGCCCCCTTCATTGAATGAATTTCCCAAGAGAAGACTGGTGATTTCACCTATCTTAAGTCTGAGTACCCCTCATGGCTGTGTAGAGATACAGACAACCCTGATATCAGATTGACGATAGTTACGCTTCTTTGCAACAATGTATTCTCCCATCCCCATTTATCATAAATGGCTGCAGGAGTTTTAAAGAATCTAGGATTTGTTTCATACTAACTTTCATCAACTAAGGAAAATTAAATAAAATTGAAACATTGCATTTTACCTTCTCTAATCGGAATCAGTGCTAATGGGTTAACATTTTAAAATACAGGTCTGAAAATGACGTAGATTTTGGCAAATATTGTAGCCATTCCTCAATAGAATCATTGCTGGAGCTTTTTCCCAAGTGGGAAAGGGACTTTGCCTTAAGGCTTCCTCCATTGTACCATGTAGGAAGCACTGCAGCAGGCGTCTTTAGTTAACCAGGTTCTCTTGGGCCAGCTCCTTTGCCATTTATCTTGCCCAACATTTTTCCAGAGTTGAAGCCTGGGAAAAAGCCTTTAGAGATAAAACACTTTCATGCATGAGAAATGATATATTTTAAAAGACAGAACCCTTTTCTAAGCTCAAATGTTTTTTCCTCATTCTCACTTCTGTTGAAGGTATCCCTTTTGCTTAACTCTGTATTTTTCTTATTACTATATATTTTAGAAAGATTGTACCTATTTTGCCAAAGAAATCTTTTCCAAAGGAAAAAAAAATAGGGTATTTGTAAGACAACAGAAGGCAACATAGATTTAAATTTTATTTCTCCTGATACAGTGTTAGAATTGCATAAAATAGAAACCAACCATATTTCCCTAAAAGTAAGGTATAATGTCTCTATTTCTTCTCTTCAACTCATTGCTGCTATAGCAAAGAAGAATTACAGCTGCTCCTGTCATTAGTCTAAACACTCACTGTCAGTGGCTCCGTGTTTGCTGAATAAACAGTTAAATACATTTTCCTCTGCCCATTGATCAATGCCTGGTAAGCACTCTATGTCAGCTGCATCATCATAATTTATTTAGCCTTTACTTGCTACCCACAAGTAACATGCACAAATGACTGCCTCCCCTTACACCCCACTGTCCATGAGAACCACTTAAATAAGTAAAACACATTTTAGACTGATAGTGATAAGTTCTGAAGAGAAAAACCACTAAAGAGCAAGGGGATAGGAAATGTAGGTAATATTTGATATGAAATTTTTTAAACAGTAGCTAGAAAAAGCTTCGTTGAGAAGGTAATATTTAGGAAATGACCTGCAGTGAAGGACTCAGACCTGATTCAAGGACAGCACTGCAGACAAAGGGAACTGTAAATGCAAAGGCCCTGGGGTAGAAGTCTACCCAGCTATTGAGGGGCAAGAAATAAGCCAGAGGGGCTAAAAAGGAGTATGAGAAGAGGAGTCACAGACAAGGCCAGATACTGGAGGGCCCTGCAAGTAGGAGGACTTTTAGTTTGTACTGAGTGTGCTAGGAGGACCCTGGAGGGTTCTGAACAGAGGAATGACATGACCCTACACAGGTTGTAAGCAAATCATTCTGGCGGCTGTGTTGAGAATATTCTGAAGGGGGCAAAGGAGTACTACACTTAACCAATATGCCACTACCTTATATATTACAATCAGATAAAAATGAAATAAACTGAAACTAAACTAGTACCCTGGTGATTGCCTGTCTGCCCATTCTGATTACTATGGCTGCAGAGAGAGATGTGATCTCCCAAATAAACTTTAGGGTTGGTAACGATAGCAGTATATATGGATATAGCAGGAAAAAAATTTCATTTACTTAAATTCTCCTCAAATATATACATGGTTTTCTGAATTACAGCTTTTGGCAATGAGTAAAGGTTACAATAAAGAACGATAAGCCCCAACTTTCTGTGGCAGCTTTTATTTTTCCCTAAAAAGACAGTCCACTTTTCTACAGACATGCATTTAGCTGAAATACATGTCAGTTTCTTTTAAGGTGCAGAACTCATACAATTTCCATAACTACAGATCAGAATTACAATGAACAGAACACATCAACTTAAACACTCAAGGTCATCTCAAATCCTGATGAGTCCAGGTCTCTGTGACAGAGGAAGAATTGTGCTAGTAAATAGTTGAACTAAAATTCAGGCAAATATAAAATATGCTCGAAGCCTTCATCTTCTGATTCTTTATTCTTTAACATACTTAAGATTCTCATTCAAATCTAATTAAGTGGTAACAACACCTGAGAGTGTTTCGTAAATGTTTGATTTAAAAATTCCCAGATAGACTTCATTTGCTAATTTTCTGCTCTACTATCTATATTTTTCTTTGTTTCATCTGTCTTCTTTTCTTTCCACAAGTTTCCAAGGACAATTCCTAACAAAAGTACTAGCCCTACTGTTCGGTTGGAGGTAAATTTATCCCAACAATCCTCAGGTCTGTGGATGTCTAGAGTGTAAATCTGTGAGAGAAGAACACAATGATGCATTACTGCTAGTATGGACTTTTTGGCATCACAAACAAATCATTAGAGAAAATATCAGCACTTGTGTTACAGAATTTTAAGCACTGGGAAGCCCTTCAAGTACCCCAAATGGTTTCCCAGTGTAGACAAATCTACCGTATCTCTCACAAGGTATTGTCTAGCATGTCTCCTGAAGACTTCTCCATGATGCATGATGTATGGCTGAATGCTTTGAGAGGCAACCCACACTATTTTCAGTTCTACTTAGAAAGCTATTCCACTAACTAGTCTACAATCTGCTTCCTATAGCTCCTATCCTCCATTTCTAGCTTTATTCTTTGGAGCAGTGTTTCTCAACAGGAGAAGAAGTCACATTTGGGCAGGACGACTCTACTGTGTAGGGCTGCCTGGTGTGCTGGAAGATAATGTATCTGGTTCTCACCCATTAAATGCCTGTAGTGAGCTCTCCCCACTTTATTTATGGTAATAAAAAATACTGTCATACATGTGTAAATTTCCCTCCCATCCCCAAATAGAGAAGGGAATCCTAGCAACCTAGATTTGCAGCTGGTGACCTAGGACAAACATACTCCTACTTCTCCATGGTAGTTCTGTAACTATATCAGCAAAGTCTCATGTCTCTGTCTTTCTCTTCCCCAGCAATCATCAGCAAATTGCTTAAGCATCAGCAACCTGCATTTTCACAACTCTTCTTATTGTGGCTTGCAGACTTAACAGCATGATTTCCTCCTTTTCAAATACTGGAAGGCTATGCCCATTCTAAAATATTGTGTCAAGGACTGGAAAGAGGACCACAAATGCAATTGGAAAGTATAAAGTGTGTTTCAGATAGTTGTTGTAATATTTGTCATTTTTTCACCTTTCTCCACTAATATCCAGGAGCTTAAATATTGCTAAATCTCCATTATTCTGACCAGACAATCAATTGATGGTGATACTCCTATGGAGCTGAGTTATAACCAAAACAGGGAAATTCTGAGGAGGAAAATAATTTATATCTGAGAATCCCTAATGCATCTTTCAGCTTTCCTAATGAGAAAAACAATAAAGATGATATAGCACAGGATTTACTGTTTAGACATCAGACTTGAGTTTCCTTTATACCATATTATACAAGTCTTGCTTACACTAATAAGTAACTTGCAATAATCTGTATAAAATAGATCATCTAACTGAAGCTAACTTCTCTTCAAAGAAAATGGTAACACTGATATACAAAAATACATCCATTTACAATCAATCTATTAATTATAATTAGATTTAGTTAATTCATTTTACACAGGTCAATAATGGAGATTCACAGTATCAGCCTGTAGAAGGCTGGGGTGCTGGGTGCATACCCTGAAATGACAGCTTCCTATGCTCCGGGCAGAACTGATATATAATAATATCATGACTTATCTAGCCTGGGTCTCTATGCCAGTGGGATCAAAACCTATGAATATTTAGTTTGCTTTGCATCTCTGGAACCCCACATTTTGAAATAAAGTTGTGATCAGTTGCTTTCAGAGTAATTCACTTTAACCTGCACCTTCAGACATAGCTAAAATTTTTCTAGACATAAATCAGAAATAATTCCAGAAAAATCAGAGGGGAAAAAACCTACAATTAGTTTTAAATTATTCCTCTAGAACAATATAGTTAGCTGTTTTATATGATAAATTGTGGGAGGGGAGAAGGCAAGTCAAGGCAGTCCAAGCCAAGTGTCTGTTTTAAGAAGTACCTTGCTTGCAAATACAGATGTTGTTTCATTTAAAAAATATTTGTAATTTATTGGCATACCAAAAACGAGGGAAAAAAATAAGATGGTCAAACCTGGTGAGTCAGATGGGCTCCAACAACAGCCAGAGCAGCGTAGTAGGGCACGGTCTGACCAGTGGTCACTCCCACCAGGCTCAGCGACCCCAGCATTGCTGCACTGAAGCCACTAAGCCACTGCTTGGCATTCTCACGAAACCTCAAGGCTGTGGACTTAAGACCAATCAGGGCATCATCTCTCTTGTCCTAACATCAGAAAGCAATAAGAAATTGTTATTTACTGACATATCATAAAATTCAACATTTTGAAGTGTACAATTCTGTGGTTTTAGTATGTTCACAGGATTGTACAACCATCACCACTATCTGATTCTGGAGGACACTGTCTGTTAAGAACATTTCTGTGTAAACATAAAGATACACCATGAGCTGTGAAAGATGACAGTAACTCAGAAACATGGGTTGATCAGTAATGAATGTGCAGGCCAAACTAAAGTCAAATGTTACTGCTCTTCCAGCTGTATTTCTATGTGTCACTGTACTTACAATCCTATGATGATTTCTAACTATACATCACTTTCTAAAAGTACTGTACAGTACTACATTAAAACTCAATTCAAATTCTTTACATAGTTCTCAAATCCTTATTGCAGAGTTCTCAAATCTCAATAATTTCTTGTGCGTTTTAGTTTTACTGTTGTTTAAAATCACGGATGTAGAAAAAGGTTCACTTATCACCCAATCACATCTATTCACACTTCACTTCAAACTCAATTTATGCTTTGTTCCCATCACATCCTTTCTATTAAGCAGAACAAGGTTTTGATATACAGTCACATCTAGCTGACTGCTTTCCTGTAACAACTTTATATGCAAGTATTTCCATATGCTGTTGTAATTATGGTCATGTGGTATCAGAGGCTGTATGACGAACTCTGCACCCACCTGCAGGCAGATAGCTACCTTTTCTCAAAGTCTCAAAATGCAAAAATGTGGGTATGTTTTCCCTTTCATACTGCAATCACCTTGAGGGTACAAGCTGTGACTTTAATTATGTGGACTACAAAAATGTCAGTAAGTATATGGTGTTTTAGCAAAGAAGTTAATCTAACTGGAGTACAGTTATCCCCAGATGCAAAATCTATAGGCATCTCTTCCAAACTGTTACTTAAGTTTCGCTTCAGGAATCAGGCTGATTATAGAGCTGGCAACTTTTCTGTGATAATACACATGTGGTGGGGGGAAGGAGCTAATGAGAAAAAGCAGGATGAAATCCAGATTAAAATATTAGAAAAAAATTTCATTAAGTCATGACATATTCTTTAAGTAAATGATTGAGAATACAGTTATATTTCAGACAAATACTGAGATTTTTTTCATAGTTCATAAACATAAAAGGAAAATTAATAACATAAACCAAAAAATGTTAAAGATTTAACTTATGAAAGGCAATATAAAAAACTATAAAAATATTTATATCTCTAAGTAATACCACTAAAAATTTACCTGAAAAGCTCAGTTATAAAGTCATTAGTAATTAGAATAATACTATTTATTATTAGAACTCAGAAACAACTTGAATGGCCAAAAATAGATAAACTGTTAAAAAATTATGGTATATTAAATCGATGGGCCATTATGTAATCTTAAAGTAATAATGACAAAAAATAGGTGGAAATCTGGGAAAACATTTATTACCTACACTGGGTAAAAAAGCTGCCTAGTATCGTACAATGATTAGAGGCATCAGCAGAAGGGCAGGAAAGGGCAGGTGCTGACAGCACAGACCCTGGAGGCTGCCTCGGTCTGAGTCGCAGTCCTGTCATCTACTAACTGTGTGGTGCGGACCAACTACTTCCGTACGCACACTCCCTCATCTGTATACATGAGGACAACAAAAGTACCTTCCTCTAGGGTTTTGTGTGGGTTACATTAGTGTCTGCAAGGTATTTAAAATGGTGCCTAGCATACTGTAAATACTACTTAAATTTGTATAAATAAAATAAATGAGTTGATCTACTTGGTAAAATACACACATGAAACAGAAATATGTTGTTTGCACCATGGAAGTATGAATGAATTTTTTCAGGGAAAAAACCCCACTTTCCCTTTAGTTTGGTTCTTAAACTTTTTAAAAGACCAACTAACCCAAAATTAAGGAAAAAAATGACATTTCTTTACCTGATAGGCATAGATAGTATCATATATTAGAGTCCACATAATTCCAGAAAAATAGAGAGGCAGGCAAACTGATGGGTCACAGGAGCCCTTGACAGCAGACCACCCAAGTAATGCTCCCCAATTGAAAGTGAACCCTACAGGCGGTGAAACAGAAAGAAAGGAAAAGTTAAATATACTTCAGAGTTCTACAGGGACAGAGAGGGACACCAGCATGCATTCAATGCTTCTGTGTATTAGGCTCTGGGTATGCTGTTTTCTAGTATGTTTCCTCCTTAAACCCTCTCAGCTCTCTGTGATCGTTATTAGGTATATTTTATAAAAAACAGGTTCAGAGAGGTTAATTAACAATTAAAATAACATTGCTAAGAGAAAGAATAACACCCTCCTCATAAATAGGTTTCATGAGAACATTTATCCCACCTGGTATGGTGCCTGGCACAGTCAATAAAATGGTAGATGCTGGGGTACGAACTTAGACTTGAGTCAAAATCCTATGATCTGCATAGTATTCCACTGTGTAAATGTACCAGTTTTTCGATCCACTCATTTACTGGTGGGCACTTACATTGCTTGCAGCACTTGGCTACTGTAAATTGTGCTGTTATGAACATTGGAGTGCATAAGGTTTTTTATTTAATGGTTCAGGACTCTTAGTGTATAATCCTAACAGTGGAATTGCTGGACCAAAAGACAGTTCCATTTTTAGTTTTTGAGGAAATTCCATCGTTTTCCATAGTGGCTGCACCAGTCTGCATTCCCACCAACAGTGCCCTATGGTTCCCTTTTCTCCACAATGGAATACTATGCAGCAGAAAGAAAGGAGCAGCTCCTACCCGTCTCAATAACATGGATGGAACTGGAGAGCTTTACACTAAGTGAAATAAGCTAGACAGTGAAAGACAAATACATGACCTCACCCATAAGTGGAACCTAATCAACAAAACAAATAAGCAAAACAGAACCAGAGACCTTGAAATAAAGAACAAACTGACGGTGACCAGAGGGGAGGGATGAGGGGGATAACAGGGGAAAGAAGGGAAAAGGGGCTAGTCAAGGACCATGAATAGGGGACTCATGGGCACGGACTGTGGGATTTGGTGGGGGGGTAGGGGGAGGAAGGGGTAGGCGTCAGCCATGGGGAAAAAGGTGGGACAACTGTAACTGAACAACAATAAATAAAAAGTAATACTAAATTGTTTTATACACCCCCAAAATTCAATGATCTTTTCATTATCAGTCTACGTCCCCTGTAAGCTACAGAAACAAGAGTACTGATGGAGATCCTTATTTATTTCACAAGCCCACCCTCTGAGGACTGTAAACACCTACTTGCTGACCATTCCTAAATCTCTGTGTGCAAGCCTGATCACTTCCCTAAGCGTCAGACTAGATACTGAACTATCTGTTAGATGTCTCTACTTGCAAGTCTCTCTGACACCTCACTCAGTGGATCCTAAGCATCTTTTCTCAGAAGCCCTCTTTCTCTTATGTGGCCTATTTCTACTCAGAATCTCTCCTCTACTGACGGAGGGCTTCTCCTTTGCGGTCCCACAGCACTCATGCCAGTACATTATACTGAAATGGTCTGTTTAGCACTGTCTCCTTCAAGAGGTGAATGTGGTTTTTTAATTTGATTTTTAATTTTAGAGAGTGGGGAAGGATGAAAGAAAAACACTGACGTGAGAAATACTGACTGGCTGCCTTCCATATGCACCCCAACTAGGGACCTAATCCACAACCCAGGCTTGTGCCCTGACTAAAAATCCAACCAGCAACCTTTCAATTTGTGGGGTGACACCTAACCAACTGAGCTACACTGGCTGGTGCATCATGGTAAATGTTTTTCAGTCACCTTTTATTTTCCTAGTACCTGGTGTGATTCCTGGCACAAAGAACAAGTTAGAGGTTCAATATATATTTGAGCATACCAGCTATCTTAACGTAATCTTAGAGACAGTAGATGCTTATCCTCCTTATACCAAAAGATTCCCAGGTCAGTTAAAATATCATGGCTTTTTTTTTTTTTTTTAAATAAAAAGGAACAGAGCATTGAGAGGATCTTAGAAAAAGATTAGTATTCCACCACAACTTTCCAGTCAGGCTCCCATCCATTTCTTGGAGTATCTGTAGGTTCTTCTTTTATTTACTAAAAAAAAAAAAAATACCCCAAAGAACAAAAAACACAAAGAACTAAAATAGTTTAAGGAATACTTTAGAGTATTCTAGTAATATAAAATACTAGTAAATATTTTATCTTCCTCTCTTTGTACTAATAAACATTTATTGAATTCCTGCAGTGTACCCAATGCTATGTTAGATGCTGAGCGATCCATCTGTAAAGAATGCTTTGTCTTTTAGGCATTTACAATTTATTACTGGGGAGGCAGAGGAGGCTCTCAGTCTTGGTGCCTTCTTGTTGTATTAATGCAGTTGAAATGAGGTCACCAGAGCGCTGTGGGAGCCCAGAGTGGTGTAACTTTTTCCTGGGATGTCTGAGGAAGGCTTCACAGAAAGGGAGCTCTGAGAGGCCGGATGAGCTATCACACATACTTTATTTTAACCCTTGTTCTTCTGCCCAGAGTGTTTTCTATCCCAAAGTCTTCAGGGCATCTAGATCAACCGCTTAAACAGAGAGGAAGGGTCAAGAGAGCTAATTTTTTTCTTCATAACATACCCAGATTTTGTGTCTATATATTATTTTAAAATGTTATTGTTTATGCTATTACAGTTGTCCTAATTTTTCCCCTTTGCCCCCTCTCCACCCACTACACCCCTTCCCTCAAGCATTCCACACCCTAGTTCATGTCTGTGGGTTGTGTATGTAAGTTCTTTGGCTTCTCCATTTCCCATTCTATTCTTAACATCCCTTTGTCTATTTTGTACCCACCAATTATGCTTCCCATTTCAAGTCACTTCACCACTTCCCATATGTGACAGGTGCCCTTCCAGCTGTTGCCCTGGTGGTGAATCCCAGAGTGGGTGGGGTTGCCTACGTTCTAAGTCTGTGTAGGCTCTTTAAACAGTCTCCTGAAAATCAGGCAGTTTCCTCCACCGCCCCAACCCCCCTGTTTTTTACAGCCAGAAGTTATGGAGATTTATCTTCCTGGTGCTGGAACCTTGGGCTGGGGCTGGGATTGCTTGCTCCTAAGGTGTCACTCCCGATTTTTATCCAGCATATGTTCCACCACCACTGCCTCTGTGCCACACTGCATCTCTGCCCCTCTGAATGAACATGGCTTCTTTATATCCTTGGTTGTCAGACTTCTATACAACTCAATTTTCTGATGGTTCTAGGTGTTACTTGTTTTGAGGTCTAGTTATAATTCTTTCTGTGGTTGTGCAAGGAGGTGAAGTGTGTCTGCCTACGCCTCCATCTAGACAGATGTCCCCATACCCAGATTTTTAAAAGAGCATTTCAGAGTAATAATGATAATAATCATAATAAATATGCAAGATTTTTTAGCCAATAGAAATGGCTAACTGTCCTCCTTTAATATATAAAAATCTATTCTTGGTTTGGAAAATTTCATGACTGAATTGACATTTTTTATCTCTGCTCCATTATATATGCATATATGCATGTATAATATTATATCATATCTAAAAGTATAGTTTGAAGGGGAGGGGAGAGTAATGGGGCAAAATGAGGACAACTCTAATTGAACAACAATAAGAAAAATTTAAAAAAACATAAAATTTAAATAAAATAAAAGTATAATTTGAAGATATCAAAGGAAATAGTTGTAGTGAATTCAAACTCACCCAAGGCTAATTGAGGCCAAAACGTAACTCTTTTCATTAGTGGGTAGGTGATGACAAGAAGCAGGGATGCTGTGCCAAGAGCTATACTGAGATCAAGAAAAACCATTAAAAAGATTCACATCACCACCATGCCTTACAAATCACTAAATAACACAACAAAAGTACCACTAATTGTGAAAATAATTTATCTTAATTATATTTTTTGTTATGTAAAATTCTCTTCCTGGACTTTGATTAGGACAAAGGATGATTAAAAACAACTTTAAGTATTATAAAATAAAAAACCACAGTAACAACAGCTAACCCATGTAATGCTTTTATGTACTAGACACTGTTCTAACCACTTTACATATGTTACTTAAGAGGCAGATAGTTTTATGCTACTTGTTTTTGTTTTTTTTTTTTGCAGATAAGGACACCAAAGCTTGAAGAGATTAAGTAATCTGCCAACTGTCATACATCTGGTCACTAGCAGGGCCAGGATTCAAACTAAGGCAGGCTGGCTCCAGAGTCCAACTAATTACCCACCATATGCAACTGCCTCTCTAAATTTTGTATTCAAACATTAAGACAGCTAGAAACTGAGATGTCCTAACAGAGAATTAGAGTCAAGATATTCAACCTTATTTTTACAATGGGTGTTAATTCTCTAGAAGAGGATAAGGTCATAGAGTCCCTATGAAAGGAGAATAACATAAGATGTTCCTAGGTACTGCAAAGTTCTCCTAACACTACCCCCTAGGAATAACCTTCCAAAGTGTTATCATGTGATGGATGCTGGCAGGGCAAGGTACACAATGAAGTCTAGTCTTTATAAAGTAATGCTCATTTGCTGACCTCCTCCTCTTTTTTTGTCTTATTGAAGCACTTTGTAAGCAACCTTCTGATGCACAGAATTTTGTCTATTTAAGAGATACAGAAATGAGTAATTCCACTTTGTCTGTCACGCATTAGAAACATAACTCTGGGAAAGACCAGTTGTTCTTTTTGCATAGTGAGTAGAATCACTTCTGCTCTTACTTACTTCCGAGATACTATTAGCATAAATAAAATTATATAGGGTTGGGCGAAAACAGGTTTATAGCTGTGAGCACATAAAACACAAGAGTTTATTCTTATATTATTATTTATTAATTACTGTATTATTTCCCATGTGAACTGTAAACCTACTTTTGCTCACTCCTGTATAAATGAGTATATCCACACACATCCATGCATGTACCTGAAACAACCTATAAAGTGCCATGTGTCCCTTAGAAACATGTAATGCAAGGTGCTTCGGAATAAATTAAATGCTGATCTCAATTCCTTTGGATGAAAACATACTTGTTTTACAATGTGTGGTGATTTATTTATACTTGCTAACTTACAGACCCTCAATGGGTAGCCAATAAACAACTTTATGACAAAGCTACTTTGATTTTATTTTATTCCTATTTCCTCCATTTCATAAGACAGATTTTATACATGATTATGAAAAACACATTTACTATACCTGTAGTAATTCAGACACAGAAGAATACCCAGTGCCAGGGTCAGCTGGACCCCGAGAAAAATGACAGACTGGAAAATTGAAATGTCTCCAGCAGCTATTGGGCGACTTGCTGTTCTTGTAACCTTAATACATAAAAACAGATACCTTAGCTTCGTGTTTTAGCTCAATAATTTATTTAAACATTTCATTCAGAGACTGGTGTGTGGTAAGCACCAAGGCAGAAATATGAATAAAAGGTGAAATCATCACTGGAAGTCCTGCCAAGAATCAAAACTTGATATTTAAAGCAGCTTTGGAAAGAACTAAAATTTCCCAGCATTCATTCCCTTACCTCCCACCCCCAAACAAAACAAAGATACTTCCTTATCCAGTTACTTAGCTACCTAGCTTAAATAGTAAGTGTATGTTCAATTTCCACAGAGAAAAGAGGGACAACTGTGAGAACTGTCAGGAAAGAAAAACTGCAGTGCATGTTAAATAAGGCTAATATTGTGTGAATGTTTTGAGTATGGGAAGCACCGCAATCAGAAATCAGATGTGAAGAAAGAAGACATATTATCTGGGTTGGAAAATTAGAGGGCTCGTGCCAGCTTATTTAGGAATGTGTCTAATCTTATATTAGCTGCACCCAAATATAAAGGGCAAACCCACTGTGAGAATATGAACAGAAAGAGCAAATAATTATGTGAACAAATGGTATGTGAACAAATACATATGTTACTTTGTTATTTTCCTTCCAAAAGATCATTAAATGTGATTATTCTAAATTGAACCACAGGAAAAAAATAACCAAAAATTTTAACACTGCTAAAAAAACAAAACAAAACAAACAAACAAACAAACAACTCAGGATCTGAGATAAGAGAGCTCAGCACTTTAAATCCCATTCCATCACTTATTGACCTTATGAATTTGGGCAAATTACTTAATCTCTCTTGGGCTTAGGTTATATACCTGTTAAGGGAAAAACAGACTGAGGGAGAAGAGAGAGACATAATAATAGCAGCTATTTCACAAAGTAAACACAGTGTTTGAAGCACATAAGTATTCAATAAATGTTAACTATGTCACTAAATGTTAATGTAACATATTTTTGTATGATTTACATCAAGAGTTAGCAAACTATGGCCTGTAGGCCAAATCCAGCCCAACGCCTGCTTTTATAAAGCCTGTCAGGTAAGGCAGGTTTTTACTTTTTTAGATGGTTGAAAATAAATTTTTAAAAAGAGAAATGTATTATAACACATGAAGCGAATATAAAATTCAAATTTCAGCACCCACAAATAGTTTTACTGAAACAGAGGCACACCCATTTGTTTACATATTGTATGTGGTTGCTTTCATGCTCCAATAGAGTAGTTGCAACAAAGACAGTAGGGCCCACAAAGCCTAAAATATTTACTATCTTATTCTTTACAGAAAACACTTGTGGACCCAAGTCCTAGTATGTTTTACTCTTCCATAAAAACATTACTCTGTTAAACTGTAATGACTCATCTTGGTTAGAGTGCTGGAACTGGATCTTCCAGTCTTGCTTTAGTCTCTAGTTTTTGTTGGAAACAATATTTATGCTCTCATATCTGTTTCAGGATATTATGATTCTTCCAGATAGTATCTGACTGTTGACAATGCGCTATTCTAAGAGCATCACATATGCATCACATCACTGAACCTTTATAACCACCTTGTCTATAGCTACTCACAAGGTCTTGGCATTTCTAACTTTTAGGAAACTAAAGCAGAGACTCAGGAACTTTCCAAAGTCACAAGGAGTACAACAACGTCAGTCTGGTCCCACTGACCACACTAACCACATTACACTAGCTGTTTAGTACATTTATAATTGTCTACCTAAATTTGAAAGCTGAAAATAAGCACTTGATCAAAAGACTAAAAATTATGTAACATGATGATCAAAACATATTCTATGTGGTTTTTATGAAACACGAATGCTCACAGCTCATAAAACTAAATCAATACCTGTGCACTGATATGATTTTAATGTTTATCTATTTAATGTTTATCACATGGCTAGTAGATTACATACATCAGAAAAACACACTTAACCCAGATACCCTAATAGCAACTTACTTAAAATCCTGAGCCATAAACATATCCTAATGACATATAGCCTTTAACTGTGAGGTAAGCAATACAACATGGCTAAGCTTTTTAACTAATCCTTTAAAAGAGATGCATATAACATTTTAAAATTCAGGTTAGCAAAACAACCTCAATAGCTATAAAACACTTATTTACGCACTTTGTTTTATGTCAATACACAATTTGGATCCTTCTAGTCAGAGGAAAATAGCATGCAGGAGATAAAGAATATTTAATCAGTTCCCTTAAATCTAGAGAGGAAAAACTATCACTTAGGGGGAACTGATGGAAAAAGTTGGTTTGAATATATAATTTTTAATCAAACTTTTTTTCTTTTTTTTTTAAATCAAACTTTTTCTTTTGTGGTAACTGTAGATTCACGTGCAGGTTTTTTTTTTTTAATTCTCTGTATTTAAAAAAATATAGAGATCCCATGTACCCTTTATAAACTCCCCCAAGGGTTACATCTTATAAAACTTTACAGTCCAACATCACAACCAGGATTTGGATATTAGGTGCTCTAATCATGTTCAATAATTATTTTGAAGTGATGTGTGCCAGATGCCTCATTCATATGCTTATGCAGAATGAAAAACTGACTAGCATGTATAAAGCCCCAAATCAATGCATCTCCTGACTAGGATCAAGACATCCAAACTGGATCTGCAGGGAATATAGTGGCTTTTAGTATGCAGTTTCTGCTACCATCCCATCCGCTAGCCATACATAAACCTCACAATTGTTTTGTAATGTACTTTATCTCATAGCCTTGCCTCTGTATTTGTTGTTCCCTCTGCCTAGCAACCTCACCCTCCAGCCTGCCCCGCCCCCTTTTTCAGCCACTTTATTCTGACACAGTTTAAAGATCACTCCCTGAAAGCTCTCTCTGACCCACTTCCCTTGTGCTGAGATAGGAGGTCTTCAGTAAGTTCCTGTGTGGACACCATTCTCATGACAGTGCTGCTGTATTACAACTACTAGATGGTAAGGTCAGCAATGTTATCTTTCAACCATGCAATCCTAGACCCTGTCACTGTGTCTTACACAGCAAGTATTCATTAACTGTTTTATGAATTAAAATATATATTAATATGATACTATTCTATAAACTAACCATCATTCTAGGTGTGCCTTGCTTAAGGAAATTCAGACTTAAATGAAAGGCAAACTAAAGGTGAACTATTTGTATATATGATTATTTACTTTAATTCACCATGGGCTTCTTTTAAACTGAAAGTTTACTTGATCACTTACTCAAGCACTTAATGATCTTGTGCTTGTTATAGCATAGCTGCTAGAGTAAAAGGCAAACAAGATAGACCTTTCCCTTGAGAAAATAATGATCTGTTGAAAAACAAAGAAATAATTATACACATGAGACAGAGTATGCCCAGAAAATAATACCAATAAATATAATGTATCAAACCTTAACTCAAGTTTTCTCCGGGGCTTTGGGGAAGGAGATAAGGAGGACTCATACTTCCTAACCTTTCTATTTCTGTACTGTATAAATTTTTCAGAATAAATGTGTTATTTTTCTAAGGAGAAAAAAAGAATAAAATTATGTTTTTAAAAGAAATACTTATAACAAATACTAATAGGGTGTAGTCATTTAAATTAAGATGTGATTTACATATGAAGTTACAGCTCCAATATACATTTCAAAGGAAGGGATGACAGGTCTTTTATTTTTAATTATTTTATTTTATTTTTTAAATCCTCACCTGAGGATGTTTTTTTTCATTGCTTTCTAGAGAGAAAGGGAAAGAGAGAGAGAAAAACATCAATCAGCTGCCGTCTCATACATGCCCCAACTGGGGATCAAACCTGCAACCTAGGTATGTGCCCCGACCAGGAATCAAACTTGCTTGCTACCTTTTGGTGTAAAGGATGACTCTCCAACTAACTGAGCCACACCAGCCAGAGTGGATGATGGTTCTTCTAGACACTCAAAGGTTTGGATGGATTTTTCACTTCACTCAACATCCTTACCCTGGCCTTCTAAATCCTAATTCGTTTCATAAAAATAAAGTATATGTTGGGGGCTGGGATAAGCCTGAAACAGGCTGATACAATCCGACCTGAAGGTTGCGCCTGAATAACAGGATGCTGCGGTTAGGAGCCATAGAACTCCCCCTCCTGGACATGCGGGTGGCACACCAATCAGTGCCTTGATCACGCGCCCGCCATGCACCCCCCGGCCAATCGCAGGCTAGAGCACGCTTTGAAGCCACCTATCCACTGCACTTCCTCCACTGCCCTCCTCTATATAACTCCCTCCATTTTGAAATAAATTTGCAGCTTGATCAGAATCCTTTGTCTTGCTGCCATTCTTCGCGCCTCCTGTCCCATCCCCCTTCATCCGTTACAGGTATATCGGCGGACCCCGTTGACTGCCTCGCGGGCCGAGGCAAGTTTATACCCCGTCCCCATGGCTGCTCCAGTGCTGAGAAAAGAAGTGCACTACACTTTGTAGCACCAGCTATTCATTCAGCTGTTATTGGCACTTCTTATGCAGGATTTCAGTGAGGACACTAAATGAGGCTGCTGCTTTCTGAAGCATTCAAAAATGATGCCACCATGTTACTCTACAGAATTTAGATGAGCCTCTCTGCTCTTTTCAATGATGAAACTACCTTTTTATCGTAGTCCCGGTCCCACATGTCATTAATAGTACAGCCTGCTCCACGCATCAGAATAGCGCCAGTGCCAAACAGGGATAGCATGTACCAATCTGGAAAACAACCAGGCTCAGCTGCCAAACCAATGCTCCAGGTACAAGGCAAATAGAGCAGCCAGGTTCCTAAGCAAAAATAAAAAGACAAAATATGTATATGTATTCATATTTTCAAGTTGATTAACTATTTTAATTTGTTTAAACACCACATCCCAAAGAAGTAAAAAAAAAAACCCACAAGTCAAAAACACATGACAAAACGGAGACAACAAATCTGTCATTCATATCACAAAGGACTATTTTTCCCTAATATATATAGGTTTCCTAGAAACTGAAGAGAATCAATATAGTCCAACTGAAAAATGGACAGAACGTATAATAGAGGTTCACAGAAATACCAATGGTTCTTATACATATGAAAATATAACCAACTTTGAAAAATACACATTAAAATTACACTGAGGTAACATTCTTCACCTATCAGATTGGCAAAATTCAAAGTCTGACAACACACCCTGGGGAATCGGATACTTTCATGTATTCCTGATGAGGTTCCAAAACAGTCCAACCCTTATGGACAACCTGAAAATTTTGTGTGTATACATGCATACACACAGATAAAACAAATACATACATTTGAATGTTAGTATGTTCACAGACCATGTCAGGAAGGATATATTAGAAACTTGTCTGTGAGGAGGGGAACTGATTTGCTCAGAGACTTAGTTTTCAATCTACTCTTATACCTTCTGAATTTTGTATCACATGCACGTACTACCTGTTCAAAATTTCTTTACTGCTTTTGATATATTTACAATAAAATGGTCTTGTGGTAGGGAGACTATTAACCGTTTTTAAAAACATATATTTTGCAACTACATGCATGAATGGGCTTAGTTCTTGGTCTTTTGCCCAAAACTAGATGAAATTAAACTAAAACCAAACAGAGCAGTCCCCCCTTATCTGTGGGTGATATGTTCCAAAACCCCCAGTGGATGCTTGAAACGGTGGACAGTATCAAACACTGTAGATGCTATTTTTTCCTATATAAATGTACCTATGATAAAGCTTTATTTATAAAGTAGGCACAGTAACAGATTAACAACAATTAATAAAATAGAACAATTAAACAACGTACTGTAATAAAAGCTGTGTGAATGTGGTCACTTGTTCCAGCGGATTATAGAGGCCCAGTGCTTTCTGACACAACACGCTGCTGTCAGCCACAACATGTTTTCTGTTCATGTCTTCCCCTCACAAATTCAACGCCTTTTTCATCTCAACTAAGCATTTATCATACACTGTGACGGTAGCTTTTGCAGTATGAGGGCCATAATTGCAGTGTGAGGTGCAACAAACTAGCACAAATTTCTTTTTCCTTCATAATTTCACAGATAGAAAATTCGTTCTTACTGTAAACCTTAACAACCTTAGCATACAATTTCTTTTCTTTCCTTATTGAGAACTTTCACCTTTTCACTTTAAGGAAGCACTTCAGAGCTTCTCTTTGGCATATTGGAATTGTCAGCATCACTCACTCTTGGCTTTGGGGCCATTACTTAGTAAAGAAAAGTTACTTGAACACAAACACTGCAAAGTAGCAACAGTAAAGTAATGGGCAGGGAGTGTATACAGTGTGGACAAACCTGACAAAGGGACAACTCACATGCTGGGCAGACAGAGTGGGGGATGACGCAAGATTGTATCATGCTATTTCAAAATGGTATGGAACTTAGAACGTATGAACTTACTGAATTATTTCTGGAATTTTCTACTTAATATTTTTTGGACCCTAGTTGATGATGGTTAACTGAAATGGCAGAAAGGGAAACCGCATAAGGGGGTACTACTGTAGATTGTGTGAATAAGAAATTTCGCACATGAACTTTAATAGATACCTTACTTTCACAAAAAGTCAACAAATGTTTGGATATGGTGCTCATTAGAAAAATTCTGAGTTTTCCTTCCCTATTTATCAATATCAGAGAAGAAAGATATGTGGTTACCAAAAGCTCAGATCCTATATGAAAACAGACAAATGGTGAAGTCCTCATAACCATGTTTAAGCTTCTTAAATTTTATTCATTTGCAAATATTTATAAAGCACATATTTTGTGCCAGGGCTGTGCTAGAAAGAGGGAATACAAGTGACTGAGAGTTGGTTTCTGCCTTTACATAGCTTATGCATCAAAAGGAAGAAACACAGCTAGCCAAACAGTAATAAAATAGAACAACTCAACAACGGAGCAAGCACAGGGTCCTACAAAGGCATAAACCAGACTTGCCTAAGTTCACTGGTGAGACAAGAAGGAGAATTCAGGAAGGCTTTTCCAAAAGGGGCTTAAACTCACATAGAAAAGCAAGGAGGAGCTAAAAGTGAGAAATGGCTAGCTAAGACCTGAATAACAGTAGTTAATGTAGCACAGGAATAAAATTTCCTATAACCTTCTAGGTTCTTTTGGCTAGTCTAATAATTAAGTCAACATGTAGCCGATTAACAAGAGAAAATAACCAAATTTAATTACATATATATGGACAAGAAGTCTGAGACCCACTGTCCCGCCGGACCCCTGAGAGCAGGTGAGGGCAGGGAACAGGTTGGGCACTCACGATAGGCAACCACTTGTTTCTCTCTTACATCAGTGTTTCTCTCCCTCTCCTTCCCTTCCCCCCTCTCTAAAATCAACAAGCATGTTCTCGGGTGAGGATTAAATAATAAATAAATAAGAGCCCTAAAAAAGGGCGGGGATAATTCATAGATTGATAAAAAGAGCAGATATCCAGTAGTTAGATGCCTGCCCTGCTCTCTTAAGTTATTTTTGTTAATAACTCTTGTAATGGACAAGGCCCCCAATTTAAAATTTAAGGGACAGGTAAAAGTTTCTTTTGAACTTGCAAGGTCTCAATTACCTTCAGCTCAAAATAATGTCTATGCCACAAAGGCACATCTTGGAGAAACTCATTCTGATCCCCTCCACTAACATGTACTAAATGTTTGTGACATGCCAGGCAATGTTCTAAATGCTTTATATGTATAAACTCATTTAATCTTCAAAAACGCTCATAAAATAGGCGCTATTATTATTATTCCTATTTTACACATGAGGCAACAGATGCACAGAGGTTAAAACAATGGGTTTAACTACTTCCTTATAACTCTGAGGGACAGAGGAGCAGCTAGCTGATCCTGCCCAGATAAAAAAGAAAAACGATCACTTCACAGGCATTATTTTCCTGGTACAAAGAACTGAAGGTTCCAAAAAAAAAAAAAAAAGAACTGAAGGTTCCACTTACAAAATAATTCTAGAGAAAGATGTGTAACCTCCTGTAACATTTTGTGTTAAGAACAAAATTATCTTGGCCTTAGTTTGTACTGTAGGTGACATATTCACTTACTAACAGGAATCTGTAGGTCACCGCTACAGATGAAGAGCATTCCTATAATGAAAGAACAACTCAGATCTCCTGCTTGACGCCTGCTACTCGTAAGTGCAATGACACCGATATTCAAGTATATTAAACTTTAAGGCTCATTCTATATCATCTATAAATGAGGGGGAAAACATCCACCTTGTTAATACAGCCATTTTAATACTGAAGATAGAAGAAAATATGCAACATTTCTGGCATATTACCCTTTATTATTTCAAGGGAGGTAAAAATAAAACTGAAACACAAAAGAAAGAAAAAGATCTGCGTAGTGTATGGAGAAGGCGCTGTGACTGATTGAATGTGTCAAAAGTGATTTGTGAGGTTTGTTAGGTACTACTGACATTTTGGCCAAATAATTCTTTGCTGTAGGGCTGGTCTTATGCATTGGAAGATGTTTAGCAGCTCCCCTAACCTCTACCCACTAAAAGCCAACAGCAGCAGATAGCTGACATACAGAAAATATCTAAATCAATAAAGGTACTGGTGAAAATAAAAAATGTGTCTTTTATGGAGAAAACTAAATACACTTTTTAGCCAACCAATATATAATAACTATTACCCAATCTCCTTCAATTCCCACTTCTCAAGTAATAATAATTAACATTCTTGAGCACTTATGTCAGGCACTGTTCTAAATACTCGACATATATATGTGAGTTTTCATGACAATCTTATAAAGTCAGTACTATTAGTATCTTCATTTTATAGATGAGAAATGATGGCCCAGAGAGGTAAAGTAACTTAATTGAGGTCCCTCAAATGGGCAGAGTAAAGATTCAATCCCAAGAGGTCTGGCTCCAGAGCATTATGCAAAACCTCTTTTTGTAGCCTCTTAGTATGCTGTAGGGTGGTCCAGCCACTAAAGTAGAAATAAGAGGTTTACCAAAATGGGAATAACAGTACCTGTTGATCTGCCATGGATGCCTGTAAACTTATACTGAAGCTCTGTGACACAGACCCAAAGAACAGAATTATGGTTAGGCTTTAGAGTAGAACTGGGCTTGGAAATTTATGCCTTGTATCTGGCTCCCAAAATGCAAGGCGGCATGATGGGCAGGGCTGTGTCTTATTATTTATTTTGCTTTTATACTTTACTTGTTGATTGCCATAAACTTTTAGTGCTCTGATCCCAAATAGGCAGTGTATAAACCTAGGATACCAAAAACCGAGGCCTAATTTGAGGTCTTGGCTCAGCAAAGGTGGAGAAAATGTATCTACACATCTGAATGTACTACTACGCGCTGCAATAGGAATGCCAACATCTACCTGGAGTTAAGCCTCTATCTACCACTCCCTCCCATTTTGTCCATCCTTTTTCAGTCCAGCTTCTAACCAGCCTGTACTCCCACTATTTTCTACTCACACGTGGGATTCTAGACCAGCTTATATTCTTAATGTTCAAACAACACTCTACCATCCCATCTTTGCGAAAAATATTTCCCCCACTGATCAAGAGCTCTGCCCTCCTCTGCAAAATCTACCTGTCCTTAAAGTTACACTTTCTTCTTTTTTCCAGCAATGAAAATCTCCAGTAATTACTGTCTTTCCTGCCTGTCTTTACTGTACTTACTAACTGTATCACTTAAATCAGCTTTTTCAACTATACTGGGAATTCCTTGAGAGCAGGGAGTTTCTATAGCTCTTTCTATCTCTGAAGCTAGGTGATTCTGTAGTTGTTTATTAATTCAATGCTACTGTCAGGTTCTGTTCTAGGCATTAGATTTTTTTTTAAATAGCCCATTTATGTGGAACTTATATTACATTGGAGAGATCAATCACCCAATAAATGCGTAATGTTCGTTAATGGAGAGTGCCGCAAAAACAACAAGAAAACCGGAGGTGAAGGGACAGAATGAGGTGGTGGGTGGTATTTTAAACAGGAAGGTCAGTGAAATCCTCAGGAGGCGACTGTGAGCTGATAGGTAGTCCATAAGTGCTCTACTTGCTGCAGTCACATGCATTAAGTCTTTGTGAGAGGGGTGGTGTAGGGCAAAGAGCTGGAACCCAGCTTCAACTGTTCTGGCTCTGCCTAAGAGCCTTAGTTTGTTCAGTGTTTTTACTGTCTATTTGCACTAGGAGCCTTACAGGATTACGGGAACGATCAAGCTTAATTAAAATTAGGAAGTGCTACAATACTGCACGTCTCTGCAAATCCAGGGACACAACAAGCACGGGATTTCTGCTCGATTCACTACTAAAACAAGGATTATGGAATGAGCATACTTTTTTGCCCGGCTCAGGATTTAGAGGAGCGTTAGGCCAGGTCACTTCCCAGTTCGCCAGGTTAGGGTGTCTGGAGGGCACCCGGCGGCCGAGATCCAGCTTTAGTGCTTCATTTCCATTACACCAGCAGCCCCTGGCCCGCCCGCGCCCGCGCGCACTCACCAATGGGCTTGTCCAACCTCATGAGGCGCAGGTAGGGCTGCAGCGGGCGGGGCGCGGACTCCACCACCGCAGCTGCCGACAGGCTGAGCTGACGCCAGCGCAGGTCCCGCCCCGCGGAGGGCCGCGGGTCCCCAGGGCCGGGCGCGCCAGCCAAGCGCGCCAAGGCCAGGGAGCGACCCCGCGAACCCCACAGCCCTGCCTGTAGCCGGGCTCGCAGGCATCCTGCGAAACCCGCGCCCCCTACGCCCAGCATGGTTTTGGGAAGCTTTGTGGCGCACAGGCCTAACGTCGTTTCCGGGCGTCGGGTCCAGGGCGGGCATGCGCAGTGACACCGCGAGGTGCCCGTTTGCGCCTTTCGCTTGTGTCGGTGTGGGCAGTAGGTGGTGTGGCTCTACCCTTATGAGTACCCTGAAAGAGGGGTTACTGTGGTCACTTTACCCGGGAGTGCGGCCCCCTTGTTATCAGCTTTCGCAGTTTTAGCAGGAAAAAAAAAACACGCAAAAAACCTACTGAATCCCAAATGTTGATTTGCAAGCAGGTAGTTCCATTTTTAAAGCTAAAAGGGGCACCTTGAGGCCATATCCAAGAGTGTAAGTTAAATCTGTACTCAGAGTTAAAGAATGCTCATTACACAAGTGAATACCTTATGTTTAACAGTCTAATTCAAAGGAGTTGGTATAATTGATAGCCGTGGAGTGTTCGAGAAGCTAAGAGCCTGCCACTAGAACAGCCGGTTGGCTCTCAATTTCTTGGGTGACCATGTGTGCCAGGCACTGTTTCAGATGCTTTACATGTATTAGCCCATTTAACCACTTACTGAGTGACCATGGGCAAGTCACTCATCTGGATTTTAGTATTCTAGGGGATTAGGTTAGTCTTTAAGTGTCTTTCCTTAAACCCCCGACCTGGTTATGCTGTGATATTTTGAGTCCCCAGTGGTGGTGTTACCAGACAGGAGCCTAACCGTGAGCGGGTCTGCCTAGTGCCAGCTGGTACTGTGTAGTTTCTTAACTTCATGTAGGAATGACTTCATAACAGAAGCCCAGGTGACCATGAGGGTACATTTATTAAAGTTGGGGACATTAAAACAAGGAGTAGAAAAAGAAACAGGAGAGCTCCTCAACTAGGCTGGGCTGCCTTAGTTTACTGGGAAGTCAGAGAAAAGAGAGCTTTGGAGACAGGTTCAGGAGGTTAGCCTGGGACAATGTGCCACTGCCCATTGCCTTAGAGTTTAGGAGACACCTGCTTGAGGGGAAAGAAGTAGGGAGTGGGGAGAGGAAAGGAAAGGGAATGGCTGGGCCTGCTCCCCAGAGGAAGAGCTCTGAGTGCTGCATCTTTGTCTTGAGGCGCTCTCTCTCTCTCTCTCTCTCTCTCTGTCCTGGGGAAAGGGTGTGTGAATCTGATGCAAGGTCTCAGGGGAGGGTTCATAAGACTTTTCATCAGCTCTCCAGGTCCTTTCAGGGCCATGGTCTCCACTGATTGGTCAGTGACAGAGCAGGAGTTCCTTGGTCATTGCATCTGGTCCTGCCATCACCCATCTGGTTTTGCTGCTTTTCTCGGCATGTGGCTGAGATACAACTGATAACACCCTAGGTGTTATCTCTAGGGATGACTTTTTGTATGTGCCTATAAATTATTCCACAAGTTTTTCAGCTATTTGTTTCAGTTTCCCTATTCCAGTTGCCAAGGAATTTTCCTAGCTTCTTACTGTCCTGTCTCAGTGTTGCCCAGGGGCATTCCTTAATAATGCTACAAGACTAACGGCACAGCTAGTTCACCAATTGTAGACAGAGGGGTCCAGGCACTGGGCAATTTTATTATACAGGGTCAGGTAAAAGTAGGTTTACAGTTGTGAGTATGAGAAACACAGAGTATATTTTTGCATTCGTATTTATTAATTATTGTATTATTTTCCATATAAACAACTATCAACCTACATTTTCTCCCACCCTGTATATTGGTAACAACAACAAAAAATACACTTCTTCTTGTGTGTATTTCCTCTACTCTAATTCTACTACAACACTACTCCACTTCTGACCCAGAGTGTGTGGGTTTTCCACATATGAAGCAATTGTGACACCACCTAGGGGGCCTGTGACATAACTCAATTCTGACACTACCTGGGCATAGCATCAGATCCCATGGATTAAGGGCTCAGTTCCACAAGGCTGCCCCACCCGCCACTGCAGATGCTATAGCTAGGACATGCCCAAGATCTGTGATTTCTGTGATTTGACTTAATTTTCTACAGTGGGTCAGGGAATTTAGGAAACATTTTGTTTACTATATTACCAATTTATTTTAAAGCTGAGGACCAGCTGGATGGAAGAGATACATGGGGCAAAGTATGTAGGAAACGGCACAGAGCTTCTATGACCTCTATAGGCATAAGCCACTCTGCCTACACATCCACATGTTCACCACCCTGGAGCTCTCTGAACCACATCCTTTTGGAGCTTTGTGGAGGCTTCATTAGAGGCATGGTTGATTAAATCACTGACCATTGGTGATTGAACTTAATTTTTAGTTCCTCTCTGCTCCTCGAAAGTTGGGAGTGGGGCTGAAAATTCCAACCTTCTAATAACGTAGTTGGTTCCTCTGTCAACCAGCTCTTGCCCTTCAGGACTTCCCAAAAGTTCCCTCAAAAGGGGCTCCTTATAAATGACAAAAAACACTCCTATCATTCAGGAAATTCCAAGGGTTTTAGGGGCTTTGTGCCAGGAACTGGAGACAAAGACTAAATTTATTTCTTATACCATAATATTATATAAGTGTATAAATATTTACTACATTCCATATATAAATGTTATATATTACATATACAATATGTATATTGAAGTCCGAAGAAGACTTAAAGGTATAGCAATTCTATGGCTATTCTTAACAAGACAAGTAATAAAAGTTGGAGAGGTTATGGGGAAAAGGGAACCCACATTCACTGCTGGTGGGAATGTAGACTGGTACCAACACTATAGAAAACAGTCTGGTGGTTCCTAAAATTTAGGAATAGAGTTACCATATCACTCAACAATTCCTTTCCTGGGTATCTACCTGAAAAAGTCTAAAACATTTACTTGTCAAGATATATGCACTCCCATGTTCATTGCATCATTGTTCTCCATGGCCAAGACATGGAGACAACCAAGGTATCCTTTGACAGGGGATTGGATAAAGAAGATGTGGTAGATATGTACAATGGAATACTACTCAACCATAAGAAAAGATGAAATATTGCCATTTGCAACAACATGGGTGGACCTTGAGAATATTATGCTAAGCAAAATAAGTCAGTCAGAAAAGATAGGGACCATATGATTTCACTCATACGTGGGATATAAAACTGAAACTTCTAGATACAGACAACAGTATGGTGGTTACCAGAGGGAAGGGAGTTGGGTGGGGGTGGGGAGTGTAAAGGGGGCCAAATATTGGTGATGGAAAATATTTGAATTTGGATGGTGGGCACATACTGCAATATACACATTGTGTATCATAAAAATGTACACTTGAAACCTATATGATTCTATTAACCAATGTTATTCCAGTAAATTTAATAAAAATTTTTAAAAAGGTACAGCAATTCTAGTCCTAACAGAAACTCTGCTGGCATAAACCCTCTTCTACTTGCTTTCCTTAAAGTGACTGACAATCAGGAAAATGTTTGCAGTTACCTGACAAGATCTGTGATTTCTGCTCACTAGACTCAGTTTAGGAGATTTCTTGTGAAAATAAAAATGTGTTCTATTGGGAACTGCCCCGCCTGGTTTCAGGAGCTGTAAAGCCCCCATGACTAAGGCTGAGTGAGCAACCTTCAGACCTTAAGCCACTAAAGAGACAAAGATTATCTCCCTGGCAGGAGTGCCACTTCTGCTCCTTTTTTCATAACTGGTCTCCAGTGCTTGATCAGTTAGCCAATGACAGGTAAGATTCCCCAAGGGGGGAACAACCTAAGACAGGCATGATCACGTGGAGGGCCCAGGGAAGGACTTGGGGGGCTATGGAGAAAGAGGGTGATGGACCCTCACCCCTCAGCTTTGATGAAGCCTGAGTCCTCAGTTTGTCTGCAAGAAGTCTCTGAGCATTCCTTGGCTATCTACCTCCTCTGCCTGACTTAAGCCTAACAACGACAGAGGGCGGTACAGCCCTGTGCTGGAAAGGACGGGCTCCCCAGGTGATCAGGCCTGAGAAAGGATATGTAATATCCTGTGAAGCCTTCTTTGTTAAGAATGTTCTCAGTTAAATGGTAAAGGCCCGAGCAGAAAATGAGCTTGTTTTCCTTTATAATTGATTTGGCACTTATCATTGGAGTTGTGCTAATTGGAATCTGTCTTCTTCCAGTCACCTTCCGATTCCTTGCAAGAGGAATCAGAGGAGTACAATTAGAAGTAGAAACCTTACATTTAAAAAATAAAAAAGGGGGAGAAGTCGGGAGCTGACCAGCAGCCGTCCCTTGACACAGTCAGGACGGATGAGATGCATCTGCACAGCAGAGGCAGCTGTGGCTGGACTTCCTGTCTCTCTCTCCCTGCATGTCTGTCTTTGCAGTTAATAGGTGGTGGGGTTTTTTTAGACACCTTCATTTCAGGTCCAATGATCTGCATAATTCCAATGAAGTTATACAAAATAATTTCTTGGCCAGAGAACAAAGTCCCCCCTAATGAAGTAGCCCCTGAATATCTAAAAGTTGATGGAGTAACAGCCCCTCCTCTGCCTTGGACAGGAATATATATTAATTAGAATTAGGCTAAGAAACAGGAGAAGCTGGTTAGCTATTACAAACTAAGCACGTAGAAACAGTTACCAAGGAGTCAGAGTCCATATTACATAAAGAAACATTTTAGACAGAAAGATAGATAGCTAAGTTAGACATCACAAAGGCCTTATAATAAATTTCCTATAACCTCTGCTTGGTCTAGTGTACCCATTTGCCCCATGCCAAATTCTTAGAACTTTAATAAATAATAAGACATCTAAACTCTGTACATAGAGCTATTTCAAATTGTCTGATTAATGGCTCTCCTGGTCAAAACAACTTTTGTTTAACATAACTGAAACTATGGAAATTCTTGTACTTTTCCTGGTTACCTCTGTATTGGTTTTTTCTGCTTAACTGCTCACACCATACACCTGTTCCTTTAATGTTATATAACAATCTCTATAAAAATAAAGCCTAAATCAAACTCTGAGAGTTCAGCCAGACCCACAGAGGCTGGCTGTTCTCCGGCATCCAATTGGGTGTCTGACTCATCATTTGTCACCTGCGCCATCCATCCTTCAGGGACCCTAAACCCTGCTGAGGCTGGACCCTGGCAGTGTTCCAAGGATCAGACAGAGCAGTAGCATCCTGAAGCTTATTTGTTCTAGCTGGCTGTGCAACATCAATCTTTCAGAAGTTGGAAACAGATGAGCTTACTTTTAAGGAAAAAAATAACTGGAGGACATTGATAAAGAGTAACCCAGAAACTGCCAGTCTTCTACAGCTAAACTAAATAGACTGATGTAGATAAACATTTAAATTAATGGCTTGTAAGCCTACTTTGGGAGATGAGGAAAGTCCTAAAATGGCAACCCTCTATGACCCAACATCTGGCTGGGACTTTTCCCACCTAGCTTTCTCCAGTTATAAAAGTTATGATATTTTGCTAGATGGGATCTAACTGCAGAGGGACAGGAGTTCTTGCAACTCTCTTTTATTGGAAGCCAATGGAGCGCTTCTGAGGCTGCACTGGCCCTGGGATAATGGTGCTCTTTGGGGATTTGGGTAGTCATAGAGTGTCTTGTGTGGTTAGGGAACACATAGGGTATTCAGGCCAAGGGCAAGCATTGCTAGAGAGGTCTCCCGACCATCTAATCATCTTCATCCATGTGTTTTGTTAAATTAATTAAACAAGGAGGCTTATTAGGTTGCAGATCTAGTGCCATTGGCAGCCTACAGAAGCAAACCAAAACCTATCCCTGTAAATGCCTCAAAGTTATGAAATTGGAACACTAAAGACAACCAATCACAAACAGCCAACTAGGCTTAAAGCTGTAGGTAATCAACCAACATCTTTTCTTTGCTTCCATGCTTTCTGTATATGTCTTTCCCTTGGCTCCTGTCAGCAGAGCACTCCTAACCATTTCTGCTTTGGTACCACCCCATTCAAGTGGATACATGCTTAAATAAACTCTAAAAATGTTTACTATCCCTCAGTGTATCTTTTAACAGTTTTATGTCCCTTTCATTTGGATTCTCAAACTCAACAAAGACATTTATAAACTTCAACTCAACAAAGACATTGCCTTGACTTTTGGAAAAATGAGTTTGTATCCCCAAAGTAGAAAATATCTATGTGATGTGACTCTTAGTTATACTTCTTGGAAGCCAAATGTGTTTTTCTGTCAATTTCAGGGAAAAGAGTTTACATTTGAGGGAGAGATTCCACCTTTTTCTTTCCTTTTCATCATTTTTAGGCAATATAAATTTGAAGTAAGAATGCTTATGTTGTCTTGTCTCTGATGAAAAGAACTCAGGGAGACACAGAGACAACTGGACCCCCCCAAGTGGCTCTGCAGCTCGATGCAGAAGAGCTAGTCCTGCACCTGGTCCTGCAGTTGTCACGCCATCAGGAGTTCCCTTATGTGGAAGCAGGCTTTCTATCTTCCTTGGTGGGCTGCTCACTTGAAAGTAGTCATTAGACTTGCTATCAGACTTTTGTTTGATAGAAGAAAGAGCCTTGAAGCTGAATTTTTTGGTGCGATAAAGATGAAATCTGAGTTTCTGAATTTGCTTTTTTGTTTGACTGCACTCTCCTCCACCACCACTTATATGAGATAGCAGCACTTCCCGTAAGCATGGCCATGGCACTTGGAATTGTAGACAAAGTCCTTCAACTATATAAGACGTTTCCCTCCCTGAAACACTAATAGAACTGTGCTTTATCTCTTTTATGGGATTTAAATAACTTTGTATTATATTAGTTTGTATGTTTTTCTCATTTTGATTGTAAACTCCTTAAAGTCAGAGAATGTAAGTAATTTTAAAAAATATTTATTGAATCCTTGTTTTATGAAAGCACTGTGTTGGCACAGGGTATATCAAGCAGAAAGTCTTATTCTCAAGAAGCACATAGACTACAAACAGTCCTGGACTTACAATGGTTCCACCTCAACAGTTTTCAAACTCTATTGTTAAGCCACTCTATGCTCTTGGGCAAGACACTCAACTGTGGTAAACTCTTCAGTAAAAGAAACTGTATTCTCTCTAATAGGACCTATGAGGATTTGATTCTTCATGCTGGATCATGAGACTCTGGGGGAGGGTATCCTGCTTTTTTTAAATCCTCATGCAAAGGTATGTCCTTTTATGCCCATGGACTTTAGAGAGTGAGAAAGGGAGGGCGTGAGAGGGAGAGAGATAGATCAACCTTAATTTACTTATAAAATAGAAATGGTTTTTATTCCTAAGAATGAACATCTATAATTAAAATATAACTTCTTACAAAAAATAGTTCAGTGATAAAGACAGATATCCCATAAATCTGCAATCATTTGTTACTTATTTTGGGGGGGAAATATTGCAAAAAAATTGTTAAAATATATACATACATGTCTGTAAGGATAGATGGATGTGTAAACCCTTATATTTTAAAACAATCCTTTAGTGAAAACGTCTCAGTCAAAATAGCTATAAATAAATAATTAAAAGGAATTCAAGTAAGACTGAAGGGAGAGGATGAGGTCAGGAATACAGCAAATAGCAGAAGGCATGGGTGGCGGTCCAGGGAGCAAGTGTGAGTCAGCAGCTTCGCCGTGCAGTAGAGCAGCATGTAGAGGGCGTGGTCGGGGATGGTCCGAGTCCTCCACTGCAGGACTTCTGGGAGGAACAGGAACTAGAACAAAGCACAGACATTAGGCCCAGACCACTTGGTGTGGGGGTCTCACTGAAACATTTAAATAAGTCTAGTCTGTCCAGTGCTCTTAGGGTGTGTCTCCACAGAGGAATGAGGATGCCCTGACAGATGTGGTCGGCAGAACATGCAGGTGCTCAGTGTTCAGATGTGACCTCTGGAGAAGAAGTTTTGTGAAATCTGCCTATTATGGGAGAAGTGCATCCTCATTCCCCCCGATTAAGGACACAGAAATAACGTGTTCAGCAACAGCTGATGCACACACACACAGATACCCTCTCCTGGGGCTTCCAGGAGATACCATGTGATTTCTGTGTTGCAATGGCAGTCAGTTCTCTCCTGCTGTAACATGGGCTCTCTTAAATGTGTTGTTTAGAATGGGCACCCGATGTCATTCAAAGGCATCACAAATCTCAGAGACTATGTGTGTCACACCAACTCAGTCCTAGTGAAAAGATCAGCCTCTCTCACATCAGGATCCAGGAAGCACCATGTATTCCCTTAGTCCATGTTATTAACAGAGATGTACCGGGAGGAGGGAACACAACCATTGCTTTCGATGGACATATCACTAATGTTACCCAATTTGCAATATTTCAAATGGTTGGTTTTGTCACATTTCCTGGTAGTTGTACAGAGTGGGACCACCTTTTCGTGACTTGTAAGAGTTCTCAAGGCTGAATGGTCATAATGGCACTTGCAGCCACATGTGACACATCACAAGGTATCTGTGGTGGAGTGGGGCTAAGGACTTCTACATTCCTAGGGCCAGTTGAAGGGTTTTGAGCTGAAGTTTTCTCACATTCTTATAACAAAAGGACTGAAGCTTTGCTACAAGGTTGCTGTGACATAGTCTGGGTGCCCAGTCAGGGCTGGCTGGAGGCTAGGAATAGATGCTCAGGGGACTAGGACCAGACAGGGCTGCCCAGACACTGATCCCGGGCCTGCCATTTGTGGGATTGTGTCACCCACCTTTCTGTGCCACTGTGACGTGGTATACAGCACTGCACCCCCTAATGAACACATTTCCTTAAAAATTATATGGGTGTCTTTTGCAGAACCGAGAGGGTGGGTAGGAAGCAAAGGTCACCAAAGATGGGGAAGATCCGTGGAAGATGCTGGGCTGGCAGGGCAGGAAGTGGGAGCCAGTGCCCTTGTAATTCAGCATCAGGGTTATGGGTGGAGGACCCAGTGAAGGTTGGCCCTCTGCTCTCACCTTCCAGGCCAGGTCACTATCTTCTGTCTGACCGAGTACTCTGCCACTGGCCTGAGCAATCCTTTCCAGACACCAGGTTTCCTACCATCACAGAGATGGGGCCGATTTCTGGAGAGAAAATGGTGGCACAGGTGTGAAAAAAACACATGTGAAATTCACAAAAACATGATATTCCACCCTGCTAAAGAGCTTACTCTGGAGAAATCCTTTCAAAGATGTGGCTTTGAAAAAAGTTATTAAAACAGAATTTCAGTGAGGTCACTACGATGATAATAATGGCATATATGGGCTTCAATTAAGGACACACAGAAATAACGCGTTCACCACATTCTCCCAGTGCCACTCCAGTCCTGTTTTCCAGTTAGGGGGATGTTGAAATCTTCTCACATTAGTGATTACAAAAAATACAGTACAAGACAAATATGGAATTTGAAATATGAATAATAAAATGACAACAAACACACAGCTATGAACAACTGAACCCCCAAAAAACAAAAACAAAAACTAACTAAGCAAACAACTAGAACAGGAACAGAATCACAGAAATGGAGATCACATGGAGGATTATCAGTGGGAAGAAGGAAGAATGGGGAAAAAAAGTACAGGGGAATAAGAAGCATAAATGGTAGGTACACAATAGACAGGGGAGGTTAAGAATAGTATAGGAAATGGAGAAGCCAAAGAACTTGTACAAGCCATGGACATGAACTAAGGTGGGGGGAGATGCAGTTGGGAGGGGGCGCAGGACAGAGGAGGATAAAGGGGGGAAATGGGACAACTATAATAGCATAATTGGTAAAATATATTTATTTAGTTTAAAGATTTTATTTTTTTATTTTTAGAGAGAGGGGAAGAGAGGGAGAAAGAGAGGGAGAGAAACATCAATGTGTGGTTGCTCTTCACCTGCCCCCAACTGGGGACCTGGCCCTCAATCTAGGCATGTGCCCTAATTGGGAATTCAACCTGCAACCCTTTGGTTCACAGGTCTGCACTCAATACACTGAGCTACACCAGCCAGGGCTCAATGAAATAAATTTTTAAAATTATATATTTTTCTAAATATATAATTTACATATTTTGCTATAGCAAAATGTAAATTATACTTTTACTAAATATATAATTTATATATTAAATTTAAATTATATTTATATAATTTAAGTATACTTAACAAAAAACATGCTAAGTCATGAAAGACTCTTAGATTATGTGAGCCTGGTTCCCTGGTGCTATTACACATCACTGAGAATTGGCCACAAACAAACAAACAAACAATTTTTATAAATACCTCTTGGGATAGGTTTAGGAAGTAATGCTGTTGAAGGATGCAACACAGTCACTCACCTGTGTATTTCATTCACTAGAGGGTTTAGGTTCTCTGTTGGGCCCACGGACACGTGGAATAAACCAAAAGGCTCTTGTACAGTCCATGTTCCCTTTACACTGCTGTTACCAACCCGATAGCCATGCTCTTCTCACAGTTTATGGCACATTTCAAAATAGAGATGTAGAAACAATCTACTTTGTCAGCTTTCTTTTTCTTTTTTAATGATAAAAAGAAGTTTCTTAAAGACCTGAAATAATGCTTTCAAATTTATGACTTCAAGAAACCGTAGATAACCTTAGTTTTCTGAAAATACTACCATTCACATTTTCTTTTCATTAAATACATATATATATATATATATAAAGTCAAGACACACACACACACTTAATAGGAAAAGGTTAGGAGTCTCTGGAGAACATGCCAGTGTGAATGTGAGTGTAAGGGTGTGTATGTGTATGAGGGAGCACGTTGAGTGTATGTGTGAGCATGTGTGAGTGCGTGAGTGTGAGGGAGAGGAGCAGCAGGATGCAGAAGGAGGAGAGGAAGTGGAGGAGGAAGGGTGAGAGATATTTACCAAAATATGCAGTTTAAAGTAGCAAAGATGATAGTGTTTAACCCTCAGTTTGATAACATAAGACTTGAGGGCCACTATTGAGTCCTATTCTTACTAAGTTTTCAGTGAAGGCCAAGTCATGGGTTTAGAAATCAGGCTTTATGCTGTGTCACTCACTGCACATGGAGAGCTGTTCATCTGCGGTTCAGACACAGGTTTAAGATTTAGGTTGAGGGGTGTGATGCCACTAAACATGGCTAATAACACGTACAGGTGCTGTGACAACCACCCCAGTGGTCACCTTGGTTTCACTGGAATAATGAGGAATGCAGCAGGTGACCACTTAATATATTTTAAAAGAGATTTTATTTATTTTTAGAGAGATGGTGAGGGAGAGAGAAAGAGAAGGAGAGAAACATTGATGTGTGAGAGAAACATCGATGGGTTGCCTCTCACACGGCCCCAACTGGGGATCTGGCCCGCAACCCGGGCTTGTGCCCTGACCCAGAATCAAACTGGAGACCTTTTGGTTTTCTGGATGACACCCAACCTGCTGAGCCACGCCAGTCAGGGCACCTAATACCTTTTAGTGAATGTCCAAGTGAGAACAGGCCATCCACTCTTCTCTGCAAACACATAGCTGTCCAGAATTTGGTTTGCCATCAGACAGTCATCTTCCCACAGCTGTGCCGGGGACCACAGGACACTTGAAGGCAGGGCTGCACTGTGGAGAAAAGCCCACGACACAGTTCTCTGCACTGGTGCCTTTGTAGGAGCCCTGATGCTGGTTTCCATGCAGTCATAGAATATGACCTATACACTCAGCTAAATTGTGTTTGAATTTTCATGTGTGGCAGTTTGGGGCTGACTAATTTCTTTTCTCAGCTCTTAAGAAACTATGAAATGGAAAATTGGGCAATGTGGTATGTGTTGAAAGAAATCATGCTACTGTGTGGTTGGAGTGAGGTAGCTGCTGCCCAGAGACAGATGCTTTCGTCTACAGCCTGGCTCATCAGTCATTGGTTACCTACCTTGAGGACCTGCCACAGAGCATCCAGTGTTCTCTGCTGAGGCCAGGCAGGACAGTTCTTTGAAGCCAACTCGGAAACAGGCTTGACCTGGTTTGAAGGCTCCCCCATAATATTTTTTAAAGAATCCAAACTATGGGAGGAAAAGCATTGTTTTGAGGGGATATTACATTTTCAAGATGTCGTATTTTGTGTTTCTCTGTCTCTGAGTCCAGTCTTGCCTCACTAAGGAGATATTTCTGCTGACATTCTTTGGAGAATAGAGGTTCTCTTCCTGGTTGACTTAAAGGGATGTATGCAGAATACTCTTGCAGCCTTCCCCCCTCAGAATATGAAAATACAAGGTTGAAGTGAACCCAAAGTATGTATTAAGTTCATCTTTGCTTTCTCTTCCCATGCTCCCATTTACAGATTTACAAATGCACAAGCCAGCAACTTCATCTCAGTGTTGTCGAATTCCCACCCCTGATACTTGACGGGTTTGGGCAAGGACAGAGGCAAGTGTACGGGAGAGCACCGTTTCTCCCCTGGAGGGGCTACGCTCTTGTACACATTCCTCGGGTTTCCTCCAGCTGCTCTGATGAAATATATCGAGGTAACATTAAAACTGGGAGATGCTTTTATAACTTTGTTGCTAGCCCAACTGATGGGTTAAAGATCTCTTAACAGTTTTGAGCTCAATTAAGGAGCTCTCACAGTAACAGTGTTGTTAGCTGAGTAAATACATATTCATTCAGTTAAAAGGCAACTGGGGTGCTTACAAATGATTTAAATTGTAAATCTAAATTGCAATTTAGGGGCTCTGTTTTAAGCACCTAACAAAACCCTTATGAAAACACAGCCTCACTACATTCACTTTGGCTGCTGAGTTCCTGTTTGGAGTCATAAATGTTTATTCCAAGGAAGCTATAGAAATTATCTTATGCATTTCCCTCTCTATATTCATGGAACTGAATCCTCAGGGAAATGTCACTTAAGGGACATCACAGGTCATCAACTGAGATGGGGCAACAACTGGCACCTCACAGGTGCTATTTCATGTTTGTTTAGAATAACTTTTTGGAGACACAGAATAACCTCTCAATGTTGAACGAGAACAGATGGGATATAAAATATCAATAAAAGTTCTTTTCTTGACATTTATCAGTAACCATAGGCTCCATGTACTGTAAGCTGCAGTGTTAAAGCGGTCCCGAATCTCTCCAGTCACCTTGCTTCACTCCCCCTTGAAGAAGGAGGCCCTCCCCAAGGCTCTCAGTGCAGAGTGCCCTGGTCTTTTCTCTTGGCCACATTTCTCCTTTCAGGGTCCTTGACATCTGGTAGGTGAGCTGTACCCTGTCCCTCTGGAATCATATGCATTTGCAAATCATCCTCCTCCACAGATATCTGTCCCGAATTCTGCTGCCACACTGCTGACCTGCAGGATTCCATGACCTTCTCCACACTTGTGAACTGGGGTACACTAGGTCGAGGATGTCTATTGATGAGCGAAGGTGAGCAGGACAGAGATATGCCAGTCACCTCAGGGTGCATGAGGACCCTGGGGAGTCCTGACCCCCTCCAGACACAAAACAACCATGGCCAGAGAGAGCATCCCCAGTGCAGTCCGTGCCCTGAGACAACAGGAGACAAAATAGTGACCTGCCATCCTGTGGTTATGCTCACCAAAGTGTGATGCTTTTTGTTTTCAGAGGCCTCCCACTTGAAACCAGGGTGCCCACAGAATTTAAAGAATGAAGAGTTCAGTCAGTGCCACTCTATATTTTTCCACAGTAATCTTATAAATCAGTGATTGATAGAAAAATGGAAGGGGAGAGGAAAAATGGGGAGGAATACTAGTTAAGAAAATCTAGAGTGTCAGAAAATGGAAGATGGAAGTAGAATGAAAACAAAAGAACAGTGGTGACTGCAAACCCAATAGGCTCAGAAAGCAAAAAGCTGACTTTCTAGGCTGTTGAAGAGAATGACCTCACACTAGGAGAGAACAGATGCCGCAATGTGGAAGCTGCATTCTGACCACTGCACAGACATCTTTGTGCTGTAGGGACAGTGACAGCAAGGGACAGAGGTGCACAGAGTCACAGACCTGGATTCAACTTCTGACATCTTTCAACTCATGAGAAAACCACAGCAAACCAGTACTTATTTATTCATGAGAATAAATAAGACCACGGCAAACCAGTACTTTTCTCCCTTGGCAACCATGTCCTCACATTAACCAAGAGGACCACCTGCCCCAGTCTGTCATCCAGTCTCACTGTCAGGGAGTGAGCTTTGGGGGCAGATAGTCCCTATGTTTACCACAGGGTATGCACCCTGCAATGACCCAACTGCCTGTAGCTGCCTCACCATAAACTCTGCCCCCATGGCCACTCTACAGGGTGGAGCAAATGGCCATTGGGTCTAGGTTTAACTTGAGCACATTCTGGCCCCACAGCTGTGGGTGATGCATTTTCCTCATTTGTGAAAGGAGACAAGAGAGCACCACCTTCTGCTGCTCTGAGAGTTGGAGTTAATATAGCTACATGGAGCTACATGCTACATGCCCCATCAGCCCAGTCAGAGCTCTCGTCCTCTGATGTCTGTTTGCATTTCCCAGCCTGGAGGCCGGGACCTTCTGGCTACACCGGCAGATGTTCTTCCTCATGATTCACTCTTGAGATCACTTTTCTTTAATCAATAATGGTGCAACCCTGGACTTCCGCCAAGATGGAGGTGTAGGTGGAAGCACTGCACCTTCTTGCACAACTAGGTTTAAAAACAACAAAGTTTTAGCAACAAAAACGCAGCCAAACCACAGAAAATTGAACTACACTGAAGTCTGACAACAACGAACACTTCAGCCAAACCGGTGAGAGGGGCAGAGCCAGCAGCAGAGCGGGGTCAGGCAGGGAAGATCCACCAGACAGACCCAGGCAGGCAGGCAGCCATGGGCGGATCCCAGGTGTGGAGAAGTGGGCAGACTCACTGAGGGTGCAAGGCGTTGGACCCACTGAGGGTGCAAGGCAGTCACACATTCGCATGCAGATAAAACAGTGAAGGAGCTAGCAGTGAGACAGACCACACAGGCCCCAGCAGCTGGAAGCAGCAGAGGGAACCGCCATTGTCCCTCTCTGACCCTGTCCCCACATACAGCATCACAACCCAGAAAATGAGTTGCCCTACCCTGGTGAACAACTAAGGCTCCGCTCCTCATACTTAATAGTCACGAACAGACCAAACATGGCTCAAGAAGAACTCAAAGCCCCAGAGCCCATAACACTAAGCGACAAAGAAATAGCAAAACTTTCAGATGCACAGTTCAAAACACTGGTGATCAGGATGCTCACAGAACTGGTTGATTTTAGTCACAAATTAGAGGAACATATGAAGGCTAAACTAATAGAAATGAATGGAAATACACAGGAAACCAATAGTAATGGAAAGGAAACTGGGATTCAGATCAAAGGAGTGGACCAAAAGGAGGAAAAAAATGACCAAACAGAAAAGGATGAAGAAACAAGAATCCAAAAACATGAGGAGAGGCTTAGGAACCTTCAGGACATCTTTAAACGTTCCAACATCCAAATTATAGGGGTACCAGAAGGGGAAGAGGAACAGCCATGAGTGGAAAACTTATTTGAACAAATAATAAAAGAGAACTTCCCCAATTTGGCAAAGGCAGTAGACTTCCAGGAAATCCAGGAAGCTCAGAGAGTCCCAAAGAAGTTGGACCCAAGAAGAAACACACCAAGGCACATCATCATTACATTAGCCAAGATTAAAATGAAAGAGAGAATTCTAGAAGCAGCAAGAGATAAGGAGACAGTCACCTACAAACGAGTTCCCATCAGACTGTCAGCACATTCCTCAAAAGAGACCTTACAGGCAAGAAGGGGCTGGGAAGAGGTATTCCAAGTCATGAAATCCAAAGACCTACATCCAAGATTGCTCTATCCAGCAAAACTTTCATTTAGAATGGAAGGACAGATAAAGTGCTTCTCAGATAAGACCAAATCCAAGGAGTTCATCATCACCAAGCCCTTATTATATGAAATGTTAAAGGGACTTACCTAAGAAAAAGAAGATAAAAAAGATGAACAGTGAAAGGACAGCAAACTCACAGTTATTAAGAACCACACCTAAAACAAAAGCAAACTAAGAGGACAGCTAGATTAGGAAGCGAACCATAGAAATGAAGATCACATGGAGGGTTAGCAACAGGGGAGTGAGAGAAGGAGAAGGGGGGAGAAGGTACAGAAAATAAATAGCATAGATGGTAGGTAGAAAATAGATAGGGGGGAGGGCAAGAATAGTATGGGAAATATAGAATCTAAAGAACTTGAGACACGTGGTCATAAACTAAAGGGGGGGAATGGTGAGGGAGGGGGTATGCAGGGTGGAGGGGAATGAAGGGGAGAAATAAAACAACTGTATTGGCATAATTAATAAAATATATTTTTAGAAACAAAAACAGACAAAACAAAAAAAGAATAAATAAGACCACAGCAAACCAGTACAAATATTGGCGAATGAAAAGCTTTCCATTTTTCAAATAGAAAAGTCACAAGCCATTGGCCTTCAACCCTGCTACAAGAACCATGATCTCAGACTGCTCATATTGTTGCCTGAAGATATCAGTGGGCTGAATCAGCTGGAAAAGGCCATCACTGATGAGTAGCTGAATGAGTGGACCAGCACAGACATGATAGAGCTGTATGATGTGAAGCTGCACCTTGCCAAGTTTAAACTGTAAGAGACTAATGATCCCAAGTCATCCTGAGCAGCATGGGGATGAGTGATGCTTTTCACCAGGGCAAGGCTGATTTCTCCGGGATGTCAGCTGAGAGACACCTGTTTCTGTGCAATGTTTCCCACAAGTCTTTTGTGGAAATAAATAAACAAGGGACAGAGGCCCCCCCCCCAAAAAAAAAACGGTGCGACCCTGAGGAGCGCGATCAATTTTGTTTCCCAGAGGAGCAAGTCAGGTGACATATAATTATGTGTCCCCCAACTGTGGAGCACCAGGCAAATGTTCACTCTCAGGACACCACCAATAGGTTTGCAGAACTCTTCACAGGCTTCAAAGTGCTTTCCCACATGTTAGAAGTTTTGACCCCTAAACTAACTCATAGGAAGCATTATTCTCATTTGTATGCAAGGAAACTGTGACCCTGAGAGGCCTTACGAAGGCCATCAGCAGGTGGAATCCTGACAGCCAACTAAGGACAGTCAGGACACTGGCACCTCTTTCCCCCCAGATGTCCTATACATGCCTGCTCTGAGTGGAGTCTGCTGGCCTGGCAGAACCCTGTGTTCAACCACACACTCTGGTAGAAAACACCACTTATGGGGAGCAGCTCCACTCCTGCGGGAGTGGAGACTCAGAGTTGGGGAGGACAGCTGAGGATCGCCTCTGTTCGTGAGGTCTGGTGAGTGTGGAACCAACACCACCAGCTGCAGAGGCCCATCTGAGACTTAGCACAAACCCTCCTGGCTATTGGACATACCTGGCTGCTTTTGTCAAGGTTTAGGCAGGTTTGTGACACAAGTGTGAGGACACATCAGGACATTGTAGAGGTGAAGCAAGCCCTCCAGAAAAAGCTACTTTATTTCTGACAAATGGATCCCACCAAGTGGGGTCTTGGAGAGGATGTTTGCAGGAACCAAGGCCAAACAATAAACCCCCAATTGATGGGTGCTGTTGATCACCTAGAAGTCACAGGAAGGGACTGTGTTAGAACAGGTACTGTGAAGAGACATTAAGCACATACCATTCACCACAAAATACCATTCACCACAGGGAGCACGAGCAGCACAGCAGTGAGGCCTTGTGTGGGGAGGTGCCAAGGGAAGAGAGGGGCTGCCTTGCCAAGCGTCATCAGGCTGAACCATCACAGAGGAATTGTGGGCTACCACGCACACTAAGAAGGGAAGTTTGGAGAAAAGAAAATACACTCTCAAGATCTATACTCGCTCCCCACATGAACAGGAGTCAGGAGTCAGGAGTCAGCAAGCAGGAGTCAGTTTTACAAATCCCTGATCACTAACCTTGGTCTAACAGCTACTTTCCTGGAATGCAAATCTAAATTTCAGGGTTGATGTAATTTCTGATCAAATGGAATGACAATCATGAACAGAAGCCCAGTTGATGAGAGTTGGCCACATCCTAACAAATGCTACACAGCTGCCTCGAACCATTTTGGGGGAAGGGTGGAGTCCCAGGGCAGGAAAAGGGCTACCTGGAGCCACCGGCTCATCCACTGGAATCTGTCCTCCTCCCCACAAGGGAGGCTGTTCAGCCACTGTCACTATCCTCTCATCATGCAGGACGGTCACCAAGGACACAGCTGTTCTGCAGGGACAGACGGAAGGCACAGTGAACATATGTGGAGATGCTTGCAGGAGGACCAGTCTGTAATAAGGAGCTTTACATTCACTGGCTACAGGTTCAGGAGATCGTAGTGCCAAGGACTGATTTGGAAGAGTCACCATAACAATAGAATCACGTGCATTTTTCATAGTAAGCACAGTTCTGAGAGGTCGAGCCTGATGAAGCTGTGAGGCAGAATTGCCCTCATTCCTCCTGAGGCCACCTGCAGGCTTGATGACAACTTCCCCATCTCTAAGCACCAACAGCAGAAGTTCAGTACAACTATCAGGACTGCTGAAATTTAGAAAACTCCACTCCATTCACATCCTGAGTTTGTACCTGTGAAGCAATATTCTCCAAATGAGTACAAGTTTTGCATTTGTGAAGTGACAGTTCTCGACTAGATATGCCAACCTCCTGTGTAAGCACTGGATTGTGGCAAACTGGACACCCAGTGCCCCTTTTCATGGAGGCTGTAATTTAAGAACAATGCAAAGGTGGAAATACCTCATCCAAGTCATCTACCTCTTCCATTCCACTAGCTTGAAACACTGAAATAAGGTTCCAAAGCAGTTTATGGCTTTCTTCAAACTAGCAGAAAATGCAGGGGCTGTAATCACTAATATTTACCTCATTCCAAGCAAGGTAAGGGTGCAATAAGGGGGAGGGAAGTTATGAACGCCAGTTGCCTGTGCAGATTTGTAGCTCATCTATGTTATCTTTGGGTCTTTTGAAAGGACCTGCTCCAAGATGAATATTTGACTATTTGAATTGTTTTTATATTAACAATATAAATAAAGCAACAAACAACAAGTGTTGGAGAGGTTGTGGAGAAAAGGAGGCCCTAATCCATAGTTGGTGGGATTACAGATTGGTACAACCACTATGGAAAACAGTATGGAATTTTCTCAGAAAACTAAAAGTGGACCTGCCTTTTGACCCAGCAATTCTACTGCTAAGATTATATCCTAAGAACCCTAAACACCAATCCAAAATAATTTATGCACCCCAAAGTTCATAGCAGCACAATTTACAATAGCCAAGAGTTGGAAGCAACCTAGGTGCCCATCAGTAAATGAATGGATCCAAAAATTATGGTACATATACACAATGGAATTCTATGCAGCAAAAAGAAAGAAGGAGCTCCTACCCTTTGCAACAGCATGGGTGGAAATAGAAAACATTATTCTGAGTGAAATAAACCAGGCATTGAAAGACAAATACCGTATAATCTCACCTTTAACAGGAAGCTAAACAACAAAACAAACAAGAAAGCAAAATAAAAACAATGACACTGAAATAGAGAACAAGGGGACAGTGTCCGGAGGGGAGAGGGGAGGGAATTTCAGGGGGAAAAGGGGCAGGATTTACAGGAACTAGTATAAAGGACACATGGACAACAACTAAGGGGGGTAGAAATGGGAGGGAGGTGGGGAGCACTGGGGGGTGGGCTGGGAGTAAAAGACGGAAAACTGTACTTGAACAACAATTAAATTTTAAAATAAATAAATAAATAAATTTCTCAAATGGATCTTTTTATTTAACTTAGAGGGGAAGTTAATGAATATATATTTATGGGTTCAGGAAATTTCTATAAAATTGGATATCCAAAACTAGATGGAATCACAAAGGTCCATGAATCCAGTTGCTTCATTTAACATAAAAGTAAACCAAGTCCCATCAGTTTAAAGAATTTATGAAATTTTGTATAAAAGTATAATCCACAGAAAACTGTGTGCTTAATTCACAAAGGATGTACTCACCTTCCCCTGTAGACAAACTTCATGGGCTTCACAGCCAGAGCTGTGGCTACAATATCGTTGCCGTTGTGTCTGAGTCCACTGACCACCATACACACATCCATCTTGCCCACCACAAAGACAAACCCTCCAGGGCCAATGAAGCCCAGTAGACCTGTCCTCACGAAGGGGTATTTGCTGACCGGGGCCCCTGACCTTGTCACGGGGAATCCCTGGGGAAGCATGCATGAACTGTGAGTGCCCAGCAATGCCTGTCTTCCTCCCTCCTCCTTGGAGCCCACTGGGTCTGCTTCTCTCCAGCTGTGTTTCCTAATCTGAACCCTGGCTGAGGAAGCCAACCCAGGCAGCTGCTGTCAGCAGACACCACAAACCTGGAAGGCACCACCCCCGACCCAGCACCTCACAATTTGGCCCCATGAGTGTACATGCAGAGCCCCTCACAAGTTCCTTTCCACTGCTTCTAAGCCTCTTAAGAAGCAATATGCAGAGGTCATGACAGTGGTCTAACAAACACTAATTAATTCTGCTTGTAGACTTCCACCAAGATGGAGGCATAGGTGGAGACACCGTGCTTTCTCACACAACCATGTTTAGAGACAATTAAATATTAGCAACAGAAAACACAGCCAGAACACAGAAAATTGAACTTTTCGAAAGTCTGATAACAACAAATGCTTCAGCCTGACCAGTAAGAGGGGTGAAACCAGCAGCTGGCGGAGCAGGGTTGCACAGGAAAACTCAGTCAGATGGACTCAGGCGTGCGGAACCCAGGAGCAGGGTTGGACCTAGTAAGTGACCCAGCTAGCAACCATGGGGAAATAGAGAGAGAGCAGGGCTGCGGGTTGACTGTGGTCCCGCATTAGTGTGCAGATAGACAAGGGAGGGAGTGGGCGGTGAGACTACGGGACTGAGCAGGCCCCAGCAGCAAGCAGCAGCAGAGGCCACCGCCATTTCCCCGCACTGACCACGCCCCCACATACAGCGTCACAACCCAGCAACCTGGGAGTCCAAGGCTCCGCTCCTCATACTTAACGGGTGTGAACAGACCAAAAATGGCTCAAGAAGATCTTAAAGCCTCAGAGCCTATAAATCTAAGTGATGAAGAAATAGCAAAACTCTCAGACGTACAGTTTAAAACACTGATGATCAGGATCCTCACAGAACTGGTTGATTATAGCCACAAATTAGAGAAACATGTGAAGGCAAAACTAATTGAAATGAATGGAATTGCACAGGGCACCAATAGCAATGAAAAGGAAACTGGGACTCAAATCAATGGAGTGGACCAGAAGAAAGCAAATAATGGCAAAACAGAAAAGAGTGAAGAAATAAGAATTCAAAAAAATGAGGAGAGTCTTAGGAACCTCCAGGACATCTTTAAATGCTCTAACATCTGAATTATAGGGGTACCAGAAGGGGGAAAGGCACAGCCACCAGTAGAAAACTTATTTGCACAAATAATAAAGGAGACTCTCCCCAATCTGGCAAAGGAAATAGACTTCCAGGAAATCCAGGAAGCTCAGAGAGTCCCAAAGAAGTTAGACCCAAGAAGAAACACACCAAGGCACATCATCATTACATTAGCCAAGATTAAAATGAAGGAGAGAATCCTAGAAGCAGCCAGAGATAAGGGGACAGTCACCTACAAAGGAGTTCCCATCAGACAGTCAGCGGATTTCTCAAGAGACCTTACAGGCAAGAAGGGGCTGGAAAGAGGTATTCCAAGTCATGAAATCCAAAGACCTATATCCAAGATTGCTCTATGCAGCAAAGTTTTCATTTAGAATGGAAGGACAGATAAAGTTTCTCAGATAATATCAAATTCAAAGAGTTCATCATCACCAAGCCCTTATTATATGAAATGTTAAAGGGACTTACCTAAGAAAAAGAAGATAAAAAAGATGAACAGTGAAAGGACAGCAAACTCACAGTTATTAAGAACCACACCTAAAACAAAAGCAAACTAAAAGGACAGCTAGATCAGGAGCAGAACCATAGAAATGAAGATCACAAGGAGGGTTAGCAACAGGGGACTGGGAGAAGGAGAAGGGGGGAGAAGGTACAGAAAATAAGTAGCATAGACTGTAGGTAGAAAATAGATAGGGGGGAGGGCAAGAATAGTATGGGAAATATAGAATCTAAAGAACTTGAGACACGTGATCATAAACTAAGGGGGGGAGTGGTGGGGGAGGGGGTGTGTAGAGTGGAGAGGAATGAAGGGGAGAAATAGAACTATAATGGCATAATCAATAAAATAAATTTAAAATAAATAAATAAATAAAATACTGGCAATCAAAAAATATATATAAGCCCAATTTATTGAAAACTGTAAAATGGCAGGAGAAAGTGAAACCACCTTAATGAGTATAAGAAATTTTTTTTAGAGATTGCTATTTTATCCTTCATGTCTGTGCTCCTGGCAATGGCACTCACCTTTCAGACCTACCTCGAAGGTGTTCTTGGTCATGCCAGAGAGGCTGTAATAGGACGTGTCTGCAGCAATCGCTTACATGCAGAGCTCTCCGATTTTACCTGTTCTGCACAGCTGACGGATCCCGTCTGGTTTCATAGAACACGTGAAGGCCGAATGTGGAACACGAAGTACAGGAAATAAAAGAGGGAGGCACAGGGAGACAATTACAGAGAGGGACATACATGGAGACAGAGACAGAAAGAGAAATGAATACAAATGGGAACATGGATGGAAAAAAACAGCATCAGGAACAAAGCTACAAATGTGACAGGGAGGCGACGAGCCAGGCGGCCATTTTCCCTAAAGTGAGTTGTGACTTTCCATGTTACAGCAAAATGTCAAATTTCACAATTGTGACATCAGTAGATCATTGCAGTTGTTTTAATTTTAATGTGTAAATTGTATGTAAGAGGAGAATAGTCCTTTCTGCCATAGACATGAGGATGACAGAGTAAGCCACTGTAGGGGTCACTGGCTACAGCCATACCATCAGCAAAACACATGCAGCCTCCAGGATGCAACTTCAAGTTCTTCCAATGAGAAGCACAAAACACTTGCCTTACAGACTGTCAAGCTCCTCTGGGTAGAAGGCCTCCAGCTTCCCTTGGATATCGTAACCTTTGATCTCAGACTCTCTGCCAAGCGGGGCCCTTTGGAGAATATTGATTGAGAGCTTCACAAATGACCGTTTTCAGCATGTAATTCAATGATACTAAGCTTTTCTCATCTGTGGCATGCATGCCCAAAGCTGTCATAACACGTGTGCCCTGTACTGGCCACCACAGACCATGGATCTGATTAGGGAGTCAGCAGTTCTGCATGGTGGGGTGTGTGTCAGTGATGGCTGAGCTGACCAGAAAGAGCCTGACCCTGTCACCCTGGGTTGGAGTTAAGGTGACAGGAACAGCCACATCTAAGAAACACACCCAGCAAAACACAGGAGACATACAGCTCATTCATGGGGGAAAATTCCCCCAAAAATTGTACCAAAATATTTTTCACCTACCAGATAAAATTTTAAAAATCTACAATATACTGGGCAGGAAACATTGAAGAGAGAAGGTTATCCCTCACTAGTGGTAGGATATTAATCTTTATAGTTTTTCCAAAGGACACAAAATCATCAGTTATGTGGGCATATACCCTAGAAACAAATCCGATTTCTAGAACCTTTCCATCTGGTCATCCTCACACCTGTGCAGACGAAGCACAGATGAGTTATTCCCAGCATCACTATCCAGCCACACAAAATGGAGAATCACTGTACACTCCACGGCCTGGAAAGGAAGGAGAGCCCTTCACGCACTGCAAACAAGCTCTAAGATGCATGACAGGCATGAGCTGCCCTATATCATGTGACACTGAACTGAGGAAAAACCAAGAATGCGCTCTCATTGCATGACATAGAAAAAACAAAAGAAAACAAAACAAAAAAACAGAGCCTGGCTGGTATGGCTCAGTGGACTGAGTGCCAGCCTGTGAATGAACCAAATGGTCGCTGGTTTGATTCCCAGTCAGGGCACATGCCTGGGTTGAGGTGCAGGTCCCCAGTAGGGGGTGTGTGAGAGGAAGCCACACACTGATATTTCTCTCCATCTCTTTCTCCCTCCCTTCCGCTCTCTCTAAAAATAAAAAAAAATACATTAAAAAAAATAGAAAAACAAGTACGTATGTGTATGTCACTCTGTGTGCTCCTATAGCCCCAGAGCATTTATGAAAGGAAGCATAACTGCCAGAAGGTTTTTCATTGTTCAAACTGTATCTTTTGAGGCTAAGACCATGGGACTCTATTGTTTATTTGAAAAATAATTTTAAAGAAAAGGATCCAGGAGGCCTGGCCAAAGCTGAAAGTGTGCAGTGGGCCTGAGACATACAGCATGTGGAGGGTCTGAGGATTGAAGCAAAGCTTCTGTGACACCAGGGGTACAAGGTGACAGACTCCCTATGGACAGGCAAGGGGAGCTCCTGGGAGGGTCCACATGGCCCTCGCGCTTACAGCACTCAGAATTGTGCATCTTTGGCTGTGGCATGTGCTGGTGGTGAGGAAGCCTTTACTGCCAGTGCCGTGCACATGTGTATCTGCGGGGCTGCGTTGTACATGGACGTGACCGTCTCCCTGTGAGGCGAGACCACACTCTGTGGGCTCATCAGGAGGAAAAGGTCTAGATTCCAAGTGGAACCTACAGCTGAAAAGGGAGCACGTGCCACTGCGGGGGCTAAGTGTTCACAAGCCTCCTGAGAGAGGGGACACATGAGGAGAAACAGACACGGGTAAAGATATGCAAATCAGAGAATGGGCTCCCCTCCCCTTCCAGCACAGCTGGTCTCCCTGCACTTCCTAGAGCTCTAAGAAGTTACAACAGACTCCCAAGCACAGGGACTGGGGGTGAGGGGCACATGGCGTCCTGCAGGGTGAGCCTTTCAACCAGGACTCCTCTCTGCTTATTTGTGTTAATGGTTTCTGTGACTTTTAAAAAGGGCCCTACTGCTAAAACAAGCTTCACTGAATACTCAGACCCCCATTCCTCAGTTTTCACAGATCTGCTTACAAGCTGAGCCAGCACCTAGCCCTGCATGGTGCATCAGGATGACCATTGAGAACCCGACCATCAGAGGAAAAGCCACCAGGTGCTGCTGGAGGTTCAGAGAAGCCCCACCAACCCCAGGGGAAGTGGACCCCAGGTTCCAGTGCACAAGGCAGTGTAGAAGCCTTTCCTCAGCTTCCTGAAAATTTTGGGTTTCCTGTCACCAAGAGAGGCAGCTACTGCCAATTGTGAAGCTTAACAAAGATGTGAGGAGACTGGAGTTAGGCATTATTCCACGAGCTCCTGCCAGAGGGGCCAGTGATGCCATTAGGGAAGCATTTGATATCTGATCTGCTCACCAACCACAGCTGGGGCACTGACTGAACTTCTGTACCATCTGTGGCCCAGGGCCAACACTCACCTCCCGGCACCACCAGGGCAATGTCCTACATGTTGAGCACAAACAGCTTTACTTCCGAGTCCACCTGGATGACCTTGTAGGTCAACCGTGCATGGAGAGGACGCCTCAGCCCTGGGGGCTGGTTGCTGTCATCTATGAGCCTGTGAAAGCAGTTTTGTCTAATATGCAGAAGCACAGACAAACATGTGAGCACACATGCCCACAGAAGGCAAAGTCAGCCACCTCCGGGTCCCACAGGATTCCTGAAGGCTGCCACACGTTTGGGGTTCTCAGCTTGTCCAGGGCCATATTTTTGATATGTTACTGTCCACTAATTATTTCTGTGGGTTTTCAGAATATATTAAAAACACCTCAGAAAACTGAAGACATTGCAGCATTCTTTTAACACCTTCCTCTTCCCACTACACACACACACACACACACACACACACACACACACACACACACACTCACACCATACACTAACTGGTTCAATTCTCTCTCTCCACCCCCTATCTCTGCAAGATTACAATTTCCAGTTTTGAAAATGGTTAAAAAGGGAAAGTAATAATTCTAAAAACAAGATGATAGCATGGAATATAAATAATTATGCTTATCCAGACTCAAGTTTACATGTGCATGGTGTAGGCTCAAGAGCAACTGTATCTGTGAGAGTCTAAAATGAGGCTGATGCTATGCCATTCCAGACAGCAAGTTCTCAGGGGTGCTGTTTGGATGAGAGACATGCTGCAACATGCTTTTATGATTTGGGATAAAATACAGTTTCACTGTAACAATGGTCCATCTTCTCCATGGCCTGTGGGCTCCATGGTTCACACCCACCTCTCCTGGCCTCATCTCCACTCTCACTGACCTCCAGTGCCCAGCCTGCCCCCACCTGTGGGTTTTGCACTTGTCTTGGCCTCTACCTAGACATTCTTTTCACAGATGTCCACCTAACTTTCCCCCTCACTGTCTTCTGGGGCGGCTCAAATATGCACCTGCTGCCAACTCCCATCTCCACAGAGGGGGCCGTCTGACTGCCTCTGAACTTCCTGGTCAGGGCTGTGCCCTCACCTCTGCAACAGTGCCTGCAGTAAGTGTCTGACTGAATCAGGAAACAAATGAGTGTTTCCAAGATCATGGGCTTTATCCCTACAAACCAAACATTCTTCCACGGGAGCTAAGTGAGAGCAAAATCTAGAAAAACACCACATTATTTCTGGAATTTTCCATCTACAAATATTCAATGCCATTTTGGGATCTAAAGGCTGGACTATAAAAACAGAAGTTTGCTATTGGGCTTCCATATATCATGAACCTAAAAGCATAAATGGGGGGAAACATGAAAGTTAAAATTTGTGAAAGGAGGTCTCATTTTGAATGAAGCAACTAGTGTATTTTTTAAAAGAAGTGTATACTATGCGTTAATTATATCTCAATAAAGAGAGAAGCATAAAATACCCTAGAAATAGAATTATTCTATAGCAATCAAAAAGAGCAGAGCCAATCTAACAACAACAAAAAAATGTCTTCCCAAATAGTAAGATCCATGGAAATTGTGTAGAAACGATGAGATCAGAACACTTGGAATTCATATTGTTCCCCTAGATTTTTTCCAAAGACCCCAACATATCAGAACCTTGAAACGAAAGAGAGGAGCCCCCAGCTACCAGGACTTCCTCACCTGTGATGGTACCTGGCAAAGATCCAGGTGAGAGTCAGGATTCATAAGCCTTAGTACCTGTTCTGGGTTGAATTGTGTACCCAAAAAGATATGTCCATGTTCTAACCCCTGAAACTTTGAATGTGACCTTATTAAGAAATAGGGGCTTTGAAGATATAATTAGTTCAGACGAGGTCATCCTGGAGTATGGTGGTGGGCCCTTAATCCAATGGCCAGTGTTCTACAAGGAGAAAAGAGAAGAAACACAGGCACAGGGGAAGGCCCTGTGATGACAGACCCTGAGACTGGGATAACACATACAAGCCATAGGTCACCAAGGACAGCCAGCACTACCAGAAGCTGGAGAGAAGCCTGGAACACACTCTGCCTCAGAGCCCCCAGAAGGAGCCAACCTGCTGACACCCCACGTCCAGCCTTTTAGACTCCAGAACTGTGAGAGAATGGATTCCCGTTGTTTAAAGGCACACAGTCCTGGGAAACTAATATGCTGCATTATGAAGCGATGTGAAAGCAAAATGCTGGCTGTACGTGCTATGGCACAGCCTGAGGATGGAACATTGGAGAACACCAACGTGTGGTAACCAAGCAGCCAGAGGGGGAAAGGTTTTTTTTTTAAGATCCAACAATGTACAGTCTGTTGTCTTGGTTACGAGACCTGTTTTCCTATGTTTAATAGTGAATGAGAATCAAGATTCCAAAATGTAATAATTAAACACCTTAAATTATGAGCTGTCTTTGTTAAAGGAAACTTTCAATCATATTTATAAAATGATACTTACAAAAGATTGAGTATCTTCACTTGAAATGTCAACCAGTGACGCTGATCTTACATTGCTTCAAACCCTGCCTCTGTGAATTTATATTGAACAGAGTCCCTGTTGGTCAGAGATAGCGCATACACTGGCTCATGTCCTGGCAGATTTGCAAAAAGGCAGAACAGAAGCATGTGAATTCCTAGACTCAGCACTCAGCATCATCACCCCACCTCACCACAGAAAACGCAGTCCCAGTGCTATCCTCTGGTCTTTTCTGCAAGATCTGCCAGCCCACAGCACCTCCTGCCCGATAATAAAGTTTTGCTCAGCTAATGCTTTTGTGTCCCCAATTGTCCAGAGGCCTCGCACAGAGTTATTCACTTAGTGCACAAACCTACGCAGGCATCACTCTTCCCTGACGTCACTGATTAGAAAACTAAGGCACAGGAAATTAGCCCAGCTGCAAGTGTGAGTGGTGGGCTTGGTGGTATTGAATTCGTAATGATGACCTTCAGTTCACTATAGCAACCATCTGGTAATTTGTGGACTGGCTATATCCCAAAGTACACAATGTTTTTTTCTTGTTTTAAAATTGGGAAATGGCTGAATTACTGGAAAACATTTTCATCTTCTGAGAGGAGTTATTAATTGATGGCTTGATGGGAATGGAAAGATTTGTTAACTTGATGGAACTCCTTGAAAAATGGTGCCTGTGTGTGTGTGTATGTGCACGTGCACATTTTCCTGGGAAGTGTGTCCATGTTTTTTGTCAGACTCTCAAAGGTTCTATAATAAGTCAAAAGAATAGTAACAATTGCTCACCTTTTATTCTACTCACAAGTTACTCACCCTTGATGCCCTGTTACACTTTTTAAATTTTAAATCTGTAACAGATAGGAGGAACAGAATTTCATATAGTGCTTTTATAATTAATATACTTCCATAAATTTAAAGCTCTTTTGTGAGTATTATTGAATTGGGCCATATGAAATGTTGACAAAATCACTTGAATGTGAACTGCCTGATAAGAGAGTCCATTTGCTGGGAGGGAAGAAGCTGACACTAACCAGGGCATTTCTGAAGTTTGTTTGGGCCAGAATGGTAGATGTCTTACCATTTTTTGACCTGAAAAGATGGTCATTTAATATGTTTTAACTGAATAATATCACAAGTAAATTTAATTCAATGATTCACCAATATGTCTTCTAGAGCAAGGGACATAAAGGAAGGAACAAACAAATGGGACTACATCAAATTAAAAGCTTCTGCATGGCTAAAGAAACCATCAGCAAAATAAAAAGGGAACCAGCCTTATGGGAAAATATATTTGCCAATGATACCTCAGACAAGGGTTTGGTCTCCAAAGTATATAAAGGACTCACACGACTCCACACCAGAAAATCAAACAACCCAATTGAAAAATGGGCAAAGGACATGAACAGACACTTCTCCAAGGAGAACATACAAAGGGCCCAGAGACATATGAAAGGATGTTCATCATCACCAGCCATCAGAGAGATGCAAATTAAAACTACAATGAGATACCACTTTCCACCAGTCAAACCGGCACATACAGAATGGCCATCATTAACAAATCAACAAACAGCAAGTGCTGGCAAGGTTGTGGAGAGAAGGGAACCCTAGTGCACTGTTGGTGGGATTGCAGACTGGTGCAGCCACTGTGGAAAACAGTATGGAATTTCATCAAAAAACTAAAAATGGAACTGCCTTTTGACCTTGCAATTCCACTGCTGGGATTATACCTTAAGAATCCCGAAACACCAATTCAAAAGAACCTATGCACCCCTATGTTCATAGCAACATTATTTACAATAGGAAGAGCTGGAAACAGCCTAAGTGCCCATCTGTAAATAAGTGGATCAAAAGACTGTGGTACATTTACACAAAGGAATACTACACAGCAGAAAGAAAGAAGGAACTACTAGCTTTTGTGATAGTATGGATGGAACTGGAGAGCATTGTGCTAAGTGAAATAAGCCAGGTGGTGAAAGACAAATACCATATGATATCACCTATAAGTGGAACCTAATCAATAAAACAAACAAGCAAGCAAAATATAACCAGAGACATTGAAATAAAGAACAAACGGATAGCAACCAGAGGGGAGGGAGGAGGGGAATAACGGGGGAAAGAAAAGGAAGTGTCATCAAGGAACATGTATAAAGGACCCATGGACAAAGCCAAAGGAGAGATTTGTGTGAAATTAAGTGTGGCATGTGGGGGTGGGTGGGGTTTGGGAGAGTGGTGAGGGAAAAATGGAAGATAACTGTAGTTGAACAATAAAAAATAAATTAATTAAAAAATGAAAAATTGAAAAAAAAAATTTTAAACAGGCAGTACCTGAGTATTTAGGCAGGTGTCATGACCTCTTTTCCCTTAGATTGCCATATTTAAAAATGATGACAGCCAACACAAGAATGGCCATCTGGTACAAATGAATCAAAATAATACCTATGGTGTGTTTTTTTGTCAGATTGGGAAAAGACACATTTTATGGTGTGCTGTAGAATTTTAGTAATTAGTTTATGTGTGTCATGATATGAAAAATGTTAAAATTACTGATCTTGACCTTTTGCTATGTAGTCTTATTGTATAGGACTCATTTACAAGTACTGCTGACTGAAGACTACCAACATTATTTTTTGTTCAGAGCAGAAAAGGGAAACCTAGCACACTGGCAACACAGCACAGCAGTCACTTACCTTCACATTGCTTCCCATTTGCTGTCAGTTAATGCACTACATAAAGAAGAAACAGCATCATGTAACAGCAGTACCTTCTAAAATTGATCAGTATGGATGGGTAGTTTAAAAAGTAATTGTAACGTGCTCTACAGTGCTGTGAATGTTAACCATTTTGGGCTTGGGTGGAGGGAGGCAGGTTCAAAGATGTAGCTCCTTCCATAGAAAAGTTTTCCATTTTACTGAAACTAAAGATTTCAGATGACTACAAATATCAAGTGGCTAGATAATAAAACATAAGACCTCTTGCATTTTCTGAATCATTAAAATTTTAATTTAGAAGATAACTACATATTGTTTTCATCTCTTGCTAAAACAATGATGACATTTGTTGGGAACTGCTCTGCCTGGTTTCAGGAGTTGTAACTGCCCCCCATAGCTAAGACTGAATGAGAAACCTGTGTAATGTGAGCCACAGGGAGACAAAGCTTGTCTCTGCTTCCTCCCCCTGCCCACAAAGCTTCCTCCCCCTGCCCCTCAGAGGAGGGGCAACCTAAGCCAGACATGATCACTTGGGAGGCTATCATGGAAGGACTTGGAGGGCTGCAACAAAGATGGAGTGATGGACCCTAGACCCCTGGCTATTCTGACATAGCCCAAGTCCCCAGTTCTTTCTGGGAGAAGGGCTTCCTGGCTCTAATCCACTTAAGCCTATAAACCTATGATGGGGAAGGCAGTGCAACCCTTTGCTGGCTAGAGTGGGGATCCAGGGTGATCAGGCATAAGAAAGAATATGTAAAATCCTGTGAAACCTGCTTTGTTTAGAATGCTCTCACTTAAATGATAAGGGTCCAAGCAAGAAGTTTGTTCCTTAAAGTTTTATGGCTTTTTAGCTATCTGACCCTGAATGAGAATAAGCCCTCATAGTTCTTTGAATGCTATCTATTATTTGATCCCTACCTGTATTCTTGCTCAAACAACCCAATAAAAGCCCTTGAGGAAAAGGCTCTTGGCCCTTCCCCTTTGAGGGAATGGCCACCTTTCCTCCCCAAGAAGATCATGTCTTGGTAGTTTCACTTTCATCCGTGGTGGACGGGGGAACTTTGTGAGCAAAGTTGCCCCCACAGACATTCTTTTGGAATCAATCACAATCCTACCCTGGCTGGTATAGTTCCATTGGAGTGTAGTCTCATAAACTGAAAGGCTGAGGGTTTGATTCTCCCCTCAGGTTGTGGCTTTGGTCCCTAGTAAGGGCTCATAGTAGAGGCAACTGATGGATGTTTCTCTCTCACATCAATGTTTCTCTCCTTTTTCTCCTTACCGCTCTCTCTAAAATCAATAAGCATGTCCTTGGGTGAGGATAAAAATAAAATAAAATCAATCACCACCCTGAAATACTTATGTTCTTTCCTTTCTTCTTCACCACATCCCCAGACTCCTGTCTAAAGGAATTATGTCTTTTTAATTCAAATTTAGTAGAACCCTGGTTTTTCCACAGAAGCAAATACTACACTTCCTAGGAAGGAGTATTCTTGCCATTTGCAAAGACAGAGGTATTTTTCAGCACAGAGCCTGTGGCAATATGGAAGTCCTGGCAGTGGAGCCTTTGGGGAAAATAAAGCTGAGGTCAAAGATAATTGACGCAGGGCAGGGCTGGGGCAGGAATGAGAGACCACTGAGTTCTTGTAAGAGAAGTGGGAAAGTCCTGAGAGACCAGAGCTAGGAAGGCAGCTGTCTCGAATAAGAGACCTTAGGGATTTGCTGTGGGCTCTGAATCCTCAGATGTAGGAGGAATAGGAAATGGGATTGATAACAATATACTTCTTTATGTTAATTTCTCCCTTTTGGTGACTTGCTGACCTACTCTAGCACTTTAGATTGCTCTGATATTTGACCCCAGTGAATACTTTAGAACTACAACTGTCTTTTTATTCTGAAAGTAAGTTTCTTGGAATAGGCTAAATTATATCGGACTATAATTTTAGCTCACAGCCTATGAACAGTCTCCCTCTCATAGCATCACGATGACCATTAGCAAGTCTCACCAACCTAGCTCTCTACGTCCCGTGACCAACTTGACTGGAGAAGTGTTGTAGTTATATCAACATTCTTCTGATCCCACCTATCCATCATTCTTATAGGATTTAACATTGTTATTACTGCTTCATGTTCCTTTTCCATGCTAACTATAACCCAACAGGTACCCACACATTATCATATTAGCAATATTAAACCACCCTTTACATGAGAAAACACACTCATAATAATGCAACTAATGCCCCCACTACTCTTAACTATTAATCCCAGGATTATTTGGGAGACTTTGCATTATAAATGTAGTTTAAACAAAACAATAGACTGAGAATCTAATAATAGAATCTAAAAATTCTTATTTATTGAAAAGTATGCTAGAACTGCTAATTCATGCCCCTACACCTAAGAGTGTGGCTTTTTAAAACTTTGGAAGTAGACCCTTGGTCTTAGGAACCAAAAACCTGGTGCAAGTTCAAATAAAACTAGAAAATCTAATTGCCTCCTCAATAATAATTTCACTCCTTATACTAACTGAACCAGTCATAATAACTGTCTCTAGTATTCAGAAATACATTGCATACCCAAACTGTGTAAAAACTATAATCTCATACACCTTTATCACCAGCCCAATCCCCACTGTAATGTTTACCTACTCCAGCCAACAAATAGTCATTTCTAACTGAAACTGAATAACAATTTGACCTATGAAATGATCACTCAGCTTCAAACTGGACCAGTTCTCAGAGGTATTACAGGATCTGCCAAATCTGAATTCCGAACTTTGGACTCATAGCAAAACCACTGTACAATTCCTTGAAAAGACTAGATTCTGAACCTTTCAAATGGATAAAGGATTGCCAGGTAGTATTTGATATCTTGAAGGAAAAGCTAGTTTTGGCTCCCACGTTAGGATTGCCCAATTCACAAAAGCCTTTTGAATTGTACGTTCATGAAAGGCAGGGGATTAGACTGGGTTTACTAACCCAGAATCTGAAAAACATTCCCAAACCCACAGCCTATTACCCAAAGAAGTCAAATCACATGACAAAGGGATGGCCACTATGTCTTTGAGCAGTGGCAGCTACTTGTGACATCTTACAGGAAGCTGAGAAGTTTACTTTGAGACAAACTACTATGGTATTGGTACCATACCAGGTCTTAACTGTACTGGAATAGAAAGGAGGCAGGGAACATGGGGAAATACCAGGCCATTCTATTGCACTACCCAAACGTTACCTTGCAAACTACTACAACTTTGAATCTGGCCACTCTATTCCCGGATATGAAGGAAAACTCAGCCCTCAAGCATGACTGCTTGGAAATGATTGACCAAGTGAATTCTAGTGGCTGGATCTACTGGACCAACTGTTGGTGGCACCTGATTGGGAGCTGTACACAGACAGGAGCTGCTTCATGGACAACAGCCAATGATGAGTCAGGTAAGCAGTAGCATCATAGACAAGGTAATAGAAGCTCAAACCCTTGTGCTGTGGACCTCAGCACAGAAGGCTGAACTGATAGCCATCAGGAGAGCCTTAGCGCTTTCCCAGGGATAAGAGGTTATCTACACGGACTCTAAATATGCCTTTATAGTAGTCCATGCCCATGAAGCAATATGGAAGGGGAGAAGATTCTTATCCTTGGGAAACAAGGATGTTAAACATGAAGAGGACATTTTTACAATTGCTATAGGCAGTGGAACTACTCAGCCAGGTTGCCATAATACACTGCCCAGGACACCAAAGGGACAGTTACCAAACAAGCCAGGGAAACCAAACTGCTGATAAAGCAGGCAGTCAATCAGCCGGAGAGCTGCCACACTTAGGGGTTTTGATCCTCTGCTTGGACTTGCAAAGTTTAAACCTCATTACACAAAAGGAGATGAGGAATGGGACTGTGAATGGGGATTCACTAACATTGATACCAATTCCATATGAAAGATCAACACTCAGGGCATGATCTTACTTGCTGAGGCCCTAGTGTATCCCATCCTCAAACAACTATACAAAGGGACCCATTATGGCAGGGATGCTTTGATGGACCTCATTAGGCCACATTTGAAGAGCTCCTGTTTGCAAAGGACCATTCAGAGGATTACAAAAGTCTGTCAGATATGTGCCAAAGACAGTCCTAAAACACAACACATCCCAACAAAAAAGTGTGTAATATACAAAAGGTTGTGCTCATTTGAAGACTGACAAGTAGACTACACCAATGCCTAGAAGCAGAGGGAATTTCAAATTTTTATTAGTTTTTGTGTGGACACTTCATTGGATGGGTAGAATTATACCCCACTACAACTGAAAAGGAAACTGAGGTAGCAAAACTTCTACCTAAAGAAATAATATTCAGGTTTGGACTTCCTCACATTATCTAGAGTGACGGTGGACCATCATTCACTTTGGAGATCTCCCAGAAGATTGGACGGATATGGAAAAGAAGATGGAAACTACATGCATCTTAGAGACCTCAAGTATGGGAAAGATTGAGAAAATAAATCACATTATAAAGAAGACCCTGGCCAAAATATGCCAGGAAACACATTTGAAATGGGACCAGGCATGTCCCATTGCTTTGCTCCAGATTAGGGTAGCACCCAGAAGTGGGCTTAAGTTAAACCCTTTAGAAATAGTTTACAGTAGACTTCTGGCCAAGATACAAGCACAGGTAGACACACTGTGCCTCCTCACACAATCAAAAGAAGGACAACAACAAATTTACCAAAAACTAAAACCAACCAGAATTGACAGAAAATTGAACTGTATGAAAGTCTGACAACCAAAGAGTTAAAGAAGAAACATTCATACAGACCAGTAAGAGGGGCAGAGATGGACAACTGGGCAGAAAGGACACATAGCAAGGAAGTGGCTGAAGGACCAGGGAGGGCAAGGCAGCAGCTGGTGGAGCGGGCAGTTTCACATTTGAGTGCAGATAAACCGGGGGGAACAACTGGGGAGTGAGACAGACCATGCAACCCAGGGGAAATAAAGACTCAAAACCTTTGACTGAAAAAAACCCTTTGAGCGTTAAGACAGAAGGAGAAACTCACAGCCTCATAGGAGAGTTCATTGGAGAGACTCAAAGGGTCTTAGAACATACACAAAACTACCTACCTGGGAATAAGCACCAGAAGGGCCCAGTTTACTTGTGGGTAGCAGGGGAAGTGCCTGAAAGCCAGCAGAACTGAGCAAGCAGCATTGTTCCCTCTTGGACCCCTCACCCACTGACAGCGTCTTGACATAGCAATGTAGGTTGCCCTGCCCTGGTGAATACCTAAGGCTCTGCCCCTTACTATGTAACTGGTACTCTGAGACTGCCCTCCCTGCCCAGAAAAAAGCCCACAGAAAAGAACAGATCAAAGCTCCAGGAAAAAATACAACTAATGACAAAGAGATAGCAACCTATCAGATGCACAGTTCGAAAACACTAGTAATCAGTATGCTCACAGAATTGGTTGAGTATGGTTGCAAAATAGAGGAAAAATGAAGGCTATAAAAAGTGGAATAAAGGAAAATGTACAGGGGACCAACCACAACAGGAAGGAAACTGGGACTCAAATCAATGGTTTGGATCAGAAGGAAGAAATAAACAGTCAACCAAAACAGAATGAAGAGACAAGAATTCAAAAAATTGAGGCTTAGGAACCTCCAGGACAACTTTAAACATTCCAACATCTGAATCATAGGGGTACCAGAAGGAGAAGAGGAAAAGCAAGAAATTGAAAACGTATTTGAACAAATAATAAAAGAGAACTTCCCCAATCTGGCAAAAGAAATAGACTTCCAGGAAGTCCAGGAATCTCAGAAAGTCCTAGAGAAGATGGACCCAAGGAACCATGCACTAAAGCACATCATCATTACATTACCCAAGATTAAAGAGTGATGCAGACCCTGGCTTGTGGGGTCCGCCATACTGTGGATGAGATATGAGACAAATTTACACGGACTACCAAGTCCTGTGGAGGAAAGAGGCTGGCATGGCTTCTCTCTCAAGAGGAGAAAAAGACTTGGTCCTTGCTTGACAAGCCTTTATTGTTTTTTCTGGGCATATTACATGATGATCCTCATTTACTATGCACAGGTTCACTTTAGGTGGTTACCTTTTACAGAAAACAAAGGAGATGATGCTGCTAATCACATCACAGAAGAAGAATATTTTCAAATTCAAAGGGAAAAGTGGTTGAAATGGTTACGCTTATCCTTGGAACATTTAGCATGGATTTTAGGAAGTTATAGTAAGCACTTTCTGTCTCAATTCAGGGTGAGGGAATTTTAGCAAAAGCAAGTCTCACAGCAGTCTAGGTACAATGCAGGCCCGATTCCCCATGGGAGAACCTACACGTGGGTGTGGGTCCTGTCTGGGCCCATGCCACACAGAATGGTCTCCTATAAAAGAGAAGGAGAGAATCTTAAAAGCAGCAAAAGAAAAGGAGACAGTTACCTACAAAGGAGTTCCCATAAGATTATCAGCTGATTCCTCTAAAGAAACCTTACAGGCAAGAAGGGGCTGGAAAGAAATATTTGAAGTCATGGAAGGCAAGGACCTATATCCAAGATGACTCTATCTAGCAAAGCTTTCATTTAGAATGGAAGGGCAGATAAAGTGCTTCCCAGATAAGGCCCAGTTAAAGGAGTTCATCATCACCAAGCCCTTATATGAAATGTTAAAGGGACTTATTTAAGAAAAAGAATGATAAAAAATATGAACAGTAAAATGACAACAAATTCACAACTATTAAAAACTGAACCTAAAACAAAAACAAAAACACTAAGCAAACGACTATAACAGGAACAGAATCACAGAAATGGAGATCACATGATAGGGTTATCGGCAGGGAGGGGAAGAATGAGGGGAAAAGTACAGGGATTAAGAAGCATAATTGGTAGGTAAAAAACAGATAGGAGGAGGTTAAGAATAGTATAGGAAATGAGAAAGCCAAACACTTATATGTACGACCTATGGACATGAACTAAGGAGTGGGGAAATGTGGGTGGGAGGAGCATGCAGGGCAGAGGCATATAAAGGGAGGAAATGGGACAAATGTAATAGCATAATCAATAAAATATATTTGAAAAATTTTAAAAAGAAATAGTTTAGAGTAGACCCATCCAAATCTTTGTTCTGGGAGCAACCTCCCCTAGATTTGGAGCATGAGTATAAAATTAAGAACTATGAACAAGAGTTAGGGCAAACACTGACCATCCTATACAAGTTTGCTCATTGCAGGTCTGCCTACTCATTTAACAATCCCTTACATTTGTTCCAACTAGGGGACTGAGTCTTACTGAAGACCTGGAAGACTCAAGGCCTGAACAGCAGTTAGACAAGCAATGGACTGGTCCCTATGATGTCCCAAGTAATTAAACCTTGTATCCACCACACACAAATAATACAGGCACTGACTGAGGTGAATTCAAATCTTGCTGCTGTGGTTGATAATGCAAAGGGAAGCTGGACCTATACCCCAGAAGAAGATTTGAACATTCTGTTTTGGAAGAAAAGAGCAGGCCTCAATGCAAAGTGACAATATCACTTTACTTTATTTGTGTGTTTGCAGATTTAGGGATGTTTAGCTGCCAAATACTGAGTGTGGTCAGTCCCATTGTTAAAAAGGGCAAGTACTGAAAGTGAGTTATGCTTATTCCTAAGTGAGTAAGAAAATCTATGAAGGTTGCATAAGGTATGTAGAAAGTTGTAAGGCATTTAGAAATCCAAAGAAAGAAAGACAGACAGACAGAAAGAAAGAAGAAAGAAGAAAGAAAGAAAGAAAGAAAGAAAGAAAGAAAGAAAGAAAGAAAGAAAGAAAGAAAGAAAGAAAGAAAGAAAGAAAGAAAGAAAGAAAGAAAGAAAGGTTTCTGAAGGTTGTAGAGAAAATAGAAGAGTGTGGATCTTTTTTTTTTTTTTAAGGGAGAAACCTCAGTGCTTGGATTGAGTGATTTTCTGCTTTAGACTTTATTTCTTGCTTTCTGATCTTTTGGGGACTTGGGGAACTTAACTATTTTGTTTACATTGGGAATCCTCTGTCTCTGCCCTTTGGGGCTTGGTGCCATTTGGACCTAAGAAAGGTTGTCTGGTGCCAGGTAGAGCCAGCTGGGGTGAGAGAGCATGTCTCTGACATGAGACCAGTTGATAGGAGGTCATGTCTCTGCCAGGAGACCAGTGGATGCACTAGTAGGTGAGAGAGTGCCTCTACCACTGGCCAATGGCTTCATGCCATTGGTGCCGGGTAGAATCCAGATCATCTAGGTCAAACTCTAGGTCATGTAAGTTTTCTCCTGTGTTATTTTTAGTTTTGTAGTATTACCTTTCACATTTAGGCCTCTGATCCATTTTGAGCTCATTTTTGTGAAGGCTGTGAGTCTAGATCTAGATTCTTCTTCTTCTTCTTCTTTTCTTATGTAGATGTCCAGGTTGTTCCAGCACCATTTGATGAAGAGACAATCCTTGTTCTACTGTATTGCCTTGCTCCTCTGTTACAGACTGGTTGATAATATTTAGGTGGGTCTATTTCTGGGCTCTCTACAACACCAAGAATAAACCCTAATATAAATTTTGGGCTCTGGATGATGATGATGTGTCAACACAGATTCCTAGACTGCAGAACATGTACCATATTGTGGGAGATGTTGATAGTGGTGCAGGCTGTACATGCATGGGCCCAGGGGATACAGAAAATGTCTTTGTATCTTAAACTCAATTTTGCTATGAACCTACCTGAAAGTGCTCTGAAAGATAGTTTATTTAAGAAAATAAAAGTAAAAACATGACTGCCAAAAAAAATATGTTGGCAACTAATATAAATTTGCACATTTGTAATTCAATAACTTCAGATTATTAACCTGACAAAATATACGAAAAATTAAAAATCATTACAACTTCGCAGCTGTAAGTAAGGCAGCCATTCAGCTCACTTGGACACATACCACCCTGTGTCACATGGATGAGCCTCCTTAACTGACAGGCTAGTGTCTGTAATGTGCATGTCAGTCAATCCAATACTAGGCTGCATAGCATGAAATCTACCCAATTTAAGCATAGAACTAAATAAACTTCAGTAAATTGCAGAATTGTATAATTAACACCATAGTGCAGTTCTAGACCATTCCATCACCCTAAGGGTAAGCTTGTGTCTATTTGTAGTCAACCCTTGACTACAAGGGTTGGTTTGTTTCCAACCCTTGCCACAATCAGTCATCATTCTCCTTTCTGTCTCTAGGTTTGCCTTTTCTGAACATTTCATATTAATGGCATCATGATACAATTATATAATGTGTGTCCTTTGGGATCTGTCTTCTTTCACTCAGCACAGTGTTTTTGAAGTTTATCCATGTGGCAGCTGTGTTCCACTGTATGGATGTGACAAATACTGTTTATACACTAACCAGTCAGTGGACATTTGGATTATTTCCTTTTTATTTTTCTTTAAAAAAAGGCTGCTGAGAATACTTCAAGCATCAAATCTTTATGTGGACATGTTTTCCTTTCTCTTTGGTAGATGACTAGGAGTGGAATTGCTAGGTTATATGGTATATTTATGTTTAATTTTTAAGAAGATGCAAACTATAGTTTCATCATTTTACATTCCTATCAATGATGTACGAGAATCCTGTTCCTGTTACCTTTGCTTAACAGCATATTATAGTTTTGAAATCGGGAAATACAAGTTTCCCACTTCACTTTCTGTCTTTTATGTTATAGCTGTTCTAATGGGTATGATTAAAATTGTATATTTTGGAGATTAAAGCCTTGTCTGAGGTATCATTGGCAAATATGTTTTCCCATACAGTTAGTTCTCTTTTTATTTTAATACTGTTTTCTTTAGCTGTGCAAAAGCTTTTAATTTTGATGAGATCCCATTTGTTTATTCTTTCCTTTATATCCCTTGCTCTAGGGGACTTGTCAGTAAAAAAGCTGCTGTGTGAAATATCTGAGATTTTCTTGCCAATGTTCTCCTCTAGGACTTTAATGGTGTCATGGCTTATATTTAAGTCTTTTATCCACATTAAATTTATCTTGGTGTTTGGTATAAGTTGGTGCCCAAGTTTCAGTTTTTTGCACGTAGCTGTCCAGTTCTCCCAACACCATTTGTTGAAGAGGCTATTATTGGTTCATATTATGTTGCTGCCCCTTGTCAAATATTAATTGGCTGTAGAGAGTTGGGTTTATTTCTGGGCTCTCTGTTCTGTTCCATTGGTCTATGTGCCTGTTTTTATGACAGTTCCAGGCTGTTTTGATTACAGTGGCTTTGTAATACAGTTTGATATCAGGTATTGTGATCCCTCCTACTTTGTTCTTCTTTGTAAAAAGTACAGCTGCTATTCGGGGTTGTTTATGGTTCCATATAAATTTTTGAAGTGTTTGTTCTATGTCTGTGGAGTATGTCATTGGTACTTTAATAGGTATTGCATTGAATCTGTAAATTGCTTTGGGTAGTATGGACATTTTGATGATGTTAATTCTTCCAATCCATGAACATGGTGTATGTTTCCATTTGTTTGTGTCTTCCCTGATTTCTTTCTTCAGTGTTGTGTAGTTTTGTGCATACAGGTCTTTTACCTCCTTGGTTAGATTTATTCCTAGGAATTTTATTTTTCTTTTTGCTATGTCAAATGAGATTTTTTTCTTGATTTCTGTGTCTGTGTGTTTTATTGTTAGTATATGAAAATGCCTTTGATTTCTGGATATTGACTCTGTATTCTGCTGTTTTGCCAAATAAATTTATTAGGTTGAAAAACAGTATGAAATTTTCTCAGAAAAATAAAAATGGACTTGCCTTTTGATCCAAAAATTCCACTGCTGGGATTATATCCTAAGAAATCTAAAACACCAATCCAAAAGAACCCATGTACCTCAATGTTCATAGCAGCACAATTTATAATAGCCAAGAGGTAGAAGCAACCTAGGTGCCCATGGGTAAATGAATGGATCAAAAAATTATGGTACATATAGACAATGGAATTCTATGCAGCAGAAAGAAAGAAGGAGCTCCTACTCTTTGCAACAGCATGGATGGAACTGGAAAGCATTATACTGAGTGAAATAAGCCAGGTGTTGAAAGACAAATACCATATGATCTTACCTTTAACAGGAAGCTAAACAATATAACAAATGAGCAAGCAAAATAAAGCAAAAGACACCGAAATAGAGAACAGGTGGACAGTGATCAGAGGGGAGAGGGGATGGAATTTCAGGGGAAAAAGGGGAAGAATTTACAGGAACTAGTATAACGGACACATGGACAACAACTAAAGGGGTGGAAATGGGAGGGAGATGGGGAGTACCTGAGGGGTGGGCTGGAATGGGAGTAACTTGAACAATAATTAAATAAAAAAATTTTTTTAAAAAGCCAAGGCCCTTGCACACCAGCCTTTATTGGGTTTCTCAGCACAGAACATGATGGTCATCATTTACCATGCAGAGGTTCACTTTAGGTGGTTATATTTTATAGAAAACAAAAGAGAGGATTTGGGTAATCACATCACAAAAGAGGGATATTTACAAATGAAAAGGGCAGAAGTGGTTGGACTGGTTACACTGGTCCTTGGAAGGTTTAGCATGGTTTTTAGGAAGTTACTTTGCTGTAAATGTTTGCCACAAATTTGGGTGAGGGAGTTTTTAGCAAAAAGCAAGACTCAAAGCAGCCTAGGTACATAGCAGGCCTGATCCCCCACGGAAGAACCTATTTGTGGGCATGGGTCCCATGCATCTCCCAGTGGGAGCTGGGCCCACGCCATACAGAATGGTCTGTTACAGGTGATGATGAACTTCTTTAGTTTTACCTTGTCAGGGAAGCACTTTATCTGACCTTGAATTCTAAATGAGAGCTTTGCAGGATCTAGTGATCTAAGGAATGGCATTGCTGGAGGGAATGTTACCGAACAGAGATCCAAAAGGGGGGCCAATATTTGGCCCACCGAGGAATGCCAAAAAAAAAACAACAACTGATACAGAACAACAGGGGCCCCTCCCAAGGACGGTATACTAATATCTACTGGGCTCGTCTGTCTGTTGCCCATTGGAAAGACATTTCTCAATGCCAGAGATTTGTGAAAAGGAAACAAAATGTTTATTTAATGCTATTCAGGCCTAAAGACTCCATTAAAATATCAAAGTCCTTTAGGGTATATACCTATACACACAGCTCCCTTCTCCCACCGTCCCAACTCCAGGTAGCATAAATCAGGAAAAGAGCACACATTTGTTTTTCCAGGCCGCTGGTATCATCAGCTGTGTTGACCGTCCAGGCAGGATCTCCAGTTAATCCAAAATCATGTGGCACCCTCTGGCAAGTCACCGTCCACTGGCAAGAGTTCTTTGTACCAAGTTCCAGTCAAAGTCTCTCCTGCTTTCCAAGCCACATGGGCAAAGGGGGCACCCCTAAGCTGCATGGGCCTCTTCTACCAAACCTTCAGGGATCCGCACTCCACCAAAAGCATGTGTCTTTCTTCTTTACCTGGCTGCAGGGAACTCCATTCTGGCAAAGCTGTGTGGTTTTCCCTTTCACCTGGGAAAGAGGGGGTCTGCACTCTGCCAAAACCACGTGGCTCCCTCTTTCGCCTTGCCAAGAGGGGGTCCTCATTATGCCCCAAACCACATGGCTCTCTCTTTCTCACCTCGCCAAGAGGGGATCCTTCCTCTGCTGAAACCGTGTGGCTCTTTTTTTAATGGCTGCCACGTCTGGGTTTAAATCCCCCCTTGCCAGTCCTCCTTTGCAACCCCATTTCTGACTCCTCCCACAATTGGTTACACCTGCCAGGACTCCCATATTATTGCAAGTTTACTGGGCTACCATCATGAGTCTGGGCAGGTGTGGCCCCATGAGGTGGAGCCAATCAACTCCAAGCTCCCACACAGGCGCTGTAACTCAGGCGACCTGCCCCTAGTTATGTTTTGGGTGGAAGTCACTTTCTTTTCCTTGGCTCAAAGTATGGCCACAGCTATTTAACACATCTATGAAACCAGTTAAAGGTTATAGATATGTTAAATGACCATTCCAGAGGTAGGGTGCAAAAATTGTTGCTATGCAAAACAGCTCTCAATGGCCCTGCTCCATTTGTCCCTTTCCCCAAATGACACCTTGCGGGGGGGGGGGGGGTGTGTTGAGGACATCTTAATATTTCCTGGACACCCTGAGTTCTGGTCTCCATTCCAAATTCTTTTTGGGCCCCCCCCTCCTGGCTGCGCCCTGTTATAGGAATAGGGGTATAGGGTGGAGGGGGTAAAGGGGGAAAATTGGGACAACTGTAATAGTATAATCAATAAAATATATTAAAAAAGAAATAAAAAATAATATGAATCTATAAATCTCCAAAAAAGCAACACAACACACTAAGTCAGAGACACACAGAACACTCTATTGAACCACAACAGCATATATTCATCTCCAAGTCTTTGAGTAATTTCCCATCATAAACCATATTTCAGGCCACAATCTAAAGTCTCAATAACTTTTCAAAAAGAGATATACAAAGTGTCTTCTCTAAACACAGCAGGATGAAGTTAGAAATTGGTAATAGGAGGAAAACTAGAAAACCCCCAAATCTGTGGAATTCTAACAATGCACTCTTGAGCAACCAATGAATAAAAGAAGAAATTACAAGAAAAATCAGGAAATAATTACACACAAATAAGAATAAAAACACAATATAACAAAACTTATGGTAAGTAGGAAAAGTAGTGTTAAGGCAGAAATTTATAGCTGTTAGACTATATTAAAAGATCTCACTCACTCAACAACCTAACTTTACAAGTTAAGAAATGAGAAGAAAAAGAACTTCCAGTCAAAATGTTGGTAAGGATAAACATGGCTCTTCTCCTCGCACAACCACATCAAAAATTTAACTAAATCACAGAACAACCATCATTCAGAATCATCAGAAACAGAGTCGAATGGAAGTCTGACAACTATGGAATTAAAGAAACCACATCCATCCAGACTAGTAGGAGGGTTGCTGATGCATGACAAGCTAGTCCCACACACATGTGTGGTAGATAAAATTTTGAAGGGATATCTCAGGAGTGAGGAGTTTCAGCCCTACACAAGGCCTTCCAGCCCAGGGTTCAGTGACAAGAATATAAGACCCTGTAACTCCTGGCTGCAAAAACGAGTTAGGACTGAGTCAGTAGAAGAAACTTCTGGAGTCCCAACCAGTTCTTCTTAAAGAACCCACACATAGATTTAATCAGACTCACTCCCTCTGAGCTCCAGCACAGTGATGGCAGCTTGGAAGGCATCAGTAGCATATAGGGAGAAACCAAAGTGACTGGCTTCAAGGTGAGACCTGGGGGAACAGCTTTCTCCCAGACAAAAAGGTGGGCAGAGCCACAGAGCTGGCAGGCAGATGCCATATCTCTGAGACTCCATCAGCCTGACTAATGCTGTTTGCCCAGCCCTGGAAAGTCCCTGAGGCTCCACCCCACCAAACTCATAGCTGCTAACAGCTTTTTCATATGAATTACTGGTCTTAGCCCATGCTTCAAAACTTCCTAAATTCTTACAAACAAACAGCAGCCTTCTTCTGTGAGCCCCCAGTACCTGTATCTCTTGCTAAGTAACCTCAGGCCCAGTACTAGCAGCAGTCAGCCTAGATTCACAGTTTGGCTTCATCTGGGGAGTTTCCAAGCACAGCACGAGTAGCAGCTATCTCAGATTGCTTTATATTTCAGGCAGGGTGGCTGTGGGGAAAACAGAGGTGGGGGCTGACCTTTGCCTGCACCACCTGGGAAACCCCAGAATGTGCACAGCTACAGAGCCTGTCAGAGCACCACCACCCTGCCCTTGTACAGCTGATCTTTCACAAAGGGTGGAGATTGGTAGTCTATGGTCATGGCCAATCCTTGCAACTGACTGGCTTGGGTAAATCCCTCCCATTGGCCTGCCAAAAGCAACGAAGACTCAACTACAAGAGGAGGGTGTATTCAGTCCACACAGAGGGTATACTTTGAATACTCAGCTTGGGTGATAGGGGATGCTGTGCCTCTGGACCCTATAGGACATCTACTATATTAGGCTATACTACCAAGAAACAGAGTCAAAACAGCTCTACCTAATCCATAGAAACAAACACAGGGAGGCTGCCAAAATGAAGAGAGAAAGAAACATTGCCCAAAGAAAGAACAGACCAAAACTTGAAAAAAAGAACTAAACTAAATCTGTCAGATGCAGAGTTTAAAACACTGTTTATAAGTGTGTTTATAAATACCAACCAATCTGAAAACAATAAACAACCTGAAGTGCCAAAAAAATCAAATTGCATGGAACTCCAACAACCAAGGAACTAAAGAAACAGTCAACCAGACCAACCAGACTGGTAGGAGGGAGATGGGGCAGACAGGTAGATGGAGAGAACCTGCAGCAACGTGGTGGACCTTGAGGGTAGGCCTGGCTGAATAGGAAACAGACTCAGAGCTGACTGTGGACTATGGTGGGGTTTGCCATGGTGGAAGAAACTCTCAGTGTCACGTGAGTTTGTTGGAAAGTGGGACTAGAGCCCAGCAAGCAAGCTGCATTGTTGCCTCTCTGACCCCTTCTCCACAGAAAGCACCATGATGTAGCAATGTGGGTTTCCCTGCCCTGGCGAATACATAAGGCCCCACCACCTTACAACTTAATAGGTGTGCCAAGGCAAAGAAATATGGCCCAAATGATATAACAGAGCAAAACACCAGAAACAGAGCAAAGTGATGAGGAGATAGCCAACCTATCTGATGGAGTGTTCAAAACACTGGTAATCAAGATGCTCATAGAATTTATTGGGCTTAGTTGAAAAATGAAACAACGAATGAAGGCTACCCAAAGTGAAATAAAGCAAAATATTCAAGAAACCAACAGTGACAGAAAAGAAACCAGGACTCAAAGCAACAATTTAGAACAAAAGGAAAAAAAAAACAAACATCCATTTGGAACAGAATGAAGACACGAGAATTCAAAAAAGTGAAGAGAGGCTTAGGAACTTTTGGGACAATTTGAAACATTCCAATATCTAAATTATGGGGGTGCCAGAAGAAGAAGAACAAGAGCAAGAAATTGAAAACTTATTTGAACAAATAATGAAAGAAAACTCCCCCAATCTGGTGAAGGAAATAGACTTTGAGGAGGTCCAGGAAGCCCAGAGAGTACCAAAGAAGTTGGACCCAAGGAGGAACAGAACAAGGCACATCATCATTAAGTTACCCAAGATTAAAGATAAAGAGAGAATCATAAAAGCACTAAGAGAAAAGGAATTCCCACAAAGGATTTCCCACTTGACTATCAGCTGGTTTCTCAAAAGAAACCTTGCAGGCAAGAAGGGGCTGAAAAGAAGTATTTGAAGTCATAAAAGGCAAGGACCTACAACCAAGTTTACTCTATCAAGCAAAGCTATCATTTAGAATGGAAGGGCAGATAAAGTGCTTCCCAGATAAGGTCAAGATAAAGGAGTTTGTCATCACCAAGACCTTATTATATAAAATGTTAAAGGGACTTATCTAAGAAAAAGAAGATAAAAAACTATGAACAGTAAAATGATAACAAACTCACAACTATCAACAACTGAACCTAAAGAACAACAACAATGAAACCAAATACTAAGAAAACAACTAGAATAGGAACTGAACCAGAGAAATGGACATCACCTGGAGGATTTTCAGTGGGAAGGGGAGGCGAAGAATAGTGGGGAAAGGTACAGGAAATAAAAAGCATAATTGGTAGGCATAAAATAGACAAGGAGAAATTAAGAATGGTATAGGAAACAGAGAAGTCAAAGAACTCATATTTACAACCCATGAACATGAACTAAAGGGGGAATACTGGAGGGCTGGGGGATACAGTACAGAGGGTGGATAAAGGGGGAAAATTGGGAGAACTGTAATAGCATAATCAATAAAATATACTTAAAAGTAAAAATAAAATGAGCTGTCACTTAAAAAAAATAAGGAGGGACTTCCGCCAAGATGGAGGCATAGGTGGGAACACTTTGTGTCCTCGAAAAACCAAATCTAAAAACAATAAAGTTTTAACAACAATAAACATAACCAAACCACACAGAAAATCAAACATGGAGTCCGAAAACAACGATCCACTCAGCTAAACCAGTGAGAGGGGTGAAGCCAGCAGCCGAGCAGGTAGGGCAAAAAAGATCCTCCGACCTGGGCAGTGCACAGGCAGCCGAGGGCGCGGATCCCAGGTGTGGGCTAGCTATGGGTGGAACCCAGGGAAGAGGAGCGGCTGGCTGTCTGCAGTCGGTCATGCATTTGCACGCAGATAAACCAGTGAAGAGGTGAGCGTTGAGACAGATTGAGCAGGCCCTGGCAGCTGGTGCAGGGCAGCGGGCTCACGCATTTGCGCTTGGATAAGCAGGAGGGGGTGAGCGGTGAGGCAGACTGGGCAAGCAGAGAGGACGGCCATTGCTCCCTCTCTGACCCCGCCCCCACATATAGCATCACAAACCAGCGACCTGGGTGGCCCCACCCTGGTGAACACCTAAGGCTCCTCTCCTCATACTTAACAGGTGCAGACAGATCAAAACATGGCTCAAGAACAACTCAGAGCCCCAGAGCCCATAAATCTAAGTGATGAGAAATAGCTAAACTTTCAGATGCACAATTCAAAACACTGGTGATCAGGATGCTCACAGAACTGGTTGATTTTAGTCACAAATTAGAGGAACATATGAAGGCTAAACTAATTGAAATGAATGGTAATGCACAGGAAACCAATAGTGATGGAAAGGAAACTGGAACTCAAATCAAGGAAGCAGACCAGAAGGAAGGAAAAAATGACCAAACAGAAAAATATGAAGAAATAAGAACTCAAAAAAATGAGGAGAGGCTTAGGAACCTCCAGGACATCTTTAAATGCTCCAACATTCGAATTAGAGGGGTACCAGAAGGGGAAGAGGAAGAGCAACAAGTGGAAAACTTATTTGAACAAATAGTAAAAAGAACTTCCCTGTTCTGGCAAAGGAAATAGACTTCCAGGAAATCCAGGGAGCTCAGAGAGTCCCAAAGAAGTTGGACCCAAGAAGGAACACACCAAGGCACATCATCATTACATTAGCCAAGATTAAAATGAAGGAGAGAATCCTAGAAGCAGCAAGAGATAAGAGGACTGTCACCTACAAAGGAGTTCCCATCAGACTGTCAGCAGATTTCTCAAAAGAGACCTTACAGGCAAGAAGGGGCTGGAAAGAAGTATTCCAAGTCATGAAAACCAAAGACCTACAACCAAGATTGCTTTATCAAGCAAAGTTTCCATTTAGAATGGAAGGACAGATAAAGTGCTTCTCAGATAAGATCAAATTCAAGGAGTTCATCATCTACAAGCCCTTATTATATGAAATGTTAGAGGGACTTACCTAAGAAAAAGAAGATAAAAAAGATGAACAGTGAAAGGACAGCAAACTCACAGTTATTAACAACCACACCTAAAACAAAAGCAAACTAAGAAGACAGCTAGATCAGGAGTAGAACCATAGAAATGAAGATCACATGGAGGGTTAGCAACAGGAGAGTGGGAGAAGGAGAAGGAGAAGGGGGGAGAAGGTATAGAAATTAAGTAGCATAGACAGTAGATAGAAAATAGGGGGGAGGGCAAGAATAGTAGGGAAAATATATAATCTAAAGAACTTGAGACAGATGGTCATGAACTAAAGGGAGGGAATGGTGGGGGAGGGGTGTGTAGGGTGGAGGGGAATAAAGGGGGAAATAGAACAATGTAATGGCATAATCAATAAAATTAAAAAAATGATTAGGAAAAAAAATAAGGATATACTAATTGAAATAAGAAACAATTTACAGGGAAACAACAGTAGAGTGAATAAAGGTGAGAACCAGATCAATGATTTGGAACATAAGGAAGCAAAAAGCAACCAATCAGAACAACAAGAAGAAAAATGAATTAAAAAAAATTAAGATAGTATTAGTAGCATCTGGGACGACTTCAAGCATTTCAACATTTATATTATTAGGGTACCAGAAGGATAAGAGAAAGAGCAAGAAATTGAAATCTGTCTGAAAAAATAGTGAAAGAAAACTTCTTTAATTTGGTGAAGGAAATATACATGCAAGTCCAGGAAGCACAGGGAATCCCAAACAAGATGGATGCAAAGAGTCCCACTCTACAATACATCATAATTAAAATGCCAAAGGTTAAAGATAAAGAAAGAATCTTAAAAGCAGCAAGAGAAACACAGTTAGTTACCTATAGGGGAGTCCCCATAAGACTGTCAGCTGATTTCCAAAAATAAACTTTGCAGGCCAGAAGGGATTGGCAAGAAATATTCAAAGCCATGAAAAGCAGGGACCTATACCTGAGATTGCTCTACCCAGAAAAGGTATTACTTAGAATTGAAGGACAGATAAAGAGCTTCCCAGACAAGATAAAATCTAAAGGAGTTCATCATCACCAAACCATTATTATATGAAATATTAAAGAAATTTATTTAAGAAAAAAAATCAAAACTATGAAAAGTAAAATGGCAATAAATACATATCTGTCAACAATTGAGTCTAAAAAACTATGCACCAGAACAGAGATAGGACCATGAATTTGGAGAGCATTTTGATAGTTGGCATATGGGAAAGAGGTTTAGGGGTATGGGTGAAGAGGTGAGGGCATTAAAAAGTACAAACAGGTTGTTGCAGAATAGCCTTGAGGATGTAAAGTATAGTACTGGAAATGGAGTAGCCAAGGAACTTTACATATGGACAAGAACAATGGTGTGGGGATTGCCTGAGAGACTGGTGGGAGGGCAAAGGGGTAAAAATTGGGACAACTGTAATAACATAATCAATAAAATATAATAAAAAGAAAACAAAAGAAATGAGAAAAAGGACAGACTGAACCCATAACTAGCAGAAGGGAAGAAAATAATAAAGATTAGATCAAGACAAATAAATAAAGAATTAAAAAATTGAAGAGACAATTAATAAAACCAAAAGTTGATTCTTTGAATAGCTCAGCAAAATTTACTGAGAAAAAAAGTGGGAATACTCAAATTGTTAAAATCAGGAATGAAAATTGGGACATTTTACTGATTCTACAAAAATAAAAAGAATTACAAGAGTACTATAAACAATTGTACACCAACAAATTACACAACTATAAGAAACAGAAATTCCATTTCATGAAATTTGATATACAAACTATCAACAAGGAACACAAAACTTACCAAGACTAGACCATGGATAATGCAAAATCTGACTAAACCTAAAATTTGTAAAAATATCAAATGAGGAAAAAACAAAGAAATTCCAATGAAGAAAAGCCCTGGACCTGATAGCTTCACTGAAGATTCTACCAAACAAAGAAAAATTAATACCAATTCTTCTCAAACTTTTCCAAAAAAATTGAAGATAAGGGAATACTTCCTAACTCATTCTATGAGGTCAGCATTTCTCTAATACCAAAATCAGATGAAGACACTATAAGAAAACTAAACTATAGATCAATATGCCTTATGAACATTAGGATAAAAATCATCAACATAGTAGTTTAGCATAGTAGCAAATGGAATTCAGCAGCACAGTAAAAGGTTTATATATTATGACCAAGTGGGATTTATTCCTAGAATGCAAGGATGGCTCACCATATGATAATCAATAAATGTAAGAGATCCCATTAAGAGAATAAAAGGGAAAAAAAAACACACGATCATCTCATTTTTTTTTTGCAGAAAAAGCATCTGACAAAATTTAATATCACTTTATGATAAAAACTCACTAGGAATAGAAGGAAAGTACCTCAACATAAAAGTAATACATGAAAAACCCACAGCAAACATCATGTTCAGCTGTGAAAGACTGAAAATTTTTCCTCTAGGGTGAGAAATAAGACAAAGATGCCCACATTGTCCCTTTCCATTTATCATAATACTGAAAGTTTTACCCTGCACAATTAGGTAAGAAAATGAGTAAAAGGCAACCATATTGGAAAGGAAGAAGTAAAATTATTTTTGCTCACATTATATAACCTTATATGTAAAAAAACCTAAAGGTTTTACAAAATAATTGTTAAAAATCATAAATAAATCCATTGAAGTAGGAAAAAAATCAACATGCAAAAATCAGTTGCATTTCTATACACTAAATGAAAAATCTGAAAAGGTCGTTCAAACAGTTCCCAATTACAATAGCATAATAATAATAATATATTTAGAAATTAACTTAACCAAAGAGGTGAAAGACTGAACAGTGAACACTATAAAACATTTCTGAAAAAAATTTAAAAAGACATAAATAATGAAAACATATCCCATAGTCATAGACATCAATATTACCCAAAGCAATACAGATTAAATGCAATTTCTATCAAAATCTCAATACTGTTTTTTGCAGATATATAAAAGCTCAGTGTAAAATTCCTGTGGGATTTTAATGAAACTTGAATAGCCAAAACAATCTTGAAAATGAACAAAGCTGGAGGTCCCACCACACTTTCTGATTTCAAAACTTACTACAAAGCTATAACAATCAAAATGGTGCAGTGCTAGCATAAAGATAGACAGATAAAAACAATGGAATATTTTTCAAAGCCTACAAATAGACCATTCTATATATGATCAAACAAATTTCTACAAGTGTGACAAGGCCACTTGATGGGGAAAGGAGAGCCTTTTCAACAAATGTTTCTAGGAGAACTGCACATCTGTATGTAAAAGAATGAAGTTCAATTCTTACCTGACACCATATACAAAATTAACACAAAATGGATCAAAGACCTAAATGTAAGACCTAAAACAATAAAACTCTTGGAAGAAAACATGGGACAAAATCTTTATGATAATGGGTTTGGCAATGTTTTCTCTGCTGTGACACCAAAGGCACAAGTAGCAACAACAAATAATGAACAAAATTGAAGTTGATCAAAATTTAAAATTTTTGTGCATTAAAGACACTATCCACAGAGTAAAAAGACAGCACAAAGAATGGCAGAAAATATTTGCAAATTACATATCTGATAAGGAATTAATACCCAGAGTATATAGAGAACTTCTAAAACTCCACAACAATAACAAAATTTTTAAATGGGCAAAGGACTTGAACCGACATCTCTCCAAAGAAAATACACGAATGGCCGATAATCACATGAAAAGATATTCTTTGTCACTCATTATGTCAATCATTAGGGAAATGCAAATCAAAACTATAATGAGATAGAACCTCACCCATTAAGATGACTACTTTTAAAATAAAGTAAATGTTGATAAGGATGCCAAGAATTTGGAACTTTGGGCACTGCTGGTAAGAAGGTAAAATAGTGCAGACACCATGTAAAACAGTACAGTTGTTTCTCAAAAAGTTACAAATAAAATTAGCATATGATTCAGCAATTTCATTTCTGGGTACATACCCCAAAACTAAAAGTAGTGTCTCAAATATATGCACACTTACATCCACAGCAGCTTTAGTTACAAGAGCTAGAATGTGCAAGCACGACTAGAATCCACTGATATGAGTGGATAAGCAAAATGTGTGTAGGCACAATGGAATAATATTCAGTCTTAAAAAGGAATTCTGACACATGCTACAGCATAGATGAGGACAGTATGTTGAGTGAAAAAAGTCAGACACAAGAAGACATATACTGTATGATTCCACTTATATGAGGTATGTAGAGTATAAATATAGAGACAAAAAGAATGGTGATTTCTGGGGTTTGGGAGAGGGTGGTAGAAAGTTAGTGTTTAATGAGGACAAATTTTCAGTTTTACAAGAACAAAAGAGCTCTGGGGGTGGATAGGAGTAGCAGCAACCCAGCATTTTGAAGGTATTTAATACCACTAAACTGTGTACTTAAATTGGCTAAGATGGTAAATTTATGTCATGTATATTTTACTACAGTAAGAAAAGTTGAAATAGACAGAATAAGAGAAACAAGGTAAATTATGAAAACTCAGCAGTCAGACCTCAGAGGCACATAAGAGGGAAAGGGCTTCCTGAGGCTTCAGAAAATTTAACATATCCTTGATAAGGTCCTCACCTGAGCCTGGAGGACCCTAACTCTGGGGACACAGAGTAGTCTCATTCTTGGTAGGAAAAGGAGACATTGCAGCTTCAATGGGCAGCAATCTGGCAAATCGCAATGGAACCCGTGTTAAAAACCAAGAAACTATAGTGTACAGTTTTATAGCAGAGAGAAAATTAGAATTTGAGAACCACCAAAAAAGAAATACAGAAACATTTTTTTAGGAAGGACTAGTCAGGTTGTGTTTACATTAAAAAAAAAAAAGAAAAGAAAGTTGGAACATTTGGAAAGAATAAAGTGGCCAACATATTTTATAGTTTGGATGAAACACACATGTAAGCCTCGCTCCGTAGTGCACTGTGTGTCCCTGCCAAAATTCTACAGCACACAATGTAACTAGCTGTCACTGTGAGGGCTCACTGCACGTTGGGCAGACTGCATTTCTCATATTTACCCCAGCTAGCACTCCATTTGTGGACACACTGAAACCCAGGTTGGTTGGCCAGCATGTCCAGGTTAGAGGGTTTGTAGATCTGTTGATTTTTGTCATGAACAGGATGGAACCCACAACATGGGTGTATTGGGACAATGCTCTAACCAACTGAGTTGCCTGGGCAGGGCTGATCTGTTGTTTTAAGTACAAGATGCCAAAGCAGCCCCTAAGCATTTCTGTCATTTCTCTAAGGAATTACTCAACGTTATGATTATCAAGTAAGTAGTTAAGAACTTAACTACAATTGATTAAATAAGCATCTCAGATATTTAATAAAACAAGTTTAGATACACAAATCTTTGTGAAAATTATGTCATTTATGCCCCTAAAAGCCATACACCATGCAGTGTAGTTCCTCCAAGTGGTAGAGTAACCAGGCAAGTGAGCAATTTCTTGGTTACAATACAGCAACTCCAGTCATCAAGCTCCAAAATGTGCAGTAAGGTGTCTCATGCAGTTGCTGGTCCTGCCATTTTACCTGGTGGGTAGATAAGAGCAACACACTCTCCATCTTGCCAGCACCCTCTCTCCATCAGCATCACAGCTCTCTTCTTACTCATTTATGCAGCTGGACACATGTCAGCGAGTTTGCTCTTGTACCCTGAGTGTTGCAAAAACAAGCAAGGAAGCCATATTTTTAAAAACATAACAGCTTTAATGAGATCTAGACTAAATAATCATACCAGTCACTTATTTAAAATGTGCAATTAAGTGTCTGTTAGTGTACTTAGAGTTGTGTCACCACCACAGCTGGTTTCAGAACATTTTGTCACTGACTCAAGCCCCCAGACCATCAGCAGTCACTCCCCTTCCTCCCCACTAGCCAGGACCACCAGAACTAAAGGGACATCTGGATATGCTTGTGTTGACAAGAAATATTTTTGAAAGTAATTACTTAAACTAAAATTGGTAAATGTATTAAAAAAATCAACCTAGTGTTTCTCGGTATTAAGTGTAATTATCATGGGCATTAAGCTTAGTAGTAAACCTGCAGGACTTGTACTATGGAAAGCAAGACTAATTAAAAGTGTTTAAGAAAGACCCCATCAGGCTGGTGTGGCTCAGTGGATTGAGTGCGGGCCTGCGAACCAGAGTGTTGTGGGTTCGATCCCCATTCAGGGCACAGGCCTAGGTTGCAGGCCAGGCCATGTCCCCAGTGGGATGTGCGAGAGGCAACCACACATCGATGTGTCTCTCCCTCTCTTTCTCACTACCTTCCCCTTTCTCTAAAAATAAATAAAATCTTTAAAAAAAAAAAAGAAAAGAAAAACCCCATCAAGGTCAAGGAGATAAAACAACAAACAATCCAAAAAGCAAAAAACAATCACTAATTGTCAAAAATTTTTTTCATTATTTTATTTTATTGATTATGCCATTACATTTGTTCTATTTCCCCCCTTCATTCCCCTCCACCCTGCACACCCCTCGCCCACCGTTCCCCCCTTTAGTTCATGAACCTGTCTCAAGATCTTTAGATTCTATATTTCCCCTGCTATTCTTACCCTGCCCCCTATCTATTTTCTATCTACTGTCTATGCTACTTATTTTCTGTACCTTCTCTCCCCTTCTCCTTCTCCCACTCTCCTGTTGCTAACCCTCCATGTGATCTTCATTTCTATGGTTCACTCCTGATCTAGCTGTCTTCTTAGTTTGCTTTTGTTTTAGGTGTGGTTGTTAATAACTGTGAGTTTGCTGTCCTTTCACTGTTCATCTTTTTCATCTTCTTTTTCTTAGGTAAGTCCCTTTAACATTTCATATAATAAGGGCTCGGTGATGATGAACTTGAATTTGAGCTTATCTGCGAAGCACTTTAACTGTCCTTCCATTCTAAATGAAAGCTTTGCTGGATAGAGCAATCTTGGTTGTAGGTCTTTGGATTTCATGACTTGGAATACTTCTTTCCAGCCCCTTCTTGCCTGTAAGGTCTCTTTTGAGAAATCTGCTGACAGTCTGATGGGAACTCCTTTGTAGGTGACTGTCCCCTTATCTCTGGCTGCTTCTAGGATTCTCTCCTTCATTTTAATCTTGGCTAATGTAATTATGATGTGCCTTGGTGTGTTCCTTCTTGGGTCCAACTTCTTTGGGACTCTCTGAGCTTCCTGGATTTCCTGGAAGTCTATTTCCTTTGCCAGACTGGGGAAGTTCTCTTTTATTATTTGTTCAAATAAGTTTTCCACTGGTGGCTGTCCCCTTTCCCCTTCTGGTACCCCTATAATTCGGATGTTGGAGCATTTAAAGATGTCCTGGAGGTTCCTAAGCCTCTCCTCATGTTTTTGGATTCTTGTTTCTTCATCCTTTTCTGTTTGGTCATTTTTTTCCTCCTTTTGGTCCACTCCTTTGATTTGAATCCCAGTTTCCTTTCCATTACTATTGGTTTCGTGTGTATTTCCATTCATTTCAATTAGTTTAGCCTTCATATGTTCCTCTAATTTGTGACTAAAATCAACCAGTTCTGTGAGCATCCTGATCACCAGTGTTTTGAACTGTGCATCTGAAAGTTTTGCTATTTATTCATCCCTTAGATTTATTGGCTCTGGGGCTTTGAGTTCTTCTTGAGCCATAATGTTTTGGTCTTCTTGAGCCATAATGTTTGGTTCACGTCTATCATGGATGAGGGGCAGAGCCCTAGGTGTTCACCAGGGCAAGGGCGACTCAGTTGCTGGTTTGTGACACTATATGTGGGGGCGGGGTCAGAGAGGGAGCAACAGAGGTCCTCTCTGCTCCCCTGGTCAGCCTCACCACTTGCCCCCTGCCCCCTCCCACCTGTTTATCTGAGTGCAAATATGCGAGCCCTCAGCCCTGTACCGGGGCCTGCGAGGTCTGTCTCAATGCGCGCCTCTCCACTGGTTTATCTGCATGCAAATTTGCGACCTCAGACAGCTAGCTGAGGTGGGCCCTCCCATCGCTACCCCGCACCTGGGATCCGAGCCCTCCGCTGTTTGTGCGCCACCCGGGTCAGGGGAATTGTTTTTGCCCGACCCTCTCCACTGCTGGCTTTGCCCCTCTCGCTGGTTTAGCTGAGGGGTTCACTGTTTTCGAACTCCATGTTGTTCAATTTTCTGTGATTTGGTTGCATTTATTGTTGTTAAAACTTTATTTTTAGATTTGGTTGTGCGAGGAAGCAAAGTGTTTCCACCTATGCTTCCATCTTGGCGGAAGTCTCTAATTGTAAAAATTTTTAATGTAGACTTTTTAAACATCTACAAACAAATGGAAAACACATTTGAATTAACAAATACCTTAACACTGGGTTGCTAGGGAAGATCAGTAGCAAAATTGGTACTAAATAATCAAAATATATGGGATTTATAGTTTAAACTGTAGAAAGAAGTATAGATAACTTGCAAATGATGAACATACCACTAACCACAGAAAGTTTTCCTGAGGATGAACGTTACCACTATGGTTCATTTACCCAAAAATCTCAGGTGCGAAGACTTCACTGTCTATAAGCTATTTAAGAACTACTTTATGATGAAATCTTCCTGAAAGTGATGAACAGAGTGAAGAAACTTTCCTTAATCAACAGGCAAACCATCCAGGAAAATCCACATCAGGAGGATCCCAAAAGCTGAGAAATGATCTTGAACAACTGGACCAGATGCTCATAGCAAGGTTGGAGCTCCAGAAGAGAAGGGAGCAAGGTAGGAGGAGAGAACTGCCAGACACAGAGATCACTTTTAGGGACAAAACACACAGCCTGTTTCAGGTCCTGAATGCCACAAATGGAGGAAGAAGTCTAAAAGGGATGTGGGGTGAGCAGCTGATCACAGTAAGAGATGTGGGAGATAGAAGAGATAGAATAAACCAGAACTTTTGGTGCCCTTAAAGGACAATAATAACCTGGTGACTGGTTGTGTCAGGGTGGGGCAGGGGAGAGAGATGAAAGTCTTTGTATTAGGCTTTGCTTTGGATGATCCTTTCTGATATCTCAGCATAAGAAGGTTGGTCCTAACAAACACAACTGTTTCTAGACTCTCTCATTAAAAACCTAATTGTTACTTGACTTGCTGTAGTGAACCTGAATTGGTAATTCTGTTAAGTCTGGCTATAGCAGTAAATTTGTAACTCGAGATAAACAAACAATATTTTTGTTCAAGTAGTACTTAAAATAGTTTTTACTATAACTATTTGTTCTTCTTAAGATGTTTACATGCTTAAGGAACTTAATCTACTAAATTTGTATATGACTTATTAGATGTGTAAGAGGTTTTTTATTAAATTTTAAATTTTCTTTACTCTTTTTAATGTATTATTATACTTTTTATTGAATTTACTGGGGTTACATTGGTTAATAAAATTATATAGGTGTTAGCTGTACAGTTCTATAATATATCATCTGTATATTGTATTGTGTGTTCAACACCCAAAGTCAAGTCCCTTTCTGTCACCATTTTCCTCTCCTTTATCATCTTCTCCCTCCACCCCTTTCCTTATGGTAATCATCATACAGTTTTCTGTGTCTATGAGGTTTATTTTTTTTCTTTATTTAATCCCTTCACCTTTTTTACCCAGCTTCCCAACCCCCCTCCCCTCTGACAGCTGTCAGTCCGTGTTCTGTATCTATGAATCTGTTTCTATTTTTTTGTTTTTTTATTTTGTTCCTTAGATTTCATATCTAAGTGAAATCATATGGTACTAGTCTTTCTCTCACTGGCTTGTTTCACTTGGTTCATTCATGTTGTTACAAAAGGTAGGAATTGCTTCTTTTTATGGCTGAGTAGTATTCCATTGTGTGAATGTACCACAGCTTTTTTGTCCACTCATCTACTGATGGACACTTGAGTTTCTTCCAAATCTTGGCTATTGTAAATAATGTGACAATCAACATAGAGGTGCATATATTCTTCTGAGTTTGCGTTTTGGGTTTCTTTGGATATATTCCCAGAAGTGGAGTTGCTGGGTCATAAGGCAGATCCATTTTTAATTTTTTGAGGACAATACTGTTTTCCAAGAGGCTGCACCAGTCTGTACTCCCACCAACAATGCACAGTGGTTCCCTCTTCTCTGAATCCTTGTCAACACTTACCTGTATTTGTTGGTTCATTTATGACAGCTATTTTATCAGGAGTTGGTGATAATCTTTCTGATTATTAGTGATGCTGAGAATGTTTTCATATGTCTTTTGGCCATCTCTGTATCCTCTTTACAGAAGTGTCTATTCGGTCCTTTGCCCATTTTTTAATTGAAATTTTTAGGGTGCTGAGTTGTAAAAGTTTTTTATAAATTTTGGAAATTAACCCCTTACCAGCTGTGTCATTGGCAAATATGTTTTCCCACTCAGTGGGTTGTCTTTTCATTTTGTTGATGGTTTCCTTTGCTGTACAAAAACTTTTTAGTTTGATATAGTCCCACTTGTTTATTTTTTCTTTTGTTTCCCTTGCCTGAGAAGATATATCAGAAAAAATATTGTTATCACAAATGTTTGAGATTTCTCTGCCTATGTTTTCTTCTAAAGTTTTTATGGTTTCAAGTCTTACATTTAAGTTATAAGAGGTTTTTTTAAACTGTGTTTAGGGAGGATCTGTTAAATATGCAAGTTTGCCTTATTAAATTTGGAGTGCTACAGAATCAGTTAAACTAGATTCATTATTTTCCTTTGAAAAGTCTATGGAAGTTTAAATAAATATGTAAGTTGTATGTAACAAAGTAACCTGAAAACCAGTTCAGAAGATAATGACCATCATCAAATGTGTGAAAATAAGCACAAATTTCACTTAAAGGTATCATGAAAATCTAAGCATTTAATGTCATTAAAAGGGAAGACACCAAATATTAAGTGCTTAAATTGCTCCAGGGTTTTCCAACCCATAAGTCTGTAAAGTTGAGAATGGAATTAAATTACAGAATGATAAGAGAGGAATCTTGGAAATAAACCCAAATATCTGCCATAGGCATGGAGTGAGTATGGGAATCCACACTATGTTTTTGTAAGGCATGTAATACTTGAGCCAATCATCAGTAACATTTTCTAAAAGTTCACTGAAGAAATGTATCCTTGAAACTAGTTATTCGTTTCACCACTATTTTAAGTTTAGTTTTAAATACTCCTCTTTTCATTTTATATTAAATTGTCAGATATAAACAGCAGGGTATTTATGTTAGTTTTGTTGGTAACCAAAATTCTGGTTAGAAGGTTACCTAAGACTTAACGACCAAGAGGTGTTTTCAACAGGTTGATGAGATACACTAGATTTTTTTTAAAAGAGAGAAAAAGAAAATGGATGCTACTGCAGAACCAACTGGCCAGCCCTGAACACATAGTTTTACAACAGGACTTGGAAAATCTCACTATAATGGAGCTGAAGTGAACTACAGGGCCAGAGTAAAAGACATAAGTAATTTGAATCAGTATAATAAATTGCAGAAAATAAATATATTTGATTGATTAAGTACCAGTGGAAATGTGTGGGCTCAAAAAGTCTGAATGACATGACAGACAAGGGATTCTTCTAAGAAAGTTAAAGAAAATCTTAATAATAACGCATTTAATAGCCATAATTATATTAACTGAGAGCATCGCTTTTTTTTTAATCCTCACTGAAGTACGTGCTCACTGATTTTGGAGAGAGGGGAAGAGAGAGAGAGAGAAATATCAATCCATTGCCTCTTGTCCACACCCTGATGGGGAACCAAACCCACAATCTAGGCATGTGCCCTGACCAGGAATCGAACCTATAACCTTTCAGTTTACAGGAGAACACTCCAAGCAACTGAACCACACCAGCCAGGGCAAGAGAGAATTCCTTTCTTAATATAACCATGCCCCCAATGCTTCATATAACTATTCACCATTAGTAAGAGATAACTAGTGATAATTAAAGACTTTTGAAAGGTAGTAGACAATACCTTTTCAGGTTTGAAATACCATTAAATTTTTCTGTATATTGAAAATCAAAATACCTAAGCTAGTTTTAACTTTGAATTCTCTTTTCTGTTATTAAGGAAATATCTGAGTGGCTACTGTATGCCAGAAAATATGCTAAGCACAGGGGAATACAAAGATAATTAAGATACTATACCTCTTTCTTATGAACTTAGAGTTATATTAGAAATATATATATATGGATACAGTTGAGATGCAGCATAAGTATCATACTAAGTGTCAAAACTGCTGTAGGAGCAAAAAAATATGACTAAAACTACTTGAATAATAGGAGAGTTACTTAAACTGATGTTTGAGCTGGGTCTTAATAAATGTAGAAGTTTGCTGCATAGGGAGCAGTGCTAGAATGATCCAGATGGAGAGCAGGAGCAGGAGCAGGAGCAGGAGCAGAACCCAAGGGGTATAGGAGCAAAAGGTAAAAGAGGCTGTATGTTCTGACTTCTCAACCAGTGTGTGGGGTGGAGAACAGAATTTGTGGGAGAAAGACAAGAGTTGAGGCTGAAGAAATAGGCAGGTACCAGGTTATGGAGGATCTTGTGTGCCTGTAAGAAATGGGGAACCATTTAAGAATTTCAGCCAAAGTCAGGAGAACAATTATAAAATGTTGATTATGATGATTATACAAGTGAAAAATTAGGCCTCGACTTTATTAAGTGGCAGAGGGGACAGGGAAAAGAGAAACCAGACAGGACAAGACTTTGTGATTGAATCTTCATGTTGAGGGAGGAGATTGTGTTTGTGCCTGATGATCCCTCTTCATCAAGATCAACTCTTTTGGTGTCAGGGAGACTGAAAGGACAAATAACAATAGGAGGTGTAAAAAACAGGGTAGAGGAAAACAAGGCTTCCAAATGTAGGGGTCTGTAGACTTAAGCTGTCTTAAGAGAATAATTATGCACCATCAATGGTTATCAAAATTACTTTATTTCAACTGTAGAAATATAAAAACTATATATATATACATATATATATATAGTATCTATCTATCTATCTATCTATCTATCTATCTATCTATATGTACTCAAGCACACCCAAACTTTAAGTCCCAGCTTTAGCTCCCCATAAGTATAATTAAATTTAATTGAGACCTATATATTTATGTTTGGTGTAAATATAAAGAGGATTATATTTCTAAAAATTAGAACAGAAGAAAATAATACATCCAGTCACTGATAAAAGCACAGAACTGTAGTGGTCAGTACCATGAACTTCCCAACTCCCACTCCATTCCAAAATGTTACTAGCAGATAATTACAGGAATTTCAGTGATGTTGGCAGTGACTGGGGAGAATGGCCATGTGATCCATTCCTGACCAATAAGACATGTGGAGACACAAGGTTTGCTGGGAGAACCTCTGTGAAAAAGTTCTTCAGGTCTGTGAAGGAGACACAGAAAAATTGTTCATCTTTTTCCTCTGGGTGCTGCCAGGTCTCAACAGGTCGATGGAAGAGCTACAGCCATCATGCCACCAGCTTGAGTATGAAGCCAGTACTAAAGGTGGCAGAGCAAGGTGGAGGGAGCCTGGTTCCTCACTGAGCTACAAAGCCCATCCTGTTTGAACTTCTTATTATTCAGGATTATAAATGTCCTTATTCTTAAGCCATTAGAATCAAGGTTTTCTGTTACAAAAGCTCCCCAACTGAAACGATAACTACAGGTAGAACAAAAGTGAACATTAACATGTGGTTATAATGCATTGAACTAAATTTTCTCCTCCTGTAAGTCAATTCCTCTTATAGTTATTTTTTTATTTCATTTGAGTTTTACATAATACCATCCCTCTGTCAAAACAATTGTCATTAATCATTTTTTATATGATCATATGTATCATCTGTCCTCTCACAGAGTATTACTAGCAAAGAGAAACAGAACAAAGAGAGGAGAAGCAGCAACTGAATTTTGCTCTCTGTTAAGGTGCAAAAAGATTTTGTTGCTCTTTTATAGACAATTTGAAAGTTATGGTAGTAAACTTTTTCTGATTGGTGCCAATGGAAATAGTCTATGCAAGAATGAGTCTGACAATCTTCTAATAACTGTTTCTTTGAGAATAAAAACAACTAAGCACTTTCTTAAAACTAATAATATATCCTCATTTGCTTGCCTCCTGGCTGTATTAGAAGCATTCATATACATTTTTAATAACCTTAAATAAAAATATTACATGCAAAGTACAATCACAGTGTTTGGCACAAGGTCTTATTACCAGCAATAGTTTACTCAGAACAAAACACTGAGTCTGGTCTAAAGGTGTCTTAGTGTCTCTAAAGCTCCCACTAGTTGATTCATAATGTATTTGCTTGCCTTTCTATAGCTTGAGTTTTGCTTTCCTCTTCTCAATACACTTGAAAAATTCAGTCTCAGGACTACTGTATGCCTTTCATTTTCAGAGGCAAGCAGCCACTCTGGCATTTCTTATTACAAAAAACCCATATGAGAAAGCTGGCAAGCTTAGTGGACTTCCTGGGCCAAGAGGTTTTTCTGTCAAAGCTGGCAAGGTCTGATCATCCACCATCTTCAGAGTTTTATCATTGAGTTGGACGTATCTGCAAAGTGGAAAAATACATCTAAGTTAGCCAAGTTGTGTGTGCTCTGCCTGCTCTACGAAAGTCATGAGATTGTTTCAAAACCAAAAAAAAATTTTTGTGATAGCCTGTGGTACATAACTTGTATTACAACACTCTTATCAGTTAGGTATTTGAACTAGATGATATCTGACAGAATTGACTAGTTGTGACAGCGACCGTATGGCCTACAAAGCCTGAAATAGTAACTGTCTGGCCCTTTACAGAAAATGGGATACACATCATCTATATTAAGCAATATGATGGAAGTACAAAAATGATAAACATGACATGACTTCTGAATTCGTGGAAATTTTATTTGATGGAAAATAATTGAAAACATTTTTATGCAGAGCAAATACATATATTGAATGGAATGTAAATTTCAAAAATTTACATAAAAATGACAATCAATAAAGTTTCCCACTGGTAACTATGCCCATAACCCTCTAACTCCCCTCTCCTCAGGAGGTATACATTCATTATCTTATGTTGTGGAGATATTTTGGTAGAATGTATACTGTTGGGTAAAAGAAAATGGTTTTGTTTGGTTAAACCACAGATTCCAAAAAACTTATGTTTTCTTTGCATTTCACTACAGCATTCTAATTCAAACTGAGTCAAAGGCTGGAAAAATTGTTAAGAACAAGTATTATTTCTTATGCCTATTTACTGTTAATACATGTTTGCAGCAACAAAGCCAATATAAAGAAGAGGGGATGACAAAAGCTTTAGTCTGCTTTAAATTCCACTAATAATTCCATAATTCTAAATGATGCTCATATCTCTATTATCTTTTTCTCAAATGGTTTTTACATCATGCAAAAGGGAGCACTTTTTTATTGTCGAAAATTTAGGAGATTAGTTAACGTTAGAGTTATATTTATGTCAGATATGTAATACATGTAATATATGTAGAACACTTAAAATAGTGTGTTGCATATATTAAGCACTGTGAAAGTATTATCACCATTATTCAGAAATAAATACAACAAAAATAACCTGTTAAATCACCCCAACTACTTTTAGTGTTTTGATGTATATTCCTTCATCTCTTTTCTATGCATGCATAACATATTTCCATTTAAACAAAATGAGTATACTATACAGTCTCTTAAAACTTGATTCTTTCAAAGAGGACATACAGATGGCCAATAGACATATGAAAATATGTTCAGTGTCACTAATCATCAGACATGTGCAAATGAAAGCTACAATGAGGTATCACCTCACACCTGTCAGAATGGCTATCATCAATAAATCAACAAATAACAAGTGAGGATGTGGAGAAAATGGAATCCTAGTGCAATGTTGGTGGGAATGCAGATTAGTGCAGTCCCCTGGAAAACAGTATGAAGGGTCCTCAAAAAATTAAAAATGGAACTGTGTTATGGCCTGATGATTCCACTTTCCATTTCTGGGTATATAACCAAAGAAACCCAAAACACTAATTCAAAAGAATATATGCACTCCTATGTTCATTGCAGTGGTATTTACAATAGCCAAGACATGGAAGCAACCCAAATACTCACTGATAGATGAGTAAATGAAAAAGTAGTGGAATATATAATGAAACATTACTTGGCCATAAAAAAGAATGATATTTTACCATTGCAACATCATGGATAGACTTAGAGGGTATTATGCTAAGTGAAATGAGTCAGACAGAGAAAGACAAATACCACGTGATTTCAATTATATGTAGAACGTAAAGAACAAAATAAATGAACAAACAAAATAGAAACAGACTCATAGACATAGAGAAGAGACTGATGGTTGCCAGAGAGAAAGGACATTGAGGGACTGCTGGAAAAGGTGAAGGAATTTAGAAGCACAAATTGGTAGTTAAAAAATAGTCCCGAAGATGTAAAATACAGCATAGGGAGTATAGTCAATAATATTGTAATAACTATGTGTGGTACCAGATGAGTACAGGAAATATTGGGGGGAACACTTTGTAAAGTGTATGATTGTCTAACTGCTATACTGAACACATAAAAGTAATACAAAATAATACTGAATATAAACTATAATTGAAAAAAATAAAATTTAAAAATAATTTTAACAATTTAAAAAAACCTGATTCTTTCCCCCTGAATGCATCTTAATATTTGTTCACACCATTAAATGTTCATCCACTACCCTACTTCATTTTATAAGCTGCACAGGATTCCATTGTATGAGAATGCTAGTTTGTTTACTTAATTGTCTAATGTTAGACATTTGGTGGTTTCCAATTTAGCATTATTATAAAGATTTCAGTTTTAAAGATCTTTCATGCTTTATCTTCACTATTAGTCAGCAGAACTGTGTTCCATTTAACCTTGGTTTGAGGCCCAGCTCTGGGGTCTGTACTATCTGTACTTAAGACATAGCAATAAGATGCCTATGATTGTGCTGGAGGCTAAGGAGACCACACTGTGGTTTTACTTGGTCCACATGCACCAGAGTTTGTTTTCATGCCTGCATTACATCAGTTTTTCAATGGGCTCCAGGAGGAAATGACATGATCATTATCAGGAAACCACAAAGAAAAAAAGATTTTCAAAACATCTATATGTGACAGGAGTAAGAACTGTTCTGCATGACACTGAGGATCACTTACAAGGGTACACCAAAATGTTTCAGAAAGACTTTTGAATTAGGCTACTGAGCTTAAAGATAAATATGATCATTGTAAATTAATACTGCTCTGGGTGAGGCTGATGAGACATGGGCAAGATACTCATTCCATCAGGCTAAATCGTTTAATCACCTATAAATATAATAAGGTCTTTCCAGAAAGTATCCAGCCATGCAACATGAAAAAGAGACATTTATTGAAGAAGATACAAGAAACATTATCCATAGGACAATGATGCTCTGGTTCCCTTCAAGGTAGGCAGCTTGGGATGACCTCACACCATTCTCCCAACTGCAGCAAAATGTTCCTTCTGCTCTGGTACCAGAAGCCATGGAACAAATCTTGACAGGACACACTTCATGCCAAGATTCTTTGTCAAAATTTCAGACACAGTAGTTTTTGGAATCCCCAGATCAGCTTCTCATTCTTGCACTGTTAGTTGCCAACTTTGTTGATTGTAGCTCATACACATTCAGCATTCTTAAGTATTGTGCTTGTTGGCCTTCCAGAATGTGGATCACTGTGAACAGATTCTTGACCATCTTAGAAGCATTCGTGTGACATTTTAAGTTGCACTGCACTCGTTGCATTGTTCCCCAAAACATTCCGAATCATCGGAATAGGTTCCGCAGAGAATGTTCAGGCTTAACACAAATTTTGATGCAGATTTGTTACTCTACTTGCTCAGTTATTTTGAGTGCAATGGCCACCCTCCACACATGATCAATCACTCAATGACGTCTACTCCCTCCATTGACTAGTATAGTGAAGTCATCATTGTTCATGCATGTGCATTCTAGTTCACTCTCCTTGGCTGCCAGGTTATATCAATGTCATGCAAAGCATTCTGGTTATATTAACAATGGCTGGACTTTTCCAGAGATTATCAGTGTAAGCTTAAAGCATGTTGGTAATTTCCACATCAGGCTGGACAATATGGATAGAGTTTTATTTAAGAGGAGTAACTTGTTTCATATTTGAGGTCAGTAACATGATGATGAAGAAATATAAGATGCATTTGTAAAATTTCAGGTGAAATAGGACTGGAAGACAAACCAATTGTCCTTCAAATATTTGAGAGATATTCTGGAGGAAATGAGGTAGTTGGCATTACTCCAGACTAAGGGTAGCCAACTCAAATGCCCTCAGGGGTCAAGAAGGTTATATTTGCTAGTGTAGTAGGACAGGCATAAGATAACGGGGTCACATCTAATAGGAAGAACAAGCCCAGAGTTGCCAGAGGAGCCATTCTTTTTTTATTCAGTTTTATTTTTTAAGTATTTTTATTGATTGTGCTATTACAGTTTTTCCAATTTTCCTCCCTTTTCCCCCAACTCTGCCCAGCACCCCATCCCTTCATCCTTCCCCCCCTTTGCTTAGTTCATGTCCATAGGTTGTACATGTAAGTTCTTTGAGTCCTCTGTTTCCTATACCATTTTTTTATCTCTCCCCGTCTATTTTGTACCTACCAATTATGCTTCTTCTTCCTTGTACCTTTTTACCCCATTCCTCCCCTCCCCCTCCCCACTGAAGTCTCTCCATGGGATGTCCATTTCCCTGATTCTGTTCCTATTCTAGTTGTTTGGTAAGTTTTGTCTTCATTGTTTTTCTTTTCTTTTACATTCACTTTTTTATAGTTTAAGTTTGTCATTTTATTGTTCATATTTTTGATCTTCGTTTTCTTAGATAGGTCCCTTTAACCTTCTCTTTAACCTTCTCAGGGATGACAAACTCCTTTATCTTGACCTTCTCTGGGAAGCACTTTATCTGCCCTTTTATTCTAAATGAAAGCTTTGCTGGATAGATTAATCTTGGATATAAGTTTTTGCCTTTCATAACTTCAAATACTTCTTTCCAGCCCCTTCCCCTTTATCACTATCTAACTCCTTTTATCTCCCTCCTTCCTTTTTCTCTTTTAGGATTCTCTCTTTATCTTGGATCTTAACAAATCCTTGTTTCCTCTTGTCCAACCTGGCTCCTTCCCGGAATCATTTCCTTCACCAGATTGGGGGAGTTTTCCTTCATTATTTGTTCAAATAAGTTTTCAATTCTTTGCTCTTGTTCTTTTTTTTTAATTTTTTTTAAATTGATTATGCTGTTACAGTTGTTCTATTCCCCCCTTCATTCCCCTCCACCCTGCCCCCCCATCCCCACCATCACCCCCCTTTAGTTTATGACCATGTGTCTCAAGTCCTTTAGATTCTATATTTCCCATGCTATTCTTGCCCCCCCCATCTATTTTCTATCTACTGTCTATGCTACTTATTTTCTGTACCTTCTCCCCCCATCTCCTCCTCCCACTCCCCTGTTGCTAACCCTCCTTGAGATCTTCATTTCTATGTTTCCACTCCTGATCTAGCTGTTCTTTTAGTTTGCTTTCGTTTTAGGTATGGTTGTTAATAACTGTGAGCTTGTTGTTCTTTCACTGTTCATGTTTCTTTAACTTCTTTTCCTTAGATAAGTCCCTTTAACATTTCATATAATAAGGGCTTGGTGATGATGAACTCCTTGAATTTGATCTTATCTGAGAAGCACCTTATCTGTCCTTCCATTCTAAATGAAAGTTTTGCTGGATAGAGCAATCTTGGTTGTAGGTCTTTAGATTTCATGACTTGGAATATTTCTTTCCAGCCCCTTCTTGCCTGTAAGGTCTCTTTTGAGAAATCCGCTGACAGTCTGATGGGGACTCCTTTGTAGGTGACTGTCCCCTTAGCCCTTGCTGCTTCTAGGATTCTCTCCTTCATTTTAATCTTGGCTAATGTAATTACGATATGCCTTGGTGTGTTTCTTCTTGGGTCCAACTTTTTTGGTACTCTCTGAGCTTCCTGGATTTCCTGGAAGTCTATTTCCTTTGCCAGATTGGGGAAATTTTCTTTTATTATTTGTTCAAATAGTTTTTCCACTGGTGGCTGTGTCTTTCCCCCTTCTGGTACCCCTATAATTCGGATATTGGAGCGTTTAAAGATGTCCTGGAGGTTCCTAAGACTCTCCTCATTTCTTTGAATTCTTGCTTCGTGACTCTTTTCTGTTTGGCCATTATTTGCTTTCTTCTGGTCCACTCCATTGATTTGAGTCCCAGTTTCCTTTTCATCTCTATGGGTGTCCTGTGCAATTCCATTCATTTCCCTTAATTTCGCCTTCATATGTTTGTCTAATTTGTGGCTATAATCAACCAGATCTGTGAGGAATCTGATGACCAATGTTTTAAACTGTGCGTCTGAGAGTTTTGCTATTTCTTCGTCGCTTAGATTTATCTCTGGGGCTCTGAGGTCCTCCTGCGACATTTTTGGTCTGTTCTGGCCCTTTAAATGTGAGAAGCGGCGCCTTGGACTCCCAGGTCGCTGGGTTGTGACGCTGTATGTGGGGGCGTGGTCAGAGCAGGGAAATGGCGGCGCCCTCTATCGCCGCCCACTCCCTCGCTCGCGCGCAAGCAGGCAACCACAGTCAACACGCTGCACCACCTCCCCACTGTCTCCTCCGCAGTCACTCACCCGGTGGGTCGCTCGGTCGCTCACCAGGTCCAATCCTGCGTCTGGAACCCGCGCGTCCGGATTCGCGCATCTGGATTCCGCGCCCGGTCCGACCGAGCCCTCCTTTGCAACTCCTCACCAGACGCTGGTTTCGCCCCTTACCGGTCGGGCTGAAGAATTTGTTGTTAGCGGACTTCCGAAAAGTTCAGTTTTCCGTGTTCTGGTTGTGTTTTCTGATGCTAATATTTAGTTGTCCCTAAACTTGGTTGTGTGAGAAGGCACGGCACATCCACCTATACCTCCATCTTGGCGGAAGTCACTCTTGTTCTTCTCTTAGCACATATATAATTTGGATATTGGTATGTTCAGGTTGTCTCAGAGGTTCCAAAGCCTCTCTTCACTTTTTTGAATCTTGTTTCTTCATTCTGTTTCCATGGGATGTTTATCTTTTCCTTTTGTTCCAAATTGTTTCTTCGAGTCCTGGTTTCCTTCCTGTCACTGTTGGTCCCTTGAATATTTTGCTTTATTTCATTTTTGATATCTTTCATTTGTTTTCTCATTTTTCGACCAAGCTCAGTCAGATCTGTGAGCATTTTGATTACCAGGGCTTTAAATTCTCCATCAGATAGGTTGGCTATTGCCTCATTGCTTAGCTACCTTTCTGATGTTTTGCTGTTCTTTCATCTGGGCCATATTTCTTTGTCTGGGCACACCTGTTGAGTTGTAAGGGTGGGGGCTTAGGTATTCACCAGGGCAAGAGAACCCTCTTTGCTGCACTATGGGGCTGCCTGTGGGGGAGGGGCCAGAGAGAGAACATTTTGGCCCTCCTGCTCATCTCTAGCTAACTTCCCAACAAACTCTCATGTGAGACTGGGAGCTTCTCCCACGACTGCAATCCCTGTAGTACATAGTAAGCTCTGAGTCTTCAGTTTTGGCTTTAGCCAGCCCCGCCCACCTGGTCCGCCACCTCACCACAGGTTCTTACTGTTACAGTTATTCTGTTTGATGTTTTCTTTAATTCCTTGGTTGTTGGAGTTCCATGCAGTTTGATTTTCTGGCACTTCTGGTTGTTTCCTAATGTTATCCTCTCTTTGGTTATGTGAAGAAGCAAAGGGTTTGTACCTATACTTCCATCTTGGCCAGAACTGCCATTTCTAAAGATTTTTAAATATACATATTTTATTGATTATGCTATTACAGTTGTCCCATTTCTACCCCTTCACTCATCTTCACCCTGCATGCCCCCTCCCACCCACATTTCCCCCCTTTAGTTCATGTCCATGTGTCACACATATAAGTTCTTTGGCTTCTACATTTCCCATGCTATTCTTACCCTCCCCTTATCTATTTTCTACCTACCATCTATGCTACTCATTCTCTGTACCTTTCCCCACTCTCTCCCCCTCCCCTGTTGATAACCCTCTATGTAATCTCCATTTCTGTGGCTCTGTCCCTGTTCTAGTTGTTTGCTTAGTTTGTTTTGTTTTTGCTTTAGGTATGGTTGTTAATAATTGTGAGTTTGCTGTCATTTTACTGTACATATTTTTTACCTTCCTTTTCCTAGATAAGTCCCCCCCTTGACATTTCATATAATAAGGGCTTGGTGATGATGAACTCCTTTAACTTTGAGAAGTACTTTATCTGCCCTTCCATTCTAAATGATAGCTTTGCTCTAAATGATAGAGCAATCTTGGATGTAGGTCCTTGCCTTTCATGGCTTGGAATACTTCTTTCAAGCCCCTTCTTGCCTGCAAGGTCTCTTTTGAGAAATCAGCTGACAGTCTGATAGGAACTCCTTTGTAGGTAACTGCTTCTTCTCTTGCTGATTCTAGAATTCTCTTCTTCATTTTAATCTTGGGTAACTTAATGATGATGTGCCTTTGTGTGTCCCTCCTTGGATTCAACTTCTTTGGGACTCTGAGCTTCCTGGACTTCCAGGAAGTCTATTTCCTTTGCCAGATTGGGGAAATTCTCCTTTATTATTTGTTCAAATAATTTTTCACTTGTTGCTCTTCTTCTTCTCTTTCTGGTACCCCTATAATTCAGATGTTAGAACGTTTAAAGATGTCCTGAAAGTTCCTAAGCCTCTCCTCATTTTTTAAAATTCTTGTTTCTTCATTCTTTTCTGATTGGATGTTTCTTTCTTCCTTCTGATCCATACCATTGATTTGAGTCCCAGTTTCCTTCTCATAATTATTGATTCCCTGCACATTTTCCTTTATTTAACTTTTTATAGCCTTCACTTTCTCATCTAATTTGTGACCAAATTCCACTAACTCTGTGAGTATCCTGATTACCAGTGTTTTGAATTGTGCATCCGGTAGGTTGGCTGATCTTTGTTGCCGAGTTGTATTTTTTCTGGAGCGTGGATCTGTTCTTTTGTTTGGACCATTTTTTTTTCTTGTCTTGATGTGCCTGTTACATGGTAAAGGGCAAAGCCTTAGGTATTCACCTGGGCAGGGTAACCCATGTTGCTGGGTTGTGGTGCTGTATGTGGGGAAGGCGTCCAAGAAAGAACAATGGCGCTTGCTCAGCTCTCTGATGGATTTCAGTCACTTCCACCGCTACCCACAAGCAAATTGGGTCCTTCTGGCGCTGATTCCCATGTGGGTAAGTTTGTGTACATTCTAGGACCCTGTGGGTCTCTCCAACCAACTCTCCTGTGAGGTGGGGAGTTTCTCTCACTACCTCAATCCCCACATGTGTTTTCAATCCATGGTTTGAGGCTTTATTTCCTGTACTGGGACCCTGGGTTGTGCTGTCTGTTGCACCCTCCAGTTTTGCCTTGTTTATCTCCACATGAATGTGGGACCATCCAGTCCACCAGCCCCTGCCTTGCTGGCCAGCTCCAGCCTTGCACACTGCACCTTATTCCACAATCCATGGCTTCACTGGTCTGCCAGCCAATGCCTTTCAGCAAGTCCTCTCTGTCCTGGCTGCCCGACTCTGCCCCTCCTACTGGTCTTGACGAATGTGTCTTCTTTAACTTCTTGGTTGTTAGACTTCCATACAGTTAGATTTTCTGTCAGTTTTTGTTGCTTTTAAATTGTTGTTGTTTTTCTTTTGGTCGTGTGAGGAGGTATAGTGTGGCTACCTATGCCTCCATCTTGGCTGGGAAGTCTTTTAAAGATTTTTTACTAGCTATCAATTGTTAAAAGTTGACAACTAATTTCAAATAAAAAATAACACAGAGTGCATGCCAACCTCCCCTTCCAGGAAAAGAGGGAAAAGAAAATCCTCTAAACCCCCTTGTCCACAGGCATGAGGTATAGTTTCTAACCTCTGCCCTAGAAAACAGAGCTAAGAGCATTAGAAAGAAGACACAGAGTGGCTCCCTTTACCCCTTCCTGGAAGAACAGTCACAGGGAAAGGCTGTGAGCTTGATCAGAGGAGGAATCAGAGATGAATGGTCTTAGATACCCATCTAAAGTTGGACTAAAATGATCTTAATACACTTCCAACTCTACTGCTCTTACTGAATTACTTTACAAAAGCTTTTTCCTTATCAGCATCAGACACAAATATGCTTAAAATACCCACTTCAAAAAGAGTCAGAACGCAGAGAAAAGTATCTGTTATTCAAATATGCGTTATTTACAATAGGAAAAAAGACCTTTAAATAGTAGAAAAGTGGGTAAGTAAGTCATGGGGTTTCATAAAAACATGCAACCCATTAAAAATGTCTACAGGGTGGTGAACACACAGTACAATATACAGATGATGTATTATAGAAAACTATATAATTTCATTAACCAATGCCACCAAAAAAATTTCAATTAAAAAAAAAAACCTTAAAAATGTCTACAAAGGCTGCACATGGAAAGACATGGGAAAACTTGTGGATTCCTCCTCTCTTTTCTCCACTAGAGATTGTACAATTACAGTTGTAGTCAAAGAAAGCCCAGGGAAAAAATGAAGGAATGATATCCACTGTTAATTATGTTGTCTATGGGGGATAGGACTTTGGAGAAACATGCTTAATGTCCTTTTTCAGGTTATGATGCTAATTGTCACTGAAAACATCACTCATACAGCATTTGCAAAGACAGGAGGAGATGGTGAGAATGTTGTAAACCCTTAATTTTTTAATCATCAATCTGAGAATTGCCATGATGAAAAGAGCTCCTTATAAAACAGATTAAACAGAAATCTGACAATATTTGTGTGCCTAACTCTTTAAAGCTCATAGTCATTCTTGGATATTCTATTAAATATGGTGTTTTATGAGATTTATTGAATGACTGGTTTTTAAAACCAAAATGTGTTTGAACCAACTTCAAATAATCCATCTAAAAGCATATTTTTGGCTATTTTTTTTCTTACTCTAACTAATTAAGAAAATTACTTTAATGCAGTTAGAGAATCACACCTGCTCACATAATAGAACAGTTTACACCAATCCCCATGCCCTTAATAGCAATTTTATACAGGTATGATTTGCTTTTGCAACTGTGTTACCAGGAACTATGCCTTTTTAAAAAAGAATTTATGTATTAGTATTGAGAGAGAGGGGGAGGGAGGGGGAAAAAGAGGGAGAAAAACATCAATGTATGGTTGCCTCTCATGTGTCCCCTACTAGGGACCTGGCCCACAACCCAGGCATGTGCCCTGACTGGGAATTGAACCAGCAACCCCTTGGTTCTCAGGCTGGCACTCAATCTACTGAGCTATACCAGCCAGGGTGGAATTATGTGTTTTTTAGAGATAATAATCTAAATGCATTTATATAAAATTGTTTTAAAATGCAAACTACTCCCTATGATAACTGCTAGCTTTTGTTCATGTTCTTCTGCTTTTGACTCTCAGAGTTATACCTGTACTAATAGGTAATGTGTGTGTGTGTGTGTGTATACTTTCTGAATATTAAGAGTTGTTAATACTTGATATAGTTGACTATTTTTTCTTCCTATCAATACTCCCTATTCTGATAAACACTGATAAATTTGGTGAAAGTTTAAAATGAACAAGGAAAATAACTCACTTGGAAAATAATCCATCAGGTCCTGAAGGTTTTACAAGATATCTGTCCACTTCTTTGTCAGATAAGTAATGTGGTAACTGGAAGTGCTCGGTGACATTATGAAGATTTAAAGCATACAGAGTTAAATCTCCTTCTTTATACCTTGGGCTAAAAGCAGATAGATTAACTCAATAAAATATTTATCTCACTTAAGCAATTAAAAACTTGATTACAAATATAATTATGGATAGCAAGTATTTATAATGATGATGGGCCCTCTTTTTACTCTTCCTTTTACGATGATGTAAGACCACTAATGTGGTCCTAGTTGAAAACATAATTATAAATATTGCTCTTCACAGCATCATTTTCTGTTCCAGAGCACTCTGAAATCTTTGCTGTTTTGCCAGGTTGAGTCGCTAGAAGCCAGTCAGCTTATTCATTTTCAAATATAGGAAGGTTAAATGGTAAAAGTTGAATTTTGTGGGTTCATGTGCAGTCAAATTATAAACCATATAAACAGGGGCTCTTTCTAGCCTTATGAAAAAAGTGAAGCAAACAAGAAAATTAAATCTATTGTCACTTTTCAGAATTTATCTATCCAAACTACTCCCTGACTTCTTCCCATGGGGCTCTCACTGCCCGTGGACTGCACTTACCAGAAAATGGAAGTGTTGGGTGGCTATTAGTCTAGAACTGGTATTTTCATTATCATTTTATCAGGAAAAACAGATTGAAACTAAGAAGAAGAAAAAAATCTCTGAGATTTGGGAGCATTTTTTGCTAGTAAGTTCTAAATACTGAACTATAGAAATCTCTGTGATCTTGTATTCTCAGAAACTGAATTGAAACTTGAAAACAAGATTGTTGTTGTTATTGTTTTTCAATCCTTCTTCCTTATTAAATTGATCAGATATGATGCAAGGGGATAAGTATATTCATATAATTATTTATTCATATGAATTTATATTTATATTCACTCATAGTCATTCAATGAAGTAATTGTTCATATATAAATATATTGGTACTAGTCTTCATTTAAATTTAGGCTATATATCAATTATGGATTATAACAATTAAAGTCATTATAAAACTCAAATGCTAATACTTAAACTATGGGTTTTTTTTTTTAGTTAGACTCTGGCACCAGTCATTATGAATAGGAAAAAATGAAGAATGATGACACAGCTTAGGCCCTCTGGATAGATAGAGGACAGCAGGGCATCACAGTAGGAAGCTATGTGCCTGTTAATTAAAACTTGGTTTGTAAAGAATGTGTTGCTTACTTACTGGTTGATGTTTGTGCAATGAAGGTATACTCGAAGTTTGCTTCTGGCTCGACCTTTCACACTCGCCATTAATACACTGGTGCCTACCAGTTTCTTGAATAGAAGAGAGAGCCAATAATCCTAGTTGTGGTGATTGGGAAAGGAAGGGATGAAAACAGATCTTTACTTAGTTCTTTATTTAATAAAAACCACGCCAAGCAAGTAGTTCTACTACAAAGAGTGCACCTGTTATTCTGGAGGTATTTAAATAGGATTCACCTTTTGGTTTGTGTTACCCCTGAGGGCAATATTTTGTTTGCTGCTTTTTATCACAAGAGCACTATACTTCCACAATTCAGGGGACCATGCCTGCTAGGAGATGTAGCTCAAGACTGTAATTCACAACTCAGAAACAGTTTAAATAGTCTGCTGTCTATCATCTAAAAATTGAAAGCAAACCTCAAAGCAGAACTTTTAGACACACACAACATAAAGACAAGCTTTTAAAATAAAATTTCTGTTTAAGAGATTAAAATACTTTGTTTAAAACCCCTTAATAAAGTAATAGATTAAGGAACAATGATCACTAGATATAAAAAAGACAACCAAATATTATGTGTCTGTTGATGGAAGCACACAACATTGCCTATAAATAATTCTTGCAAAACAAAACAAAAAAATCTGAGTAAGCTCAAGCCTCTAGTTTTAACTACCAGTTTACAGGAAATTTAGGGGACAGAGAAACATGCTAAATGAATAAATTTAGCAAAATCAAGAATGTGGGAAACACTGTAGAACAAATTACCTGCTGTCTTTCATTAGTAAATTCCAAAGGACCAAAAAAAGAGAGGGAAAAAGAACTTAAATACTAATAGACTTAGGATATATATCAACCAAATACTATATGTGAGCCTTCTGCATTTGAATATACTATTAAAATATTTGTGATGATAAGAAAAATATGAAACACTAACTTAATATTAGATGATACTGAGGAATTGCTGTTAATATTTTAAAGTATAATAATGATATTATTATGTTTTTACAAAGGAGAGACATACTGAAATATTTATGGATAAAGTGATATAGCTGAAATTTGCTTGAAAGTAATACAGTAAGTGGGAGATGAGGATTGGGTAGAATTGTAGATCAAACAAGATTGGTGATTCATATACTTTTCTCTCACTTTGAATTTTTCCATAATAAGAAGTTTAAAAAAAAACACTTCCTATATACCTCAATTCTTCCTTCTTGAGCTAAGTAGTGTCAACAGGGCAGCTTTTGTTTCTATGCTTAAATTCCAATTCAAATCTCCTTTTGAGACAAGAGTAGAATTAATGGAATGTTTCAGAGACATAACTTTAGCATGGTTCAGTTATGGGCAGAGCAGAACACTCACAGGCCTGGGAGGCAGGAGTCTTCAGAATAACATCGGACAACTGTGTAACCTTGAGCAAGTCCGGTGACTACATCTTAATCACAAAATTCTCATCTGAAAAATGGATCTAAGATACCTACCTTGCTACCTTTATGGAATTGGTATGCAAATTAAATAAGAAAACAGACATGTACAATGGGTGTTAGGTTAGTTCCCTTGGATCATCTTCATAGTAACACAGTGCATTTATTCCTGCAAGTTTTGCTAGCTGATTCTGCACCTTGAGGAAGAAGTACATTTAATGCATATAAAAGGGTTCTGAAGCCAAAGGTTTATGTCTGGGCACTGAGAAGATTTAGGTAACATAATAAATAACTGGCACTATTTACAAAGAGTGACAAGATAAGCTGGCTAATTTCTAAGTGTTGTACTCAAAGTAAATTTTGTGGAAACTATTTACCTTTCTTGTTCAAGGTACATTTAAGAAAGGCCTGGAAGCAACCTAAGTGCCTGTCTATAAATAAATGGATAAAAAATGATGGTACATTTACACAATAGAATACTCTGCAGCATAAAGAAGGAGCTCCTATCCTTTGCAACAGCATACAGAGACATTGAATTAAAAAATAGACTGATGATAACAGGAGGGGTAGGAAGAGGGATAATGGGGAATATAGGGAAAGGGCCATCAAGGAACACGTATAAAGGACACATGGATAAAGCCAAATGGGGTAGGAAGTGGGGGCATGGGTGGGGTGGGGTGGGGAGTGGAAGGTAGAAAATGGAGACAACTGTACTTGAAAAACAATTAAACAAAGAAAAAAGAAAGGGCCAGCAGTAGATTTTGGTACTTGTCTAATGAAATTATCATGTTTGGTTTAACCCTATAGATGGCTCATAATATCCTTGAGGAAGATAGATTTGATTTTGTACAAGGTCATTTTCTGAAGAATTTTCTTAAAGTTATGAACAGTCTTCTCCATGAGCTTGGACCACTATATATTAAAAGCAATTTTGTTGGGAAATCTAGCTATAGACCATAGAAGGTTAGCTTATATTTTGGCATGTGTTTTTTGCAAACCTTCTTAGCATTCCTTTTCTTTAAGAATTATTCCTAGAAAACAGATATTCTCAAATGTCAGTTTATTTTATTTTATTTTTAGCTTTTATGAGGGAAGTAGTGTTATACTTCTTAATGTCAACTTTAATTAACATTTAGATTTTCAAATGTCATTTTAGACAATAAAAATCAAGGTCATTCTTCTAGTCACATATATATTCTGATGGCTTTTTAGATGGAAAGGCTACATTACTTAATTTAGCACTAGGTGGAGTTGAAGGCAGGGTAGACATTAGACCTGTTTTTTAAATTCATAAATATCTTGAAGATTATCAAGAAAATAGCCAATTCTTAGGGTGAGATTTTTGAACAAATGCATGGTACTACCAGCTTATCTTAATAAATTATGATTTTATGACATAAAAGTTTCAAAACTTTGGATATTGTAAACAATTTTAACTTTGATTTATTTTGTAAAACATTTTTGATCCAAATTTAATATCTTGTAAAACTAGAGTCATACATTTTCAAGCAAACTCCCCCTTTTTAAAAGATTTTATTTATTTATTTTTAAAGATAGAAGAAGGGAGGGAGAAAAATCTATTGGTTGCCTCTCCCATGCCCCCAACTGAGAATCTGGTTGCAACCCAGGCAGGTGCCTTGACCAGGAATTGAACAAGAGACCTTTCAGTTTGCAGGCTGGCTCTCAGTCCACTGTGCCCCACCAGCCAGGAATCAAATGACTCCTTTTTAAGAAATCCCATGCCATGTCCAGAATGGCCCACATTAAAAACATTATTCCGAGGACTTCCGCCAAGATGGAGGCATAGGTGGATGTGCCGTGCCTTCTCACACAACCAAGATTAGAGAAAACTAAATATTACCAACAGAAAACACAGCCAGAACACGGAAAATTGAACTTTTCGGAAGTCCGTTAACAACAAATTCTTCAGCCTGACCGGTAAGGGGCGAAACCAGCGGCTGGCGGAGCAGGGTTGCACAGGAGGACTCGGCCAGACACACTCAGGCCCGCGGAATCCAGGCACAGGGTCAGACCTAGTGAGCGACCCAGCGAGCGACCAGGCGAGCGACCATGGGGGAGACAGCCCGGCCCGGGGCTGCGTGTTGACTGAGGTCGCGCATTTGTGCGCGGGTGGACAGGCGAGGGAGTGGGCGGTTGGACCAGGCCCGCAGGTCCCCACGGCAAGCGGCAGTGGAGGACGCCACCATTTCCCTGCTCTGACCCCACCTCCACATACAGCGTCATAACCCAGCGACTCTGAGCGGCCCGGCCCAGGTGAACCATCTAAGGCACTGCTCCTCCGCACCCAGCTGTGAGAAGCGGCAGAGGGGAGGTCGCCATTTTCCCGCTCTGGCCACGCCCCCACATACAGCGTCACAAGTCACAACCCAGCGACCTGGGAATCCAAGGCGCCGCTTCTCACACTTAAAGGGCCCGAACAGACCAAGAATGGCGCAGGAGGATCTCAGAGCCCCAGAGCCAATAGATCTAAGCGATGAAGAAATAGCAAAACTCACAGACGCACAGTTTAAAACATTGGTGATCAGGATCCTCACAGAACTGGTTGATTATATCGACAAATTAGACAAATATATGAAGGCGAAACTAATTGAAATGAATGGAATTGCACAGGACACCAATAGCAATGAAAAGGAAACTGGGACTCAAATCAATGGAGTGGACCAGAGGAAAGCAAATAATGGCCAAACAGAAAAGAGTGAAGAAGCAAGAATTCAAAGAAATGAGGAGAGTCTTAGGAACCTCCAGGACATCTTTAAACGCTCCAACATCCGAATTATAGGGGTACCAGAAGGGGGAAAGGCACAGCCACCAGTGGAAAACTTATTTGAACAAATAATAAAGGAGAATTTTCCCAATCTGGCAAAGGGAAATAGACTTCCAGGAAATCCAGGAAGCTCAGAGAGTACCAAAGAAGTTGGACCCAAGAAGGAACACACCAAGGCACATCGTAATTACATTAGCCAAGATTAAAATGAAGGAGACAATCCTAGAAGCAGCAAGAGCTAAGGGGACAGTCACCTACAAAGGAGTCCCCATCAGACTGTCAGCTGATTTCTCAAAAGAGACCTTACAGGCAAGAAGGGGCTGGAAAGAGGTATTCCAAGTCATGAAATCTAAAGACCTACAACCAAGATTGCTCTATCCAGCAAAACTTTCATTTAAAATGGAAGGACAGATAAAGTGCTTCTCAGATAAGATCCAATTCAAGGAGTTCATCATCACCAAGCCCTTATTATATGAAATGTTAAAGGGACTTATCTAAGAAAAAAAAGTTAAAGAAACATGAACAGTGAAAGGACAACAAACTCACAGTTATTAACAACCACACCTAAAACAAAAGCAAACTAAAAGGACAGCTAGATCAGGAGTGGAAACATAGAAATGAAGATCTCAAGGAGGGTTAGCAACAGGGGAGTGGGAGGAGGAGAAGAGGGGAGAAGGTACAGAAAATAAGTAGCATAGACAGTAGATAAAAAATAGATGGGGGGAGGGTAAGAATAGCATGGGAAATATAGAATCTAAAGGACTTGAGACACATGGTCATAAACTAAAGGGGGGGTAATGGTGGGGATGAGGGGTAGGGTGGAGGGGAATAAAGGGGGAATAGAACAACTGTAACAGCATAATCAATAAAAAAAATAAATTAAAAACATTATTCCTAGGTCTCAATTTGTTCTTCTGAGACACAAAAAATGTTAGAATGGATTATCTCTAAAGTTTTCTCCTGTTCACTTCTCCAAGGTTTGGCTACTTATGGAGAGCACTGCATTTATTGAGAGGATTGACAATCATGGGTGGTTAATACAAGGGGTCTTCAGTATACTCTAATCACAGAAATAGAAGAATAGTGGCCACTTACAGGTAAAGGTTCAAAGTTTTCATCTACTAAGTGGTAGTTTCCAGCTCCGAAGAATACTTGCCTCATCACCACTTCTATGCCCAGTCTGGCTGACAGGCCCAATTTATCCAGCCACCTGCAATGGAGTGAAACCCAGCTTTCTTTGGGTTTTAAAAACAAAATAACTTATTTCTAATTATAGACCATTCTAATTTATTCATCAGTGAGGAAATGATAGGAAACCAGAAAACTGGCATTCAATATAAATAAGTTATTCAAATGAAATGGAGACTACCCTTTCCTTCACATGCTCCCATAACAAATCCTAGAAGACTATTACTATGCCACTGAAGTGGCATTACTATCCCCTTCAGGGTAAGGCAACATCTACAAAGCAGAGTGGACAAATTCCCACCTCTATAGGTAATTAATTATTCCTTGTCCGTGCGTGTACCCCCAGTTACCACCTGAGGTCTAAGGGTTGCTTGTAGTCAATAGTAGTAAAATGTGAAATAAATAGAATCACACTCAAACTTTTATGGACACCTCCTGCCCTTCATCCTTAGTTAATGGCAAAACAAACATTTCCATTCTTTTTTCTATTCTTCATGCTCCTATGAAGATAAACAATTTACACTTTTTTCTGGGTTTACGAGAATGTAGGTAGGAGAGGAAAGAGGATAAGTCTCAATGTGAGAGCATAGAACTATAAATTAAGAGTGGGAAAAGGATTATGAAATACAAGTTAACCAATTGTTATTCTTCAAAAAGTTAAAATAAAAAAATTAGCTTTATTTAATAATTATAAAGCATCTTAAGGGCAAGAAACCATGATAGTATTAACACCGCTGGCAAAGTAACCAGCTGTTTAAAGCAATCAAGTTTGTGGTGGTTGGCATAGGAGGTGATGTAGTAAATCTTTAAATTCACTGGAAGCCCTGCTGGTGTGACCTCATACATACGTCAGGCTCCAATCTTGCTGGAAATCTATAAATACTGTATAGCATGTACTAAATGTGCTTCTTAGAGTCAGGGCTCTAGATACACTACTTTACAATGTATTTTTGTTTTACAAAGCACTTCTTTAGAAGAGGAATCCTTGGCATGTTCATGGGCCATAATTAAAGAACAAAACTTCTAAAGCAATTCATTCATACAGTGATTAATTTGGAATACACATTAAAGATGCCCAAAAAGCTTTTAGTAAATCATTTTCTTGCAAAATCTGGGACAAATTTTTGGGCTCATCCACAGAAACCATGTTTGATGAGATTTTTGGCTGGTGAACTATTTCAACCAAATAGACTAAGAGCATGCTGCAATCTGCTCCCTGAGGCAAGTGACACTTCACTTACATAAAACCAGCCGCAAAGGTGTCGGACAGCAAGGGTGCTCCACCTCCATATGCAGAGCTTGTTTCTCCTAACCAAACCTTCTTGTGGGGTCTGGTCTTCTCAACAATCTACGGAATAGGAACATCTCCATGGTAACTGCAAGCAAGCTGACCAGTTATGGTGTTGAAGATTAACAATATTCAAAATCTTGTATTCCCAGACCCATTTGTCAAAAATAGTTACAAAATAAATGTTTACAGACATTTAGGTCTTGAGCAATGTACTTTTACTGGAATACTAGGTGTAGAAGAAATGTAAATGATCCCATTTTCATGGCCTACGAAAGTTAATTCTACCAAAAGGCTATTAGAAGTATTTTTTATTGTTATTATTGTTGGAAGAATTTTTACATTTTTAAAAGAGATCTTATTTATTTATTTTTTAAGGAGGGGAAGGGAAGGAGAAAGAGAGGGAGAGAAACATTAATGTGTGGTTGCCTCTCATGTTTCCCCAACTTGGGACCTGGCCTGTAACCCAGGTATGTTCTCTTACTGGGAATCAAACTGGCAACACTTTGGTTCGCAGGCTGGCACTCAAGCCACTGAGCCACTCCAGCCAGGGGATGTATTTTAAATTTCTAATCAATGTACATGGATAAGACCTGATGCTAAGGGGAAACTGAAGGTGAGTAAGACTAGTGCTTGTTCTCTAAAATTAGAAAGCACATAAATTCATATAGATATAAATGTAGCACCAGCTAAACCAATCCTTTAGGATTATAGCACCAATCTTAAACCAATAAGGATTCTGGTTTTACATTAAAAAGAAAAAAAGACTATTACCTGAAAAATTTTTTGCACAGGTGAAATAAAAGTGTCCAACACATCAGGGTTTAGAAAATCTTCTTTGGTAGCAGTTCGCCCATCCAAGTAATAGCTAAATTATTAGAAAATATTCAGAAAAAAATAACAACCTTTACTTTCTACTTTAGAGTTCATTGGCTGAACTTGCACTTTTTACTACCCCTTCCAACTTCCCTGTTATGAAAAAAAAGAAAAATTTTTAGTATAGAGAGACCAAGACAGAATGAGGGGATCTGTTACTCTGTCTTGAGAAGACACAGTCACCAGAGCAGGTACACGTGGGTTACTGTCACTTGTCCTCTGGCAAGCATATTGGCTTTAGCTACTTACCTGCTCCATGGGTTAAAGGAGAGTGTGCCTTGATCATGTAGAAACAACCACATTCCTTAAAATAAGTTTAAAATTTTATTTGGTTAATATTAAATTCTAGTACAGTACTGTTTGAGACACTATATGATTCTTACTTGAACTAAAAAGCCTATTAGGAGCTAAATGGAAATAATTTTTTGAAACTAAATAATAAGTACAGCTAGCAGTATTTTTCAGTACTAAGAACAGGAGACATACTTACTGATGCCATGTAACTGAATCAATCACTTCTCCCCCAGCCTTCAGGAAACTAGAAAAAAAAATCTATTATGTTATCGCTAAATACTCATAAACAAAGTGCGTATATACAATATATGCAGAAGAGGTTGATTCCTCAGAAATGGGATGTTTACTACTTTAGGATCAGGCAAACACAAACTTCCTAGCTCAGATACAAATTTTATCATAGGCACCATTTGCTCCATTGACTTGCTCCTTGGTATTTGGAGCCAGTCAATGTTTTCTCTTTCAGTAAACCATCTAATCAGGTAGCAAACTGTTTAATAACAGGTGGACTATCAAGGATTCCACACAACAAAGAAATCTTATTTTTAAGAAAAGTGACTTTGCTTCCTCAAGCTCTTACTTCCTCAGCATCTTAACAGTCTTTCCTCGAGGCTGACCGACATCAGGACCATAGAGATTTGCATTTTTGAAAGCAGATTTTTCTAGAAGTTTATGCAACTTAATAAAATCTTCTCCTAACTGCAATCCATCGATGAAAATACCAGCCTTCTTCTGGAAACTGTTAGGTTCTGAAAGAGCAATTTTCAAAATAATCACTATGTACAAATTTCTTATTTACCAGCAAACATAACAGCAGCATATTTTAAAAGCAACAAAGCATTTTTCAAATTATAAAAACTTAGAATCCAAAGTGAGGAAAGTCGAACCTCTAGTTATAAAGAAGATATTGCAGAAAAATAAAATCTTAAATTATGTAACAATAAGTATGATGGGGTATTTAAACTATTTGAAATGAATGGTGGGGACATTAAACAAATGGATAGCTGAAAAAAATTATATTCAGGATTTTAATAACCTAATTTTTTTTTTTGCTTTGAGGAAAGACATTTCAAAAGCAGTTTCTACAATGCAATAAAAAGTATTACTAAGGCATGCCCTGGCTTGTGTGGCTCCGTTTGTTGGAGTGTCATCCTGTGAACCAAAAGGTTGCAGCTTCAATTCCTGGTCAGGGCACATATCGAGGTTATGGATTCAATCCCCAGTCAGGGAACAAGGAACATATGGGAGGCAACTAATAAATGTTTCTCTTTCCCTCTCTCTCCCTCCCTTCCTCTCTCTCTAAAATCAATAAGCGAGAATTAAAAAAAATCTTACTGAGACTATTTACTCACAAATTATATGTGCAAATGAGCCTAGAATAAGCAAAGCTGAAGAGATGGGAGGGAGTCATAGACAGTGTCCAAACTACTTCCCAAATATAGCTTCACCCTGGAAACCAGATCTTTTCTTTTCAAAAGGGGCCCCCAAAGAGGGAAACACATTATCTTTCTTTTATCTCACTCTGAAGAGCAGACGGAGTTGGGCATATGTAGGGTAAAAAGGGAGGGAGGGAGGGATGTATGAAGATGGATATGGATGGGTTCAGATGATCTATTATTTATATGGTTGTTAAGGTAAAATTGTTCATCATCTAGCTAAGATACAGTTGCCTCTATCCTTCTATTCTGCTTTCATGTTCCAAGTTTCCAGCTATCCTCAGCAACTCAATCACAAAATTTGCTTCTAGACTTTATCATAACACATACCACTACAGGCATGCATCATTTCTTGGCTTGTTTTCCTATTGGTCTGGCTCCCTACCTCCAGATGGAAGTTACAAGAGAGCAGAGACCTTGTTCTGAAGTCAGACTGCCTGGGTTCAAATTTTAATTTCTCTAAGAATACTCTAAGAGTTGCACAGCATCACAAAGCTATTCAGCTAACCTTTTTGTGCTTCTTTTGTCATCTTTGAAATGGTCATGATTGTATCCACCTCAGGGTGGTTAAAAGATATAAATTAATACTTATTAAGTGCTCAGAACTATGCCCATCACACTACTACATCTCATTTCCAATTTTATCTTTGGTTCCACTAGCTAATGTGTGGAAAACATTATAAATATGTTTGGATCAATGTGGCTAGTCATTTGCACTTTAGTAAGATTTTATAAGTTCCTTGCAAAAAAGAGCAAAGAAGGAGACAATCAGGACCTCGATCTGGATTCTATACTGGGAACTTTTAGCTTGAGCATATCATGAGGATTGGAATGGGGCTGCTGAAATTAACTGACAAGTCAAGGAACAGAGAAAGGAATGGAAGCATAAAAGCAAACTTCCCCCTTTACAGTCTTGCTGGGTTCGGCCTACCAAGCACAATAGTCTTAAGTGACCCTGAAAATCTCCAGGGAACCTGGGCGCTGTGGAAGTTGCTGGTTTCAAGTTGCCTTCAGTTCAAATGTAACATAAACTGGGATTAGCAGTAGGTTCTAGGATATGCAAAGGAGTTTTCTGCCTTAAGCCACCTGAAAGTTGCACTGCTAAGCACTGCACAAAAGTGTTGACAAGTATATTAAAAAGGAATGTCATAAATAGAAGCAAATAATTCCAAAGGGGAATCTCATTAATTAAATGTGCCCAGGTATACTTACCATTGCCTAGTTCCCAAGAAATGTTGTAACTCTTAGAAGAGCAGTAATCCAGGAGCAACTGGGCATTAGAACTGTTCCACTGCAAATCTGCTGTTCGTAGTAAGGCATTTAGACCAAAGATCAAGTGCAGGTCTGAGCAACTTGCAAAAGTATATAGTATATCCACTAAGCTTCCTAGAAGAAAAATGTAATTTAATAGTTGGGCTGGCACCTAACTATTAAATTGATGAAGGTCTCCAGATTTGTTCTTCATAGTGAGTTACTATTTCTGCTGTTAAATCGAAGGAATTATTGCCCTCATGAGCAACTATAATTATGACTAAGAGATAATAAAATTGGACTAGAAAATAAACAAAAATCAATGTAACTTCATTTTCCTTGGCTGTTGAATTAAGTCCCATGGTGGTACTGGAAGCTTTGGTCTAGCATTCAGATTTTGTTCAAGCGACCTCAGGTGAAGGGGAAAAATCATGCTGCACTGGCTTAGTGCTCAACATGCAAAGGCCAGAACTTTGTCAGTCAACATAAACCCTGCTTTTCATAATCTAAACCTCCTTATTTACAAACCCATCACAAAATATTTTGGGAAATTTTATTATATTTAGTAATAAATATAATAAAATTTATATAATAAATATAATTTAAAAATTTTTGGAAAAACTCATGCATATAATTTATTAATTCTAAATAAATAGAATTTTACATTAAAAAACTGGCCTAGGGCTATAGAATTACAGTTCCCAAACTGCGTACCAAGGCATCTGGAGAGGCACAGTGAATTAACTGGTGTGGTCATCAGATTTAGCAAATAAAAATACAGGGCATCATTTGCAACAACATAGATAGATCTTAGAATATGATATTAAGTGAAATAAGTCAGACAGAAAAAGTTAAGAACCACATGATTTCACACATATGTTGGATATAAAACTGAGAGTAACAAATAAACAAACAAAAATAACAAATAAAAACTCAAAGACATAGACAACAGTATGGTGGTTGCCAGAGAAAAAGGGGGCTGGGAGGATAGTAAAGGGGGCCAAATATATGGTGAGAGAAAGTGCTTTGACTTTGGGTGGTGGGCACACAAGGCAAGATACAAATCATGTATTGCAGAAACATCCACTTGAAACCTACATAATCTTATAGGCTAATGTCATCCACTAAATTTAATAAATATATATAAAAACATAGGGTATCTAGTTAAACTGAACCTCAGATTGATAATGAATAATTTTTAGTGTATGTTCTATGCAATGCTTGAGAAATACAGTAAAAAATGGTTGTTTATCCAAAATTCAACCAGTCAACCCCACTCACAGGGACATGGCGGAGTCTTTGAAATTTGCAAGGGAAACACATCAACATCTGTTGGATATGATGAGAATTGTTACTATCAGGTTGTGAGGACCTAATAATAACCTAGTAACAGCTTAATAACGGAAATTCTTAGATATTTTGGGGGGGCTAGATATGCTGTGAAAAAAATTAGTAAGTCACTAAAGTGCCACAAAAGTTTGAAAACTTTTGAATTCAGCTTTTTTAATTATTAGCTAGTCTATAATCACCTTTTGAGAGTGGCAACATGTAATTTTTAGCATTATCTTTAAATCAGTTATATGCTGAAGAACTTCTCCATATTTTCATGTGTATTTAGAGTCATTTAGAGTTAAATAGAAGTTCACTCTAGAATTCTCCTAGTTTAAAAAATAAATGTCTGTCTATCTGGCAAATTTATACCCTTTCTTCTTAAAAGTGGTTTTGTATTTTTTGTTTTTTGTAGGTCTTCAGCCTGAATTTCTTAGTGAAACCTTCGACTTAATATTGCTGATTAAGACTAAGAGGCAGAAATGACCTTAAGCAAATATTCTGTGTGTTTTTGATGTTTGCTGTGTCACCCACTTCCTCAAAACTGCTGCCTGTCATCAGAGTTATAGACACCAGGTGTGCAAAGCTCTCTGAGTCCTGCGGTCCAGCGTTCCACTGGATCTTAGAGCCATAGTCTCAGACAGCACGGGCCTTTGGGATTACTGGGTCCTCCCTAACCTCCACCCTCATTTTTCTATAAGGAATCTGATACCCAAAGAAATGAGTGCTTTGCCTGATGTCACATAGATCATCGGTGGCAGTGTCATTACTATGGTCTGTTATAAAAGTCCTGGAACTACCTTAGTCACAGCTATATTATAGCCTTACATATTGCGGAAAGTGTCCTGGGTCAGGACTCGTAAGTCCTGAGCTCCAGGCTCCACTCTCCCTCTCACAGACTGAACGGCTGGGAAGGGGCATTAGGGGTGGGGAGTGGTGATTATGGCACAAAAAACTTGAAATTGTTGTATTTTAGAATATTTATTCAGACTACAGACTTCCAACCAAGATGCAAGCATAGGTAGACACACTGTGCCTCCTCACACAACCAAAAGAAGGACAACAAAAATTTGGAAACAAAATTACAACCAGAACTGACAGAAAATTGAATTGTATGGAAGTCTGACAACCAAGGAGTTAAAATAGACACATTCATCCAGACTGGTACCAGGGGCAGAATCGAGCAGCAGGGTGCAGAGGGGTCGAGGCAAAAAAAGTGGTGGCACCCGGAGTGCAAAGCAGCAGCTGACAAACCCCAGGTGCAGTGTGGCAATGGGCAGACCCAGCAGGCAGCGACTGCAAAGAGGGGCACTGCGCACAAGGCAGCTGGCTGACTGGGTGGTCTGATATTCGCATGCAGATAAACCAGGTGAAACTGGGAAATGAGACAAAACGCACAACCCAGTGCACAGAAATAAAGCCTCAAAACACTGATTGAAAATACCTGTGGGGGTTGAGGTGCTGGGAGAGACACCCAGCCTCACAGGAGAGTTTGTTGGAGAGACCCATGGGGTCCTAGAATGTACACAAGCCCACCCACATGGGAATCAGCACCAGAAAGGCCCAGTTTGCTTGGAAAAAGCAGCAGAAGGGAGTGAAATCTGACAGAGAGCAGAGCAAGCGCCATTGTTCTTTCTCAGACCCCGCCCCCACAAACAACGTCACAACCCAGCCACTTGGGTTGCCCTGTCTTGGTGAACACCTAAGGCCCCTCATACATATCAGGTGGGACAAAACAAAACAAAAAAATGGCCCAAACGGAAGAACAGATCAAAGCTCCAGAAAAAATACAACTAAGTGACGAAGAGATAGCCAACCTATCAGATGCACCGTTCAAAGCACTGGCAATCAGGATGCTCACAGAATTGGTTGAATTTGGTCGCAAATTAGATGAAAAAATGAAGGCTACACTAAGTGAAATGAAGGAAAATGAATAGGGAACCAATAGTGATGGGAAGAAAACTGGGACTCAAATCAAGGGAGTGGACCAGAAGAAAGAAAGAAAGAACCAAACAAAAAAGAATGAAGAAACAAGAATTCAAGAAAATGATGAGAGTCATGGATTGGAAGAATTAACATCCTCAAAATGTCCATACTACCCAAAGCAATTTACAGGTTCCATGCAATACCTACTAAAGTACTAGACACTAGTACTTTAATATGCAGTGGCATAGTAATATGCTAATGTCATATTTCACAGACATAGAACACTTCAAAAATTTATATGGAACCATAAATGACCCAGAATAGCTCCTGCAATTTTGAGAAAGAAGAACAAAGTAGGAGGGATCACAATACCTGATACCAAACTGTATTACAAGGCCACTGTAATCAAAACAGCCTGGTACTGGCATAAAAACAGGCACACGGACCAGTGGAACAGAACAGAGTGCCCAGAAATAAACCCAAGTCTCTATGGTCAATTAATATTTGACCAAGGGGGCAGCAACATAAAATGGAGTAAAAATAGCCTCTTCAACAAATGGTGTTGGGAGAACTGGACAACTACATGCAAAAAATGAAACTTGAGCACCAACTTACACCATACACCAAAATAAATTCAAGGTGGATAGAAGACTTAAATATAAGCCATGACACCATTAAAGTCCTAGAGGAAAACATTGGCAAGAAAATCTCAGGTGTTTCATGCAGCAACATTTTTACTAATATGTCCCCTAGAGCAAGGGACATAAAGAATAAACAAATGGGATCTCATCAAAATTAAAAGCTTCTGCATGGCTAAAGGAAACAATATTAAATAAAAAGAGAACAAACCATATGGGAAAACTTATTTGCCAATGATACCTCAGACAAGGGTTTAATTTCCAAAATATACAAAAAAACTTACACGACTCCACTTAAGAAGACAAGCAAGCCAATTAAAAAGTGGGCAAAGGACTTGAACAGACACTTCTCCAAGGAGGACACACAGAGGATCCAGAGACACATGAAAAGATGCTCGATATCACTAGCTATCAGAGAGATGCAAATTAAAACCACAATGAGATACCACTTCTCATACCAATGAGAATGGCCATCATAAACAAAGCAACAAACGACAAATGTTGGAGAGGTTGTGGAGAAAAGGGTACCCTAGTGCACTATTGGTGGGATTGCAGACTGGTACAACCACTTTGGAAAACAGTATGGAATTTTCTCAGAAAACTAAAAATGGATATACCTTTTGACCCAGCAATTCCACTGCTAGTATTATACCCTAAGAACCCTGAAACACCAATCCAAAAGAACCTATGCACCCCAATGTTCATAGCAGCACAATTTACAATAGCCAAGTGCTAGAAGCAACCTAGGTGCCCATCAGTAAATGAATGGATCCAAAAACTATGGTACATTTACACAATGGAATACTACATAGCAGAAAGAAAGAAGGAACTCCTACCCTTTGCAACAGAAATGGATGGAACTGGAGAGCATTATGCTAAGCAAAATAAGCCAGGTGGTGAAAGACAAATACCATATGATCTCACCTTTAACAGGAACCTAAACAAGAAACCAAACAAGCAAACAAAATATAACCAAAGACACTGAAATACAGAACAGGCTGACAGTGTCCAGAGGGGAGAGGGGTGGAATTTTAGGGGAATTTCAGGGGAAAACGGGAAGTGTTTATAGGAACAATTATAAAAGACACATGGACAAAAACTAGGGGGAGTGGAAATAGGAGAGGGGGGAGGGTCAGGTAGGTGGGCTGGGCTGGGAGTAAAAGACAGAAAACTGTAGATGAACGATAATTAAAATAAAAAAGAAAAAAGAATACTTATTCAACTCATACTTATGCTTCCACTATTTCTTCATTTTTCCAAATGACTTGGAATGTATGTACCTTGAAATTCTATTATCTGCCCCCTGTAACATAGCAGTATCTCCTACCATGAAGGCTGAGTTTAAATTACTGAGTGTAAATCTACTCTTAGAAAAAAAAAAGCCTACTCACTCTTCAAAATAAGAATAAGAAAACTTATAGCTAATTATCCAACACTTGATCATTATCCAATCTCTTCCCTTTTCCTGTATGAGCATGGAAAGAAACCTGGGACAAAGGGATCTAGATGCCTTTAAAAATTGGCACTGACTCCCTGGCATCATACTGTACCGTGCACATTTGCATGGGTGGGTCCAGCATCCAGCATGGGAGTGGGTGGTGGGGTGGAGGAATGTGGTAATGAGGAAGAGAGGTGGAAGAAAAAGAGCCAAGAATCAGCTCATTAAATGTGATTAGTTTAATAAGAGAGCCCTCCTTTCTGAAATCACATCCAGAATTATACCTGTAACATTTTCTTTCCTGTCCTAACAGGTTTACAGTGTGAGTTTATATTCTCATGACAAATGTTTTTGTCATCTTCTGCTTAAGTGAAACACACCAGCAATGGGTCCTAGAATTAGAAAACTTACCTGTATCTCCTAGGAAACCTTTTTTAAGGATATATGCCACTAACTAAGCAAAGTGTCCAAGCCACAATAGACTTTTGCTGTCTCTCCCATTGTATGATGCCATTCCAGTTTGCTCAGGTATTACCAACCTCAGCTATGGATAAGGAACAGTGGGTGGAAACTCCTATTGGCTTCTGAGATACTCATCACGATAATGAGTTGTAGCCAAAATAAACACAGTAGGTTCTTATTTATATGTTTGCAAGTCATTCAGATTAAAATAGAACATTTCAAAAGAGAAATCAAATGTTTATAAATACAAATAAACTGTCTGTATTTATTATATATTTTCTCATTGCCAAGAGTATGGCTAAAATTATACTGTTACTATGTAGTTAGCAAAGGAACTTTTCCCTGGTGTAGGAACTATGAAGGTCCAAGTCCCACAGGCAGGAAAAATGTTGAAAACCTACTATACTGAATCTCAAAAGATCATGTGAGGTAGAAAGCCTTTACTTTTTAATTGGGAAAATTGAAGATAAACTGATAAAATGTTTAACATAATAAAAAAGTGGGAACCTATAGATTACTTAATGATGTGGGTGTTCTCCTAGCAGGCCTACACCATAAAGATTTGTTGCAAATGAGATCTTACAGCTGCAGGTCTCTTATACTTCCATTGTCCCTTTAATGGGATCAGAGATTGCCCTGCCTTATGCCAAATTCTGTTCAACCATAGATCATGTTATTAAAGTGTCAGAGAAGTCCCCCCATTTTAAAATGCAAAAAATAATTTAGAAAACTGCATTATCTATTAGTATGTAACATATTTTCTGATTTCTTATGTGTGTATTTTATTCTGTATCTCATATACAAAAAAATTAAAAATCCACAGAATACACTGAAATCTGAATAATGTACATTAAAATCTTACAAAGATAATTTATTTTCAATAATCTACTTTTAGAAAGATTGGCTTCCAGCCAAGATGGAGGCATAGGTACTTATGCTTTGCTTCCTTGCACAATCAAACAAAGGATAACAACCAATTTTTAAAAAACAACAGAACTGCCAGAAAAATAAACTGTATGAAGTCTGACAACTAAGGAGTTAAAGAAGAAACATTCACCCAGACCAGTAGGAGGGGTGGAGACAGGCAGCTGGGATGCAGAGGATGTGAGGCAAGGCAGTGGCTGGCAGACTGGGCAGTTCCGCATTCAGTGTGGATAAACTGGGAGGAACAATTGGGGAGCAAGACAGACTGCAAAACCCATGTTTCCAGCATGGGGAATAAAGTCTCAAAAACTCTGGCTGTAAAAACATGTGGGTGTAGTGGTGGCAGGAGAAACTCCCAGTTTCACAGGAGAGTTTGTAGGAAGGAACCACGGGTCTTAGAATGTACACAAACCCACCCACCTGGGAACCAGCACCAGAAGGGCCCAATTCACTTGTGAGTAGTAGGAGAAGTGACTAAAAGCTGTGGAGAGCCAAGCAAATGGCATTGTTCCCTGTCTGACCCCTCCCCCACATACAGTGCCACAATGCAGGGAAGTGGGTTGCCCCATCCTGACAAATACCTAAGGCTCTTCCCCTTACAATATAACAGATGCTCTGAGACGAAGAAATAAGGCTCAAATGAAAGAACAGATTAAAACTCCAGAAAAAGAACTAAGTGATGAGGATATAGCCAACCTATATCAGTTATAGAGTTCAAAACACTGGTAATCAGAGTTCCAGCCAAGATGGAGATTTAGGTAGAAACCCTTCACTTCCTCGCACAACTAAATGGAGGATAACAACAAATATAAAAATAATAAACAACCAGAAGTGCCAGAAAATCAAATTGCATGGAACTCTGACAACCAAGGAATTAAAGAAACAGTCAACCAGACTGGTAGGAGGTAGACAGAGCAGACGGGCAGACCGAGAAAACCTGGGGCAAGGCAGCAGACCATGCGGGCAGGGCTGGCTGAATGGGAAACTGAGACTCAAAGCTGACTGTGGGCTATGGCAGGGGTTGCCATGGTGGAAGAAACTCCCAGTCCCACATGACAGTTCTTTGGAAAGTGGGGCTACAGCCCAGCAAGCAAGCTGCGTTTTTCCCTCTCTGACCCCTCCCCCACAGAAAGCACCAAAATGCAGCAAAGAGGGTTGCCCTGCCCTGGAGAATACCTAAGGCCCTGCCCCCTTACAACTTCACAGGAGCCCTGCGACAAAGAAATATGGCCCAAATGAAAGAACAGAGCAAAACTCCAAAGAAAGAGCTAAGTGATGAGGAGATAGCCAACCTATCTGATGTGGAATTAAAATTCCATTGGTAATCAAGATGCTCACAGAACTTATTGAGCTTGGTTGAAAAATTAAACAGACTTCTGGCCAAGATGGAGGCATAGGTAGACATACTGTGCCTCCTCCCACAACCAAAATAAGGACAATGACAAATTCAAAACAAAAAATCCCCAGTACTGACAGAAAATTGAACTGTATGGAAGTCCGACAACCAAGGAGTTAAAGTAGACACATTCATCCAGATGGATAGCAGGGATGGAGTCAGGCAGCTAGGGTGGAGAGAGATCCCTGCAGGGTGGCTGGCAGACCACCAGTGTGCAAGGTGGCAGCGGGTGGACCCAATGAGGTAGCAGATTGTAGAGGGGTGCGGCACTTCCAGTCCTACGTTTACATGTACATAAACCAGGTGAAATTGGGGGCTGAAACAGACCATGCAACCCAGGGTCCGGGCACAGGGAAACAAAGCCTCAAAGCACCAATTAAAACACCTGTGGGGGTTGAGGTGCCAGGAGAAACTCCCAGACTCACAGGAGAGTTTGTTGGAGAGATGTATATAAACCCAGGACTTACACAAACCCACCCACACAAGAATCAGTACCAGAAGGGTCCAATTTGTTTGTGGGAAGTAGGGGGAGTGACTGAAATATGGCAGAGAGCAGAGCAAGCGCCATTGTTCCCTTTCTGACCCCTATCCCACAGTCAGCATCACAAACCAGTGACTTGGGTTGCCACACTCCAGTGAACACCTAAGACTCTGCCCCTCACTACATAATAGGCGGGACAATACAAAAAAAAAATTGGCCCAAACAGAAGAACAAATCAAAGCTCCAGAGCAAATACAACTAAGCAACAAAGAGATAGCCAACCTGTCAGATGTACAGTTCAAAACACTGGTCATCGGGATGCTCACAGAATTGGTTGAATTGGGTTGCATATTAGATGAAAAAATAAAGGCTAAATTAAGTGAAATAAAGGAAAATGTACAAGGAACCAATAGTGATGGGAAGGAAACTGGGACTCAGATCAAGGGAGTGGACCAGAAGGAATAAAGAAACATCCAATCAGAAAAGAATGAAGAAACAAGAATTTTAAAAAATGAGCAGAGGCTTAGGAACTTCCAGGACATCTTTAAACATTCCAACATCTGAATTATAGGGGTAGCAGAAGGGGAAGAGGAAGAGCAACAAGTAGAAAAGTTATTTGAACAAATAATAAAGGAGAACTTCCCCATTCTGTCTAAGAAAATAAACTTCCAGGAAGTCCAGGAATCTCAGAGAGTCCCAAAGAAATTGGACCCAAGGAGAAGCACACCAAGGCACATCATAGTTACCTTAGCCAATATTAAAGATAAGGAGAGAATCTTAAAAGCAGCAAGACAAAATGAGAGAGTTACCTACAACGGAGTGCCCATAAGACTGTCAGCTTGTTTCTCAAAAGAGACCTTATAGGCAAGAAGGGGCTGGAAAGAAGTATTCCAAGTTATGAAAGGCAAGAACCTACATCCAAGATTGCTCTATCCAGCAAAGCTTTCATTTAGAATGGAAGGGCATATAAAGTACTTCTCAGATAAGGTCAAGTTAGAGGAATTCAGCATCACCAAGCCCTCATATGAAATGTTAAAGAGACTTGTCTAAGACAAAGAAGAAGATGAAAACTATGAACAGTAAAATGACAACAAACTCGCAACTATCAACAACTTACCCTAAAAAAAAAGGCAAAAACAAAACAAACTAAACAAACAACCAGAACAGGAACAGAATCACAGAAATGGAGATCACATGAAGAGTTATGAGCAGAGATGGGGTGAAAGGAGAATGGAGGATGAGGTACAGGGAATAAAAAACATAATTGGTAGGTACAAAAGAGACAAGGGGAGGTTAAAAAAAGTATAGGAAATGGAGAAGCCAAAGAATTTATATGTACAACTCATGGACATGAACTAAGGGGGTGGGGGAGGGATGCTGGAGGGAATGGGAGTACTGGAAAGAGGGGTATAAAAGGGAAGAAAATAATGAGACAACTGTAATAGCATAACCAATAAAATATACTTTGAAAAAGAAATATTGACTATTCCAAATTAACTTCAAGATCATTTATTTTTCAAAAGTCAAAAGAAGACAGTTGTAGACTATCTGAGCAAGTTATTTCCTTAACCAAGGTCTGGGGCAACATCATCCCTTAGGTGGGTATAAAACATCAACTTTGAGAAAATGATATATTTTATAGTTAAAAAAGGCTTGCTTGTTTCAGTTGCTTCAAAGCCCTGTATGACAGCATCATCCCATTTTGAAGACTGGTTCAGTGAATGAAAATAAATTCCTGGTTAGTGAGCTTCTCCTGAGTTTGCAAAGCCACAGAGGAAAGAAAAAGAGAAAGCTGCTTGGTGGCCAAGCCTATCTGGGGAGGCCCAGGATTCCCCAGCCTGATGATACACCAACTCTTCACAGGGATTGCTTCTTGAAGGGGAGAGAGAATGGACAACAAGGCGTGAATGTTTTCACATTCTGCTCTTTATACTTTTGTGTTTTACATGAGGAATGCATCCGTGTCTTCCTTGATTTCCCAGTTCTTCAGAGAAGCTAAGGTTATTATTAGATTGTGAGTAAATGATTTGTATATTTTACTGTGTGGTAGTAGGTAAAGGCAGGTGAAGAAACCCTCCCTCGCCCCTGCCAGAAGTTTTGGGTTCAAGATTTCCCATTAAGTCTTAATAACATTTTAGTATTATGCAGCTTCATACTGCGGTAGGGCTCATTAGATTCAAGTTCACGTTCAAGCTCCAAATAGTTTAGGGGCTGGGACACTTGCAGAGTGCCATTCATTTCTTACTTGAGTAGGTGGTGTTCCTGAACCTTTTGTAATATTGTTCTTTAAGTAGTAATTGCTTCTGGAATGGCCATTCCAACTGTAACCTCATCTCTACATCAGAAGGGATGAATCCAGATTTGCAAATATCTGCAAATGAAAGACAATTTAGGATAACTGTTTCAAAGTGATAAAGTTGAAACCCCTACATTTCTTTAGGTAGATAAAGTCAAGTTTGCTGGCTAACCAGTTACCATGAACAAAGGGCATGTTTCCTAAGAAACATTGGTCAAACACTGGACACAACCTCAAGTCATTTTCCAATTCAGAAAGCTCCTCGGAAACTTGAAATTACCAGAGAATCTCTCTGAAGAAAGCATACTTCAGTATTCCTAAGGTTCACCTTCAAAAATACATAGAAATTTGCTTTACATGGACTATATCTGATCTGTGGCAATATCTTCTTGCCATAATGGTAGGACAGCAAATGTTGACTTCTTTCCTTCCAAATTTGGTATCTTCAAAGCTTCTAAGACCACAACACGTGCACTTGGAAAACCCACCAGTGTCCTTTCAGGCAGACTGTGCTTCTTTATCACAAGACAACAGGGCTGCCAGGCACTTGCTGCCAGGGTTGGCTGACCCACCAATGACTTCCTTTCTGGGAAGTTGCACACTCTGGCTTTCTGGCAGCCAGTGCCTTTTCCATCCTTACCCTCACAAAGGATGTTTCAGAGGCATTTGGATAATTCCCGTGCCCCCCACTCCCCTGACCCCAAACAGAATGAAGAATATTGATGAGCAAAGGAAAGTTTCTGGTCTAAACTTATGAGACCTTCTGAACACATTATAACTGGTGGGAAAGGGCCAAGTCTAAACATAAACTATTCCAAAGCATTGTTCCAAGAGAACTCTCCTGCTTTAAAAATTTTTTTCTAATTACTATTCTGTCGATTTTGACCCAACTATGGGGCAACTATTCTAAATACTTGCTAACTGAAGAAAATAAACAGCAGAAAAATATGTACTATGTGAAAAATGAAATATTATTCATTAATATATACATTATACATATATTTTTCAATAAAGTACATATTTTTATAATTATTAAGATAATGATTCAGCTTCCATTTGATGCCTGTATAGCACTTAATGAAAAACACGTTGCAAATTCTCGTGGCTTCCCAGGGCAGGTTTCTCAGGTGAACCCAACAGACTTTCCATACCAGAATTACCATATATATTATAAATTTTGCCATATATAATGTGCACCCTTTTGCCCAGATTTTTTAGGGAAAAATAAGGATGCACATTTTACATGGAAAATACTAATTCTGTATCTATGTAAATGTTTTTAATTCTTTTATTTATGCTTATGCATTAAAACTGTAACTCTAGAAAGCAATAATGATATCCATATGTTCAAATCTAAATGCTAAAATTCCTTTACAATACAAAAACCAAGTTATCTAAATATAAATAAACAAAAATTGAATTAAAAATTAAAACAAAAGATTTTTCCTGCAAGTTTGTACTAAAAATGTGGGGGCGCATTCTACACAGCAAAATACAGTACCTGAGAAATTCGCTAAACTTGGAACCAAGGTTGGAGCTCAGTTATCCAAATATCCAAAGTCATTCCAGATAGCATAGTCAACAAAGTTTGAGAACCACTGTCCTATAAGTTAAGTCTTAAAGTCTATTTTAAATGCAGAGTATATCTCACGTCCTTTTCCCATAACTTTCATCCACATTCTATTTCTGGAATAAAATGGTTTCAAATCCATTGCTGTGCCTTCGGCCGGAAATGCTCCCTCTAAATAGTTCTGCCTTTCGGCTGCTATCATTGTTCTATTTACACACAACTAACTCTCATTTGTGCCCAAGCACACCTTTTTTTGTAAGGTGTCACATTTCATGAAAACATCAGAAGGAGGAAACCTGCCCACTGCTTCCTTCTTTTATGTGGGTGCCTCCACTGATCAGTCAGGAGCCCTGACTCTCTTATTGAATGTCCAGGACTTACTCAAGTTAATGAAAATATATGGTTAATCTTTAAAAAGGTTTACCCTGGTTAAGCTGAGATTGCCAGTAACTTCTCTCTTCAAAGCTTGGCTCCTTCTTGGGATCAAAAATGAGAAAGTCTGTCTTGGAGCCACCAAATCTCAGGTACGCAGGAGACAAACCTCTGGCCAAAGTACGAAGCTTTGGAGAACTGTTAAGAAGACAAGCAAGAAATTAAAATGATTTTTCCCAGGGCAATCCAATCAAACATGTTTATTCCCTTCTCTCTTGGTGGACCTGTTTCTCGGTATCTAGTTGGACAGGGCTTGGAGGGAGAGGTCATACTGCTGCAGGGGGTGAATCATCTCTCTCTGAGCCTTTCTAATTGCAAGGCTGCCCTTCCAGGCACCTGCAGGCAGCTTGGAGCTCTGACTCTGGCCAAAGCTTATATTTTTAACTTGACAAGTAGGATAGCATTCAGTACTTTCAAAAAAACATAATCATTTATGATTGTTGGAGGAAAAGAGAAAGAGAGTGTAAAGCACAGAACAGGTGACTTTGTGTTTTTTTCAAAAACAGACTGTCTTCAAAATTTATTTTCCCAGAGAAGTTTATGAATAATAGGATTTTTCCTTCTTTCCCTAACCATCCCCTTCCCAAGGAAAACCATCCTTTTAAATTTAAGTCAAATAACTTAGAATTACATAAAAGAATTCCAATTCCTACCATTGATACCTCCAATTTGAGCAATTCTAAATGCATATCTCATCAAGCTAAAAATGTTCCTAACAGATGCTTATTAAATGCTCAGAATGGTATTAAGTGCTATAGAATGGAATTGGAATGATTTATAATACTTTCCCTCAGAAAAATGATGTCATAAATCTTTAAGTGACCAAAACTAAGAAAACAGAAAACCCAGGTGACAAAGACCCCTGACCTACATTTTTAAAGTCTCACACCTGTGTTCCTGGCCACACTGCTTTCTGGAATACCCTTTAAATACATAAGATCAATGCTGCGTAGTTATCAGATTGGCCTGTTTTTAGTTTACATCTGGATTTATTTCAAATCAAAAAATAATTCTAGGAAAAATATCTAATTGTGAGGTTAGATATGTGAGAGCAATGGGGAGCTAAAACTTCAAACATCCTAGGAATTAAAGACCTAACCTAAAATTTGAAATTTTAAGATGTACTCCTGCTTAATTACATATAGTTAATATTTTGAAAGATTTCTTTATTAAGAGATGGAAATTGACCAAAGGATAAACCACCTGCATTAAAAGCTTCAGTGATTCTACTTCATTGGGTTTTTTTTATTTGTAATTTGAGAGCTTTTTACTGTATTATGTAGGCACTTCTTTCTTCATGAGCTTCTTCCTCCATAAAGTACATTTTAAATCATATTTTATAATTCTGTTTATTTATTTAAAGGCAAATATACTAATATTGTATATTAAAACATTTTCTTTGACTTAAAAATTCATTTTCTCTGGATCTTAATAGAACTTAAAATATTTTCATGGATGCCTACACATATGGGTCCTGGCATGAGGAAGTACAGTACAAAGTGAGATTGCAGAAATGTGTCATTCACTTGGAACTTGCCCTGACAAACACCTGACAGCACCAGGACTCTAGGAAGGATTGTATCTACCATAGGATCCTCAAAATCCCTAGAAAATAAATGGAAGTGCTCACGTGGACTAAGTGAGGATTCTGAAGACAGCCAATTCCACTTTGCTACAATCCCAAACAAAAATAAACTGTAGAGAGGGGAAATAGAGCACTACTGTGTAATGGGCCCAGAGTTTCAGTTTGGGAAGACAAAAATTCTAAGACGGGTGGTGGCGGTGATTGTAAAACTATGTGGACATACTTAATGCCAGTGAACTGCACACTTTATTTATTTTTTTAAATTATTTTTCAAGTACAGTTTTCTGCCTTTTACTCCCTTCCCAAACCCCCCACCCTGTGCTCCCCACCTCCCTCCCATTTCCACCCCCCTTAGCTGTTGTCCATGTGTCCTTTATTCTAGTTCCTCTAAATCCCTCCCCTTTTTCCCCTGAAATTCCCTCCCCTCTCCCCTCTGGTTGCTGTCCCCCTGTTCTCTATTTCAGTGTCTTTGTTTTTATTTTGCTTATTTGTTTTGTTGTTTAGCTTCCTGTTAAAGGTGAGATCATATGGTATTTGTCTTTCACTGCCTGGATTATTTCACTCAGCATAATGCTTTCCAGTTCCATCCATGCTGTTGCAAAGGGTAGGAGCTCCTTCTGTCTTTTTTCTGCATAGAGGTCCATTGTGTATATGTACCACAATTTTTTGATCCATTCATTTACTGACGGGCACCTAGGTTGCTTCCAGCTCTTAGCTATCATAAATTGTGCTGCTATGAACATCGGGGTGCATAGGTTCTTTTGGATTGGTGTTTTAGGGTTCTTAGGATATAATCCCAGCAGTGGAATTGCTGGATCAAAGGCAGGTCCATTTTTAGTGTTCTTAGAAAATTCCATACTGTTTTCCATAATGGTTGTATCAGACTGCAATCCCACCAACAGTGAACTAGGGACTCCTTTTCCCCACAACCTCTCCAACATTTGTTGTTTGTTGCTTTGTTTATGATAGCCATCCTGACTGGTGTAAAGTGGTATCTCATTGTGGTTTTAATTTGCATCTCTCTGATAGCTAGCAATATTGAGCATCTTTTCATGTATCTCTGGATCCTCTGTATGTTCTCCTTGGAGAAGTGTCTGTTCAAGTCCTTTTTCCATTTTTTAATTGGGTTAGTTGTCTTCTTAGAGTGAAGTTGTGTGAGTTCTTTGTATATTTTGGAGATTAAACCTTTGTCTGAGGTATCATTGGCAAATATGTTTTCTCATACAGTTGGTTCTCTTTTTATTTTAATAGTGTTTTCTTTAGCCACAGAGAAGCTTTTAATTTTGATGAGATCCCATTTGTTTATTCTTTCCTTTATATTCCTTGCTCTAGGGGACACATCAGTAAAAACTTGCTGTGTGAAATATCTGAGATTTTTCTGCCAATGTAAACTGCACATTTTAAAATACTAAGTTTTATGTTTGGTATACTTTACCACAATAAGACAAACAACTGTAGACACAATGTAATTTCAACAATGAAAAAATATATATAAGAATGAGATAACAATGACTATTATTTTGTGATGAGATGGATGATAGACTTTTTTTTCTATTGCTTTTTTGTATTTTACCAGTTTTCATAATAAGTACATATTTTAATTTATACAGGGTGGTTTTGTGTGTGTGTTTCTGTTTTTTTAAGAATAGGTAAAGAAACTAAGATACTTAAAGGAAATATAGCCATCCATTAATTTATTCAATAAGTATTCATTGCAGGCCCACTTTGTGCCAGGCGTTATGCTAGTTTGGGAGGTACAATGGCAAACAAGACAGAAATAGCTGCTGTTCTCATGTAATCAATAGCCTAGATATAGACAAACAAGTAAACAGGCAATAAGAACATACAAGGGATCCTAACCCAGACTTTGGGCTGGGGGTAAGGGTTAGAGGTTTTCCAGGGGAACTGGCTTTACTTTTAGACATTCAAAAGAAATATATCTTATCCAGATCAGAGATACTGAAGTGGGACTGAAGAAGTGTTTCAGATGTTGGGGAAAGTCTGCAATAACCAGGGGCAGAAGAACATACAACACCACTGAAGAGCTGACAAATGGAGCATAGACACTGGAGCCAGGGAGTTGCTGGGAGAGGTTAATAGGCAAGGAGCAAGCCCATATCACTGCAGGCCTGTAGGCCACCATGTCTAAAAGTTTCAACTTTATGTGAGAGCAATGGGTAGCCATGGAAGGATTTAAAGCAGTACAGTGTCTTCATTAGATTTTTCTTTTAGAAAAGAATCTGAGGCTACGGTGGAAATAGCTGGACAGAAGGACCAAGAATATGGTTAATGTAGACAGAATGTAATGGGCTGAGGTAAGGTAACAGCAGAGGGAATGGAGAGAAGAGGGTAATTCAATATACATATGGAGGAAGAAATACTAGATTTGGTGCTTATTCAATATTGGAGAAGAGTCAAGCATTACCCCTGGGACACATCTTGGAAGAAGGTAATATCATTTGTTGAGATGAAGAGTAGGTGATAGATTGAAGTTGGGGATAAAAGTCAGGGGAACTAGGTTTTGCAGAATTTGAGATGCCAATAGAACACTTACCTTTTCAGCAGACTGAAACACATTTCCATCAGGCCCTTGCACGTGTGTGTCTGGAGTTCAGAAGACATAGAGGTGAGGTATAGAAAGGAGAGTCCTCAGTCTAAGAGTCAGTGACCAGTAACCCCAGCCCACAGGTGTGGAGACAGGGCCCTAAAACTGATGCAAGGAACTTCCTCAGAGTCACTCCAGGCTGACCCTATTCCGCAGCCTTCCCCCAAGCACTGATTCTAGTCCTTGATATTTTGATTGTGTTTAATGATAGAGGAAGCTCATTTAAATCTGTGTAGCTGGTATTTGTAAGCTGGGGAGAGGTTGGGGCTTTCTGGGAAGTGGAGGGAAAACTAGCACCAGGTAGAAGGCACTGTCACAAGACATATATCTGCACAGCCAGGGTCAGATGCATGAGTACCAGAGCCTAGGTCCAAGTAGTAGTGACTCTACCACCTTGGGTCACTCTGTCATGTTACTCTGCCGTTATTACTTTCACAGCATTCACTGCTCTCTAAAATTAGTTTCCTTCTTTGTTTCCTTGTTTTACTATCTATCTAAGACCCATCCTTAATGTCAGCTGTGTGAATGCAGGGACCTTACATGTGTGGCTCATCAGAATTTCCACTGTGCCTAGAAAAGCATCTAGGGAAGCACCTGGCACACAGCTTATATGTAGTAAGTATTTGTTAAGTGAATGAACGATGGGTCCAGCTTGCTGAAAGGGCAAGTGGGGCCAGACAATGGCTGTTTTCTGGACAAAATTAAAACCCAGTACTATGGTTCCTGCCAAGTAAGAGAAATCACATGTTTGGACGCATTGGTATTCAGGATCTTTTTGTCTGTTTCCTTTGCAATGGAACATTTTCTTGTTTTGAGAATACAATATTGATGTCCTGTGACAAAAAAACAGATTGAAACAGCCACAAAACATGTCACAAAAACAAAACTGATCAAAGATATTTTCATCATATACAGGAAAAAGAAAGGAGAAAAAAACCACCACAGCACGGTGACATGGAAATAACAAAAGGATACATAAACATGGCTGCAGATATTCCATTTCTGGAGCAGTTTGTTAGAGGAAAGAAGTGTCGGAAGATATTTTTATATTACCTTATGTGTGAAAATAAGTTGCTTATGTCTGACACAAAAGCCAAGGTGTGCTGGAGCCAGCTTGTACTGGCTAGTACCAGCTTGTGAAAGCCAATTGTTAAGTTTGAGAATCAGTTGTCAAGCTGTTGACAGTTTGTGATCAGCCATGGTGGGACTATTTATAACATAGGAATTTTTTTAAAAGCCTGCAGCAGTTTCTCCTCCTGGAGAGGCAGTTGTGAAATATTTCCTAGCATAACACTGCATGAATAGTAACTCAAGCCACAGAAGTGGGTAAGAATACTCAGGATACTATGTGAAATTGATACAGGGTGCAGCCAAGGGGGGGGGGGCAAAAAAAGATTTGGAATGGTGTCCAGAATTTGAAGTGTATAGGAATATTGGAGAGACATATAAGATGTCCTCACCCCTTCCCCCCACAGGTGTGAGTTGGGGGAAGGGACAAATAGAGCCAGGGCTATTGAGAGCTGTTTTGCATAGCCACAGTTTTGCAGCTAACCTCTGGAATGATTATTTAACATATCTATAACCTTTGACTGGTTTCACAGATATGTTAAATAGCCGTGGCCAAGTTTTGAGCCAGGGAGAAGGGAGTAGCTTCTACCCAGGATGTAACTAGGGGCTGCTCCCCTGAGTGACAGCGCCTGTGTGAGAGCTTGGAAGAGACGTGGCAGCCATTGAAGGGAGAGCCACACAGTTTGGGGCAGAGTGAGGACCCCTGCAGTCATGTAGGGGAGAGCCATGCAGTTTCAGCAGAGTGCAGACCCCCTCTTTCCTAGGTGAAAGGGAAAACCACGCAGCTTTGCCAGAATGGAGATCCCTGCAGCCAGGTGAAGAAGAAAGACACATGCTTTTGGTGGAGTGCGGACCCCTGCAGCTTTGGTAGAAGAGGCCCACAAGGCTTTGGGATGCTTCCTTTGGCTGCATGGCCTGGAAAGCAGAAGAGACTTGACTGGAACTGGGTACAAAGAACTCTTGCCAATGGACCATGAGAGGGTACCACAGTACTTTGGATTAACTAGAGATCCTGCCTGACAAAGCTGATGATACCAGAGGCCTGAAAAACAGACGTGTGCTCTTTTCCTGATTTACATTGCCTGGAGTTGGGACAGTGGGGGAAGCAGGAGCTGTGCGGGTGTAGGAGTATGCCCTAAAGGACTATGATATTTTAGTGGAGGCATTAGGCCTGAATAGCGTTAAATAAACATTTTTGTTTCCTTTTCACAAATCTCTGGCACTGAGAGATGTCTTTCCAATTGGTGGTGGACAGAAGAGCCCAGTAGATATTAGTATTCTGTCCTTGGGAGGGGCCTCTGTTCTGTAGCAGTTTTTGGCATCCCTAGGTGGGCCAAATATTGCCCCCCACCCTGGACCTCTTGTTTGGTAACAAAATGAAAAGGGCAGAGGAACATCAACATTTAGGACAAGCTAGAGAAAAAGATGGAGAAGAACAGTTAGAGAAGTGGGGAAACCCTCAGAAATGGATGTGATACAGACCCAAAGGAGTGAAAAAGTGTTTCAATGATCAACCTTGCTAAATCCTCACAACAGTTTGCTAGGGCTGCAGTAACAATGTACCACAAACTAGGCGTTTTAAACAAGGGGTACTTATTGTCTTATAGTTCTGGAGGTTAGAAATCTGAAGTTAAGGTGTTGGCAAGGCCATGCTCCCTCTGAAGTTAACTGGGGAAGGGCCTGTTGCCAGCCCTCTCTCATCGTTCCTGGTAGCCCCTTATAGTAGCATAAATCTAATCTTCACATGGCATTCTTTCTGTGTGCATGTCTCCAAATTTCCCCTTTTAATAAGGACATCAGTCATATTGGATTACAGCCTGCTCCACTGCAGTATGACCAGTTCTCAACTAATTGAGTTTACAGTGACACTATTTCCAAATATGGTCACATACTGAGGTATGAAGGGTTAGGACTTCAACATATAAATTTGGGAGGACCCCCAAAAATGTAACCCATGACAGAGACCAAAAAGATAAGGATTGAAAGTTGTTCATTGGATTTTGCAATAAAAGAAGGTTATTGATGTTGGAGAAATTGATATTGTAATGTACTGATGGGCACATCATGAGAGTGGGACAGTAGGGAACGGGCAGTAAGGAAGGCTGCAAAGGGGAGGAGAGTGAGGGCAGTTACTGCTGAGGCACATGTGCAGAGAGGAGTCTGAGATGAGAAAGGCTTGACGATGTTCTATGCTGAAAGGGAGGATCCAATAAAAGCAAAGAGGTTAAAGATGCAGGAAAAAGAAGAGATGACTGATAGAGCCAAGTCCTTGGGGAGGCAGGTGGGGGCAGGATTCAGAGCAGAGCTATAAGAACTGGTCTAAGAACAGACAAGGGAAGAAAGCTGGACATAGCCATGGTATGTTGGTAGGTTTTATGGCAGGAAGAAAAGGAAGCTCCTATATACTGACTTCATTTTCTTTGAGAAAAATAAATGATCATTTCTAAGGCTAAGAGTTATGAGATGGAGCTATGCTCAGAATTTTGAAGGAAGTGGAAAATGAGAGAATCAGGGAAGTGAAGAGTTAAGAAGTAGCACTAAGGGATGAGTAAGTGTTGGGGCCACAGCTTTACAGTACAACATCAATCCTTGTGGCTGGAAGAGTCCCCTCCACCCCCAAGAACTCCAGAGCTCAGCTATACAGGGTGGCCAATGAGACTGGTAATTACATAAAGGTGGCTTATTAATATGCATTATAATTCACGATTAGTTAATATTTTTCCATTTCTAGACTTTATGGCCATCCTATAGATTCCAAAGAAAGAAAATATAGTTAGATTAAGCTAGGTTTGGGGTTTTAGCAGGAACAATGGGGCTAGGGTTTGTGGATGTTATCATCCTAGCTATTCATGTGATAAATCAAGAAGCCAAAGTCAGATATAGAATAAGCAGAGACAGGAGGAGGCTGCTCAGTGAAGGTACTTAAAAAAATAGCTATGGTGAAATCTACAGAGTGAAAGAGCTAAGAGAGTGAGGAGCAGAGTCCAAGCATGAGAAGTTTTAAGATTTTAGATATTGAAAGGGATGAAAAGTGAAAGCAATAGCCATGACATTAGACAGTTGAAGCAGAGTAAAGCAGTGTGTGCTAGTAAGCTGGCTCCTTGAGAAAAAGTGACTTATTTTTCAGTGTTTGCCCATCTCCATAATGTAAATATTCCCATTAGGGCTGATTTCAAGCTGTCAGGGTTGATGTCACTAGTACAGTTGAAAAGAGATGCACACTTTCATAAGCTGATAAAAGCTGGTTCCAGTACAACACTGAATGAAGATTATTTTAGCCCTGGCCACGTAGCTCAGTTGGTTAGAGCATTGACCTGATACACCAAGGCTGTGGGTTAGATCTCCAGTCAGGGCACATACAAGACCCAATCAGTGAATGCATAAATGAGTGGAACAAAGAAAATTGATGTTTTTTTTCACTCTCTCTTAAAGAAAATATGGGTGTGAAGAAATAGAGGGCATCTGAAGGCACCTGAAGTCATCCAGGATGATGGTGGGATGTGGGAGAAGAAACTGAGGGATGTGGGAGAGGGGACTGAAATCAGTGGCCTGTCTTCCATTAATAAAAAGTGAGTTGAGAGGGGAGCAGAGTGTGGTGACAAGGAGGAGAGGATGTGAGCCAGACATGCAGACAGTGAACCTCAAGTGGAGTCATGACAGTCATCTTTAGCATGCACCAAGTTAGTGTAGACTGAACGTTTGGGGCACTTGACATAAATTATTTCATTTAATCCCAAAACAACCCAGTGAGGTGATGTCCTTATTATCTGCATTTTATAGACAGGGAACCTGAAGAAAAGGAGACTAAGTAATTTTCCCAAGATACCAAGACAATAAGGACCTAAACCACAGCACTCTGGAATTCAAATTGATGGGTACTGCCCTGCCCAGTGTGGCTCAGTTGGTTGCAGCATTGTCTTGTAAACTGCAAAGTCATGGATTCAATTCCTGGTCAAGGCACATGCCTAGGTCACAGTTTTGGTCCCAGGTTGGGGCACATATGAAAAGCAACAGATCAGTGTTTCTTTCACTTTGATGTTTTTCTCTCTCTCCCTTCCTCTTTCTCTGGAATTTAAAAACAAACAAACAAAACTAGTGGCAGCTGACTAGAAGCTGCACTGGGTGATGGGAGAAGGACTGTGGTATGAGAGATTGCCACAAGGCTACTATACCAAAAGGCTACTTCAGAGAAGGAATCATATCTACTTCTCTACTGGGTCTTCAAAGAAGAGTCCAGCTCTGCTAGGGCAGGAAGGTAGCAGGACTATTTGTGAGGAGGATGGAACAACAGGGTTGGCACCCAAAGGGCTCCAGGGAACTCAGTGGAAGGTGTGAGGGAAGAGAGGAATGAGCACTCAATCAGGGGCAGAAAATGTAAGTCTGACATTTTCTGACATTCTCAGAAGTCAGAAAATGTGAGTCTATGCATGGCTATGGACTTTGATTGTTTTCGGTTCTCTGTCTTTGTTTTTTTTTTCTGTCAGCAACAGGTACATAGAGGGCCTATAGCCCTTTCCAACATCAGTTAAACCTTGTGACTTCCAGCCAAGATGGACACATGGGTAGATACGCTTCGTTTCCTCATACAACCAAAAGAAGGACAACAGCCAATTTAAAACCAAAAAGCAACCAAAACTTCCAGAAAATCAAACTCTGTAGAAGTCTGACAACCAAGGAGTTAAAGAAGAAACATTCATCTGGACTGGTAGGAGGGGTGGGGTTGGGCAGCCAGGGTAGAAAGAATGGGTGGCAAAGCAGTGGCTGGTGTACTGAGCAGGTAAGGCAGTGTGGTGGTGCCTGGAAGACCAGGTGGTCCCACATTTACACACAATGCCCATAAACTGGGAGGAACAACTGGAGAACGAGACAGACTACACAACCCAAGTTCCAGCACAGGGAAATAAAGCCTCAAAACCCATGACTTTAAAAACCTGTGGGCATTGTGGTGGTGGGAGAAACTCCCAGTCTTATAGGAGAGTCTATTGGAGGGACCCATGGGGTACTACAAGGTACACAAAACCACCCACCTGGAATCAGCACCAGGAGGGTTCAATTTGCTTATGGGTATCAGAGAAAATGACTGAAATTGGGGTAAAGGCTGAGCAAGCAGCATTGTTCCTGTCTGATCCCTTCCCCACATACAGTTTCACAACACAGTGACGTGGGTTGCCCTGACCTGGTGAATACCTAAGGCTCTGCCCCTTACTATGTAACATGTGTGCTGAGACAAAGACATATGGCCCCAAAGAAAGAACGGATAAAAACTCCAGAAAAAGAACTAAGTGATGAGGAGAAAGCCAACATATCTTGTACAGAGTTCAAAACAATGGTAATCAGGATGCTCACAGAAATTATTGAGTATGGCTGCAAAATAAAGGAAGAAATAAAGTCTATACAAAGTGAAAGAAAGAAAAATATACAGGGAACTAACAGTGAAGTGAAGAAAACCAGGACTCAAATAAATGATTTGGAACAGAAGGCAGAAATAAACATTCAACTGGAACAGAATGAAGAAACAAGAAATCATAAAAATGATTTCTCTTAGGAACTTCTGGAACAACTTTAAATATTTCAACATCCGAATCATAGGAGTGCCAGAAGGAGAAGAGGAAGAGCACTGAAAACTTATTTGAAAAAATAATGAAGGAAAACTTCCCCAAGTTGGCAAGGAAATAGACATGCACATCCAGGAAGTTCAAAGAATCCCAAAGAAGTTAGACCCAAGGAGGAACACACCAAGGCACATCATAATTAAATTACCCATGATTAAAATGAAGGAAAGAATCCTAGAAGCAGCAAAAGGAAAGGAGAGAGTTACCTACAAAGGAGTCCCATAAGACTATCAGATGATTTCTTACAGGCAACCTTCTTAAAGGAAAGGTTTCTTAAAGGAAACCTTACAGGAAAGAAGAGGCTGGGAAGTATTACTCAAAATCATGAAAGGCAAGGACCTACAGCCAAGATTATTCTATTCAGCAAAGCTGTCATTTAGAATGGAAGGGCAGATAAAGTGCTTCTCAGATAAGGTCAAGTTCACGGAGTTCATCATCACCAAGCCCTTATTATATGAAATGTTAAAGGGACTTATCTAAGAAAAAGAAGGTAAAAACTATGAACAATAAAATGACGACAAACAACTATCGACAACTGAACCTATGAAAAAGCAAAGGCAAAAACAAAACAAACTAAGCAAACAACCAAAACAGGAAGAGAATCACAGATATGGAGATCACAGATATGGAAGGTTATGAGCAGGGAGTAGGAAGGGGGAAAATGGGGGGAAAGTTACAGGGAATAAGAAACATAATTGCCAGGCACAAAATAGACAGGGAGGTTAAGAATAATATAGGGAATGATCTCATTATTAACAGGAACCTAATCAACAAAACAAACAAGCAAGCAAAGTATAGCCAAAGACATTGAAATTGAGAACAGGCTGATAGTGATCAGAGGGGAGAGGGGAGGGGATAAAGAAGGGAAAGGGGGAAGGGTTTACAGGAAGAATTATAAAGGACATATGGACAACAACAAGGCGGGAGGGCTGGGGTGGTGGGGAGGGGTGCAGGGAAAATGCAGAAAACTGTACTTGAACAACAATAAAATAAACTGTTCATACATTAAAAAAAAAAAAAAAAGGAATAGTACAGGGAATGGAGAAGCCAAAGAACTTGTATGTATGATCCATGGACATGAACTAAAGGAGAGAACTTTTGGAGGGATGGGGTGTGCAGGGTGGAGAAGGATAAATGAGAGGAAAAAAGTGGGACAACTGTAATAGCATAATCAATAAAATATACTTAAAAATGCTTGCACTTGAGATTGATAATAAGTGCTTTTCCAAATATTGACAGCAACTTTGTGAGTGGAAATACAGGAATCTGATTATCAAAAGTTATTATTAATAAATATTTATCAAATTGGCAAAAAGTGATGAACTTTGCCGAAGGCAAATAAGCAAATCCTTATGAAAAGTAAGCACAACTGTTATTGCTATCACTGTTTAGCACCACAGTACTCCTCTGTAGTTTCAGCATCTCTGTCACTGACTCAGAGCTCAGTTTTTACCTTGTACTAGTGAATCATGCTTGATTGAAACAGGGACTGCACCATCTAATGTGGTAACCACTAGCCACCAGTGGTTGAGTGCCTGAGTGTAGCTAGACTGAATTTGAGATGGTCTGCGAGTATAAAATATATACCAGATTTTGAAGACTTGGTTTGAAAACAAATGTGAAATAGCTTATTAATATTTTTATATTAAGTGCATGTTAAAATAATATTTTATTTAAATAAAATACATTATTAAAATTAATTTCACTGGGTTCTTTTTACCTCTTTTTAACATGGCTACTAGAAAATTTAAAATTATACATGGAGCTCGCAGATGAGGCTCACATTCTATGCCTATTGAGCGGTGCTGGTTTCAGCTCTCCCATCCCTCCCATCTTTAAGGGCCATGGCCTCTTGAGAGCTCCACACAGAGTCAGGCTTAGGAGGTTTTTGATTGGGTTGTTGATTAGTTACCTCTTGGGAAAAGGCAAATTGAAAAGATCGTCCTTTAAAATTCTATATTGTTCTATCATTGGCATTTACATTCTGTGTACTCTATGTTTTCTAACTGCAAATGTGAAAGAAAAAAATCTGCCATCATGGGAAACAGAGCCATGCCATCTGATTGTTTTCTGCTAGGCCTCCTTCAAAGTACCTGAGAGGTTTAGACCCTGATTCTCCTATTGTCAGGCTGGTGCTTCTTTTCACTATATCAACTGTCTCAATTTGTTTCCAGACAATCTTTTTTAAGTCCATATCTTACTCTGTTGCCTTAAAAAATATTTTCAAGCTTAGTGTTGTATTCTGAGATGGAAGCTAAATGTTTTATCTTCTGAGATGGCCAGGCCACTCTGGGCACTGTGCTAACCATGGGGGGGGGGGTGGACCCTCAGATCCTGCTTTAGAAGCAGGTTTTAAATGAGAAAGAGAGGGTGCTCCTGTCTCTCTGAGCTGTGGCCTTTTAGGCCTCACCTGGGAATAGTATGGGAGTGACTGCAGATGCTTCTGGAGAGCAGGCATGGAAGATAGCCTCTGCTATGGAAGGAATCTAGAGTGCCCAGAAGCCAGCCCTGGAGAGAAGCCCAGATAAACAGGAATACACTGTGTTTTATAAATAAAAAAAAATGGTTTTATCTATTGCTAGGCTTTTTATCTGTATGCTAGGTTTTTTTGGTTTTATCTGTATGCTAGGCTTTTTTGGTTTTCATTATCCTCCAGCCTTTAACAAAAAGGTGGGGGCCAGGGAGGAAGAAAGAGTGCTATGGGATATTAAGAGATGGGTTTAAGATGAGGAGAAGGTATCATCCTCACTAAGTTGGGCAGCCTGGAAGTTCTGAGTTTGTAGGGGGCTGAGGGTCCTAGGCAATTGGTTAGTTTAACTGCAGGGTGATTTGGACCCCACAAGTCATACTATACGTTTTTTTTTTTTTGGACCTGTTTCTCCAGGAAGGTATGCCCAAATGCCCTTCCTTGGGGAGGGGTGGGGCAGGGGCTGCAGCACCAGCAACAGAATAGAAACTGAGTTCCAACATTTCAGTAAATAGTCATTTACTTAATCCCTCTGTTTTCACTCAAGTACCGCACACCCTCTCTTCCCTTGTCATCCCTCCCTGCCCCTCCAAAGCTAAGCTTGGGGTCCTCAGATATATAGCCCTATACTTTAGAGTTTCTCCAGAGTAATCCAGAGTCTCCCAACCTGCTACTGCCTGTACCACATTCCTATCCCTGGGAAAGAGGGCTAAAAATGGGGACTCCTCCTCCTCAAGAAATTCTCCCTCTCCTGCCACAGATGGAAAGATGGACGTTAACTATGATCAAAAGATACAAGAACTGGTGAATGGTTATCAAATACTTGCCATTTTCCAAGAAGTAGTTAGCTTAAACTGTGAACATTCTATGTCAAACACTGTGTTAAGTACTTATTTGTTATGTCATCAAATCCTCATTACGATCCTGCAAGAAAGTTTTATTCTACAGGTGAAGAAATTGAGGCTTGGAGTTGCCAAGCAACAGGTAAAAACTAAGCCAACCAGCTTTGGCAGGGCTGGGAATGAGGCCAAGGTGGTCTGACCAACAATCTATTAGCAGGTAGGCTACCTGCTTTTATTTGCAGAATAAATGACTGAAATTAGTAATGGCAGCTGACAGTGTGGGCACAGGAAGGACAGCATGTAGGTGTTTGGCAATGGCAAGATACCCAGCTGTCTGGCTTAGCTGAATTGTGGCTTTCTCTGGAGGTTCTCATGACCTAGGTGAGTGGCCTAGGTGACCTGGAACTGTCCCTGTAGCTCTTTGTTTTGGGATCAGCTTGCACCCCTGGGGCAGAGGCCAGTGAACCTGCACCAGGTTTGGTCTTTCTCCTATGAGAAAAAAAATTATAGCCAATAAAGCAGCGTCACATTTTGTAGCCTCACCTTGGAGACATCCTTTTATTAAGGCTCTCTGAGGTGCTGAAATAGTCTCCCAGGTCTCATTTATTTATATTTAGATTTTTTTAAAAGTATAATATGGGGAATCTGTACCTTGTGCTTAATTTAGCTGTGAACCTAACATTGCTCTTTAAAAGTTTATTTAAAATATACATACTATATTTTGTGTATAATTTTAAAGGATATAGATGGAGTAAGTAAGCTTATTCTCCTTTGAGGTCTTTTCCAACTGAGTTTTCAAAAAAAATTTTTTTAAACTCTTCTTAACAAAGTTAAGAGACTGAAGCCTAAATGGTCCACAATCTTATTTGTCCTACACGGTGCTAACAAATTCAAGCGCTCACAGCCCTTCCTTTGCACTTACCCGGGTCCCTCTTCCGGGCGCATTGCTGGGCAAATTGGTAAGTTTCTTTCCTAAATTTCCCCTTAATACCTGGCCCTCAGTTGGCGCTCACTGAATGAATGAAGTCAGGAGGAAAGAGCTGTATGAGGGTGTGAGAGAGACAGAGGTAGAGAGAAATGGCGGGAGGGAGGGAGAGAGAATTTCCGGGTGGCAAAAGAGACAAAAGAGAGGAGAGGAGGCGAGCAGCTGTCAGGGAGGGCAGGCATGTCAGGAGGCCAGGAGAGGGCACAGGGGCACAGGGACCCACAGGTCGGCGCTTACCCCAGGAAGGTGAGGAACCGCGGGTCCGTGGCCAGGTTGGCGTCGATGGTGAACGACAGGAAGGCGGGGCTCACCAGGTGCACTGGCTGCTCAGTGGAAAAGTCCAGCTCCACTGCGTCCTTGGTTTGTGCGGGTGCAGCTAGGACGCTGGGGGAGGAGGCACCCAGCAGCCGCAGAAGCAGCAGCGGCAGCAGCGGGTGCAGCCCCAACTTCAAGCGCAGCAGCATGTCCGGCTCACCTAGCTGTCCCACCAGCAAGCGGCGCAGCAAGCCAGGAGACCTGGCGCACTTCCTCCACTCACGCCTCAGCGCCCTTTTCTCTTTTATTCCACCAGCTCACCCCGCCTCACCCCACCCACTGCACCCAGCAACCCTCCCCCGCCTGCCTGAAACCCTCCCACTGCTCCGCCTCGCCCTCTCACTGCCATTGCCTTGCATGCGATCCTTCCCCTCAGTGGTAGTCAAGTCCACCTTCAAAATCACCCACACCCATTTGGCATGGCCACCATCCAAACACCCAGGAGGCCTGGGGAGGAGCGTCTTGGGAGGAGCGCTGGATGTCCAGGGCCGACTTCCACGTGCGCTCCGCTGGGAACACCAGTGTTTCCCTCTTCCACAACCCATCCAGGTGGTGCCAGGTCTTTCGACCCTTAACTGAAATCTCCAGTTGAGCATTCATCGCTTGCTCCTTCACCTTGTTTATAAAACTTTGTTCGTTACTTGAGCTTGACAAATTCTGATTAGCCCGCATGTGCTCTGTCCAGAGAGCTGTTTCCCAGGTATCTTACTTTTGACTGAAAAATTTGACCCGGGCATTGGCTAGCCTACAGCTAGAAAGAGCACTTCCAAAAGTTCCTTATCAACGTTTCATGAAAACCTAGTTAGCACAGCCTTGAAGCATTAAGTACTCTAACATATGAAACTCAGCACATAATGCCTCCTACAAGTGTGAGGTAGTGACTGTCCCTTGAATTTGTGACATTTCCCAAATTTCTTCTCTGCACATTTATCTTTAGCTGTTGGCCAGACTTTTTTTTTTTTTCCAGTTTTCTTTTGAGGCCTACATTGATGTATTTACTACATGCCTGATACTACAAGAAGTGCTTTACCTGTGTTCTCTCTCATCACCCACAACTCTGCCAGGTGAGTATTATCCTCATTTCACACACGAGGACCCAAGCTCTGAGTCACTAACATGTATGAGTGTCAGAACTGGGTGTGAAGGTAGTTGCACAACCCCAAGCAGATTGCAGCCTGTTTCAGCTGAAATGTAACTTCCTCCAAGGAAGTTTGTGAACCTCCAGGCAGCTGACATCTCCTATGACACACTGTCACAGCATCCTGAACTTTCTAGAACTTACCATGTTTGCTAGTGTTGTGAATGTTGCTCCATGTTGGCCTCATGAGCTAGATTATAAACTTTGTGAAAGCAGAGATAAGGTGTGCTTATCTACTGTTCTCATGAAAGCTCATGGCAGCATGCTTGGCACTTAGTAGGCATCCAATAAATATACATTGAATAAATAAATAAGCACATTACACCAAAACCCTTAGAATTCTACACTTAGATTGCACCACCACTAAAGCAATAAATAAAAGTGAATGGTTTTGAAATTTATATCTAATAGATCTAATTTGCATAGATCTGAAGCAATTTGAAAGTTAAATGTATAATTAACTGAGGAAATTACAGTTTGGAGATTTTGTGTGTATATGTTGGTCACTATTTTGCAACTGGAATCAGGTTCATGTCCTATAATTATACATGGGAAAAGAATTCATACATAAACCCCAAGCTACCAAAAGGTCGTGTCAACACATGTGGAGATAGAAAAGCAGATCCCTGGGCTCTTTCTCGGACTTTGTCATGACATCGATCCTTATCTGACCCATGCTCCTGTTGTCATGGGACAAAAGTCACACCAATTTCTTTAGAATATGTGGGTAACTTGAAAGTTTACCCATTGTGAGTTTTCTAAACAGTGAGTTTTCATGACATTCTGAGATGTGGGTCAGTGCAGTTCACATGTAATTTTCTAATATTGAAACTGGGAAACCATAAATGAGGAAGTGAAGAAAAGTGACTTGAACACAGGGTGTTCTGTTGGTTGAGGTCAGATGATGTTATAATTAGGCACCTATTTTTAAGTGACATGAAATGTAAATATGTGCTGGGGGCTGAAAAAGATAAAGTTTACATATATTGAGTGCATGTTGCTCTCCAAAGTGCTTTCACATATTCACTTATTCATCTAGTCATTCAACTATTTATTGGGAGCTTACTGTGTACCAAGCACTGAACTAGGGAGCAGTAAATAGCAAGCAGGAGAGATCCCTGGACTCAGGAGCTTTTAATCTCACTGGGGAAGCAGACAAATATATATTTTTTCACACATAAGTAAAATTCCAAGTGTGGTAAATGCTCCAAAGATACTCATGGCTTTTTACACATGTATGTGGGGGGATTTGAATGTGGAGCAAGAGTTGTTCCTGTGGAGGTTTTGCTTAAAATAAGATCTGAAAGGTGAGTGAACAACTGGGCAGGAGGCAATCATTAGAGGCTGAGGAGATGATGTGTGCAATGGTGAGGGAGTCTGGGAAGTAAGAGGACTCAGAGAAGGCTGGGGCAGCTGGATAAGAGAGAGTGAAGGGCAGCTAGGGACATAGAAACTGACACTGCAGGGTCCAGAGGTATCCTTGAAGAAACTGGAAGCCATCGAAAGGGGTTGAAGCCTGGAATGGAGGATGTGATATGATCAGATTTATACTTTAAAAAGGTGAAGTATGGATGTCTATTTCCACTCTTGTGTAGCTGCCTCTTTATAGAACAAGGGTATGCATTCCTCTATAGATATAGACAGAGTTTGGTATTTTCTTTTATTAAGATTATATATATATACCCTATAAATGTGTATTTCTCTGTGTCTGTAGTAAAGTGGACACTTGGAGACAGTAAATAAGTCAGAGATAACCAGAGAAAGCAGGAAGTGTCCCTAGAATAAGACTCATAAGTCTCAGGGGTCACATATAGTAGTCATTACTATGTAAGCCAGCAATTTTCAACCAATGTGCTGCAAAAAATTTTAAAACATGCAATACCTGACCATTTGGTCAGGGGCACTGACCTCTTTTCCCTTAGATTGTCAAATAAAAAGTGACAACAGTCAACATAATGATAACATCCAGTATGAATGAATCAAAATTATACCTATTGTTTGTCAGATTAGCAAAAAACAATAAAATTTTTGGTGTGCTGCAGAATTTTAGTAATTAGTTTATGTGTGCCACAAGATGAAAAAGGTTGTAAATTGCTGTATAAGCTAAGAATGAGACCCTATTTATGCTAAAAATCACACTAAAGTTAAGTGGGACATTTTTATTATTACCCCCAAGGTTTATAAACACTGTAAATAACCCAAACATGGGACAGAAAAGAGAGAGCTGCAGAAAATGAATTGGACATAGGGAACTCTGGGGAAGGGAGGAGGTGTCCTATCCTAAAATTAGACGTAGGCTATACTCTACCATGTTCTTGACTTGGCCAGGTGTAGGTAGTTTTGAGCTCTTTCAACAAATAAGTGGTATGGGCGGGTTCCAGTCCAGAGGGTGGTGTAGGTAATGCAGTACCCAAATCCTCTCACAATCACATCAAAATTACAACTAGGCTACAGAAAACACATGATTCAGAATAACATAAAATCTAGCTGAACACAAGTCCTATAACTAAGGCTATAAAGAAGAAGCCAACCCTGGCCTGCTGGCTCAATTGGTTGGAGCATCATCCCATACCCCAAAATGTTGCAGGTTCAATCCCTGGTCAGTGCAAAAACCTAGGTTGTATGTCTGATCCCCAGTCTGGGTGCATATGGGAGGCAATCAGTTGATGTTTCTCTCTCTCTCAAATCAATAAACATATCCTCAGGTAAGGATTGAAAAATAAGTAAATAAAAATAAATAAAGAAGAAGCATATTGAGACTGGTAAGAGTGGTGGAGATGTGGAATGGGCTGGTCCTGTACCCACATGTTGCATATGAAAATTGCACTCAAAGGTGGAGGTCTACCCTGAAAGTGAGGGGTCTCAGCCCCACACCAGGCTACCTAGCCCAGGATTCCAGTGCCAGGAAGAGAAGTCCCCTTGACTTCTGGGTATGAAAACCAACAGGGATTATGGCTGAGTGAGACAGAGGGCTTCTGGAGTCCTCTACCATTCGTCTTTTTTTATTGATTATGCTGTTACAGTTGTTCTATTCCCCCCTTCATTCCCCTCCACCTTACCCCCCCGTCCCCACCATTACCCCCCCCTTTAGTTTATGACCATGTGTCTCAAGTTATTTAGATTCTATATTTCCCATGCTATTCTCGCCCCCCCCATCTATTTTCTATCTACTGTCTATGCTACTTATTTTCTGTACCTTCTCCCCCCTTCTCCTCCTCCCACTCCCTTGTTGCTAACCTTCCTTGAGATCTTCATTTCTATGTTTCCACTCCTGATCTATCTGTCCTCTTAGTTTGCTTTTGTTTTAGGTGTGGTTGTTAATAACTGTGAGTTTGATGTCCTTTCACTGTTCATGTTTCTTTAACTTCTTTTTCTTAGATAAGTCCCTTTAACATTTCATATAATAAGGGCCTGGTGATGATGAACTCCTTGAATTTGATCTTATCTGAGAAGCACTTTATCTGTTCTTCCATTCTAAATGAAAGCTTTGCTGGATAGAGCAATCTCGGTTGTAGGTCTTTGGATTTCATGACTTGGAATACCTCTTTCCAGCCCCTTCTTGCCTGTAAGGTCTCTTTTGAGAAATCAGCTGACAGTCTGATGGGAACTCCTTTGTAGGTGACTGTCCCCTTAGCTCTTGCTGCTTCTAGGATTCTCTCCTTCATTTTAATTTTGGCTAATGTAATGATGATGTGCCTTGGTGTGTTCCTTCTTGGGTCCAACTTCTTTGGGGCTCTCTGAGCTTCCTGGATTTCCTGGAAGTCTATTTCCTTTGCCAGATTGGGGAAATTCTCCTTTATTATTTGTTCAAATAAGTTTTTCCACTGGTGGCTGTTCCTTTCCCCCTTCTGGTACCCCTATAATTCGGATGTTGGAGCATTTAAAGATGTCCTGGAGGTTCCTAAGACTCTCCTCATTTCTTTGAATTCTTGCTTCTTGACTCTTTTCTGTTTGGCCATTATTTGCTTTCTTCTGGTCCACTCCATTGATTTGAGTCCCAGCTTCCTTTTCATTACTATTGGTTTCCTGTGCAATTCCATTCATTTCAATTAGTTTCGCCTTCATATATTTGTCTTATTTGTGGCTATAATCAACCAGTTCTGTGAGGATCCTGATCACCAGTGTTTTAAACTGTGCATCTGAGAGTTTTGCTATTTCTTCATCGCTTAGATTTATAGGCTCTGAGGCTCTGAGATCTTCTTGAGCCATTTTTGGTCTGTTCGTACCATTTTGAGGAGCGGAGCCTTGGACTCCCAGGTTGCTGGGTTGTGACGCTGTATGTGGGGGTGTGGTCAGAGCGGGGAAATGGCGGTACCCTCTGCTGTTTCCTGCCGCTGGGTGAGGAGCAGAGCCTTAGGTGATCACCTGAGCCGGGCCACTCAGAGTCACTGGGTTATGACTTTGTATGTGGAGGTGGGGTCAGAGAAGGGAAAAGGCAGCGCCCTCCCTGCCGCTTGCCAGGGGAACCTGCTGGGTCCCGGTCCAATCACCCACTCCCTCGCTTGTCTATCCGCGCACAAATGCGTGACCACAGTCAACCTGCAGCCCTGCTCCCTCGCTGTTTCCCCGCGGTCGCTCGCTTGGTGGCTCACTAGGTCCGACCCTGTGCCTGGACTCCGCGCGCCTGAGTCCGTCTGACTGAGTTTTCCTGTGCAACCCCGCTCCACCAGCTGCTGGTTTCACCCCTTACCGGTCAGGCTGAAGAATTTGTTGTTAACAGACTTCCGAAAAGTTCAATTTTCTGTGTTCTGGCTATGTTTTCTGTTGCTAATATTTAGTTGTCTCTAAACTTGGTTGTGTGAGAAGGCACGGCATATCCACCTATCCCATTTGTCTTAAAAGGGCCCATGCACAGACTTACTTGGACTCTCTCTCTCTGAGGTCCAGTGCTGGGACAGCAGCTCAAAAGTCACCAGGAACATATGGGGATGAACAGGATTGTCTGGCTCTAGTGTGATGGCTGGAGAGGGAGCTTTCTCCCAGACAGAAGTGCTAAAAGAGGCCATTGTTACTTTGATGAGCCCTTCCCTCACAAAGCCAGGGCCATATCTGAGTCTCCATCACCTGGCTAACACTATTCACCCTACCCTAGTGATTCCCAGACACCCTGCCCACCCCAAATTTTGGGTCCACCCAATTGGTTTCCAGTGGCTTTTCCGTACAAACAGCCTGTCTTGGCTCATGCTTCAAACTCCAAAAATCTGTCAAACAAGCAGCATTTGGTCTTGATATACCTGTACCTCTTGCTAAGTGGCCCACAGCTTGGCCTTTCCTGGCACCTTCAAACACATCACAAGTAGCAGCCAACTGCAGATCACTTTGTACATCACCCTGGCTAGGGCACTGGGAATGGCAGAGCTTGGCCTGTACCTCCTGGGTAGGCCCTAGAGCCAGTGTACCTTGTTGACAGCTTCAGACCACATTGAAGCACTGCTCAACCAAGTCCACAAGCAACATACTCAAAGGGTGAAGTCAGCAGTCCTCAAAGCCCTAGTAAAGTAAGTCCTGCTCTGTGCAGTCAGCTCCTGCACAGCTGATCCTTCACAGCGGTCACAGCCAATCTTTGAAGCTGATCATCCTAGGGTAAATCCCTCCCATTAGGTGCCAGCGGTAATCAAGGCTCAACTACAAGAAGGTGCACATAGCCCACACAAGGAGCACACTTGGAACGCCCACCTTAGGTAAATGGGGAGGCTGTGCCAGTGGACCCTACAGGACACCTACTACGTAAAGCCACTCTACCAAGCCTGAGAGATGTAACAGCTCTACCTAATACATAGAAACAAACACAGGGAGGCTGCTAAATTGAGGAGACAAAGAAACATGGCCCAAAGGAAGGAACAGAACAAAAGTACAGAAAAAATAAAACTAAATAAAATAGAAACAAGCAATCTACCAGATGCAGAGTTCAAAACACTGGTTATAAGGATGCTCAATGAACTTAAGGGAAGAGTAGATGACTTCAGTGAGAACTTTAACAAAAATATAGAAAACAAAAGTGGAGATAGAAAACAAAAAAGAACCAGTCAAAAATGAAGAATTCAGTAAATGAAATAAAGAATACATTGCAGGGAATCAACAAACAGTTGAGTAGATGAAGCAGAAGATCAAATCAGACATTTGGAAGATAAGGAAGCACAAAACACTCTGTCAGAAGAGCAAAGAGAAAAAGGAATTATAAAAAGTAAGGATAATGTAAGGAGCCTCTGGCACAACTTCAAGCGTACCAACATTGCATCATGGGGGTGCCAGAAGTAGAGAGAATAAGGAATTGAAAACCTATGAATTGACAGAAAAATTCCCTAACCTGGTGAAGGAAAGAGACATACAAGTCCAGAAAGTGTAAAGAATTTCAAAGAAGATGAACCCAAAGAGGCTCCCACCCAGACACATCATAATTAAAATGCCAATGGTTAAAGATGAAAAGAGAATCTTAAAAGTAACAAGAAAAAAGCAGTTAGTTATCTATAAAGGAGCTCCCATAAGATTGTCAGCTGATTTTTCAACAGAAACTTTGTAGGCTGGAAGAAATTGATGAAAGTGATGAAAAGCAAGCATTTACAACCAAGATTACCCAGCAGAGGTATAATTTAGAATTGAATGACAGAATAAAGAGCTTCCCTGACAAGAAAAAACTAAAGGAATTCATCATCACCAAACCAGTATCACAAGAAATGTTAAATGGTCTTCCTTAAGGAGAATAATAATGATAAAAATATGAATAATAAAATGGCAATAAATACATATCTATCAGTGATTACTTTAAATGCAAATGAACTAAATGCTCCAATCAAAACATATATGGAGGCTCTCCTGGCTGGTGTAGCTCAGTGGATTGAGCACAGGCCTGCCAACCAAACAAAATATGTATGGAGGCTGAATGGATAACAAAGCAAGATCCTTACATATGCCGTCAACAAGAGACTTCAGTTTGAAAGACACACATAAACTGAAAGTAAAGAGATGGAAAAAAATATTTCATGAAAATAGAAACAAACAAAAAATTTTTTAAAGCTGGGTTAGCAATGTTTATACCAGACAAAATAGACTTTAAAACAAAAGCTGTATAACAAGGGACAAAGAAGAAACCCAAAACACTGAATAAAAAAGACATATATATAAGGGGGAGGGGGAATAAGGGAACCAAATGGTAATGGAAAAAATACAATAAAAATTTTAAAAAGACATATACATCTATATGTTCACTGCAGCATTATTTCTAATAAGATATGGAAGCAATCTAAATTTCTATCAATAGATAAATAGATAAAGAACAAGTGGTACATAGATACAATGGTATATGACTCGGCCATAAAAAAAGAATGAAATCTTGCCATCTGCTGATGAGTACACTAGCACGGTGTCTATGGCATTGTGGATGGTATTCGGTAGTCCAAATTCACATGGACTACTGAAGTCCTGTGGAGGAAAAGGGATGGCACAGCCACTCTCTCAAGAGGAGAGTGCCTTAACCCTTACCTTGACAGCCTTTTATTGGGTTTAATTTGCACAGAAATACAGGGTGTATCTCATCAGTCACTGTCTGGCAGAAATGATTAAACAATAGATAACATTCAAAGAACTCTGAGGGCTTACTCTGAGTCAGAGTCAGACAGCTAAAGGGTCATAAAACTTTGGGGAACAAACTCATTTCAGATCTGTGCTTGGATCCTTATCATTTAAATTGAGGGTATTAGAAAAGTAGGTTTCATAGGATTTTATACATTCTTTCTTAGGCCTTATCACCCCAGGGAACCCACCCTTTCCAGAACAGGGCCTCACCCACCTCCAGCATTTTTTCAGGCTTAAGTCAGGCAGGGGAAGTAAGGCAGCCAAGAGATTAGAAGACTTCATGCGGACAGAATGAGGACTCAGGCTATGTCAAAGCCAAGGGGTAAGGGTCCATCACTCCCTTTTTCTATAGCCCCCCAAGTCCTTCCCTGAGGGCCCCTTTGTGACCATGCCTGTCTTTGGTCATCCCTCCTTTGAGGAATCTTACCCATCATTGGCTAACCAGTCACCCACCTGGGGCCAAGCAGGGTGAAGTGAAAGGGGGCAGAGGTGGTGCCCTTACCAGAAAGATAAGCTTTGTCTCCTAAGTGGCTTATGGTCCCAAGGTCTTTTTACTCAGCCTTAGTCATGAAGGGTTACAGTTTCTGAAACCAGGCAGGGCAGTTCCCAACAATCTGCAACAATATGAATGGACCTAGAAAGTATTGTGCGGAGTGAAATAAATCAGAGAGAGGAAGTCAAATCCATATGATTTCACTTATATATGGAATCTAAAAAACAAAATAAACAAACAAGCAGAACAGAAACAGACTCATACATATAGAGAACATTTTGATGGTTGCCAGATGGAAGGGAGGTGAAAGGATTAAGTATAAATTGGCAGTTACAGAATAGTCATGGGGATATAAAGTACAGCATAGAAAATATAGTCAATAATATTGTGATATCTATGTATGATGTCAGATGGATACTAGATTTATCAGGATGATCACTTTGTAAGTTATATGTCTAATCACAGGATTGTACACCTGAACCTATACAATATTGTATGTCAACTATAATTAAAAAATTAGAAAAATTATTTAAACTCAATAAATAAGTGCTACGAAGTAGGTGAAAGTAGCTCCTGCTTTGTTGTCTCCAGGCAAAGAGTTAATAAAGAAGGTGGTCTGTCTAGGAAAGGGTTCTTGTGGTGGAACTGATTTAGTGCTAGTGCCTGAGGCCTTGTACTGGTTATTGTTTACCTCCAGAATGTGGCGGAAGTGGTTGGAGTGACCAGTGAGCTGGGTAGGCAATTGCTTCTGCAACTTTAATTGAACAGTTGGTCCAAGCATGACTGTGCAAGTATTTGAATATTGCATTAGATTGCCATTATTTCATAAAATGAACAGAAAATGAAAAATATAATTGATCAGAAACATGGGTCTCATTAACTTACTTCATTTGCAACCAGGTGGGAAATCATTAGCTATGCTGATAGAGACAAATCTTTATTCTCAATTTGATGTTCTCATATGTAAGCAGGCCAAATGTGCATTCACTTCTGAAGGAAAAACTGATCTTATAGGACCTATACCAAAATACTAGAAATAATCTTATTCCAATCCCAACTCAAACAAATTATTAAAGATATTTGTGATGTAATTAGGAAAATACAGCCTGGATTTTTAATGACATTAAGTAAGTTATTTTTTAATTTCAAAGGTGGGATATTAGCATTGTAACTATTTTTCAAGACTCCTTACCTTTTAGAGATATATATTGAAGTCTTTATGAGTACACAGATATGATATTTGGGGTCTGCTTCAAAATAAATTCAATGAGCAGAGGGAAGTTCTATGGTATGGTATGGATAAAACAAGATTAATAGTGAAAAGTTATTGAAGCTGGGCAATGCATGATGGATACTGCAGATTTTGTTTTTTAAATAGGGCAGTGACAATATTTTCCATCTCACTTGTTCTTCTGTAATGTGACCTTTCCATCTTCCCATAGAAAGGTGAGGACCTATGTCCCTTCCCCTTGAATATTAGATAGGCATATAACTGCTTTAATCCATGTGGTAAAATAGAAATGACACAATGTGACTGCTGATGCTAGATCATAAAAGGTTAATGCATTGCCTACCTGTCTCTCTTGGTAAACTTTTTCTCCAGACTTCCTCTTGGATAATCCCTCTTGGAACCCAGCCGTCATATTATGAGAAGCCAATGTCCAGTGGAGAGGCTGTGTGTAGACGTTCTAGTGGACAACCTCAACTAAGTTCAGTGTTCAAGCCATCCAAGCCCAAGAACAGCCATATCAGTGAAGAAACCTGCAGATTACAGCCGCCATGATTCATGTCACACCATCCATTGTGGTCTTTCCACTTAAGGCTCCAGACATTGTGGAGCAGAAAAATAGCCACCTCCATTAGTCACTGTCAAAACATCTGACCTTCAGAATACATGAGCATAGTCAAATGGCTCTTTTTATTTTATTTTTAACATTTTTTTATTATTGTTCAGTTACAGTTGTCCCAGTTTACCTCCATTGCTTTCCCCTGGCCCTCCCCACCCTGTATGTGGGTCCTTTATACATGTTCCTGGATTTGACCCTTCTTCTTTTCCCAGTTATCCACCTGCCTGCTCTCCTCTGATTACTGTCAGTTTGTTCTGAATTTCAGTGTCTCTGGTTTTATTTTGCTTGCTTGCTTGTTTCGTTGATTAGGTTGCACTTATAGGTGAAATCATATGCTATTTGTCTTTTACTACGCGGCTTATTTCAATTAGCATAATGCTCTCCAGTTCTATTCATGCTGTCTCAAAGGGAACTTCATTCATTCTTTCTGCTGCAGAGTATTCCCTTGTGTAAATGTACCACAGTTCTTTGATTCACTCATTTACTGATAGGTGCTTAGGTTATTCACAGTACTTGACTATGTAAATAACACTGCCATGAATATTGGGGTGCATATAATCTTTTGAATTGATGTTTCAGAATTCTTAGGTTATAATCCCAGCAATGAATGCCAGGTTAAATGGCAGTTCCATTTTTAGTTTCTTTGAGGAAATTCCATACTGTTTTTCACAGTGGCTGTACCAGTCTGCATTCATGGCAACAGTGTACTAGGGTTCCATTTTCTCCACAACCTTGCCAGCACTTGTTGTTTATTAATATGTTTATGATGGCCATTCTCACTGGTGTGAAGTGGTATCTCATTTTGGTTTAATTGCATCTCTCTGATGGCTAGTGATACTGAGCATCCTTTTATATGTGTCTGGGCCCTCTCTATGTCCTCCTTGGAGAAGTGTCTGTTCATGTCCTTTGCCCATTTTTAAATTAGGTTGTTTGTCTTCCTGGTGTGTAGTTATGTGAGTTCTTTATATATTTTGGAGATCAAACCCTTGTCCAAAATGTCATTGGCAAATATATTTTCCTATATGGTTGGTTCCCTTTTTATTTTGCTGATGTTTTCTTTAGCTGTGCAGAAACTTTTTAATTTGATATAGTACCATTTGTTTATTCTTTCCTTTATGTCCCTTGCCCTAAAGAAAATATTGCTGCATGGAATATCTGAGATTTTCCTGCCTGTGTTCTTCTCTAGAACTTTTATGGTGTCATGACTTATATTTAAATCTTGTCCATCTTGGGTTTATTTTTGTGTATGGTGTAAATTAGTGGTATAGTTTCTTTCTTTCTTTCTTTTTTTTTTTTTGCATGTGCCTGTCCACATCTCCCAATACCACTTGTTGAAGAGGCTATTTTTACTCCATTTTATGCTCTGTTCCCTAGGTCAAATTTAATTGACCATAGAGACAAGAATTTATTTTTGTGCTCTCCATTCTGTCCAACTGATCTATGTGTCTGTATTTATGCCAGTACCAGACTATTTTTTTATTACAGTGGCCTTGTAATATAGTTTGATATCAGGTATTGTGATCCCTCCTACTTTGTTCTTCTTTCTCAAGATTGCTGAGGTTATTTGAGGTAATTTTTGGACCCATATAAATTTTTGAAATGTTTGATCTACATCTGTGAAATATGTCATTGGTATTTTAAGAGGGATTTCATTGAATCTATGAATGGCTTTGGGTAGAATGGACATTTTAATGATGTTAATTCTTCCAATCCATGAACATGGTATATGCTTCCATTAATTTGTGTCTCCCTTAATTTCTTTCTTCAATGCTGTGTAGTTTTTTGAGTACAGGTCTTTTACCTCCTTGGTTAAGTTTATTCCTACGTATATTATTTTTCCTGTTGTTATAGCAAATGGGATTTTTTTCCTGATTTCTGTTTCTGATATTTTATTGTTGGTATACAAAAATGCCTTCAATTTCTGAATATTGACTCTGTATCCTGCTGTTTGGCCAAATTCACTTATTAGGTCGAGTAGTTTTTTAGTTAAATATATAGGGTTTTCTATGTACACTATCACACTGCCTGCAAATAATGACAGTTTTACTTCCTCCTTTCCAATTTCATTGACTTTTATTTCTTTTTCTTGTCTGATCACTGCAGCTAGAACTTCTAATACTATGTTGAATAGAAGTGGTGACAGTGGACACCCTGGTCTTGTACCTGATCTTAGGGGGAAAGTTTTTAGTTTTTACCCATTGAGTATGATTTTGGTTGTATGTTTCTTGTATATGGCCTTTATTATGTTGAGGTATGCTCCTTCTGTTCCCACTTTTCTGAGTGCTTTTGTCATAAATGGGTGCTGTACCTTATCAAATGCTTTTTCAGCATCTACTAATATGATCATGTGATTTTTGTCTTTCCTTCTGTTTATGTGATGTAAACATTTATTGATTTGCGAATATTTTACCATCCATGCATCCCTGGGATAAATTCCATTTGGTCATGGTGTATGATCTTTTTAATGTATTGCTGGATGTGGTTTGCCAATATTTGTTTTGAAAATTTTAGCGTCTATGTTCATCAGCAATAGTGGCCTGTAATTCTCTTTCTTTGTTGTCTTTATCTGGTTTTGGGACTAGGATGATACTGGCCTCATATAAACAGTGTGAGTCTTCTCTCTTCTTGGATTTTTTTGGGGAATATTTTGAGAAGATTAGATTTTAGCTCTTCCTTTAATATTATGTAAATTTTTCCTAAGGGGAAGTTGGCTGCTAATCTTATTGGGGCTCACTTGTATGTTATTTCCTGTTTCTGCCTTGTTGCCTTTAAGATTCTCTCTGTCTTTGAATTTTGCCACATTAGTTATGATGTATCTTGGAGTGGGCCTCTTTGGGGTCATCTTGATTGGGACCCTCTGTGCTTTCTGGACTTGTGTGACTTTTTCTCTCAGGGTATTAGGGAAGTTTGCTGTCATTACTTTTTCAAACAGACTTTCTGTGACCTGCTCTGCTTCTTCTCCTTCTGGTATCTCTATTATATAAATGTTATTATGTTTCAGGTTGTCCTGCAGCACCCTTAAACTCTGTTTGTTCTGCGTTGTTTTTTTTTTTAACTCTTTCTAGGAATTTTTTCTGCCTTGTCCTCCAGCTTGTTGATTTAATCCTCTGCTTTGTCTAGCCTTGTTTTGATTCGTTCTACACTGTTTTTCAATTTAAAAATTGTGTTATTAATTTCCTTCTGACTCTTACTGATAGTTTCTATGTCCTTTTTCATGCTGGTGTAGTTCAAAGTAAGTTCCTTGTAGCAGGTGTGTTCTTTGTAATTGTCACTGAGCTCATTGAGCTTCCTTATAACCATTGTTTTCAACTTAGTGTCTGATAGTTTACTTGCCTCTGTTTCACTTAGCACTGTTTCTGGGGATTCCTCCTTTCCTTTTGATCGGGGGGTGTTTTTTTTGTCTTCCCATTCTAGGGGAGACTGTTCTTGTTTGTTTCTGCTTCTCAAATTGATCTGCTTTTACTTTTTGTCTTTGTGGTGTGAACTTCTATGGTAAAAGACCTGTGGGATTCAGTGGTGCAATCTCCTTGATCTCCTGAACTTGATGCTCTTAGGATGCCCTTTATGCCATTTGTGTTGGCTCTCTGGCTATAATTGGGTTTTGATTGTTGTTGGGTCATTTTTTGGTGTGTTCCTCCCCCAGGTGGCTGACTGAGGGTTACTCTACCCACCATGTGTTTTATGCTGTTGTGTGGGTGCTGCCAGAACAAAACCGCACAGCCCAGGAAACAAACTCAGACCCACAGAAATACATCTCACTCACACCCCCACTACCAACAGAAAATGAGCCAGTATTAAGAAGAATATAAAGAGATTAAGAGTATTATAAGAAAGGAGAAGTGTGTATGAGATGACTAACTGAAAGAAAAATGATTTTGAGAGGGTGAAGAGAGATACACTAATAAGAGTAGGAAATGGAAACAATGTGAAGAGAGACGGTAAAATTTGTATCATAAATAAAAAAAGAAATGAAGAAGGTGAAATGGAGTAAGGGAAGGGAAGCATAAAGTATTAGGTTTAAACAAAAATTTAAAAAAATAAAGTGGTAGAAATAAAAAAGAAGGAAAAATAAATAAATAATTTGAAAAATATTTATAGGAACCAAAATTGGAGAAAAAGATCCACCGCAGTACTATCAACAACAAATGAGCTAAGGTTAATATAGGTGTGGTGGAAATAAGAGGGAAAAAAGAAAAAAAAACTTAAGAAATGTCCAGAAGAAAGGGAAGTGATTTTTGAGATGATAGAGAAGGAATACTAAGAGTGAGGAGTGAAAACGAGGCTATCACAGGGAAAAATTAAAATTTAAGAAAAAAAGGAAAGTGCAGATAGAGAAAACAAGAGTATTTAACCAGGCTAAGAGAAAAAAAAATTAAAACTTGAGACAAAAAAAAAAAAAAAAAGAATGGGCAGGATGAAGGCGTGATGGAGTAGAAGAGGGAAATGGTAAAATTTGAGATCTGAAATACAGAAATAGTAAAGATCTAGAGATGAAATTGAAAAATAGCAACAACCACTCTACTCTCCATTAATGAGCAAAGGTTGATAAAGATGGAGAGAGAATGCAGGTATTGTCTGTGTGTGTGTGTGTGTGTGTGTGTGTGTTTATTTTATTTTATTTTATTGATTATGCCATTACAATTGTTCTATTCCCCCTTCATTCCCCTCCACACTGCCCCCACCTGCCCCCACCATTCCCCCCTTTAGTTTATGACCACGTGTCTCAAGTTCTTTAGATTCTATATTTCTCATACTATTCTTGCCCTCCCCCTATCTATTTTCTACCTACCATTTATGCTACTTATTCTCTCTACCTTCTCCCCCCTTCTCCTCCTCCCACTCCCCTGTTGCTAACCCTCCTTGAGATCTTCATTTCTATGGTTCCACTCCTGATCTAGCTGTCCTCTTAGTTTGCTTTTGTTTTAGGTGTGGTTGTTAATAAATGTGAGTTTGATGTCCTTTCACTGTTCATCTTTTTTATCTTCTTTTTCTCAGATAAGTCCCTTTAACATTTCATATAATAAGGGCTTGGTGATGATGAACTCCTTGAATTTGGTCTTATCTGAGAAGCACTTTATCTGTCCTTCCATTCTAAATGAAAGTTTTGCTGGGTAGAGCAATCTTGGATGTAGGTCTTTGGATTTCATGACTTGGAATACCTCTTCCCAGCCCCTTCTTGCCTGTAAGGTCTCTTTTGAGAAATCAGCTGACAGTCTGATGGGAACTCCTTTGTAGGTGACTATTTCCTTATCTCTGGCTGCTTCTAGGATTCTCTCCTTCATTTTAATCTTGGCTAAGGTAATTATGATGTGCCTTGGTGTGTTCCTTCTTGGGTCCAACTTCTTTAGAACTCTCTGAGCTTCCTGGATTTCCTGGAAGTCTATTTCCTTTGCCAGATTGAGGAAATTCTCCTTTATTATCTGTTCAAATAAGTTTTCCACTGGTGGCTGTTCCTTTCCCCCTTCTGGTACCCCTATAATTCAGATGTTGGAGCGTTTAAAGATGTCCTGGAGGTTTCTAAGCCTCTCCTCCTTTTTTTGAATTCTTGTCTCTTCATCCTTTTCTGTTTGGTCATTTTTTCTTCCTTCTGGTCCACTCCCTTGATTTGAGTCCCAGTTTCCTTTCCATTACTATTGGTTTCCTGTGCATTTCCCTTCATTTCAATTAGTTTAGCCTTCATATGTTCCTCTAATTTGTGACTAAAATCAACCAGTTCTGTGAGCATCCTGATCACCAGTGTTTTGAACTGTGCATCTGAAAGTTTTGCTATTTCTTTGTTGCTTAGAGTTATGGGCTCTGGGGCTTTGAGTTCTTCTTGAGCTATGTTTGGTCTGTTCGTGACCATTATGTATGAGGAGAAGAGCCTTAGTTGTTCACCAGGGCAGGGCAACTCAGTTGCTGGTTTGTGATGCTGTATGTGGGGGCGGGGTCAGAGAGAGGCAATAGCGTCCCCCTCTGCTGCTTCCTGCTGCTGGGGCCTGCTTGGTCTGTCTCACTGCTCACTTTTTCGCTGGTCTATCAGCACATGAATGTGTGACCATGGTCAGCCTGCCGCCCTGCACCCTCGCTGGGTCCGCCTGTTGCAACCCCCACCTGGGATCTGCATGCCTGAGTTTGTCTGACCAAGTTTTCCTTGCAACCCTGCTCTGCCAGCTGCTGGTTTCACCCTCTTACTGGTCCGGCTGAAGAATTCATTGTTATCAGACTTCCAAAAAGTTCAATTTTTTTGTGTTTTGGCTGTGTTTTCTGTTGCTAAAATTTTGTTGTCTTTAAACTTGGTTGTGTGAGAAGGCACAGCATCCCCACCTATGCCTCCATCTTAGCAGAAGTCCCAGAATGCAGGTATTTTAAGAGCAGGAAAAAGAATGTGAGATGATCATTGACAAGAGAATTTGTTTTGAGAAGCTGGATGGGTGACAAATAGTAAGAGTGCAAAATGGAAACAAGTGGTAACAAGAGAGAAAACAAAACTAAAAGTAAAAATAAGAAAAGGAAAGAAGAAGGTAAAATAGGGTAAGAGAATGGAGGAGCAAAATATGATAATTGTTATCTGTTGGTGGTTCCTTTGTTGTTGGGTTTTCTCTTCCAGTGGGTATCCTGGTGTTCACAGCTCCCACCTACTCTTTTTTGTGATCAGTTGGAGGGGGGAGGCAAAATAGTTTAAGACACAAGAGAGTATTCTATGATATTTACAGTAGCAGCTGGTAGAGAAAGGATAGGAGATCCTTTGGCTATCTGTAGTGTTAATTGTGATATTCCATCCAATTAGCTACTTTTTAGAAAGGGTGGAAAGAAGATAAGACTTTTGTTGGGGAGGGAAGACTTGTGAATTGGATCTAGAAAGCTTGTGGGAGGTCATATTATGAGGTAAAGTGAGACTAAAGGATAGAGAATAGGTGTAGTGTGTGAGAGAATAGAATTAACCACTACAGTAATAGAGTTCAGGAAACTGTGAAGTGGGCTAAGATCTGGGATGGGTGCTGTGTAGTATTTACAAATGTATGGAACAACTATTATTTACAATAGTAATGGAGCAAACAATCATATGACAAAATCTATGTGATCTGGATAACAAGAATAGGAAGTATGAGACCTAGAGTAGTGTGCTAATGGAACACAAGTGAAATGAAAGACAGTAAATTAACAATACACTACAAAGAGAACAAGGGAATCCAGTCAAATAATACAATTTAATCAGACAAGTGAAGAAGATTAAACAGAAATAAGAGGAATACAAAAATACTAGTAAAATAGTAAGAATAATGAAAAAATAATGAAATATGCAATAACTTGCAAGTTCTCTGTGGTAGCAAAGTGAAATTTGTTTCACTGTCTCGACTATTGGGATGCCCCTTCTTTGGGTCCAACTCTGGTCTTTTCACAGTTCCAGGGTTTTTTGTCTCACTTGAAGGATTTTTTAAAAAAGGAAGGAAGGAAGAAGAGATAAAATGGGAAAGAAAGGAAGAAGGAATAAAACAAGAAAGAAGGAAAGAGAGGGAAAGGAGTTAAAAGATTAAAAAATAAAAGTGAACCAATAAATAAAGAATTACTTAAAAAATATAAAAAGCCTCCTGCTGGTTTCAAACTGGCCAAATCAGTGTTGCTGGTCTTTCTGGCTGCAGCAGGCTGAGGGGTGACTGGTTTCATTTTCTCCCTTCCTGATCACACTCAGCCAGCCTCCAGCCCAGCAGTTCTCCAGCAGCCTCTGGTCCAGCAGGTTCCACAGGTTCAGCCCACGCACTCTCCTTGGGGCTACAGGTGTGAGCACCAGACACTAGGTGCCTCTCCCCTGGGGGCTTTGGGTGTGGGCTCAGGGGCCTTCGGCAGTTTGCACTCTTTCCAGGGCTGTGGGCATGCACACTTGGCCAGGCCACCTCCTGTCTCTCAGATTCTGGCTTGCACTCTTCCCAGGGATATGGGAGTGTGAGCAGGGCCTTCTGTGCCACCTTGGGAGCCCCATGTGGCTGGGTGTGGAGGAGACTGGAGTGACTGTTGCAGAATTCCCCAAACAGCTGCTGAGTGTCTTTTTTTATTTTTTCTTTTTGAGAAATTCCTCCTGCTGAAGCCTGCCTCTCCATAGTGGCCAGGTCTCTCACACAGCCCAATTTTCCAACCAGACGGGGGACTATCCTGGTCAGGGCCTATCTGGGCCCAACTCTCAACTCTCCCCAGCCAGTGTCCTTAGACTCCATTGATGCTCACAGCCCCTGTGTACTTGCCACTTAGTCCTATTCCCCTCTCTGCGACTTCAAGCAACCAGGTCTCTTTGGGTGCCGCTCAAATCTTGTTTGCCAGGGGAGGGAGCCGCTGACCCAGCTTTCTCCCAAGAACCCTGTGGCAGACCCAGCTGGCGCCCAGCCTGGGTCCGCAACAGCCCTGGTCCCAGCACTGATCTCAGGGAGCTTATTGTCCTAAAGCACTTTCTTTACTGTCTGGTTTTTCAATGTCCTCTATAATTTTTGGTCTCCTATCTTCATATATGCTGGGGTACTGTTGGCTGTTTGCTCTGTTCCTCCATAGATCGGCCGATCTGGTGAAACACCAGGTGTTTCACTGGGTGTAGGGGGAAGTGGAATCCACTCCCACCTACCTTACTGCCATCTTCAGTCTCCCTCGGCTCCTCTCTTGTTCTTTTATTTGGGGTCTGCTTCTTTGGCTTCCCCTTTTGGTGCTTTTTAAAAAAAAAGGAGGGGGAGGAAAAGGAAGAAAAAAAGAAAGGAAAAAAAAAAAAAAATTATTTGTTTTCATGTATTAGATTTGCAAAGACTCTGGTGCAGACCCATACTGCCTGTGACTAGCTCTGGGCAAACTTTTTGAAGCTATCTGCAATCCACAGCTTGTGGCTCCTCCTGCTGGGTGTAGGTGTCTGCAGAAAAAAACAGGGTGCACATTGAGGCCAGCTCTTACCAGCACCAGGCTGGGGGAAAAGTCAGCTAAAGTCTCACAGCTCCCTGTTACCTGCTTCTTTCTGCAGGATTTCTGTTAGTTTTTAAGAGTGAAAGTCTCGCTGACTTCTGCCAAGATGGAGGCATAGGTGGAAACACTCTGCCTTCTCTCACAACCAAGTTTAAAAACAACAAAGTTTTAGCAACAAAAACACAGCCAAACCACAGAAAATTGAACTATACAGAAGTCTGACAATAATGAACCATTCAGCCAGACCAGTAAGAGGGGCAGAGACAGCAGCAAAGTGGAGTCGGGCAGGAAAGATCCACCAGACTGACCGGGGTGTGTGACCCAAGAGCACAGGCAGTGGGTGGGTCCCAGGTGTGGAGAAGCGGGCCGACACACTGAGGGCACAAGGCGGTGGACCCACTGAGGGCTGACCACGGTCACACATTCATGTGCAGATAACCAGCGAAGGAGTGAGAAGTGAGACTGAGACAGACCATGCAGGCCCCAGTGGCGGGAAGCAGCAGAGGGGACCACTATTGTCCCTCTCTGACCCCTCCCCCATGTACAGCATCACAAACCAGTGACCTGGGTGGCCCTGCCCTGGTGAACAACTAAGGCTCTTCTCCTCATACATAATGGTCGCGAACAGACCAAACACGGCTCAAGAAGAACTCAAAGCCCCAGATCCCATAACTCTAAGCAACAAAGAAATAGCAAAACTTTCAGATGCACAGTTCAAAACACTGGTGATCAGGATGCTCACAGAACTGGTTGATTTTAGTCACAAATTAGAGGAACATATGAAGGCTAAACTAATTAAAATGAAGGGAAATGCACAGGAAACCAATAGTAATGGAAAGGAAACTGGGACTCAAATCAAGGGAGTGGACCAGAAGGAAGAAAAAATGACCAAACAGAAAAGGATGAAGAGACAAGAATTCAAAAAAAGGAGGAGAGGCTTAGAAACCTCCAGGACATCTTTAAACGCTCCAACATCTGAATTATAGGGGTACCAGAAGGGGAAAGGAACAGCCACCAGTGGAAAACTTATTTGAACAGATAATAAAGGAGAATTTCCTCAATCTGGCAAAGGAAATAGACTTCCAGGAAATCCAGGAAGCTCAGAGAGTTCCAAAGAAGCTGGACCCAAGGAGGAACACACCAAGGCACATCATAATTACCTTAGCCAAGATTAAAATGAAGGAGAGAATCCTAGAAGCAGCCAGAGGTAAGGAAATAGTCACCTACAAAGGAGTTCCCATCAGACTGTCAGCTGATTTCTCAAAAGAGACCTTACAGGCAAGAAGGGGCTGGGAAGAGGTATTCCAAGTCATGAAATCCAAAGACCTACATCCAAGATTGCTCTACCCAGCAAAACTTTCATTTAGAATGGAAGGACAGATAAAGTGCTTCTCAGATAAGACCAAATTCAAGGAGTTCTTCATCACCAAGCCCTTATTATATGAAATGTTAAAGGGACTTACCTGAGAAAAAGAAGATAAAAAAGATGAACAGTGAAAGGACATCAAACTCACATTTATTAACAACCACACCTAAAACAAAAGCAAACTAAGAGGACAGCTAGATCAGGAGTGGAAACATAGAAATGAAGATCTCAAGGAGGGTTAGCAACAGGGGAGTGGGAGGAGGAGAAGGGGGGAGAAGGTACAGAAAATAAGTAGCATAGACAGTAGATAGAAAATAGATAGGGGGGAGGGCAAGAATAGTATGAGAAATATAGAATCTAAAGAACTTGAGACACGTGGTCATAAACTAAAGGGGAGAATGGTGGGGGAGGGCGTGTGCAGGGTGGAGTGGAATGAAGGGGGGAATAGAACAACTGTAATGGCATAATCAATAAAGTGTATATATAAAAAAAGAAGAAAAAAGAGTGAAAGTCTTCAAACCGTATTCCTCAGCAGCAAGGGTTAAGCACCACAGGATGAGGCCAGAGTGATTTCTGTGGACAGAGCTTTAGTTTTCCCTCAGGCTGATGCCACTTGGAGTGGACTGCTCTGCCTGAGAAAGATGGCTTCTGTAGCAAGGGAAATGACTCAGCACAGGGATCCTGGCACCTGTGCCTTCAGTTTCCTCTCTAGAGCCACCAGCCCAAGACTCTCCTCATGCATCTCTACTCCACTCTGCCGTCCCTTTTGCTGGAGCCCAGAGTAAGTGGCTGAAAATGAAATTTTTTGTGTTGGCCCTTTAGAGGCTCTCTACATCTCCTGCCAACTCTCCCTAATGGACAGAAACCCCGCTGCTCTTGACAGCTGTATGTTATTTGGGTTCCTTTCCTTCTGGTGCATTAGGCAGGGGAGCCCAGCTTGGGGTTTAGACCCCACACTTCTCAGGCAGAACCACCCTGCCTCTGAAATATCATTCCAGAACTTTAGCTGCCGCCCATGGGAGCCCAGCTAGTCCTCTTGCACCTCCCCTGCACTTCAGACACGTCTCAGTGTGTTGATATGGCTTCTTCCATCTGTCTGTGGTTATAAGGTTTCTTTCCAGCTAGTGTTCGGTTAATTATTCAGGGTGATTTTTCTATAATTAAGTGGTAATTTCATTTTGGTCCTGGGAAGAGGCTGTTGTAGGTTCCACTTATTCCTCCACTATCTTGGATCTCCCTCATTAGTATTTTTTAAACTTTATTTCAGGAACAACTATAAAGAACATATGGACAAAACCAAGGTGGGGGTTGTGGAAGCAGGAAAGGGAGGTGGGGATGGCTGGGGTGGGGGGAATGTTGGGGGCTAAATGTAGACAACTGTACTTGAACAACATTAAAATAACTAAAAAATAAATGAATAAAAAGAAAAAATTGTCATTAAGGTTAGAGACTTGTAGTTTTTCCTTTTTTAATTGTATATGCTATTAAAGTTGTTCCAAATTTTCCCCTTTTGTCCTCCTCTCCCATTTCCCATTTCTAAAGTCAATCTCCACACCATTGTTTATGTCCACAGGTGATGCATAATCCTTTGTTTCCCTTGCCCTAGGAGATATATCAGCACAAATATTGCTAGGTAAGATATCCGAAATTTTACTGCCTGTTTTCTACTAGAATTTTTATAATATCAAGACTTATATTTGTTTTTATCCATTTTTTTTTATCCTAGATATGGTGTAAGTGGTGGTCTTGCTTCACTTTTTTGCAAGTACTAGCCCAGTTCTTCCAACACCATTTATTGGCGAGACTGTAGCATTATTCCATTGTATGCTCTTGCCTCCTTAGTGAAATATCCATTGACCCCAAAGATGTGAGTTTATTTCTGGGCTCTCTGTTCTGATTTATTTGCTCATTCCTGTGCTAGTACCAGGCTATTTTCATTATAGTGGCCTTACAGTATAGTTTGATATCAGATATTGTGATCTCTTCAGCTTTGTTCTTCTTTCTCAAGATTGCTGAGGCTATTCTGGGTCTTTTTTTGGCTCTATATAAGTTTTTGGAATATTTGTTCTAGATCTGTGAAATATGCCATTGGTATTTTAAGAGGAATTGCTTTGAATCTATACATTCCTTTGGGTAGTATGGACATTTTAATGATGTCAATTCTTCCAATCCATGAATATGGCATATACTTCCACTTATATGTATCTTCCTCAACCTCTTGTTTTAGTGGACTGTAGCTTTTCTGAGTACAAGTCTTTTACCTATTTAGTTAAATTTATTTATTCTTAAGTACTTTATTTTTTGTTGCAATAGTAAATGGTATTGTTTTCTTAGTTTCTCTTTCTGATAATTTATTATTTGTGTATAAAAATGCCATAAACTTCTGAATATTGATTTTGTATCCTGCTACTTTGCCAAATTCATTTATTAGGCCTAGTAGTTTTTTGGTAGAGCCTGTAGGGTTTTTTATGTACAATATCATGTCATCTGAGAATAATGGCTGTTTTATTTCCTCCTTTCTAATTTGGATGACTTTTATTTCTTCTTCTTGCCTGATCACTGTAGCTAGGACTTCCAGTAATATGTTGAATAAGAATGGTGAAAGCAGACATTGTGATCTTCTTCCTGATCTTAAGGGAAATGGTTTTGGTTTTTGCCCATTGAATATGATGTTAGCTGCATGTTTTTTGTATATATCCTTTATTATATTGAGGTATGATCCATCTATTCCCACTTTGCTGAGAGTTTTTGTCATAAACAGGTACTGGATTTTATCAAATGCTTTTTCTTCATCTATTAATATAATCATGTGATTTTTATCTTTTGTTTTATTTATGTGATGTGTCACATTTATTGATTTGCAAATATTGTAGCAACCTTGCATCCCTGGGATAGATCCCATTTGATCATAGTGTATGATCCTCTTAATGCATTGCTGGAACTGGTTTGCTAGTATTTTGTTGAGGATTTTAGCATCAATGTTCATCAAGAATATTCGTCTATAGTTTTCTCTTTTTATTGTGTCTTTACCTGCTTTTGGAATTAGGATAACAATGGATCATAAAAAGAGCTTGAAAGCCCTCCATGTTCTTCAGTTTTTTGGAATAGTTTGAGAAGGATAGCTGTTAGTTCTTTGAATGATTGGTTAAATTTGCCTCTGTAGCCATCTGCTTCAGGACTTTTGCTTGCTTGTAGCTTTTTTTATCACTGTTCAATTTCATAGTTTTAGCAGTCTTTTCAGGTTTTCTGCTTCTTCCTGATTCAGTCTTGGGAGATTGTATGATTCTAGAAATTTATCCATTTTGTCCAGGTTATTCAATATCTTGGCATTAGTTGTTCATAGTATTTTTTTTACAATCCTTTGCATTTCTGTGGTATCCATTGTTATTTCCTCTCTTTCATGTCCAATTATATGTATCTGAGTCCTCTTTTTTCTTTGATGAGTCTGGGTAAAAGTTCTTCGATTTTGTTTATCTTTTCAAAGAAGCAGCTCCTGAATTCATTGACTTTTTGAGTTGTTTCTTAGCCTCTATGCATTTATTTCTACTCTGATCTTGATTTATTTCCTTCCCCTCTCCCTTTGGGCTTTGTTTGTTGTTCTTTTTATGGTTCTCTTAAGTGTAGGTTTAGATTGTCTATTTGAGACATTCCTCTTGAGGTAGGTCTGTAATTCTATAATCTTCCTTCTTCAGACTGATTTCATTGTGTCCCATAGGTGCGAGGTTGTTGGATGTTCATTTTTGGCTTGTTTCCAGGTAATTTTTTATTTCTTCATTGATCTCATTGATGACCCATTCACTATTTAACAACATGCTCTTTAGTCTCTGTGTATTTGAATGATTTTGAGTGTTTTTCTGAGGTCAATCCATAGTTTCATTGTGATCTGAGGAAATGCTTGATATGATTTCAATTTTCTTTAATTTATGTCTTTGAATTTATTTTATGTCCTATCATGTGTTCTATCTCTGGGAATGATTCATGTGTACTTGAGAAAAATATGTATTCTGATACTTTGGTGTGAAATGTCTGTAAATATCAATTAAATCCATTTGATTTAGTGTATCATTAAAGGTTTCTGTTTCCTTGTTGATTTCTTGTCTGAAGATCTATCCTATGGTGACAGTGTGCTGTTAAAATCCCCTACAATGATTGTATTGTTGATCTCTTCCTTAAAGTCCAACAAGATATACTTTATATATTTAATTGCTCTTATATTGGGCATGAATATGTTAATAAGGGCTATATACTCTTGCTGGATTGATCCCATTAGTAGTATGCAGTAATCTTTTTTGTCTCTTTTTATGGACTTTGTTTTGAAGTCTATTTTGTTGGTGTAAGTGTTGCTACCTCATTTTTTTTGTTGTTTTCATTTGCATGGAATATTTCTTTCCATTCCTTCACTTTTACCCTGTGCAAATCTTTTGTTCTGAGGTTGATCTCTTGTAGACAGCATATATATGGGTCATGTTTTCTTATCTGTCCAGCTTCCTATCTCTTTTGATTGGAGCATTTAATTCAATTGGAGCATTTACATTAAATGATAAGTACCTGTTCAGTGCTATTATATTCCTTCATACCTATGAACCTCTCTCTCTCTATTACTATGTCTTCTTTAAAGAAGTCCCCTGAACATATCTTGCAGTGCTTGATTGGTGTTAATATAGTTTTTTAACCTTTTTTTTTGGTCTAGGAAGTTCTCTATTTCACCTTCCATTTTAAATGATAGCCTTGCTGAATATAGTACTCTTGGTTGGAGACTGTTACTTTTCTTTTTGTAAAATACTTCATATAATCCCTTACGACCTCAAATATTTCTGTTGAGAAATTAGCTGACAATCTTATTAGAGTGCCCTATAGGTAACCATCTTTTTCCCTCTTGCTGCCTTTAAGATTCTCTCTTGTCTTTAAAACTTACCATTTTAATTATGATTTGTCTTGTTGTGGGTCTCTTTGGTTTCCTCTTGATTGGGACTTTCTGTGCTTCTTGTCCTTGTGTGACTTTGCCTTCACCAGGTTAGGGAAGTTTTCTGTCATTATTTGTTCAACCAGTTTTCTTTCCCTTGCTCACTTTCTTCTCCTTCTGGTATCCATATGATGTAGATATTGCTATATTTCATCTTTCCCAAAGTTTCTTTAAACCATACTCATTCTTTTTTAGTCCTTTTTCTTTTCACTTTGGCCTGAGCCAAAGGTGAGTGGCTGGGAATGCAAGGCCTATGCATTGGCCTCTTAGAACAAAAGAAAGGAAAAAACAAGAAAAAACATGGCCTTGTCTTTAGTGTGCTATGTCTCTTTCTGGTGACAAACACAAATGGCTTTTCACTGTGGATGTTGCATGGGCAGATGATCTCAGCACTGTCACTTCGTGTTTGGGAGCCCAATCAGAATTACAGGCTTCCCTTCTCTCTGGGAGAAACTCCCACAGCTGTGGGGAAACCTCAGCTTGCTGACTGTGAAAGGAGTGCCTGCCCCTTTCATATCCCTGCTCTATTCACTAGTCTTGAGGTGTTTTTTCCCACCCTTGGTTAAGTATCCCCTCTTCATGTAGTCTTCAGTTGTCTATTTCAGGTGGATGTTTGCCTCTTTATTTATATTTTGAGCTTGGTTCTAGCAGGTAGTGCAAGATAAGTGATCCTACTCCATTGTCATCTTGCCACCAAGGTTCACTGTTTTAATTTCTATGTGAAATCTAAATAAGCCAAACTCAAAAATGGAATAGATAGATGGTTGCCATGATATAATTGCTGGCTTTGAAATGGCAGGGGGCCTGATTACAAGGAATGTAGGCATCCTCCAGAATATGAACAAGGCCAGAGAACAGATTCTCTCCCACAGCCTCCACAAAGGAATTCAGTTCTGACACCTGTTGTCAACCCATTGAGATCCTTGTGAGACTTCTGACATCCAAACTGTAAGGTAATAAATTTGCTTTATTTTAAGCCACTGAGTTTGTGGTAATTTATTGCAGCAGCAACAAGAAACTAATACATCTGAAAATAGCATTGAACCCAATTGGAAAATTAACATTCTGGAGGACCCCTTCTGGATTTTAGCATATGAGCAGTCTAAGTTAAATATGTTATGCCCATTGAAAGGATTATTTTGTATTCCTGAGCATAAAAATAGTTTAAATGGGCAAAAAAATGAATCATTATAAAGAGATATGCATAAAGTTATAAAAATATAGGCTAGCAGCTATGTGAATAAAAAGAACTAGCTATTTAATGCTATATACTAAAAGATTTTCTTTTTGGTAAAATATATTGCCATATGAGCGCATAAAATTAAAAAAAATCCACAGGCCATAGACTACTTAGTACCAAGTACAGCAGCACTGGTTTGATTCTGAAAAGATTTGTAAGCTCCTTGAGAATTATGATAATGGTCTACTGCCTGTCCTAGAAATGATGAAGGAATTCAACATTTTGCTGAAATTTGTCAAAGCCATTGGAAAATTCAAGAAAAATGTTCAAATGCATTTTATGAAATATTTTCAGTGTATTTAGCCTGATGAAACAAGAGATGGACTATTTAGGAGTAGTAAAGCATAAATACATGAACCATGAACCATTGGAAGTAACAAAATGAAACAGTGTACAGAAGATAATTGCTTATAGGTACTAGACAGAGAGAAGTGTAAGGTATTCTTTGAAAAAGAACTGGTAGAAGAGCAAGACAATAAATTAGGTTCTAAAAGGATAGGAGAATTAGGAATGTTTGAGATGAAGAGGGAGAAAACTGTTTCGGGGAGGGGAGAACATGATGGATGACATGCTGGTTCTCTTCTAGCTGAGGTATACAAAGTGGAGGCCATACACCATACCATCTGTATATTTGCGCTCTTGATGCAGTAATGAGAAACCAAAAAAGAAAAAAAGAAAAGAAAAGCAGCAGAGATGGTTTCCGCTGAGCCATCTCTGGTGATTCTCACCTGGTGTCCCTCGTGATCAATGAAAAGCACTCTTAAAGTACCTGACAAAAGTGTACACGTGTGACATATGAACAGAGCCATATGGAGAGCAAGTTCATAACCTTGACCTTATTAGCACTGTCATCTGTATGTCTAAACCAATACTCTTGAGAGAAGATATGAGATGTAGATTTGACCTTTGTCAAAGATAAGCTGAACACGTTAAAATGGTAAGGTATTTTCTTGAATATTTGCATTTCAAATAGAAGGTCTTCGTTTCCTGAGAAGGCAGATCTGGCAGTGGAAGACCTATATCTCAAATCAGGGGAGGAAGGATTTACAACCAAGCATTCTAAAGTAACACCTTAAAGGGGTGGATGTTCAGGGGCCTATCAGTCTATGACTAGGTTTTGGTTGAAACAAATAGTCATTCTTCTGGCACTTTTCTCAGGCCAGAAACATATAAGGGGACAGGGGTCACATTAAGAGTGCAATACTGAGCTGTTAGACACTATGTTAGTGTTTGTTCAAGTTCCCAGTGGGGGAGGGGAACAGTGTAGTTTGTGCTGAGAGTCTGCTGTTTTGATAGGCCAAAGTTACAACCTGGTTAAAAAGAGGACTCAGAGGAGGCAGTCTAAAGTTTGGTCAGAAAGAGAATCTTTGCCACTTTCCAGTATTTGTTTAAAATGCATCACTTCCTGACTTGTATGGCCCAAGTTGGCTGGGCATGTCCCACATAGTAAAAAGTGGCTGGTTCAATCCCCAGTCAGAGCACGTGCCTGGGTTGTGAGTTCGGTCCCTGGATGGGTGTGTATGAGACACAACAGGTCAATGTTTCTCTCTCACATTGATGTTTCTCTCCCTCCCCCTCTCTCTCTTTCCCTCTCTCTAAAATAAATAAATAAGCAAATAAATGCACCAATTATCTCAGTTCTTAAAATGCCATTGCTAAGATTGATATTTGGTTTTCTTCTCTATAAAACTTATGTCATGATCTTTAATTTTAGTTCTTGGTTTTGTTTTTCAGCATGATCACAAGGGAGCAGGAAAAGGACTTTGATTAAGTTATTCCAGCTCTTCACATAGGTCTTAACTTTTTTTAAGATTCCTGCAGCAGAAGGCAGCCTTTAGAAGCTGGAATGACCTTGAAAAGCTGCCTGTACCCATCGCTTGAGCTTGAGTTTATGCAGTTCAGAATGCCCTCAAAGAGGCTTGAACTTTTATGGGAGCAACACTTTAGTTGATCCAACCCTTGCAGACATACCAAATCTAAATTAAATGTTAATGATGGTGGTGTCTGTGCCACTCTGCTAGGGAAACTAAATGCAGAGAAATGAAGCTCTAACAGCTTCAAGAAGTGGGTCACTGCTTTCCCCTGTGCCCTGGCTTCCTAGATTTACACCAGCACTACTGTCATTAAGGCCGTGCTGCCAAAAAGTCTTGCCTTTGTCAAGATGGTGGGCTGGAGGAACACGTGTTCTTGCAGGAGGAGCTGAAAGTCCTTGAGTCACATGAAAGACAGGAAGACATGAGTCCACACATAGAAAAAGGTAAGAATGTGCAAAGCCTCACTAAAAAGCACCATGGGGTGAAGGACAAGCTTGGCAATTGCTACTCCAAATGGTGGCTGACTTATGATGATGTGACCCTTTTCGTTATCTTTTCTTGCAAAATGAGCAGATACTAGCAGATGCTGCTGAAACTTGTCCCTTCAGCAGAGGATGTCTTTCCCATTATTTGATTCAAATGCGTAATTAGCCTATTACTAATTCATAATGTCTAGTGTTTCATTCATAAATGGTGATTGATTGGCTTTCCATGTCTGATACAGGCCATGAAGCTGACTAAGACCAAATAATCCATCCCAGATTTCTGCTCTTTACAGGAACTTCAGTGAGTAGCTTGACTCTCTCTCTTGGTAACAGGTGCTCTGGCTGGTATGTGCTAGAACTGAAGGGAAAGTGTGCCAGAAGTAACTCAACTTGCTTGGGAGAGAATGAGCTCCACCCCATATCTCTTCACATCTCTTGGAACATTTGTCATATCCATATTGTGAATTAAAAAGGTTCCAAGTGTCATTCAGGTACTTTATTTAAGCATCTCAGTTTGGTGTTGCTTATAAACCAGCATAAATTAGTAGTTTTCATGTACATGACTGTTGGGGGCATGGTAGAGTTCTCTTAAATACAAATCTCTTCTTGCCATTTAGGCAGTAGTGTAAGGTTAACAGTTTAAGTGGACTCGGAAGTATACTCTTGGGCTTGCTGTTCGAGGGGTGGGCATCACTTCCTTTCTACTAGAGTGCTCTAGAAGAGGCAAATGGTAAACCTGGATCACAGGTGACCACAGAAAAAAAGATGTGCAGGAGAAAGCAAACCAGGGAAATCTCTGGGGTTGGCTAAAAAGTAAAACAGAGATACACATACTTCTTTTACATTGGTGGGTATCGGAAGGTTAATAATTAGTGCTTATGGCACAGAGATGGTAGGGAGCATAAAAATTCCTAACTAAAAGTGAGTAGACATTTCTTAGGCCTTTAGTTTCTTTGAAATATCATAGTAATCTTTCCTAGATCCCTCAGAGCACAATTGCAACACCAGAGCACAAGACCACAGAACTCCTCTTTGTTATCTTGTCCCCTGCATGCCCAAAATAATTCAATCATTCCATACCATAGCCTATAAATACAGAAGGCTTCTCCTATTTGGGGACAAGGTACCATTAGACATGGGCTCACCCTTTTACATTCCTTGACAATGAATAAAGTTTCTGCCTTGCTTTACTGAACTCAGTCTCATTCTGGTCACATGACCAGCACTGGGCAGAGGACCTTGGTTTGGGTTCCTGACTCTGAAGGGTTGGTACCAGGACATTGTTGCAGAAGCTCTAGGAAACTAATACAACAATGTAACATTAAAAACATTTTTTAATTAATTAATTTATTTTTAGAGAGAGAGGAAGGGAAGGAGAAAGAGTGGGAGAGAAACGTCAATGTGTCTTTGCCTCATGTGTCCCTGCTGGGAACTGGCCTGCAACACAGGCATGTGCCCTGACTGGGAATCGAACCGCCATCCTGTGGTTTGCAGGCCCATGCTCAATCCACTGAGCTACACCAGCCAGGCCTAAAAAAAATAATTTGATGATATCTGTAGTGATGCTTCTTTCCCACTCTTGGTTTTCTTTTAGTGTGGATGGGAGGAACTCTATGATTCTAATTCAGCTGAATACCCCTGGCTTCTCTACCCATTCACTCACCCTTCCCTGCTGGAGAAGTCATGGACTGTGATTGCTGCACTCGCAGTGAGGAACAGAACTAGTATCCCAGGTCTGCCTTCTCTCAAATTCCTCTTTGGAATGATCCTGCCTCAGAGGGCCTCTATCCTGTTCAGCTCTTCCATGTATTAATATTATCAGGCTGACCTCCCTGTGGTTGGGTTCCCCAGAAGCAGAACCTGAAATGCAAATTCATGTTCAGGTGTTTTATTGGGGAACACTCTCAGGAGAAGCAAAATGAGGGAAGCAGGCAGGATAAGGGAAAACATGGAGCAAGCATGTGGGCTCCGCTGCAGCTTAGCTCAGTCTGATCCCACAGAGAAGCTCTGGAGCACCAACTGCAACAGACTTAGGCCCCTTTGAGATCATCTGTACCCTCCTTCATAGGTCAGTCACTGTACCACTCAGGGGCAGGTAAGAGAGTGGTAGAGACTCCTGGGCAGGCTAGGCAGCACCTTATGTGGCCGAGGGAGATTTTCTAGCAAAGGCAGCAACTCTGAGATGTTATCAGGCCCCATTCAGAGGGAAGTGGGCACACTTGCTGGCAAAGGGAATTCCCCCCCCCTCCCCACCCCGCCTGAAGGAGACTCTGCTACTCCTGGGGACAACCAAGGAGACAGAGCAGAGCTATCACAGTGTCATTCTGGAAATTTCTATCAATAAAGTCTAACAAAGCATTACAAACGAGGAGTATTTGAAGGGTCTGTCCCATCTCACAAAGCAGATAATAAAGGGTATATACATTTTCAATTGAGCAGCAATAAATTGATAACTGGCACACCTACTACGGTCATGTTTAGACACTTTCATTGCTTTTCTTCTTTTTTCCCTTATTTTTGGGTATTTATAATATCCACCAAAAAATTAGCAAGAGAGCCTGTGTTGCCTCACTCCTGCTCGGGCCAGCAGTGCTGGCAGGGTGGACAAGTGTCACAGACTTCATACTGCCAGGAAGCTCTAAGCCACTGACAGGACCAGAAGCAGATGATTGGCAGTACAAGAAGACCCATTTGGCACAGGCTTGAGGGCCAAGCTTTTTGGAGATGCTGGGAAAGGAGGGTTGAATTCTGCCATGCAACTGCTCATGCAGTGATGGCTGCCCACACTTTATCAAGGAAAATGATAAAGTTCTGGTTACTGGATTTGGTAAACTCATGCTGTTGATGACATTCCTGGAGTTGCTTTAAGGTTGCCACAATAGCCAATGTCTCTCTTTTGGCCTTATACAAAGGCCAAAGGACATAACTTTTGATGAAACTAAGATGGTAGTAATATATTTTCATAAAAATGTATTTATATGTTTATTTTATATCAAATTATATGTGAAAATAATTTTCTTTTTTTTTTAACATTTTTTATTGATTATGCCATTACATTTGTTCTATTCCCCCTCTCCATCCTCCTGCACTCTGCACACCCCTCTCCCACCATTCCCCCCACTTTAGTTCATGAACACGTGTCTCAAGTTCTTTAGATTCTGTATTTCCCCTGCTATTCTTACCCTCCCCCCTATCTATTTTCTATCTACTGTCTATGCTACTTATTTTCTGTACCTTCTCCCCTCTTCTCCTTCTCCCACTCCCCTGTTGCTAATCCTCCACGTGATCTTCATTTCTATGGTTCACTCCTGATCTAGCTGTCCTCTTAATTTGCTTTTGTTTTAGGTGTGGTTGTTGATAAATGAGAGTTTGATGTCCTTTCACTGTTCATCTTTTTTATCTTCTTTTTCTTAGATAAGTCCCTTTAACATTTCATATAATAAGGGCTTGGTGGTGATGAACTTGGATTTGGTCTTATCTGAGAAGCACTTTATCTGTCCTTCCATTCTAAATGAAAGTTTTGCTGGGTAGAGCAATCTTGGATGTAGGTCTTTGGATTTCATAACTTGGAATACTTCTTTCCAGCCCCTTCTTGCCTGTAAGGTCTCTTTTGAGAAATCAGCTGACAGTCTGATGGGGACTCCTTTGTAGGTGACAGTCCCCTTATCTCTTGCTGCTTCTAGGATTCTCTCCTTCATTTTAATCTTGGCTAGTGTAATGATGATGTGCCTTGGTGTGTTCCTTCTTGGTCCAACTTCTTTGGGACTCTCTGAGCTTCCTGCATTTCCTGAAAGTCTATTGCCTTTGCCAGACTGGGGAAGTTCTCTTTTATTATTTGTTCAAATAAGGCTTCCACTCGTGACTGTTCCTTTCCCCCTTCTGGTACCCCTATAATTCAGATGTTGGAATGTTTAAAGATGTCCTGGAGGTTCCTAAGCCTCTCCTCATTTTTTTTGAATTCTTGTTTCTTCATTCTTTTCTGTTTGGTCATTTTTTCCTTCCTCTGGTCTACTCCCTTGATTTGAGTCCCAGTTTCCTTTCCATTACTGTTGGTTTCCTGTGCATTACTATTCATTTCAATTAGTTTAGCTTTCATATGTTTCTCTAATTTGTGACTAAAATCAACCAGTTCTGTGAGCATCCTGATCACCAGTGTTTTGAACTGTGCATCTGAAAGTTTGGCTATTTCTTCATCACTTAGATTTACCAGCTCTGGGGCTCTGAGTTGTTCTTGAGCCATTTTTGGTCTATTTGTGCCAGTTAAGTATGAGGAGTGGAGCCTTAGTTGTTTACCAGGGGGGGCCACCCAGGTCGCTGGTTTGTGATGCTAAACGTGGGGGCGGGGTCAGAGAGAGAGCAATGGCAGTCCTCTCTGCTCACCCAGTCCATCCCACCGCTCGCCCCCACCTGTTTATCCGAAGGGAAATGTGCGAGCCTGCCGCCCTGCGCCATGCAGTCTCAATGCTCGCCTCTTCACTGGTTTATCTGCACGCAAATGCTCAATCGACTGCAGACAGCCAGCTGCACCTCTTCCCTGCATCCGCCTGTAGCTAGCCTGCTCCTGGGATCCATGCCTTCGGCTGCCTGTGCACCACCCTGGTTGGGGATCTTTTTGGCCAACCCACTCCGCTGCTGGCTTCGCCCCTCTTACCGGTTTAGCTGAGCGTTTTGTTGTTTTCGGACTCCATATTGTCGATTTTCTGTGTGGTTTGGTTGCATTTATTATTGTTAAAACTTTGTTGTTTTCAGATTTGGTTGTGCTTGGACACAAGGTGTTTCCAGCTACGCCTCCATCTTGGTGGAAGTCCCTCAGAATTGAAAATAATTTTCAAAAAATTAGCAAAAAAATTGATTTACAAGGCCTTTTTCATTGTCATAAACAGAACACATGGTCATTATTATTTCCAAACATATAGAGAAGACTGTTGCAAAATACCATATAAAGGGTGTTTTTTTCCTCACCCAAGAACATTTTTTTCATTGCTCTTAGAGAGAAAGGAAGAGACAGAAGAAGGGAAAGAGGGAAACATTGATATGAGAGAAACATTGATTGTTTGCCTCCTATATGTGCCCAGACCTGGCTAGTGTGGCTCAGTTGGTTGGAGCATTGTCCCCCTATGAGCCCAGACCAGGGAACAAACTCACAACCTAGGCATGTGCCCTGACTAGAATCAAACCCACAACCTTTAAGTTACAGGACAATGCTTGAACTAACTAAGCCACACCCACCAGGGCAGCACCATGTTTGGTTTTTATACATTCTCTTGTCTGTGTTGATTGACTTCCAAAATTAATTTCAAATAATGAGCTCATCCTTAACATATGACTGTAGAGCTGAGTGAACCATTAGGCATAGAGCTCATTTATAGTCCTCAACTGCTTACAGGATTATATACTTTCTATTCCTATATATTAGGATGTATCTTTACATTATTAGTAAAAATCTATTGCTGGATGTTATAGTGTTTTAATTATGTACTTACATGTATCAGAAAAGCTATTCATTTTTTCCCAGCACATTAAAAAATTGTGTTAAAAATCAGTAAATGCCTTAATCTTTATGGGGTGACTTAGAAATTATCATAATATTCTTCCATTTCTGGGAACATTACCATTTAAATGATTAAAGGTAATTAATTAGTAAAACCATAAATCAATATATTTAGTGAAAAATATAATTGATGTTATTCTATTTGTCTACTTTTGTGAATGAAACAAATACTTTAAAATATTTGTCACGTTATGTGAGTAGATTGGGGGAACACTGTGAAGTCTTTGAAGACACGGATTCTCTTCTTCCTTGTGCACAACTCCAGATCCTCTGTTTGTGCCTCTTGCCCTTCTGAGTTGGCATGCACCAGGCAGTTCTCTTCCTCTTCACTATAACCGTAAAATTAAACTACATCTTGCTGGTCATAAGTTTCAAATTCCTACCCCCACATTACCTCTCTGCAAAGGTTTCAGTGAAAACCGGGTGAAACTGTCATATTTATCTACAAGCTCACAGTCAAGGCTCTAGGCGAACTGGACTTAAACCCCAGTTAACTCGTTCCTTGTGTAGATCTGAGGGTGTTCCCTTGCCTCTCTGAACCTCAGCTCCTAAAACTGTAAACTGGGGATCTTCACCCTGCCCTGTGTGAAGGTCACAGTAGATTCTACACAGGAAAGCACTTTGTAAGAGAAAAACCCTTCTTTATTGTGCTGAGGACATTGTTATGGGCTGAATTGTGTTCCCTAAAAATCTTATATTGAATCCCTAACCTCAGTACCTCAGAATGTGACTGTACTTGGAGATAGGGAATTTAAAGATGTAATTAAGGTAAAATGGAGTCAATGGGATAGACCCTAATGCAATATGACTTATGTTCTTATAAGAAGAGATGGGTAGGACACAGACACACAGAAGGAAGACCACCTGAAGACACAGGCAGAAGGTAGCCATCTACAAGCCAAGGGAGAGCCCACAATAAGCCAACACCTGCAACACCTTTATCTCAAACTTCTAGCCTCCAGATTGTGAGAAAATAAACTTCTGTTATTCAAGCCACCCAGTCTCCAATACTTTGACAGCCCTAGCAATCTACTTCAGACACTATAGATTTTTTTACAGAAAAAAATACAACTTAATAAACAAAGATACCCAAATCCAGACAAGAAATTTTCACAAAAGAAGTTACTTTTTAGATTCACCCCTTTAAATGACTTTAAAGGGAATTGTTAACATTCAGTGAGTTAGTACTCAATATTCAGAGTTCATTTTTAAAGAAAAGTATTTCATATTTTGCCAAAAATGTATAAATTTGAAATACAAGTCTTAAGTTTGTAATTCTGTATCAATGAAATAAACACAGACAACAAACCAATTTAGGCCTTGTTCAAACAGGAATTTGTGTCAGATACAATCTAGAAGCTGTTTGTATTGCTTTGATAGGGCTTTGTGGTGAGCTAATCTTAGGGTAACAGATAAAAATAGATTAAGTTCGTTGAATCTATTTGTATTGAATTACTGTTGCTATACTACTTTTTGCAATGGCAAGCCCCGATTCTGAGACTGCCACATGGGGATGGATATGCTGGACAGGCACGTACCCACCATCATATCTTTTAGGGTTCTTTCAAAAGCTGCTGAGTGGGGAAAACATGAGACCAAGGTCTCTGATTCAGTTCTTTTCTGCTGTAAGAGACTCCAAGGAAGGTGGCCTCTCGAGACCAGTTAGCTGATCCTCGTGGTCATCCCCCACATCTCCCCCAGCCCCAATAGCAGAGAAAGGACAAAAGGAAAACTTACATATATTGACATTCCCTCTTTATGTGTTGGGCACTCCTCTAGAGTGCCCATTCATCTTGTATTGGGGATACATTCATCTTGTATGCACAATATATTTTTTAATTGTTGTTCAAGTACAGTTTTCTGCCTTTTCCCCATCCGAGCCCACACCCAGCCCTTCCACCTCCCTCCCATTTTCACCCCCCTTGTTATTGTCCATGTATCCTTTATACTTGTTCCTGCAAACCCTTCACCCTTTCCCCCTGAAATTCCCTCCCTTCTTCCCTCTGGTCACTGTCAGCCTGTTCTCTATTTCAGTGTCTTTGGTTATATTTTGCTTATTTGTTCGTTTTGTTGTTTAGGTTCCTGTTAAAGGTGAGATCATATGGTATTTGTCTTTCAACATCTGGCTTATTTTGCTTAGCATAATGCTTTCCAGTTCCATCCATGTTGTTGCAAAGGGTAGGAGTTCCTTCCTTTTTTCTGCTGCATAGAATTCCATTGTGTAAATGTATCATAGTTTTTTGATCCATTCATTTACTGATGGGCACCTAGGTTACTTCCAGCTCTTGACTATTGTAAATTGTGCTGCTATGAACATTGGGGTGCAGAGGTTCTTTTGCATTGGTGTATCAGGACTCTAAGGATATAATCCTAGTAGTGGAATTGCTGGGTCAAAAGGCATATTCATTTTTAGTTTTCTGAGGAAATTTCATACAGTTTTCCATAGTGGCTGCACCAGTCTGCATTCCCACCAACAATGTACTAGGGTTCCCTTTTCTCCACAACCTCTCCAACACTTGTTTGTTGCTTTATGATGGCCATTCTGACTGGTGTAAAGTGGTATCTCATTGTGATTTTCATTTGCATCTCTCTGATAGCTAGTGATATTGAGCATCTTTTCATGTGTCCCTGGATCTACTGTATGTCCTCCTTGGAGAAATGTCTGTTCAAGTCCTTTGCCCACTTTTTAATTGGGTTGCTTGTCTTCTTAGAGTGGAGTTGTGTAAGTTCTTTGTGTATTTTGGAGATTAAAGCCTTGTCTGAGATACTGTTGGCAAATATGTTTTCCCATATGGTTGGTTCTCTTTTTATTTTAATACTGTTTTCTTTAGTCGTATTGCACTAAATTTTAACTTTTAATCATTTAACAGGATTTTAGAGATGTGGAAGGGCTAATACAGATGTTCAGTCTGCTGTCTTGGTTGACTTCTTTCCAAAACCACATAATGTACTTGTAATGGAAATAAACACAAACAAAGAATTATCAGTATGATTCTCACGTGAGTCTATGCTCTGCCACTCATTGATGGGGTGATTGTGGGCAAGTCACATTTTCTTCAGGTGTAACATAGGGTAAAGAAATAACACAGTCCTCAGATGGCTGTAAGGAATCATCCAAGAAATGTATATAAAATATATAAAATATTTAGCCTAGTGCTGGTATGTGGTAAGCCCTCAATAAATGGTAGTTTGTTATCTTTATTATTTATCATTGAGAGTAACAAAAATATATACTTATCAATATATGATTATAAATTACTGGATATTTAAAAAACCCTATTATAATAATGCTTAGGTATACTATTACTTTTGTCACAATGGCATGGACTTCAAAAGCGGTCATGATTCTTGTGGGAGAAGGTTCTTTGCCCAACCCTGTGGTTATGTTTTAGTTTTTTCAGAAGTCAGGGAGAAGGAGTGGTAGGCAGAGATATCAATAACTAGTATAGTTAATACTTTGTCACAATAAAAATGATGGATAACTCAGTGAATGGAGTTGGAACAAATGGCCACTTCATGTCTTAGAAAAATATTCAACTGAATATCTAACTATCTTCTTAAACCAAATTAAACTTTAGGTAAATGAAAAGATTTGAATGTGTGTTTTTTGATGGTGTCATCTGACTACACTGAAGTATCAAAGAAGGTACCTTCAGTTTCTTCATATCAGTTCTATTGTTGCTGTGGTTTGAGAATGTGGCCATGAAACACTGCTTTTTGTTTACGCTGAATCCTTGGATTTCTATCACTTAAAACAGAAAAACCATGTTTATTAAACTCTTAAATGTATTTAGGTATACTTTTATTCTTTACTCTGTTCCCACTGATTTACTGTTTCTTCTTCTCTAGAGCTGAACTGTTTTAATTTCTTTCCATTTTAATATCTTTTTGAGCTAATTCCCCATTACACTTGACACAGCCTTTTAATTAAATTGACCTAGAGAAACACTGATGGGGCGATGGAAAATTATCCTGGTCTGTACATACAGGTATTCTAGTGTTTGTAAAGGTATCCCCTCCACAACCTTGCCATTTCTAATCTTATATTAATAAACCACAATGAGATACCACTTCACACTGGTAAGAATGGTTATCATAAAGAAATCAAACAACAAATGCTGGAAAGGATGTGGAGAAAAGGGAACCGTAGGGCACTGTTGGTGGGAACATAGATTGGTGCAGCCACTGTGGAAAACAGTATGGAATTTCCTCAGAAAACTAAAAATGGAACTGCCTTTTGACCTGGCAATTCCACTGGTGGGATTATACCCTAAGAATCCTGAAACACCAATTTAAAGGAACCTATGCACCCCGATTTCATAGCAGCACAATTCACAACAGCCAAGTGCTGGAAGCAACCTAAGTGCCCATCAGTAAATGAATAGATCAAAAAACATTTACGCAATGGAATATTATGCAGTGTAGTAGACCACTCTGCCTGATTTTAGGAATTGTATCTCTACCCCTTGTGGCTAAGGGTGAGAGATGACCTTTGGAATGCCAGCTGCAGGAGACAAAGCTTGTCTCTGGTAGCAAATGCTGCCTCAGTTTCCTCTCCCTGCCCCCAAAGCTTGGTCCGAAGTCAATGACAGGTAAGACCCCTCACGGGGGGGGGGTAACCTAAGCCAGACTCGATCATGTGGGAGGCCTTTATGGTAGGACTCAGGTGGCTGCAACAAAGAGCAATGGACTCTCGCTCCCCAGCTTTGACAAAGCTTGAGTTCCCATGTCTCCTGGGAGAAGTGCTTCCTGGCTCTAATCCCCTTAAGCCTGAATACCTGTTTGGGAGAGGTGCAGCTCCTTGCCTTGCTAGAGCGTGTCCTGGGGAGCAATCTGGCACCACAAAGGCTTCCTGATAAACCTGTGAAATCTGCTCTGCTAAGAGGGCTTTCATTCATATGATAAGGGTCTGAGAGGAAATGGGTATGTCTCCCAAAGTCTCTGCAACTCTCTTCCTCACAGACACTGACTCAGACTCTGAAGCCCTCAGATCTCTTTGAAATATTATCTACTGTTTGATCCTTGCCGCCCTGTATTCCTGTGTATTACAACCCAATAAAAGGCTATGGAGAAAGACGCTCGGGGCCTCTTTCTCCCCAGAGAAACTGGGCACAGCCCACTCCTCCTTCCTCCCCAAGCAGATCTCATCATGTCTCAGCCATATTTATTCATTCACGCATGTCCGTGGCACTGGGGGGGGGGGACTCGAGAGAGAAGTTGCCCCCACAATGCAGCAGAAAGAAAGAAGGAGCTCCTATTCTTTGTGACAGCATAGATGGAACTGGAGAGCATTATGCTAAGTGAAATAAGCCAGGTGGTGAGGGACAAATACCATATGATCTTACCTATAAGTGAAACCTAATCAACAGAACAAACAAGCAAGCAAAATATAACCAGAGACATTGAAAATAAAGAACAAATACCCAGTAACCAGAGGAGAGGTGGGAGGGACTAATGGGGGGAAAAGGGGAAGGGTAAAAGAAAAAGGAAAACAAAATAAGTTGGGATTATTAATCAGCCTTTTATATATTGGTTATTAAGAATCAGGCTCACTTAGAGCCTTACTTGGGTAAGCTGATAACACTGGAATTTCTAGATTTAAAACTGAAGACTAAACCAAGCTTTTAAAGTCTTTTTAGCTAGAACAAAAGGAATATGTGCAGAGAAAGCTGAGGTTCTCCTAAGACATTAGGATGCCATACTGTGATTTGTAAGGAGAGGGGTGTGCAAATGAGCTGTAATGCTAGGGATAAATTCAAGGCCAGGTGAAAAGAACACTTAGAAGGAATGAAGTAGGCAAATTCAACCAAGACAGTATTTTATAATGGTTATATGCACAGACTTTAGGCTGGGACTGCCTGAGTGTGAATCCTTTCCCTGCAGCTAATTTGTACAGAACCTTGAGCAAGTTATTTATTTATTTAATTTTATTTTTTTCACATACAAAATGTTCTTTATTTAATAAAAAAATAAGCAGGCATTATAAGAGATTAATACGTATAGTGGAATTTAGAAACAGATGTTACAATAACTATGATTAATATATTTAGGAAATTAAAAAAGTGGAAAGGTACAGCAGTGAATTCAAAGCTACTGAAAGGACCAAATAGAAATTGTAAAAATGAAAACTAAAACAATGGAATTAATAGCCCAATATATGGATTTAACCATATGTTAGACACTGTAAAGACAATTAGTAAATATAGAGAGAGTCCAGAAAAAAATGTACAGAATGAACTTCAAGAAAACAGATTGAAAATAAAGACTATTTACCAAGATAACTATATGCTGGAGTATAAAGCAAATCTTAACAAATTTCAAAAGATGGTATTTTTTAAGGATATGGTTTTTGATCTTTGTTTAACTAAAGCATGAAAGAGCAACTAAATTATACTTAGGAAATCTCCAAATAGTTGGAAGTTAAAAAAAATCAACATTAAAATGTAAAATATTTTGACTGGATAAATATGAAAGTGCAATGTGTTAATTTTAGGATACCTCTAAAAGCAATTTCTAAAGAAATGTATATCTTAAATATACATGGTAGAAAGGAAAACAGGTAAAAAATTATCTAAATACCTTGCATAAGTAGATAGAAAAGGAGCAACATATTGAACTCAAAAAAAGTAGAAGGTATGAAATAGGAAGAGCAAAAGTTGATAAAATAGCAAGTTATTTTCATTACCCTATGTTTGTTTACCTATCTGTAAAATGGGGATAATAATAGTATCTGTCTTACAGTGTTGTTATAAGGGCCAAATTAGTCACATAAAGCACATATAATAGTGCCTGGCACATGGCAATTAGAAGGGAAATTACTACATTATAATGGTAGAAAGTGTTAAGGCCGAAGAACTTAGACTGTGAATCTATTTGCAAAGTCTTCAATAGATGTCCTCAACAGGTAAGACTTTATGTAAGCCAGTTCAGTATTAATCAATATTGGTAGTTACTACCCTTTTCTTGGAGCTAACCAGTCATCTACATTTGAGCTACAATTCTGAAAAGGGAGTGGGGAGAGGCAATATTTAGGTGTGTTTGAAGAGAATCTTTAAATTGTTCATTTGAGTAGTTTTAATTCTCCACAAAGTTTCCTACTTTCTACAGTAAATTCTGGTAGGTGCTGTGCCATACAAAGATGATAAAAAAGGTCTCTACCTCCCAGGAGATTTGAAACTAATAGCATTTAAAAAGACACAGGCTGGTCTTCACTGAAGGTCACATTCGGCCGCAAGCTGCTTCAGGGCATTTTTAAGAGTTAGCAAAGTGGCAGAAGACATCAAGACCAAATCCAAAATTATGACTGTCCCTTTTGAGAGCTGTTTCCCCAACCAGAACCAGACAAGGAACTGCTGGCAAGACTACCTGGACTTCCATTGCTGTGAGAAGACAACAACTATTAAAGAGGATGATGTTTCCATGTGCAAATGGTCCACATCCCAGGTATGGGCCTCAGATGACTGCCACACAGAAGGCCCATTGCCTGGGAAGATCTGCACTGTCTGCACCCTGTCCTTCCTCTGTCCTCCATCCTTCTCACAGGAGGGTGAAGGGGGACCTGGGCACACCCCACCCTGGGATCCTGAATCATGGCTTAACTAATAATAAATATTTGTTGGAAAAGTAAAAAAAAATATATGAGCATAAATGTGGGGCTCATAATACTTACAGAAGGGCAAGAACTCATGCATGGGGTGGGAATGAGAATGAACTTGAACTTTTTCATACAGGAGACAGAACCTGAGCATTTTTAGTTGACAGTTGAAGTAGTAAGCACATTTTAAAGATAATTTTCTATGCACTTGGAATAGAATAAAGAAGTTAGGAAATGAAGGGTTTGGAAACTGCAGGGAAAATTCTGGAATTTTAAATAGTCCAGTTTGATGAAATAAATGGGTAAGAAATGATGAAAGATCTGTCTATAAAGGTAGGCTGCAGCAAGGTTGAGGAAGTTGGATTTCATTTTCGAGCAGATATTGTATAATGTATAAGATTTGAGTAAGATGGATTATTACTGGGAAGGTTACTGTAGTTATGGGTGATGGGTATATTCAAACATCATCCACAGTTCTGAATGTAAAATTAAAATAAATTTTTCATTTATAAATGATAAGGAATCTTTAATAAAACGTATGTACAAAAAACAATTCATATTTGAAAATGCTCATCAGACAGCTTCATGCCTTTTCAATGGAAGGGAAATCAGAAGGTAACCTCAATAGCTCTTCTGCTTCTTCTTGCAAAGCTTCTGCTTTTTCATGCAACAGCATCTACAATAAAAACATCAAGACATTAGAACAAAATAGGCATTGATGGAGAAATGTTAAAATTTTTTACCACCTGAATCCTTACACATCAGCAATCTAGACATTAAAAGTAATGAGATTGAAAAATAGCCATTTAAGAAAAAGCGATCATAGTAAATGAAGCTGAAGCATATAGTTAAAGCCATTTTAGCTGACTGCTACATTTGGTATACCAAAAAAAAAAAGGAACTCTAATACTCTCAAAGATTTGTTTTAATTGAAGACTGACCACTTAAAATTAGCTTTTAATCTATAAAACCTAAGACAATTTTGCAAAAATTTAATTAGAACTTGAAAATGTTATCCTTCATATACATATTTTATTATTCCTTAGAATTTAGTATGCTATCTTTTGAAAACCTACTACTTTTTCAAAGGGAAGTTTTATTCAAGTTCCTAAAACTAACATGGTTAATTTCAAAAGAAACATAATGAGCAAACAAAATATTTCTAAACATGGCACATAGTAGATATAAATGAATATTTACCAAATAATGATTTTCCCTCTATTTTTTCTAGAAACTGGAAATAAAATGTTGGTAGTTATTATAGCTGGGTTTTGTGTATATTGGGGTATTTATACTACTTCTGTTACAAAATTTTATAATAAAAAGTTCAGCAAAATCATACTGAGGGGAAAAAGTGAAAGGGAAAAATCCACTCTACCAATTTGGTATAAAGTATAGTATTACATATAATGCTTGTAATCTATATAATCTATATTGTTATATAGATTATACATAATCTATATAGAGAGAAATAGACTAAAATGTACTCAGATAAGTTTTCCAGCAGCTGAGGTAATGGTGACCATGTGAAACAAATCCCCCAATATGCCCTCTAAAAACCATACCGACCAGTAAGTAATACCCAAAACTTGTGTCAGCAATAGTTGAATGAAGAGGACACCATCTACTTTAAATTACTCATAGTTAAAAAAAATCCACCAATTTCCAACAGAGCCATTTCTTAAGCTCTCATTCCAAAGTGTTTGCAGAGATCAAGGTGGGTTTGAGAAAACAAAACAAAACACACACATGAAACAAGGAAGAGGAAAAACAGAGGGTCTCAGATTAAACAAAATCACCTTCAGATAGAGAAAGTCTACCCTAAGTACAAAAACACTGTGAAAAGAATCTCAGTGAAATGGGTAGAATAAAATATTCCCCAAAATTAACTCTACTGAATCAAGCCCTGACACAACCATGGCAGTTATCAATAGGTAATTATAGAACAATGGTCCAGGAACTAGCCTGATTTCTTTAAAGTTTGTTTCTCAGATCTAAAGCCAAGCCACAAATCACAGAGACAAACTCAACACTTGGTTAAGAAAATCCCTTTCTGCATCCTATAATAAGTGCTGCACAATCCCAGAATGCTTCGCTTTGCTGACATATACCTAGACAAGTGTTTCGAAAAAGGAAAAGTATGCTAACTTTCTTCCTTAACTCCAGCAACTTCTGCGTTCCCAAGCCATAAAAACCCATAAGCCCCACACTTGGAGTGTATTGCTTGGGAACTTATCTTGGTTTTCTCACCCTCTGAAGAACCTCAATAAATCTGACTTTGTTTTCATCAGTGTTCTTGGTCTAAATTCTTCTGTAGCTGGAGATAAAAACCCAAACTTGTTTTGACATTAGTAGATTAAAGCATTGTTTATGAGAAAGGATTTAAAGTATGTGAAACTCTAGGAGGCAGTCTTGGAAAGGCAATACCTCTAGGGGAAAGAAGGAGTGAAAGGGAGAGCTATTCTTTGGAAGCTGGGCATTGAGGGGGAAAAAGAGGGCAAAATTTAGGCACCTGTAGGAAAATTATGGAAATTAAAAAAATCAAAGAACACCACTTTTCCTTGCATTCCTCTCCCACCACAAGGCACCCATTAATGAAACTACACTGACAAAAGAGAGACTGTTGAATAGTATTCTCATTAATCACTCCAAATGGCCATCTTGGTCTAAGAGATGCAGAAGCATAAGCAGCTCTGATTATACAAGACTATCCTATAAAAAGAATAGAGAAAATGATAATCAAAGCACTTCAGCTCATAAATATTCCTGTCCTTGAAAGCAAACCATGACACTGTAACACAATATTCCAAACAGAATTAAGTAGTCTCAAATAAACACTTGGAGACATGGGGAAAAAACACATCCTTAATAAGAAGTCCAAAACTAATAACAGAAATGGACCAAAAACAGAAAAAAGTGAAACAAAAGTTGAAGCTCAGGGACAAAATACAAGAAAAAGGCAAATTATATCAGAAATAAAAACTAAATAATGAGGTGTTCAGGGAAGAATAATTTGAATAAAAACCTAATTAAGATCACTAGGGAAAAAAAGCAGGAAAACAATCAAGATAATGAACATGAGATGAAGAAAGAAGTAAAGAATCAGAGAAATTGAAGGGGAAATGGGCAAAGAAGATCCAACATGTACATAATTGGAGTTGCTAAAAAAGAAAAATAAAACCTTGGCTGGGTAGCTCAGTTAGTTAGTGTCATCCTGACATGTCAAGGTTGCGAGTTCAATTCTCAGTCAGGGCACATAAAAGAATCAATCAATGAATGCATAAATAAGTAGAACAAATCAATTTCTTGCTCTCTCTCCCCTGCTTCCTCTCTCTCTGAAGTCAATCAATAAACTAAAATTTTAAAAAAATCAAGCAATGGATCAGAATATTTAAAACTACAACCTAAGGAAGCTTCCATAAATAAAAGAATATGAAGATATACCCTAGTAAAAATATTTAAATTTAAAGCTAAAGAAAATAGCTTCATGTTTCATATATTCAAAAACAAAAAAACTCACTCATAAGGATTGGGGTGAGCAAATAAAATGGAATACAAAGAGACTCTGTGTTTCAAATGAGTAACATGACTGCCTATTTTAAAAGTAACACTTAGGCACATTATTTCAATTACATATTCTCAGACTAAAGACAAAAAGAGCTGTAAATAGATACTGAATTCCAGTTAGTAAGTTTTTTTCCTCAGCAGCCTGCTTTAACAAATCTATAATTATTTTAAAGTATTTTAGGATTCAGTAAAATAGGTAAGTATATTAATGAAAATAGGACTCAGGTTTTTCACTGTTGGAGAAAGGAACTAAAAACATGAGAAGGGGGAAGGCTACAATGAGTGTGGTGGATTAAAAATGATTAGAAATTCTCGGACACCTCTACTGACAGATTGAATTTAATTCTCCTGTTCAATGTGTGCTGGCTTTGGTGATTTACTTGTAACTAATAAAATGCAGTGGACATAATGCTGCATGATTTCCACAGCTCTACTAAAAAGAAGCTTTGCAAGTTTCCATCTTGGTTTCTTGGAATGAGACCATTCCAAGGCCTCTTGAATGCTCCCTTCTCAAAGCCCAGGAACCATGCTGCAAGAAACTCAAGCTATGTGGAAATTAAAAATACATAAATAAGAAACTCATAAAGTTTTAAAGATCATACCATATTTAATAAAAGGAGACAAAGATAATAAACTAAAAACCTCTGAACCCTTGAACTTCAACAGAGAGGAAGCAGACTGAGAAAGCTACCTAGCTGCAGACATGGGCCATTGCTTATAAAAAGAAAAGAATGGCCCTGCCTGGCATAGCTCAGTGGATTGAGCATGGGCCTGTGAACCATACGATCCTGGTTCGATTCCTGGTCGGGGCACATGCCTGAGCTGTGGGCCAGTTCCCAGCAGGGGACTCACGAGGGGCAACCAGGGATTGATGTTTCTCTCCTTCACTCCTTCCCTTCCTCTCTAAAGATAAGTAAATAAAAAATCTTAAAAAAAAAAGAAAAGAATGGACTCCTGGCCAAGACGGAGGCATAGGTGGAAATAGTGTGCCTCCTTGCACAACCAAGTTTAAAGACAACAAAGTTTTAGTAACAAAAATGGAACCAAAACACAAAAAATTGACCTGTACCGAAGTCCAATAACAACAAACTGTAAGAGGGGCAGAGTCAGTGGCTGGTGGAGCGGGGTCAGGTAGGAGAAATCAGCCCCACCAACCCAGGAGCGCAGGCAGTGGTTGGCAGATCCCAAGTGTGGGGTGGCAACAGGCAGACCCAGTGAAAGTGCAAGGTGGCAGGCTGGCTGACAGCAGTCACACATTTGTACACAGATAAACCAGGCAGAAGAGCGAGCAGTGAGACAGACTGCGCAGGTTAGGGCCCCAGTGATGGGAATGAAAGCCTAAAAGCACCAATTGGAAAAACTTTTGGGGTTGAGGTGCTGGGAGAAGCTCCCAGGCTCACAGAGAGTTTGTTGGAGAGACCCACAGGGTCCTGGAGGGTGCACAGGCCCACACACCAGGGAGCTGGCACCAGGGGGGCCCAGTTTGCTTGCGGGAAGCTGCAGATGGGACTGAAATCCTAGACAGAACATGAAACAAATGCCATTACCCCTCTCTGACCCTGCCCCCACATACAGTGTCACAACTCAGCGACTGGGTTGCCCCACCCTGGTGAACACCTGAGGCTCCACTCCTCACACTTAACAGGCATGAACAGACCAAAACATTATGGCTCAAGAAGATCTCAAAGCCCCAGAGCCCATAAATCTAAGCGAACAAGAAATTGCCAACTTGTCAGAGGCACAGTTCAAAACACTGGTGATCAGGATGCTCACAGAACTGGTTGATTTTAGCCACAAATTAGAGGAACATATGAAGGCTAAACTAATTGAAATGAAGAGAAATGCATAGGAAACCAATAGTGATGGAAGGGAAACTGGGAATCAAATCAAGGGAGTGGACCAGAAGGAAGAAAAAAAATGACCAAACAGAAAAGAATGAAGAAAGAAGATTTCAAAAATATAAGGAAATAGATAAAAAATAAAAAAAAATGTACTTGAAAAGTAACTAAATAAAATTTAATATTAAAAAAATATATAAGGAGAAGCTTAGGAACCTCCAGGACATCTTTAAACGTTCCAACATCCAAATTATAGGGGTACCGGAAGGAGAAGAGAAAGAGCAAGTGGAAAACTTATTTGAACAAATAATAAAAGAGAACTTCCCCAAACTGGCAAAGGCAATAGACTCACAGGAAATCCAGAAAGCACAGAGAGTCCCAAAGAAGTTGGACCCAAGAAGAAACACACCAAGGCACATCATAATTACATAAGCCAAGATTAAAATGAAGGAGAGACTCTTAGAAGCAGCCAGAGATAAGAGGACAGTCACCTACAAAGGAGTTCCCATCTGACTGTCAGCTGATTTCTCAAAAGAGACCTTACAGGCAAGAAGGGGCTGGAAAGAGGTATTCCAAGTCATGAAATCCAAAGACCTACATCCAAGATTGCTCTATCCAGCAAAACTCTCATTTAGAATGGAAGGACAGATAAAGTGCTTCTCAGATAAGATCAAATTCAAGGAGTTCATCATCACCAAGCCCTTATTATATGAAATGTTAAAGAGACTTATCTAAGAAAAAGAAGATAAAAATGATGAACAGTAAAAGGACATCAAACTCAAACAGACCTAAAACAAAAGCAAACTAAGAGGACAGCTAGATCAGGAGCAGAATCATAGAAATGAAGATCACATGAAGGGGTAGCAACAGGGGAGTGAGAGGAGGAGAAGGAGGGAAAAGGTACAGAAAATAAGTAGCATAGACGGTAGGTAGAAAATAGATAGGGGGAAGGGCAACAATAGTATGGGAAATATAGAATCTAAAGAACTTGTGACATGTGGTCATAAACTAAAAGGGGGGAATGGTGGGGGAGGGGATGTGCAGGGTGGAGGGGAATGAAAGGGGGGAATAGGACAACTGTAATGGCATAATCAATAAAATATATTTTAAAAAAAGAAAAAAGAAAAAAAGAAAAGAATGATTCAGATGAGGGAATTTGGAGCTAGGAAGAATCATTCTCAGAGAGCAGAACTGGCTCCTAATCAAGAATCTAGCCATATATACTTGTCTGGATATCAGATGTACCACTCATTTTCCCTCTTTTTGAATAGGACTGTGGTTATCCTATCCGTTTCACCAGTGTAGGTGGTCTATCACTTAGACTTGATTTAGAAGGGTATGGACATTGAGGTCCAGCCTGAGTTTGATTCCATAAAGAAATAAATCTTTTAGGGATGAACCTATTTTGTATGTGGGAGAAATGTAAATAATTTGCGACCAGAGGCCAAACATTAAAGATGAATGAAAATTGCTTGGCATTCCCCTCATGGAGAGATGGGGGTCTAATTCCCCTTCCTTTCAATCTGAATTGATTTTAATAGCCTTCTAGTAACCAGTTCTATACAGGAGACTACATAACTTCTGAAATTAGTTTATAAGGTTTCTTCTCTTTTCTGACTTGATTTCTCAAAATGTTTACTTTATGAACATTTCCTCTAAAAATCCAGTTGTGCCCTGGGTGGTGTGGCTCTGTCAACTGAGTGTCAGACTGTGTTCTGAAAGGTTGCCAATTTGATTCTCAGTCGGGCACGTGCCTGTGTTGTGGGCCAGGTCTAGTTGGGGGCATGTGAGAGGCTACTGATCAATGTTTCTCTCGAACATTGATGTTTCTCTCCCTCCTTTCCCCTATCTCTAAAAATAAATATAATCTTGAAAAAAAAGAAAAGAAAACCTGGTTGCCATGCAATTAGAGACCCAAGCCCCATGGAAAGAAAGCTCCACCTGAAAGCCCCAGAATAAAGGTACTTTTCATCTGCCAGTCATGTGAGTGACCCATCTTGGATATCCAATCAAGTCAAGCCTTTAGATGACTACAGTTCCACTTGAAATCTGACTGTAACTGTATGAGGTTCCAGGAAAAATACCCAGCCACACTCTTCCAGAATTCCTAATTCACAAAAAATGAATAAAATAAAATAGCTGTTTTAAGTCCCAAAGGCAGAAGACACTTAATCAAATGATCATAGTATTATCAGTACTGAAACCAACTGACACTCTCTGGCTCCTGGCACAGTGTCCCAAGGAGGACACACATCATTTCTGTGGTATTACCACAAAAAACTGCATGACCTCAATATAATTCTAAATGGTTTCCTATTTTCATTCTTACTCCCCTGTTTGCAACCTCTGACCTACTCCACTATTCAAAATCCTGCATAAAATATCAATTTTTTCTCTTTCAAGCTGTCAGTAAAGCAAAAAGGACATATCTTAGTGCATAAGGTAGAAGCAATGTATTGAGAATGACACAGAAGTGTGGGTCCCTGGATACAACACCAATTCCCCATATCAGCTATGAATTGCTTATGCTTGAACTTGTCTAATAAACTCTTAAAATTTAAAGTCACTCTTTTTGTCCATTGTTACTATAGCTCCATTTGCATTCTTTTTTAAAGATTTTTAAAATTGTTTTATTGTTGTTCAATTACAGCTGCTTGCATTTTATTTATTTATTTATTTATTTATTTATTTATTTATTTATTTATTTATTATAAGCAGGGAAGGGAGGGAGAAAGAGAGGAAGAGAACCATCATTGTGTGGTTGCTTCTCCCATGCCCCCTACTGGGGACCTGTCCTGCAACCCAGGCATGTGCCCTGAACTAGAAATGAAACCAGTGACCCTTTGGTTGGCAGCCAGCACTCAATCCACTGAGCCTCACCAGCCAGGGCTGTATTCTTAATAATATAGTCTAATTCCTCAGTCCTGGCTCTACAACTTACTTATCTTGTGTTTCCTTGGGTAAATCACTTAATTTCTTTAAAAGAAATTATTTTATTTATTTATTTATTAATTAATTCATTCACTAATTCATTCAAACATATATTAAACACCTACTCTAGGCTGAATACTGTGCTAGCTGCTATTGCAATGAAAATTCCTATAACTTCATCACTATGAACACTACACACTTCCAATCTAATAGAACAAGGTCGATTTTAGTGTCATTAAATTGAAGATAATAGTGATGGCACTTTTATAAAAATCAATGAAGATATTATAAACAGTGTGAGCACTGTTCAAAAAAGTTAGATGGAAACTTATTTTTTAGCTCATTCTGATCTGTATATAACAATAGTGTAGCAATGTAGTTTTTTAAAAAGCTAAGCAATCTCAGGCTACCAGAATAGAACTACAGTTGAAATCAAGAAGGAAATAATCCCAAACTGCTATGTAGTGGCTTTACCCACATTGAGGAGAGTAATGACACATAGGACTGCATCTAGCAAAGGGTAACTAGGACAGTACTAGGTTATTTAAAACAGTTGAAACAAACAGAAAAGAGAAACCCTTGTTGATAGTGAGAACTGTTTTTAAATATGTGAAAAACTACCACATGAATGAAGAAATAGAATAGTTTCAGAAGGTAGTATTACAATACAATGGTCAACATTATAAGAAGGCAAAATTGAGCCTCGTTATAATGGGATCCTCTTTGTGATATTGAAAGTGTCCAAAAACAGAACTATGTACTTTTTGAGGTTGTAAGCTCGTTGTCAAAAACAGAAAAACCAGATGTTGAGTGTGCTGAGGAAAGGACTTCTGTGAAAGGCTGTAAGGAGACAGAATTTAATGAATTCTATCTAGACTTCCTTGTACTTCAATGAGCTCTTAAAATTGTGTTTTTTAGGAGGTCCTTTTTCTCTTTATAGCCTTTTATCATAGCAGATATACTATTTTTATCCATATATTATGAGTTTATGCTTCTGGGTCTATTTGTTTTCATGTCTAAGGCATAAGGAGATAATAACACAAAATGTCATAAAGATTAAAAAATAGTTGGCTTACCTTTGCTGATGAAACAATTTGCTTGGCCTGGCGTCTTGATAAGTGATCAATTGTCCTTATTAGCACTTCAGGATCTGCATTAGCTAAGTGTGCTAGACTTTTATAACCTGCATTGTATAACTGTTTTGCTCGACCCTGAAAAGTATTACAAAAATCAGTAGGATCAGAATTTGGAATTTGGAAAAAATAACTGTTTTATTAAAGGGAAAAATTTCACATGCAAGAGATAGGAATACACTAAGATAATAAAGTAAACATGAAGAGATATCACATCAGAATCCTGAAAATATATTTCAAAAGATGTATTTGATTTCAGAAATTTATATGGAACCATAAACAACCCCAAATAGCTGCAGCAATTTTGAGAAAGAAAAACAAAGCAGGAGGGATAACAATACCTGATACCAAACTGTATTACAAGGCCACTGTAATCAAAACAGCCTGGTACTGGCATCAAAACAGGCACATAGACCAATGGAACAGAACAGAGAACCCAGAAATAAACCCAAGTCTCTACGGTCAATTAATATTTGACAAAGGGGGAAGAAGCATAAAATGGAGTAAAAATAGCCTCTTCAACAAATGGTATTGGGAGATCTGAACAGCTATGTACAAAAAAATGAAACTTGATCACCAACTTATATCATACACAAAAATAAATTCAAGGTGAATAAAAGACTTAAATATAAGTCATGACACCATAAACATCCTAGAAGAAAACATTGGCAGGAAAATCTCAGACATTCTAGGCAGCAACATCTTCACTGATATGTCATGTCCCCTAAAGCAAGGGACATAAAGGAAAGAATAAACAAATGGGACTGCATCAAATTAAAAAGCTCCTTCATGGCTAAAGAAAACAGCATTAAAATAAAAAGAGAACCAATTATATGGGAAAACATATTTGCCAATGATACCTCAGACAAGGGATTGATCTCCAAAATATACAAAGAACTTACATGACTCCACTCTAACAAGACAAGCAACACAATTGAAAAGTGGGCAAAGAACTTGAACAGACATTTCTCCAAGGAGGACATACAGTGGGTCTAGAGACCTATGAAAAGATGTTCAGCATCACTAGCTATCAGAGATGCAAACTAAAACCACAATGAAATACCACTTCATAACCATCAGAATGGCCACCATAAACAAATCAACAAACAAGTATTGGAGAGGATGTGGAGAAAAGGGAACCCCAGTGCACTGTTGGTGGGACTGCAGACTGGTGCAGCCACCATGAAAAACAGTATGAAATTTCCTCAGAAAAGTAAAAATGGAACTGCCTTTTGACCCAGCAATCCACTGCTGAGATTATACCCTAATAGTCCTGAAACACCAATCAAAAAGAACCTATGCACCCCAGTGTTCATAGAAGTACAATTTACAATAGCCAAGTGCTGGAAGCAACTTACATAAGTGCCCATCAGTAAATGAATGGATCAAAAAACTATGATACATTTACATAATGGAATTCTATGCAGCAGAGAGAAAGAAGGAGCTCCTATCCTTTGGGACAGTAGGGATGGAACTAGAGTGCTAGGTGAAATAAGCAAGGCAGTGAGGGACAAATACCATATGATCTCACCTTTAACTGGAACATAATTAACAAAAGAAAAAAAGCAAGCAAAATATAACCAGAGACATTGAAATTAAGAACAATCTAACAATAGCCAAAGGGGAGCGGGGAAGGGACAGTGGGGAGAAGGGTTTTCAGGAACTACTATAAAGGACACAAAGACAAAACCAAGGGGGAGGGTGGAAGCAAGGGAGGGAGGTGGGTTTGGCTGGGGTCAGGGAGAGTGGTGGGGAGAAAATGCAGACAACCGTAATTAAACGACAATAAAGTAATTTTAAAAACTCCTAAAAAAAAAAAGATGTATTTGGGTGGTTCCAATATGATTGAAAAATAGCCTCTGTGCAGCTTATATCAACTGATATGTGTTGCAATCAGCAATGAGAAATCTATTATGGCACTTAAGCTAGGGGCATTATTTCAGACCCTACTGAAAATATTCTAGTCTAGTATCCTTAAAATGTTACTATCTACTGAGGGGATTGTGGTGTGTGTGTGTGTGTTCCCAAGCAGAAAAGCTTCTCTTATTCAAGAAATGAGTAACAGAGAATAAATTTAAATTAAGGGCTGGTAAAAAGAGAAAGCTGAAAAACCAGGTGAGAATACGTTCTTCTAAGTCTCTTAAAATATGTAAGTAAGCCTTGTTACCAACTAATACTGGTACCTTAAACAAGCACGAAGTCTAAACAACAGATGGTACTTGTTTACTCAAGTGAAGGAAGGAATAGATGTTAAGGATGAGTAGAGCACACATATACTGGGAGAGCATCACCTTTCCCTATTGTTATTTGTTTATACATTTGTGCTTCCAGATTAACAGAGGATTTCTAGGAGGCCATGGCAGCAAATAATTGAAGAAACAAAAAAGATTTCCATAAGGCTGTTGTTGTCACTTACCCTGTGACAAAACTTTATGGTTAGTTGAAAACATCTCAACTGGGAAACTGGGAAGCTACTGACCTCTAAAACTCCAGTCACTTCCATGAGCGGGACTAATTCTGCCCTTACACAGTAAGTCAACTTCTTGGTAAGTTCTACCAGAAGGGCTCTATAAACCCAAAACTCCTCAAGTTCCTGCAGAACACAAAGAAATATACAGAATTTAAGTCTGGCAAGTCATTTCAAAGTTTAGTTTGCATAGTAGGGGGCTCAGAGAGGATGTTCCTTTATGTAACTTTTGGAACTTGGGTTAAGCCAGAGGTAAATAATAATTCCAAACAAAATTATTATCAGGACACAAGGCACAGACTATGTTGAATCTGATAAAGTGGTTTTGGGGATGATTAAAAAATTAAAATATAAGTCAGTAGAAGAGTTCTATTCATTTTTATTAAAATACCAGCAAGTAGATGCATAGTTTTCCTTTCCTAAATGACTGAAAACAATTCCTACTTCTGGGAATTCATCCTGAAGACAAAATATTAAATATGGAAGGATTCCAATGCAAGATGATGCTCAGTGTAAAAATACTTAATACAATAAAAGTATTGGAAGCCATGAGTCAATAATTGTTGAAGCTGGATGGGTAAATGAGTATTTATTATATTATTTTGCCTTTTTTTATATATACTTGAAATTTCCTATAACAGCAGCTTATTTTTTAAAGTCCCTTTTTAAGCTTTCAGTATTACTGTTAGAGAATGTGATGGTTGGAACAGAATTGGGTAGCCATTTTGTGATCACTAAGAAAGGAGTTAAGGCACTAAAGATGGGAGAGTGAAGTAAAGAAAAGGTAACCTTGCATATAACTATGAATCAATCACCCCTGGAACTGCCTCAGTTCTTGCTTTCCTGTTATCTAAGATCTCTTTTTTCCTATTGTTTAATTTTCAGTGGGGGTTTTTCTGTTACTTGTAGTTAAAAGCAGCTTAATTAATATACTTGGTGTCCTAGTTTTTACAACTCACATAACTATTTAAGAGAAAAAAAACTTTAATATATTGAAAACACATTCATGAGTGTACAAGTTGTCAGGTAAAATTTTCTAGGATCAACTATCCAATAATAGTAGTTGTTTTTTCAAGTTCGACATATTCTTTTAGTCAAACAATTCTACAAAGCTGAAGTTCTTATAGTCCTAATTAAAACAAAGGGATAGAATATTAGGGAAAACATCTTTAAATATGAAGACAACATAGAAAACTTAAAATACATTTTAAGGGCTTAAAGGCTAGCTTCTTGTTACTAATTTTTTTCTTCTGCTTAGCTAGCATGGGATTAGGGAATGTAAGCTAATGTTAAAAAAACAGCTTCTAATGTAGAAGGTATTTAGAAAGATAAATTTGCTAAAATAAGTATCATTCAATGCAAAGTTAAGTATTTTAGATTATTTACTCATTAGTATGTATGACAGAGTTAACTGCCATATACTCATACAGAATATGGAGATTTAAGATAGAGAAAATGAAGCAGATTTTACGTTTAAAAATAGGAGTCATGGGGGAAAAAGTTCTTTTTAAAAAATCAAGTACAAAAACAAATATGAAAAAGATATTATGCTACCCAATAATAAGAACTTAAATACAGCAAAAGTGACTTATATCATAAGTTTGTCAAAAAGTTATCTGAGTAGAAAAGTCTGGCAAGCTTTGTTGTGTTTAAGGAAATTTGTTTTGTTTTGTTTTGTTTTTTTGACTTAATTGATTATGCCATTACACTTGTTCTATTCCTCCCTTCATTCCCCTCCACCCTGCACCCCCCTGCCCCCACCATTCCCCCCTTTAGTTTATGTCCACGTGTCTCAAGTTCTTTAGATTCTATATTTCCCATATTATTCTTGCACCCCCTATTTTCTACCTACCATCTATGCTACTTATTTTCTGTACCTTCTCCCTCCTTCTCCTCCTCCCACTCCCCTGTTGCTAACCCTCCATGAGATCTTCATTTCTATGGTTCTGCTCCTGATCCAGCTGTCCTCTTAGTTTGCTTTTGTTTTAGGTGTGGTTGTTAATAACTGTGAGTTTGATGTCCTTTCACTGTTCATCTTTTTTATCTTCTTTTTCTTAGGTAAGTCCCTTTAACATTTCATATAATAAGGGCTTGGTGATGATGAACTCCTTGAATTTGATCTTATCTGAGAAGCACTTTATCTGTCCTTCCATTCTAAATGAGAGTTTTGCTGGATAGAGCAATCTTGGATGTAGGTCTTTGGATTTCATGACTTGGAATACCTCTTTCCAGCCCCTTCTTGCCTGTAAGGTCTCTTTTGAGAAATCAGCTGACAGTCAGGTTGGAACTCCTTTGTAGGTGACTGTCCCCTTAGCTCTTGCTGCTTCTAGGATTCTCTCCTTCATTTGAATCTTGGCTAATGTAATGATGATGTGCCTTGGTGTGTTACTTCTTGGGTCCACCTTCTTTGGGACTCTCTGAGCTTCCTGGATTTCCTGGAAGTCTATTTCCTTTGCCATAATGGGGAAGTTCTCCTCTATTATTTGTTCAAATAAGGTTTCCACTCATGACTGTTCCTCTTCCCTTTCTGGTACCCCTATAAGTCGGATGTTGGAACGTTTAAAGATGTCCTGGAGGTTCCTAAGCTTCTCCTTATATTTTTGAAATCTTCTTTCTTCATTCTTTTCTGTTTGGTCATTTTTTTCTTCCTTCTGGTCCACTCCCTTGATTTGATTCCCAGTTTCCTTTCCATCACTATTGGTTTCCTGTGCATTTCTCTTCATTTCAATTAGTTTAGCCTTCATATGTTCCTCTAATTTGTGGCTAAAATCAACCAGTTCTGTGAGCATCCTGATCACCAGTGTTTTGAACTGTGCCTCTGACAGGTTGGCAATTTCTTGTTCACTTAGATTTATGGGCTCTGGGGCTCTGAGTTGTTCTTGAGCCATGTTTTGATCTGTTTGCGCCTGTTACGTATGAGGAGAGGCACCTTCTGTGTTCACCAGGGCGGGGCTACCTAGGTTGCTGGGTTGTGATCCATATGTGGGGGGCGGGGTCAGAGTGGGGAAATGGCGGCTCCCTCAGCTGCCTCTCGCCGCTGAGGAGAGGCATGGTCCCGTCTCACTGCCCACTCCCTCGCTGGTCTATCTGCGCAGGAATGCTCGACCACAGTCAACCCCCTGCCCTGAGCCCTCGCTGGGTCTGCGGGTCGCTCACTGGGTCCGCCCATTGCAACCCCACGCCTGGGATCCGCACGCCTGAGTCTGTCTGACCCAGTTTTCCTGTGCAACCCTGCTCCACCAGCTGCTGGTTTTGCCCCTCTTACTGGTCAGGCTGAAGAATTTGTTGTTATCAGACTTCTGAAAAGTTCAATGTTCTGTGTTCTGGCTGTGTTTTCTGTTGCTAATATTTTGTTGTCTCTCTGTTTAAGGAAATTCTGAAAGCTTCTTTTAGTAAAGACTTAAATGAATCCATCACAAATGCATATGGCTAAAAACAAAGTTTTCTCCTTGAGTTACTTTATAAAATGAACATTTGTTGTAGAAACCTAAAGTGGCTGCCTGACTCTAGAAGCGAAAATGGTAAATTATGGAGGCAATCAAAAGAACACGAAACTAAGTAGATAACAGTAGCTGTTGGATATTGATAACATATTAATCAAACATTCACATGGGTATCACTCATGAGAAGAACACTTACAAAGAATGTATATCAGTGGAGAAATGTCATTTTAAGAGTTGATTCCAAATACCTGAAACTATTAGTGATGGTTTTAAGTACAGGGATAACTAGTGCTTTTTACTTATTCATTACATACTTTAGTTGATTTTGTCATTTTTGTATCTTTACCTTAGTATGTATATAGTATTTTTATAAATGGATAAAAACAAAATAATATTTTAAATAAATTCTGAGTGCTTTGTAATAACAGAATAAGTCAACAATGAGAAAATACTAACTGGCTTATGAGTTTAGTAATAGTTAAAATAAGAAGATGCGCAGTGTCTATCAACTATTTAATGGAATTACCTCACAGAAATGTAACACACAAGATGAGAAGGTGGCAGCTGCGGTGAGGAGACTTTGTATATATCCTCGAGGCAAATTAAATTTTTCAGACACACTCCAAATACTGGTTTCCTTGAGCAATGTATAAAGAACAAAAGACAGGTATAGTCTGTTCACAATATCCTTGTCCACCTTCTAGAAAGACACAATTAAATAAATTTATGTACTGAACCTGCTAAGAATGTACATTATATTCAAATTGGACAAAAAGTAAAGTAAACAAAACTGTGCTACAGGAGAATAAGGAAAGAATGATTCAGTAGAAATAAAACTAAGTTCTAACACATGTATGTTAGATTAATTAAAATCAATTATCATTTTTCCAAGTATAAGAAAATATGCCAAATTGTTTCCAATTTAAATTAAACTTCTTCTTATAGGGAGTGGAGTAGGATGAACTGTGTCCTACTAAAAAATGGTGTTTGGGTCCTAACCCTGGTAACTGTGAACGTGGCCTTATTTGGGAATGGGATCTTGGCAGATGTGACTACTCAAGGATCTTGAGTGGAACTCATCCTAGATTTACAGTGGGCCCTTTAGGGCTGGTTTATTTAATACAAATTATTAGAAAAATCGTCCTTGTAAGAAAAGGGGACACAGAGTGACAAGACAAGAAGGCAATGTGAAGATGGAGGCAGACATGGGAGGTATGCATCTACAAGCCCAGGAAAACCAAGGGTTGCCAGCAAGCACTGAAAGCTAGGACACAGGCAAGATGGTTTCTTTCTTAGAGCCTCTGGAAGGAACCAACCCCACTAACATTTGTTTGTAGACTTCTGGTCTCCTGAACTGTGACAGAATAAATTTTTGTTGTTTTAAGATACCCAGTTTGCACTAATTTATGAAGCAGCCCTAGCAAAGAATATAGGAGGAGAATTTTACATTTCCTGTGGTATTTATAGGTTATATATACATGTGTGAATGTGTTTATAAATTAGACAAATGCACTTATTTAGGTAAATATGTTAATAAACCTGCCTATATTATAAACTGAGTAAATATTAGACTCTATGATTTCCATATAGTCATGATAAATAATTAATGTTTCCAAAGTTAAAACACTGAAAGAGAAAAATGCTATATGTAGTTGACAATTTCTATTCTGTGTACTTGCTTTTGCCTGTGGTGTCTAGTAACTATTTTTTATGTAAAGTAATTCATAGTTAATATTAAGCTAACTTAGAAACTAAATAAACTCATGTTTCAAATAAGAGGGCAGAGGAAAAGGATGAATTTGAAAAAGTAGATATAAAATCTACAATTACGTCCTCTATTATAGTAATAGAATGTTTGAAATGAGAACTTAGACTGACATATTGAAGAATATACGAATTAGGATTCTGCATGTTGATACTGAAGCTAAAAAACACGAGAGTTAAACAAAAAGTAGAAAAAGATTGCTTTTTAATTTCCCAATTGTAGTGTATCTGTTATTAACCATAACTTCAGTCAATGTAGATTTTGCTGAAAAAGCATTTTCTAAGTCAAGAAAAATGATAAAATTATATTACAAGGTGAGATAAAATACTTTATGCCAATTTCAAGATCTTTTACAAGAAATGTTTAAAGAAAAGAGGGTATGGGTGTCCTCTTTAATGTGGAGAAATCAATTTATATTTTAGGTAAATATCATGTTCTCTAGAATTACAAATAAAGATACCTCAAACATTAAACTAGTAATTAATTCATTTGTAATTAAGAAAAATTCATGCCCAAACCATTTTAAAATATAATTATCAATTGAATAAACATTTATTGACTATACTTTATAAAATATAACAAAAATAAGTTTTGATTCAAGTTTTAAAAGATATATTATTTTAATGGAATTTTATAAATGTTTATTATTTGGTAGTAAGTTTCATATTAACATGATCTTTAAAATATGGTTTTGTGTTTATTTTATATTTGAGACTTGGTTATAAAAAGTTGAACAAATATTTTAATTCAACATTTTGAGGGTCTAAACAATATAGCCATTTCTAAGGTAAAAGACTCAATCTAAATATTGTGACAACACGAACACTGAAGTACTATATATTTATAATATCTATTTATAATTTTATGATACAGCAATACATAGGACAGTTGCATAATTCAATTGAAATGAAAGTAAACACCATCTTCTATTTTTCAAAATGAAGTCAGTAATATCTATGTAAATTAAAAAGATGTAGGGGAAATAATAGGAAGATAATTAGGTTTCAGTGAAGACTGGAGTATCAAAGAAAATTAAAAGTGAAAAACGTGTATATTATGAGGTAAAAAATGATATTAACTTAAGGAATTTGAAGACATGTTAGCCAAAGAATTATTTCCACCTCTCTTAGTGCATGCATTAGACACTTGCTTCATGCTTGTTGACTAAACTTTAAAACCCCAAACTATAAAATATCAAACAAAATAGTATTAGTTTATCCACTTTAACCTTCCAGAATATTTTATGTAGGTCAAATATTAGATTGGAAGTTCTCTGAGGACAACCAACAACACCAACAATAAAAACCCTAAACCTGTCCTATCTTAGAATCTCTGACATCAAGTAAAATGCCTAATAAAAAGTTTCTAGGAAATAAAATTTTCTCCCTTGAAGTGAATTTATTTCAGGATTAGTTAATATAAAAACATTTTATAAATATTATTTATGATTTTTATACTGTGCAGTAAGTAGGCTAGGAAAAAACAGATTAATAATGTTTACATTTCCCTATGATAAAAGCCTTACATGTACATGACAGAATATTTTAGAATACAAAGATACAAAAAAGGCCATCACACTGCCCAGAAATAGCTTTTCAAAAATGTCTAAATTTCTGGTCCTCAGATGTTCTAAATAGTAAAATAGGAATTATATTAATTTAAAGAAAACAAATATGAAATAAATACATCAAGTCAACAAGGGAGATAATACTACAACATTAATTTTGTTAAATCAACTTAGTTATTTAGGAAGGAAAAAAAAAGACTATGGTACCTTCTTGATAGCTTGACCTGATGCCTTCTTCCCAATATAGTTTTCAGAGACTCCAATAAGAGCAGCCACATTTTGTTCTGCTGGACTGAGCTGGTTAAACTACACAGAAAAAAAAGCAATTATACAGAAAAATCTAATTGTAAGTTTAAAAATACCATTTGAACCAAATCCAGTATTTCCTATATCGCATGTTCATATTTTTAAAGATTAAAAAAATGTAATTTTTAACAAAGAGAAAACTTAAAAATATTATTAAAATATAACATACTTTAGTAGAATTACTTTAAGTCACAGACACAAATCCTTTTTAATATTGGAAGACTTTGGTGGGGGAAGAGGGAATGCTTTTGAAAGTAAGTGCATTATATAGTTACAGGAATAATTTTAAAACATGACATTAGAAATAAAGCTAGTTTCCAGCAAATAAAAGCTGCATACTACTTCTGCCTAATATGTGTTCACCCATTTATTCTATTTACAATAAAATCATAATAGGCTGTATTTTACTACTTGCTTTTGTAATAAATAGGACCAGTTCTATCTTGTGATAAAATTGACATTCCTTCTCAGTTACTAATATTACTAGGTCTGGTATATCATCATTCTTGGCTCTGACAGAGCTTTTGTGTACTTATACTCTCAATCAACAGAGATGGCCTTTGTGGTTTTATCTAGATTCTAGACATTATAAAATGCAGTGGTCACCAAACCAGATGGTAACTATCTTTGGGGAAATAGAAGCAGGAATGATCCTTTTTTTCTTTTTTGTACCTTTATTTTTTTGATAATGACATATTTATATTTAACAGAAAAGTAATATTTAAGTTGAATGAACCAAAAATGCTATTGCCATATTACTATTTTAGAAACTGAAAGAACTAAAGACCCAATTTCAAATATATTTTAATAGAAAAAGTGAACAATCACTTGACAAAAATAATTTTATCACTAATAGAGTAAGTAGCCTATATTGAAGAACCTTATATGCTCACCTGTCTGAAATATATCATCCAATCAGGGTCACACTGCGAAGCCATATCATAGGGAGTGGTTAGGTAAATTAGATGAAGAAGGCTTTCAAGCACAAGGCCTTCAAGACCTTTCTTCAAATCTCTGTATAGAATGTCACAATAAGCCAAATCTATAGTTCCTAAAAGATACAAGTATTAGATAAGGTAGATAGTAAACCAAGGCAGGGACGGGGAGGGAGAGGGAGACAGGCCTCGCTCATTAACTCAGCACTCCTGAGCCTGGTCAGATGAGATTGCCAGGTATTCCAAACATCACAAGAAAAACTATGGTAGTGTAGGAGAAAGGGAGTCCTTGAAGTTCTATATGTACCTTTTCCACTAGCTGGGAAAGAAGTCTTTGGAACCATGTATTAATCCCAAGGTCTGGAAGGGTAGGAGGAAAGGGAACCTAGAAGTTCTCTACAATCATAAAAATCCTAAACCCCAACAGTTGGAGCTCTCAGACTAGCTGGGTGCCCACTTGCGGCTTTGTGCTTAAGTGTATTTCATAAATAAACTTGCCATCTTATTTCCACTGTATGTGATGCCTCTTGCTTGAATTCTTCTCTTGAGAGCAAGAGCAAGGCAAGAACTGAGGAGTGGGGGACTCTCCCAACTTGGGTCTCCCCAGTAACACAAGTATTTCACCTTTCATAATTACCAAAGGGGAAAAGAGGTGACTTTTAAAGAAAGTCTTGTTTAGAAGTTACCTAAATATAGCAAACAGTATTCAAAATCTCTTATTATGTAATTTAGCACAGCTATTTTGGAGGTCATTTTGATAGAACACATCAACATTTACTAAGTACATACATTCTGACCCAATTACTGTACTCTATTTTTGGCAATTTAACATATTTCCACATACACCCAAAATACATAACAGAGATGGCCATGCAAACTTGTTTATCATTTAAAAAACTCACAAACAGTGTATCATCAATAGGGGAATGGTTAAAGAAATTATGGCCTCCATACTATGGACAACTATAGTAAAAAAAAATGAGGTAGATTTAAAGACATTAACATGTTAAGATGTTCGTGATACTTTATAAGTGAGAAAAGCGAGCTGCTAAAACATACAGCACGGTTCCATTAAAAATAAACTATGTGGTTATACACACATAAAAATATTTGCAAGGATATGTGTATATATATACATCTCAAATTGTTAACTGTGGTAGCTACTGAGTGAAAATGGTACAGAAGTATGGGATTTTCCTTTACGTAATTCTGAGTACTAAGGATTTTTTAAATTAAATTTTTATTTTTAAAATACTTTATTTCTTTTTTTTTTTATTTTTAGAGAGAGGGGAAAGGAAGGAGAAAGAAAGGGAGAGAAACATCAATGTGTGGTTGCCTCTCACATGGCCGCCACTGGGGACCGGGCCCACAACCCAGGCATATGCCCTGACTGGGAATTGAACCTCGACTCTTTGGTTCGAAGCCCGTGCTCAATCCACTGAGCTACACCAGCCAGGGCTTTTTTAAAAAAATAATTCCCATTCTTTTTTTTTTTTTTTTAAGATTTTATTCATTTATCTTTAGAGGGGAAGGGAAGGAGAGAGGGAGAGAAATATCAATGTATGGTTGCCTCTCGTGCGTCCCCAGCTGGGAACTGGCCTACAACCCAGGCATGTGCCCTGACTGGGAATCAAACCATGATCCTCTGGTTCGCAGGCCTGCACTCAATCCATTGAGTTACACCAGCCAAGGCAGGATTTTTAAAATAACAGACAGGTGTTATTATTTTTCATTAAGTAAGTTATGAAGTTATCATTAAGAAAAAACTATCTGCTGTCATGCAACAATCTCCAAGACAATATATTAAACAAAAAAAGCAATAATCTATATTGTTTCAGAATAATATAGATGTCTGTTTATTTAAAAACAAAAGCTTTAAAAAAACCTTATACCTGTATAATCTATGTATTAAGTTTTGAAATGAAATATACAGAAACCACCTGAAAAGATATACACCAAATTGTTATTCTTGGTAGGATATCAAGATTTGTGTGATCCCTGGGGAAGGGGAGTGTGAACAAGGGATGAACATCTTTTTCTGTATATACTTCTGCAGTGCTTTTTTAAAAAAAAGACTTTGCTTATTTTTTAGAGAGAGGGGAAGGGAAGGAGAGAGAAAGGGAGAGAAATTGGCTGCCTCTCTCACATGCTTCTGACCAGGGACATGGCCCACAACCCAGGCACATGCCCTGACCAGAAATGGAACCGGTGACCTTTCAGTTTGTAGGCCTACACTCAGTCTACTGAGCCACACCAGTCAGGGCTACTTCTGCAGTATTCTAAATTACTTATAATTAAAAACATTTTAAACTTTTTAAAGTTGAAGTAGTCTAACAGTTTATAAGATTAATATATTAATATGTAGTTACAAATCCCATTTAAAGTTCAGAATAATTGAACTTCTATTTTTTCCAATGAATTTCCTCAGATTTAGATAAACTAAGATTTTCTAAAATTTTATTTGAGGTAAAATAAAATTTAGGTAAATGATTACCTTTAAAAGAAGCTCGTCCCAACTTTGTAATATGAAAACTAAACTGGAACCATTCTTCAGACTTATAAGTAGCATCTTTTTGTGTAAGTCCTTTTTCTGTAAAAATGGTGTTTTTTTGTAGGAGTCCTTTTTCTGTCAGGTATCTAAGCGATTCAACAGTTATTTCCCAGAGACTTTTTTCTTTCAGCAAAAACTTTTGCTGGACACCAAAAAAGGTACCACTCATAAAGTGATATATATCACCAAGATTTGTTGCAATCTGAAACAATTCAGGGCATCATTGAAGCATTTTCCTTAATTTGAGACATCATTTTGATTGTACATTAATTTAGATAATTCATTTCCACACCTTCATTTCAAAGGTATTTAAATTTAAAAAATTAGTCAAAAATCTATAAGTTGCATATAAAAGGTAATTTGATAATAACATTTAAAATTAACAAGAGAAACATTTTAAGGGAGAAAACAGTTATCATATTTATATTTTTATGAAAACATCACATTTTTCATGTAAAAATTCCTTATGTTTTTGAATAATTTTTCACAGTATCTCCAAAACTGTGCTCTCTTTACTTCTCAACCAATTATCACTAATTCCAGCACTGCCTCCTTTAAAAACCCTCCTTTCACCCCTTTCCAAACAATTGTGAAAGCATTCTAAAAAGTACGTTTAACAAGAAGTAAACACATGGAAAACACAGTGTTCAGACTGAACGTCTCCACTGAAACAGGATCAGACAATACTTTCTCTGATATATTACCTAAAATTAAGTGGCAGTTTTCTACCTATTTTTGGTCTCATTTCTATCTCCTTTCCCTGCCATTTTCTCTCTTCTCCTGTTATTCACCATTTAAACCTTTTAATGGCAATCATCAGTAATACTTAACCCTCCATATGGTAGTTAGATGTAGAGTTGACAATGAATTAGAATAAGTTTATATTAGGCAATTGCAATGAAATCAGCATGCTATGCTAAAATATAGCCAATCAATAGCCACACTTCTCTCTCATAATTCTGATATATTTCAACTGAAAAACTTAAATAGTCATTTTTTAATTAAACCAATATAAGGGATAACAAAAATGTTATGAAACATAGACATTTCTTATGGCTTCTCCTTTTAATGAAAATTATTCTTAATATAGTATTCAATTAGGCTAAAATTGCATTTCTAAGATATTCAAGAACTAATACTCAGTTTGTAGATTATCAGTGTAATTGGTTACTTACAGTTAACACTCGGGGTTAAAGAAAAACGTTTACTTGCTCCTTCCAGCTACCATTATGTTACCTTTCTACCTCTCTGTGAAAAACTTTTAGATATAGTGATTTACACCTACTGGGTCAGCCTCTGCCTCTGGCCTCCACAGCTTCTTAAAGCTGGATTCTCCACTGTTGCCCCAACCTGCAAGTTTGCCCATGCCCAACTCCAAAGTCAACCCATTAATTAATTCAAGAGTACTACCCACATGCACCACACTGAGATTAACGATAAGTGAAAATAAATCTGGACCCTGCTTTCATAGGGCTTACATTACAGTGGGGTACAGGCTGTGGTTCTTATAAAGTATACAACAGGCTAACTAGATCATAGGCACAGGGAGGCTTCCCTGAGGAAGCAATGGTTAAGTAAAAATCTGAAGGTGGGTGGGAGTTAAGTAGACAAAGCTATGGGTGAAAGTAGACAGCATGAAAGGTTAAGAGCACTGGTTTTGTATTTAGACAAAGCTACTTCAAACTTTGGCTTTGTCATTTTGTGGCAGAGTGACACTGGGCACAAAGTTAAAATTTATTTTGCTGAGGAATAATCCTAAAAAAGAGGTTTAACTCAAGAGCAAGCCTTAAAAAGAAAGCTAATATCTAATCTTAGGAAAATATTTTCCTGTCAGTCCTTTAAATTTTTTTTTTAAGTTTTCTGCTGATAAAGACTGTACCTATCTTACAGATGTCTAAAATATCCTAGTATGGTCACAGGACTATAGTTGAACCTTACTCTTAACAAGGACAGAGACGCCTCAGGATTCATGTCTTTGCAGCAACTTGTGTATCCAGTGTCCACCAAAGTCTCTTACTTGTAATTGATGCCCAATTATGATTTGATTTCTCATATTCCTCACAACTCAAAGATTAAAAATGCAAGTATAAATTCAGATTCAGATTTATCATGCCACAGACTGTTCTTTTCCACATCAGATTAAAGTCAATATTTTTTCATACTTTACAGTTTTCATAACTATTTAAGCTCTACTATCTAAGGTAACAGCAATAAGATTTTAAAATATTAAAAAATACCTTCAAACCAATCAATGAAAGAAACAAAGTTTGGATTCCCTTGGTGAATTCTTGAACAAGATGGCTGTAACAATTTTCCAGTGGTCTGCTTATTAACTCCAATACCTACAAAAATTAAAACAGTATTATTTTTCTGTTTATATAAAAGATAAATGGTGTTCTGTATAGAATTTTATATTTTGTGTACATCTTGTGGAGGCAGAGGAAGATAAAAAACAAAAAGACCAAAAAAAGAATTTAGCAGTTGTGCTCATAAAAATAGAAGATAAATAGAAAAATACTTTTCATTGTTTATCTGAAATACAAAAATATTCAAATTACTCTGATTCTTTTTTAAGGTTTATTTTATTCTCATCCCAGAGGGGATGGAGAGAGAAAGAGAGAAACATTGACTGGTTGCCTCCTGCATGGGCCTGGCAGGAACTGAACTCCAACCAACTGAGCCACACCAGCTAGGGCTCTAATTCTTAATCATAGAAAAGGAAACATTATTTAAAAAATTTTTTAAATGAATTTTTAAAAGATTTAATTTATTTAGTTTTAGAGAGGGAAGGGAGGGAGAAACAGAGGAAGAGAAACATCAGTGTGGTTGCCTCTCACACACCCCCTACTGGGGACATGGTTTGCAACCCTGACTGGAATGTGCCCTGACTGGAAATCGAACCAGTGACCCCTTGGTTCTCAGGCTGGCACTCAATCCACTGAGACGTAGCAGTCAGGGCAATATTAAAAATAATTTTTAAATAAGGACCCCTACAAGGCCCGGACCAAAGACCAAAAAAAGACAAAACAACCAACCAACAAACAGATTATTACCTGTTGCTTGTCGTTTTCTTGCAATATAAGGATACTCTCCCCAACAGAATCTATTCCAGCACGGCCAGCTCTGCCAATCATCTGTTTATATTGATTTCTCTTTAAAAATTCTTTAGCAACATAGGGGGCTCTCAAAATAACTCTATGTAATAGATAAAATTAATTAAAACTGAGTCTTCATCTATAGCAATAGCACCTATTTTTAAGCTCTTAGCTTTATTATATCTAAGTGATTAAATTAAATTTTAATATCTATGTGATATTAAATTTAATGACATATTAACTTAAAATAATAGATAACTGCTATTTACTGAAAATCTATGATGTCATAGAAGTTCTTTATGTACATTATGTGTAATTCTTACAATTCTATGTAATAATATTCTATTTTTTTTAAGTGGCTAATTGGCTTACCTCAACTCACAAAGTTAGTAATTACCAGAAACATAATTTGAACTTAAGTCAGTCTTGCTGTAAAGCTATGATCAATCCACTAGAGCAATAATCTTCAAAGATTTATTTTATACTCCATAAATGAAAACTCTCACTATGTACCACCAATATATGCTTATTTATTTATGAATTTATCTTACTGTCAACTATATAAAATGACAGATTTCAAATGTTTTTGACCTACAAACAGGGTGATTTCATCCTGTTCATGTATATAGAAGAAGTCTGTAATCAGCTTTCCTGTTCAAAGGTGAGAGAAAAAAATATGATATTTACCTGTACTATCAACCAACTCCTTTATTTACAAACCTCAGTGGAAAACCAAGATTAACAAACATTTGAAGTAAACTGACATAACGAAACCCCCCCCACAAGAATATAAGACAGAAGCAGGTAATATAGGGAACAGAAAAGAAAAATTCTAATAAATGTCCACAGAAAACCCTAGAGGGTATTGTATTCAATTTTTTTTAACTTAAAAAGGGCCATAAAAGAAGATAGCTCTTGGAAGTTAAAAACTTTTAAAAAATCATTTAAAAAATTCAATAGAAGAACCAAATAATGGAATGAACATAGCTAATAGAATAGTTAAAAACTAATCTTGTTATACATGAGGTCTGCCCAGAAAAAGTCCAACAATTGATAATAATGGTTTGTACAACACTGATGTAACCTGCCAGCCAAGGAGAGTGGACTGGAATGCACACATGTGAACAATGACTACTTCACTGTACTAGTCAGTGGGGGTGGTACAAACCTGTACTGTGTGGCAGTTGCATTCAAATGACTGAGTGAGTAGAGCAATACATTTGCATCGACTTTTGTGTAAAGCTTTAACATTCCTCTGTGGAAACTTTCAGATGATTCAGAAGGCTGAGCTATGGGAAACTGGTGACATGACAACATGCTGGCTCATGCATCATGTCTCATGCAGAGGTTTTTGGTGAGATATCAAATCACCTAGGTGACTTAGCCCCGCTACTGCCCAGATTTGGTGCCCTGCGACTTCTGGCTTTTCCCAAAACTAAAATCACCTTTGAAAGGGAAGAGATTTGCCCTGGCTGGTGTGGCTCAGTGGACTGAGTGCCAGCCTGAAAACCAAAGGGTCATTGGTTCAATTCCTAGTCAGGGCACATGCCTGGTTTGTGCTCCAGGTCCTCAGTCCACACACTGATGTTTCTCTGCCTCTCTTCCTTCCTCTCTGTAAAAATAAATAAGTAAAATCTAAAAAAAAAAAAAAAAAAAAAAAGAAAGAAAGAAAGGGAAGGAATTTCAGACCATCAATGAGATTCAGGAAAATATGATGGGGTAACTGATGGTGATTGGGAGAACTGGGCTGAGGTCCCAAGGTGCCTACTTTGAAGGCAACTCAGGTGTCACTGCCCTATGTACAGTGTTTATTCTATCTTGTATCTTCTTTAGCAAATGTCTCTATTTTTCATAGTAAGTGGCTGGATACTTTCTGGACAGGCCTCATAGAAAGTAAAGTTAAAGAAATTACATTGCTCAAATAGATTGGAAAATGAAATGAAAAGAGATTGAAAAGCTCAATCTACAAAGTTCCAACCCTGTGAAAATGAAGTTAGAAAAGCAGAGAACAGAGATAATGAAAGGAAACAAATGTTAAAATAACCAAAAAATTACTTTTAGATGATGAAAGGCATAAAACTTGTAATTGAAAGCATATACCCAAGTGCTAAGCTCTATAAATGAAAAGTAGCTAAAAGAGGACTATAGAAGTAGTTTCCTGAGTTCAAACACTGCCTTTGAAACTTGTTTTTTGTTGGGCATGAAGTTAGGCAAATTGTTTAATTGTTCAGCACCTTAGTTTTTCCTTCTATAAAATGTGGCTAATATAACATATGACCTTCCTCACAGAGTTGTCATGAGGATCAATTAAGTTAATATATGTAAAGCTATTATGACAGAGGAGAGGGAGTGTAATAGCTGCAATTATTATTTTAAAGTATGCAGTATGATGAAATTTTAAAGTTAAAGTGAAAAGTCTAAAAGCTTCTGGAAAGGGAAAAACAGTGGACCTACACCAAAACAAAAACAAACAACGCTGGCTCTGAAAGACTAGAAACAATACACCAAAGTCTCCATGGAAAAAATAGGAAACCTGAAATTCTAGCAAGGTGTTAAAGTATGAGGCTAAAATAAAGACATCTTCAGCTATGCAAAGACTCAGTACTTAAGCAAAGACTTCAGCTATTCTGTGGTACAGCACTTAATCAGTAATTACTCAAGAAGGCAAAAGAAAAAATGAATCACAGAATGAAGATGTGGGATACAAGAGGGAATGATAATCAAAAAGAAGCAAACAAACAAGTATGATATATAGGTAAATTTAAATAGTTACTGATTATAGAATGAAATAAAATTAAAATCTGAAATTAAAATTTTAGTCAACTGCAACATACATGCATGAGGCAGAGTACTGTAAGAGGATATACAAATGGTAAGACACATGTTCAAGAAAAGATATAATTAATAATTCTATAATGATAGAAAAACATGTTTGATTACGACTTAAAATTTTAACAGTTGGAATAACATAAGTAGATATATTACTTTGTTTTTCAAAAACTAAATCAGTAACAGAGATCGAAAATAAAAGGATGGAAAAGAATCTAGTTGGCAAAAAATATATAGTTCTAGTATTTAAAGTAAAATCACAAAGTTAGAAGGACAAGGACCTATTATATTGATAGAAGGTACAATTCGGCAGTAGCATATTTAGAGTAAACCTTTTTACACCTAAATAATTTTAAAATACAAAGCAAACACTTTTAGAAATGCAAAAAGGAGAAATAGGCAATTCCATAATTAAAGTGGGGAGATTAACACACTTCTCTGAAATTGACAGATTAAAGAATTACAAATAGTAAAAAAAGTAGAGAAGCTGACAACATAATTAATAACTGTGATCTCACTGATATAGAACACTGTACATGCAACAGAAAATACATACTTTTTAACACTCATGAATGATTTATAAAAATTGACCATTTATTCAAAAAATGTCACAAATTTTAAAGTCACAAATTACAAAGAACAGAAATCAAATATGCAGGACACAGCTTTGGTAATAACTGAAAAGGTAATCAAGGATCTACTCTAAAAAAATACTAAAATAGAAAGTCTTTATGGATGAATTCTCTAAGATTTTAAGGAAATCTCTGTGGTAAATAAACTCTTTCAGATGATAAAAAAAAATAGTGGAAAGCTTTCCAACTGTTTCTACTGAAGCAGGATAATAAACCCTGACATCAAAATCAGACAGGGATAGCACGAAAGAAAGAAGAAATTTTAATACCAGGAAAGCTATTATCTTTCATTAATATATTAAAGGAAATAAATCAAATGTTCAACTCAGCAAAAACTGAAAAAAAAAATTCTCACCCACTACCAAGAAAGAATAAAACAACAAAAGCCCTGGCAGATAGGAACTGAAAAGTTTTGAGCCTGGACAACAGCTACTTTTATCTCACCTTCGAGCTGGTAGGTTAACACCTGCTGCTAGGGTGGATGTGCAGGTTAAAAGACAGAGAACTCCAGTGGAATAGGCCTCCTCCAAGAGCTTCCTTTCATCACTCGTTAAACCACTATGGTGATAAGCAACTCCTAGTGGGATAGTGCGCTTTAAAACAGGACACAGGTTGCCACTGCTGATATCCTTCAAGTTCTTAATCATCTCCTGTTTTTCTTTTTCCCTGTGTTTCAGATATTCCCTAGGACAAAAGATCTGTTAAAAACATGAACACTGATCTTACAATGACAAAGTGCCTATAATTTTAATTTTAGTAGGTTCATGTAAATACTTTTAAAAAATATTAATTTTATTAATATAAGCACATAAAATGCTCTTAGAATTTTTATTCTGATTTCACTGGTAGGCAGTCTCTATCAACTGCTTTTTTTGTAGATAACAGAGAGCTGTGAAAACCTGATTAAAGCTAAAGGAAAAAAAAACTCATATAAACACAACACTTTGCATTTAATTTCAGAGTTCATGGACTTTCTGAAGTTCATTCCTGTACTTCCTATGAGTCCACGAACACCAGGTTTAGACCACTGTTCTAGATGTTATTATTTTTTCACTAGATATACCTTTATTAAAGATGATTTATTTTGTTCTAATAATAAATTTTCTTATGACAGAAATACATTATTAAATCATTAGTAGTATATGTAAAATACTGACTATATGGACACGAGCATTTTAGAAAATTCAATAATATCCTACAATGTCTCTGAATCTAGAAACACCTGTTATTTTAAATTCAATTAAGGAAAGAAAGTAGACTATGTAGAACTAGTTACCAATTAACTGTAAAGCAACAACTTCTAAATACCGACAGCAAACACACATCATCCAAGATATAAATATAATACACATAGCCCTGTTGTTTTGGTCTTTATGGAAGGAATAGAGCTCCTTCCATAGGAGTTGGTGTTCACTGAAGAATGCCAGTAATTTCATAAGAAGTTGAGAAATGGGAGGCAAAGAGACAAAAGAACAACAAAGAATTGGGAAGAAAGTCATCAAGTCTTAGAGCAAGAATTAGAAGGAACAGCTTATTAGGGGAGAAAAGACTTTCTGTTGCTATTTTCCAGCCAGTGAACAAGGTCCTGAAACGAATGTACAGAATGAATGCTTCTCAATGTATTAAGTCTTATAAGCAGCGAGAATATGAATAATCGGTGTATAATTTTCCAAATCAGAGAAGGGATTGTCCTAACTGACCAAATAAAATATGGTTGTATCAAGAAGGGTTGTGGGAGAAATTGAGATCTGAATGGGGTCTTGAAGAACAGGTATTAGAGAAGTGGCAACCAAGGAGCAAGAAAGTGCATTTTTGGCAGAGGGCAAAACACAATCTCAGGCTTGAAAATGGGAAGTTCGAGGCATAAACAAAGAAGAGAAGTAGTTCAGTTTGGATGAATTGCAGGGTGAATGAAAAGTAGAAGAAATAGGATGGAAAAGTAAGTTGAGTCAGATCTTGGTCTGAATTCTAAGCTAAGAAGCACTGAAGTATCATTTTTAGGGAGATTTTGTTTTAGGGAAAGTAATATTACCAGAGCTGTGGAAGTTGTCAGAAAATAGTGTTTAAAAGACAGTCTTTAGGAGACTTCCGCCAAGATGGAGGTATAGGTGGATGTGCCGTGCCTTCTCACACAACCAAGTTTAGGGACAACTAAATATTAGCAACACAAAACACAGCAAGAACACGGAAAATTGAACTTTTCGGAAGTCCGTTAACAACAAATTCTGCAGCCTGACCGGTAAGGGGCAAAACCAGTGGCTGGTGGAGCGGGATTGCACAGGAGGACTCAGTCAGACGGGCTCAGGCGCGGAATCCAGGCACAGGGTTGGACCTAGTGAGCGACCGAGCGAGTGACCAGGCGAGCGACTGCGGAGGAGACAGCAGGGAAGGGATGCTGCGTGTTGACTGAGGTCACCTATTTGTTTGCGAGCGGACTGGCGAGGGAGTGGACGGTTCGACCGGGGCCCGGCGTCCCCGCAGCGAGTGGCAGTAGAGGGCACCGCCATTTCCCCGCTCTGACCACGCCCCCACATACAGCGTCACAACCCAGCGACCTGGGAGTCCAAGGCGCCGCCGCTTCTCACACTTAAAGGGCCAGAACAGACCAAAAATGTCACAAGTTCTCAAAATCCCTGAGCCCATAGACCTAAGAGATGAAGAAATAGCAAAACTCTCAGATGCACAGTTTAAAACACTGGTCATCAGGATCCTCACAGAACTGGTTGATTATAGCCACAAATTAGAGAAACATATGAAGGCGAAACTAATTGAAATGAATGGAATTGCACAGGAAACCAATAGCGATGAAAAGGAAACTGGGACTCAAATCAATGGAGTGGACCAGAAGAAAGCAAATAATGGCCAAACAGAAAAGAGTCAGGAAGCAAGAATTCAAAGAAATGAGGAGAGTCTTAGGAACCTCCAGGACATCTTTAAACACTCCAATATCCGAATTATAGGGGTACCAGAAAGGGGAAAGGCATAGCCACCAGTGGAAAACTTATTTGAACAAATAATAAAGAAAAATTTCCCCAATCTGGCAAAGGAAATAGACTTCCAGGAAATCCAGAAAGCTCAGAGAGTCCCAAAGAAGTTGGACCCAAAAAGGAACACACCAAGGCACATCATAATTACATTAGCCAAAATTAAAATGAAGGAGAGAATCCTAGAAGCAGCAAGAGCTAAGGGGACAGTCACCTACAAAGGAGTCCCCATCAGACTGTCAGCTGATTTCTCAAAAGAGACCCTACAGTCAAGAAGGGGCTGGAAAGAGGTATTCCAAGTCATGAAATCCAAAGACCTACAACCAAGATTGCTCTATCCAGCAAAACTTTCATTTAGAATGGAAGGACAGATAAAGTGCTTCTCAGATAAGATCAAATTGAAGGAGTTCATCATCACCAAGCCCTTATTATATGAAATGTTAAAGGGACTTATCTAAGAAAAAGAAGTTAAAGAAACATGAACAGTGAAAGGACAACAAACTCACAGTTATTAACAACCACACCTAAAACAAAAGCAAACTAAGAGGACAGATAGATCAGGAGTGGAAACATGGAAATGAAGATCTCAAGGAGGGTTAGCAACAGGGGAGTGGGAGGAGGAGAAGGGGGGAGAAGGTACAGAAAATAAGTAGCATAGACAGTAGATAGAAAATAGATGGGGGGACAAGAATAGCATGGGAAATATAGAATCTAAAGGACCTGAGACACATGGTCATAAACTAAAGGGGGGTAATGGTGGGGATGGGGGGTAGGGTGGAGGGGAATGAAGGGGGGAATAGAACAACTGTAACAGCATAATCAATTAAAAAAATAAAAATTAAAAAAAAGACAGTCTTTAGATTTCAGTTATATGTGGAATCTAAAAAACAAAATAAATGAACAAGCAGACGAGAAACAAAAAACATTTTGATGGCTGCCAGATTGGAGGGGAGTCTGTGTGAAAGAGGTGAAGGGATTAAGGAAGTACAAATTGGTAAGTACAAAACAGTCACGGGGATATGAAGTAAAGCATATGGATATAGTTAATAATATTATAATAACTATGTCTAGTATCTGATGGGTACTAGTTTTACTGGAGTGATCACTTCACGAGTTATATAAATGTCTAATCATGGGGTTATGCATCTGAAACTAGTATAATATTGTACATCAATGATAGTTAAAAATAAAAATATTAAAAAATAAGACTTAAAAACAAAAGGTACTATTTATTTTTAGAGAGAGGGGAAGGGAAGGAGAAGGAGAGGAAGAGAAACACTGATGTGGAAGAAACATCTATCTATTGCCTCTTTTTTTAAAAATTTATTTTATTGATTATGCTATTACAGTTATTCCATTTCTCCCCTTCATTCCCCTCCACCCTGCACATCCTTTCCCACCCACATTCCCCACTTTAGTTTATGTCCATGTGTCTTAAGTTCTTCAGCTTCTACATTTCCCATACTACTCTTGCCCTCCCTATTTTCTACCTACCATCTATGCTACTTATTCTCTGTACCTTTTCCCCCTCTCTCCTCCTCCCACTCCTGTTGCTAACCCTCCATGTGATCTTCACTTCTGTGGTTCTGCTCCTGATCTGTTTCTGTTCCTGTTTGCTTACTTTGCTTTTGCTTTAGGTGTGAATGTTAGTAACTGAGTTTGCTGCCTTTTTATTCATATTTTTTATCTTCTTTTTCTTAGATAAGTCCCTTTAACATTTCATATAGTAAGGGCTTGGTGATGATGAACTCCTTGAACTTGACCTTATCTGAGAAGCACTTTATCTGCCCTTCCATTCTAAATGAAAGCTTTGCTGGATATGGCAATCTTGGATGTAGGTCCTTGCCTTTCATGACTTGGAATACTTCTTTCCAGCCCCTTCTTGCCTGTAAGGTCTCTTTTGAGAAATCAGCTGACAGTCTGATGGGAACTCCTTTGTAGGTGACTGTCTCCTTATCTCTTGCTATTTCTAGGAATCTCTCCTTCATTTTAATCTTGGGTAATGTAATTATGATGTGCCTTGGTGTGTTCCTCCTTGGGTCCAACTTCTTTGGGACTCTCTGAGCTTCCTGGAAGTCTATTTCCTTTGCCAGATTGGGGAAGTTCTCCTTTATTATGTATTCAAGTAAGTTTTCCACTTGTTGCTCTTCCTCTTCCCCTCTTGGTACCCCTATAATTTAGATGTTGGAATGTTTAAAGATGTCCTGGAGGTTTCTAAGCCTCTCCTCATTTTTTTGAATTCTTGTTTCTTCATGTTTTTCTGTTTGGTCATTTTTTTCTTCCTTCTGGTTCACTCCCTTGATTTGAGTCCCAGTTTCCTTTCCATCACTATTGGTTTCCTGTGCATTTCCCTTCATTTCAATTAGTTTAGCCTTCATGTGTTCCTCTAATTTGTGACTAAAATCAACCAGTTCTGTGAGCATCCTGATCACCTGATCACAGTTTTGAGCTGTGCGTCTAATAGGCTGGCTATCTCTTTGTCACTTAAAAGCATTGGTTCTGGGGCTTTGATCTGTTCTTCTGTATGAGCCTTTTTTGGGGGTCTGGTTGTGCCTGTTACGTAGTGAGGCGTGGAGCCTTCAGTGTTCACCAGTGTGGGGCAACCCAGTTGCTGGGTTTGATGCTCTATGTGGGGGCGGGGTCAGAGAGGGAACAATGGTACTTGCTCCACTCTTTAGGATTTCAGTCCCCTCTGCTGCTTTCCACAGCAAATTTGGCCCTTCTGGTGCTGGTTCCTGGGTAGGTGGGCTTGTATACATTCTGGGACCCTGTGGGTCTCTCCAACAAACTCTCCTGTCAGGCTGGGAATCTCTCCTGGCACCTCAACCCTCACAAGTGTTTTTAATTGGTGCTTTTAGGGTTTATTTCCTGTTGCTGGGGCCCTGGGTTATGCAGTCTTGCTCCCCATTTTTACCTGGTTTATCTGTGTACAAGTATGTGACTGTAGTCAGCTAGCCGCCTTGTGCACCTGACTGGGTATGCTCCTTACCTCCCTGCGCCTGGGGTCCGCCAAGCACTGATTTTTCCTGCCACGACCCCTCTTCTCTGGCCATGGACTCCGCCCCTCTTTCTGGTCTGGATGAATGGTTGTCAGGCTTCCATGCAGTTCAATTTTCTGTCAGTTCTGGTTGTTTTTTGTTTCTAAATTTTTGTTGTCCTTAATTTTGGTCATGTGAGGAGGCACAATGTGTCTACCTACACCTCCATCTTGGCCAGAAGTCCACCTCTCTTAATTAAACGCCTGACCAGGACGGAACCTGGAACTCAGGTATGTGCCCTGACTAGGAATCAAACGAGTGACCCCTTGTTTTGCAGGACAAAGCCCAACCAACTGAACCACACTGACCAGGGCAAGACATTCTTGACTAAAAGTTAAAGGGAGTAATAGCTACAAAAAAGTTAATATTCCTAAAGATGGAGACAGTCATTTGGCAATAACCTGAGGCAGTCTTTGCACTTAAATAGACATACAGCCATATTCTACTGCCCAGATGGGAAATGCATTTCCTGTACCTGCTTCCCACAAAATTTATGATAAGGAGGCAAATAATTAAGATACAAACAGGAATTTCAAGAGGTCATATTTTAAACCTAGTAATGAGATGAGAATCCATTTAAATTTCATTTCATCTACATCTAAATTACAGAATAATATAAAAAAGTATTCTTTCAATATGGTAATATTTTAGTTAGCCACAAAAAAGGGGCTAAACTATACTCAACACATTTAGCTTACCAAAGCAGCAAATAATATAAAAATATAGCATAGAGGAAATTTTCCTTTGGAAGGAAAGTGTTTACTCCTATAAGAAAGTACCAAATGTAATGGCATAATCAATAAAATAAAAAAATATATTTAAAAAAAAAAAGGAAAGTACCAAGTAACATTTACAATTCACTAACTAAGGATTCTGGAGAGGGAAATTTTTTACATGCTTCAATATTAAATATAAACATTTAAGACCCAAATAAACTATTATCATCAAAAGGCAAAATAACTCGAGGGTACAACTTATAAACTTCTTGACTCCCAGTTAATTGTTAGTCTTTATATTTCTACATTACTTAGAAAGTGCTATATATTACCTTAAATTATTCTAAGAAAATGAGCAATTTACTGAGATTGAACAAACTTCCTCAGTGATAATTTAATCTTCTCAGGCTTTTATAATCAACATCATTATTGTAAAGGCACACGACCAGTTACAAAATGAGAAAAATTTTTTGTGCTCTTCAATAAATTTAACTTGATTTTAGAGCAGTCCATGACAGTAGAATTGGAAGAAGAGGTAGAGGATGACTAGATTAGAATCCTGAGTAATGGTTTATGAATAGTGATATAGTAATGGCCTAAGGGGCCAAAAAGTAGTCTGAAAAAATGCTAAAATCACACATGGGACAAATAGGTGCAAAAAACTGAACCGTTCATATTTAAAATCACAATATATACACAGAATCTTGAAACACCAATCAGAAAGAATATATACAACCCTATGGTCTTAGTGGTGTTATCTAGAAACAGCCCAAGTGTCCATAAAAAAGATGTGGTACACTTACACAAAAAAAAATGCTATGTGGCTATATAAAAGAAAGAACTCTTACCATTTGTGACAGCATGGACTGACCTGGAGAATATTATGCAAAGTGAAATAAGTCAGTCACAGTGAGACAAATACCATATGATCCCACTCATATGTGGAATCTAATGAACAAAATAAACTGGCAAACAAAATAAAACCAGAGGCATGGATAAATGGAGCAGACTGACAGATCTCAGACGGGAGGAGGTGGAAGGGAGTGAAGAGATTAGTCAAAGAACATATGTGCATGTATGTATAACCCATGGGCACACAGACAACAATGTGATTGATAGTGGGGGGAGGGGAAGGGGAACAAAGGGGAGGAAATAGGGGCCATCTGTAATAGTGTCAACAATAATAAATAAATAAATAAATAAATAAATAAATAAATAAATAAATAAATAAATAAAATCACCCTATATTTAACTCTGAGTATAACAAAACTGATGTTAAAATACCATAAAATTACAAGGCATGCTCTGGCCGGTGTGGCTCGGTGGATAGAGTGCTGGCCTGCGAACCAAGAGGTCACTGGTTCAATTCCCAGTCAGGGCACATGCCTGGGCTGCAGGCTGGGTCCCTAGCGGGGGTCGTACTGAGGGGTCACAACCAACTGATATGTCTCTCGTACATGGATGTTTCTCTTACTCTCTTTCTCTCCCCCTTCCCTTCTCTCTAAGAAAAAAACTAAACAAAATCTTTTAAAAAGAAAGAAAATTAAGCTGAAGATATGATTTATCCCCATAGTGATTTCAGTGATTAGTCCTTTGACCATCTAAGCCAGTGGCTGACCTTGGCTGTAAGTTGTACTTGCCTGGGTTCCATACTCAGAGATTCTGATTTGTCTAGGATGCAACCTGGGCATTTTTAAAAGCCCAAGTTGATTCACAATGCAGCCAATGTTGAGAATCATCAACCATATCCACTATACTCATATTAGCATTCATTTACATGTAGTCTTAGAATTTTTCTCTATTTCACATGTGAATTTCATAGGTAAACTTTCTTCAAGGTCAAGGCCTTTTGAATCTAATACAACTTAATGTTCCATAAGAAGTAGTTAGTGCTTGTTCAATAAACAGAATAAAGAGCATGTAAATTATGACAAATATAAAACAGAACAGAATATTTTTAAAAGATTAACATACTTGCTTAAAAATCTGCATATCATTTCTGCTACGTTTTCACAGTTCTTCTTAGTGGGACAAAAAACTAAGCAGGAATAATTGGGAATAACTTCTGTCACCAGTGCTACCAAGTGATCAGGATCCATCTTTTTCAGAGTATCAGAATACTGCATAATGAGATGTAGCAACAAGGTTAGCAACCATAAAAGCCTGTAGTTTTGCCAGTGTGCTCTGGAAGGTAAGTATATCATCCATAAATTTGAATTTCTGATATAGTAAATCTGATCATTTAAAGAAAAAATGAAATCTATATTACACACCAAAATGTTATGTCTCACTTTTCTCTTAGGTTATTAGGATTTTGTTAGGTGTATCTAGTTTTTAATTAAAGAAGTGAAAATGGTAATACTATTAATAACTGCACTGCATGCCTACCTTCGCCAAAGCAGTACAAAAAAGTCCACAGACAGAAACACAGATTGACCCTAATAATAGTTAAAGGACTACATAAATAAGATATACTTTTAATAATTAGTACTAGTTTAAACAATAAAGATTCAATAAACAATTGAATAAATAATATAGATTCAATCACAGTACAGGACATTTTCAGAAATAAAAATATATTTATAAAGCAGACATAAAAAACTCAAAGAACATGAAAAATACAAAGTTATTTAAAATCTCACTTCTTCTGACTTTCTAAAACTAATTATGAATTAGAATTCGTACAATTCTAAAACTGTTGTTAAGCCGTGGCTGGTGTAGCTCAGTGGAATGAGCACGGGCCTGCGAACCAAAAGACTGTGGTTCAATTCCCAGTCAGGGCATATGCCTGGGTTGCAGGCCAGTTCCCAGCAGGGGCCAGTTCGCAGCAGGGGTTGCATGACAAGTAACCATATATTGATATTTCTCTCCATCTCTCCTTCCCTTCCCTTCTAGAGATAAATAAATATAAATCTAAAATAAATAAATATATAAAATTATTTTAAAAAAATAAATAAAACTGTTGTAAAATTCCTTTCTCCCCTTATCAATATATGTCACAGAACATTAACACAGTAGACATTAACATTTTCATACATCAATATCTGAATTAAATAGCCCATAAATGTTTCTTTTCTTTTATTGATAAATGAATGAACATTTAAGGGAGGGGTCTCCACATTTTCTTGGTTTATGGTGCTCCAAGGCCAAAAGAATTATTTTACAGTTCTATTAATTGGAGAGTTAGGTTTAAACAATTTAATAAGTATATATTTCCTTGCAACTTAGCAGCTGTCTGCATAAACAATATACATCAGCTGAATGAAAAATATGTTTATATTATTAAATAACCACAACAGCCCACTAATGGGATATGTACACAATTGCACACTGTAGTCTCTGGAACCCTGGAACTAGATTAAATATAGCTACCCTCATTTCTGGTCCACTATTGATTTTCACATGGTTTTTGCTTATAGTGACTGCAAAAAAAACCCCAAAACCCTAAAACCAAATCGCAACTTCACTAAGACATGATATGATAGAAAGGAATGTAGTGTAATCTGATGTTGAAAAAGAAAGTAACTACCTTGGACCAGTAGTTTGTATGTTGCCCAATAGATTTCAAGCATCAGAAGTTTCTCTCAAAAATCTAAAATATTCCATGGTACTCATGTAAATCTTCTGTGGCACCCCAGGGGACTTGGGCACAATGTCTGGGAACCTAGAGTTCAAGGGTTATTAATATTACCTTATAATTAAGGAGACGTGAAAATGTCATGCCAGTCTCAGCTTCACTGTCAACCTTATATATTGCATCATTTATTTTCAGATATTCTTTTAATTCAACCTTGAATTAAAGGGACAGTTGCAATTAATAACACAACAAATTCCTATTTGCAGAGTTATAAATTTCATAAAATGTGTCGTAAAAAAGTATACCTATAGGAAAATTTTAGCTTTTCTAAGGTATGTAAAAGATGCTTTAACTTAAAGTATTTTCTTTACCATTTCTTCTTTTCTAAGTCTCTTTTTCCTCTTAAATAAAAATAGGGATTAGTATCTTTAAAATATCTTTTTGAATTGAAGAGCTACATATCTAAGCAGAAACCATACATTTTCTTTTTCACAGTAATTATAGAAGAGTTAAGTGTTCATATTCTTTATCTTTTATTGGGTTATTTGTGTTATTCCTCAAGATCTAAAACTTTGTTTTATTAGTCATCAGTTTTCATTACACCTGTCACCATATTATTTTTAAATATTTGTAGACAAAAAAAGTTTATAAATATAGCTCCTTGCATTTTCAAAAGAATAGCATCTAATTAGACAATTAAGGTCATAAAATACCCTTAAATTTTCATATGTGACTCAAGTGTAAAAACATCAACTTTCAAATTAAAATTTGGTGATTCCTAAAAATCATTTTCTGAAATCCCATTCAGAGACAGAACACACACACTAGTACTACAGACAGATACATTTATTTATTTTCTTCAAGCTTTTTGGGAATACTATCATTAGGGAGTTTAACTTTAAATCTAAAGTCTAAACTTATTTTAAAAGCATTATAACTACCAAGGATAAATATTTTAAGGTAACTTTTTAATGTGCTGATAATTCAAAACATAAATCACCAAATTTTAACTGAATGAAAACTTTTACCTTAGACAACAAGAAGTGGACAACTGGAATGGGCCTGAAATTTCATTCGACAAATATTCATTTATTGACTAATTAGCCCAGCCACTGTTCCAACTGCTGCACTTACAGTTGTGACCCAGGCTAAGAGCCCTGGCCCCACAGAGTTTACATTCTCTACAAATTCTTACTAGGATATAGCCATAGTGAGTGAAATCATGGCCCTTCACTATTCTATAGAATATTTTTATATGGTACACTTGCTACTTTTATTTCTAAGTAAGATGATACATAACAAACCAACACAGTGCAAACCTCAGGTACATACTGGTCTGAACTGACTGGTGAAATAGTCTGCTTGAAGGAATTCTTGCAGGTCTTCAACATTGTTCAATGTTGCACTCATACCAATAATCTGAGTTGTTTCTAAAAAAAAACCCAAAATATTTAAACAATTTGTTATTTAGTATATTATAATAGTACTTTTAGCAACCTTTCTGTGTTGTAAATTTTTCCTGAGTGATTTGGAAAAGGGGAGGAGGGAGGTAAGGAAAATACAAATACATTAGCAGAGTATTAATATGGCAATTAAAGAATGAAACTTTTCTTATTTCCTAAAAGCTACTATCAAGAATTTTATTAAATATCAAACTTGGCAAGAAGTACGGTCTTTATTAAGAGTTCTAAACAACAATAATGAGTATAATTATGCTGGTTACTGACTATCTGGACCATCATTATGAAGAGTTATGACAGGTCCCACAGTTTTGGCTATATGTATATGCAGATGTATAGTGTACGTCACAGGGCTCAATGTGTTCTGAACTCTTGCCACATGAAAAGTCCTTTTGTGATCTTGCTATCAACTTTTCTTTATTTTAAAATAAAGGTGGAGCCCTGGCAGTTGTAGCTAAGTGGATTGAGTGCCGGCTTGCAAACCAAAAGGTTGCAGGTTCGATTCTCAGTCAGAGCACATGCCTGGGTTGGGGGTCAGGTCCCCAGGGTGGGTGCACAAGAGGCAACCACACATGGATATTTCTCTCCCTCCCTTTCTCCTTCGAGTCCCCTCTCTCTAAAAATAAATAAAATTAAAATAAAAAATAATGGTGGAGTGAAACTCATGAAGCTGCAGACTTACTTCCTGGGCATTATGAAATTTCTGCTTTCCACAGACTAGCTATTGAATAAAAAAAAAAACAAACAAACCCCAAAGGAGCCTTCTTGCCTTCTTAGCAAATGCTTCTTCACTGCTGCTGTGTTTTGCCTTGAATTTTATTGTACAACATATTATCTGAGAGAAAAATATGTGTTGTCCCTTCCTACTCCATAAGGACGGACTATGAAACTGAAGTGGTAAGCATGTTGCCAAATCAAGAAAGGCTACGCTGCCCTGGCCAGGTTGCTTAGTTGGTTGGAGGGTCATCTCATACACCGAAAGTTTCAATTTCTAGTCAGAGCACATACCTAGGTTGCAGGTTTAGTCCCCAGTAGGGGTGTGTAGGGGAGGTAACCAATCGATGTTTCTTTCTCACATTGATGTTTCTCATTATCTTTCTCTCTCCCTCCTCTCTCTCTAAAAACAAAACAAAACAAAACAAAACAAACAAACAAAACAACATATCCTCAGGTGAGGATAAAAAAAGAGAAAGAAAGAAAGACTATGAAAAAAATTTGGGATTTAGGCAGAAACAAAGGGAAACTATAAAAGAACTGTAAATGGTAAAACAGACTAATGGGTAAAAAAGGCAAAGATGAATCTTTGGTAACACCAATGTACATAATGAACATGCTTAGAATGAGGTTTCACCAAGGAGAGCAAGAAAGAATACAAAAGAGATTAATTTCATTTAAATATCTACTAAGTGTAAGTTAAGGCACTAGTGATAGAAAGACAAATATATATCAAGAGCAAACATGTGCATTATGTGCAGGTACTATGCTAGACGCTTTACAAAGATTAACTCATGCCATCTTTACAGCAGTTCAGGAAGAAGAGTCTATTACTAATCACCCATTTTTGAAGCATAAGAAAACAGAGGCATGGTTACTATGACTTGCCCAAGGCCACATATGTAGTTAAAGGTGGGCCAGAATTTGATACTTCTGGTCAAGATGGCAGCATAAGTAAACACAGCTCACCTCCTCTCACAACTACATCAAAATTACAACTAAACTACAGAACAACCATCACTGAGAACCATTAGAAATCAATTTGAATGGAAGTCTGACAACTACAGGATTAAATAAACCACATCCATCCAGACTGGTAGGAGGGGCGGAGACACGAACAGGTTGGTACCACATGCACGTGTGGTAGATAGAAATCTGGGAGGCATATCTAGTGAGCCAGGAGTCCCAGCCCCACACCAGGCCCCCAAGCCCATGGGTTCTAGTAAAAAGAAGGTAAGTCCCCACAAATTCTGGCTGCAAAACCCAGCAGAAATTGAGTCAGTAGAAGAAGCTGTGGAATCCCAAGCAGTTCCTCTTAAAGAACCCATGCATAGACTTGCTCAGACTCCCTCCCTCTGAGCTCCAGTGCCAGGGTAGCAGCTTGAAAGGCACCATTTCCATACAAGGAGGTACTGAGGGATCTGGCATCGAGGCAAGAACTGGTGGACAGCTTTCTCACAGACAGAAAGGCAGAGGCCATTGTCCCTTTTCTGAACCCTCCCCCAGAGCCACAGAGCTGGAGGGCAGGTGCCATGTCTGAGACTCTATCAACCTGGCTAACATGGTTTGCTCCATGCCGAAGATCCCCTGAGAGTCCATACCATCCAACTTAGGGACCCACCCAAGCTGTTCACAGTGATTTTTCTATGTGAATGGCTGGTCTTGGCTCATGCTTCACAACATCCTAAATCCTCTCAAACGAACAACAGCTGTTTTCAATGAGCCTCCAGCCCCCGTACCTCTTGCTAAGTGGCTGCAGGCCCTCCACCACCAGCAGCCAGTGTAGATTCACAGCTTGGCTTTGCCTAGGAATCTCTAAGCCCAGCACAAGTAGCAGCCATCTCAGCTTGCTTTATAGCTCAGTAGGGTGGCCCCAGGCAGAACACAGAGGGGGCTGACCTTGGCCTCTACCACCTAGGAAACTCCAGAGCTGCACACCCAGTGGACAGCTACACACCACATTGGAACACCACCAACCTGCCCTTGCACAACTGATTTTCCATGAAGGGTGGAGGTTGGTGGTCAGTGGTCACAGCCGGCCCTTGCAGCTGACTGGCCTGGGTAAATCCCTCTTGTTGACCTGCCAACAGCAATCTACGCCCAATGACAAGAGGAGGGTGTACTCAGCTCACACAGATGGCACACCTCGAGTATTCAGCTTGGGTGAATGGGGAGGCCATGTCTCTGGACCCTACAAAACACTTACTACATAAGGGAACACTACCAAGATAAGGAGTTAGCAGCTCTGCCTAATACATAGAAACAAACACAAGAAGCTGCTAAAATGAAAAGACAAAGAAATATGGCCCAAATGAAAAAAAAAACCCAGATCAAAGCTCCAGATGAAGAGCTAAACAAAATGGAGATAAGCAATCTATCAAATGCAGAGTTCAAAACACTGGTTATAAGGATGCTCAAGGAACTTAGTGAGGACCTCAAAAGGATAAAAAAGACCCAGTCAGGAATGAAGGATACACTGATTGAAATAAAGAACAATTTACAGGGAAACAACATTAGAGTGGATGAAGCCAAGATTAAAATCAATGTCTTGGAACACAATGAAGTAAAAAACAACTAATCAGAACAACAAGAAGAAAAAAAAACCCAAATGAGGATAGTATAAGCAGCCAGTGTGATGACTTCAAGCATTCCAACATCTGCATTTTAGGGGTGCTAGAAGAAGAGAAAGAGCAAGAAATTGAAAATCTATTTGAAAAAATAATAAAAGAAAACGTCTCCCTGACTGGCATAACTTAGTGGATTGAGCGCAGGCCTGCAAACCAGAGTATCGCAGTTCGATTCCCAGTCAGGGCACATGCCTGGGTTGCAGGCCAGTTCCCAGCAGGGGACGCATGAGAGGCAACCATACATTGATATTTCTCTCCCACTCTTTCTCCTTCCCTTCCCCTTTCTCTCTGTCAAAAAAAACACAAAAAACAAAAAAAGAAAACGTCTCTAATTTGGTGAAGGAAATAGACATGCAAGTCCAAGAAGCAAAGAGAGTCCCAAACAAGATGGATTGAAAGAGGCCCACTGAAGACACATCATAATTAAAATGCCAAAGGTTAAAGAAATAGAATCTCAAAACAGCAAGAGAAAAGCAGCTAGTTCCCTACAGGAGAGTTTCCATAAAACTGTCAGCTGATTTCTCAAAAGAAACTTTGCAGGCTAAAGGGATTGTCAAGATCCCTTTCAAAGATCCCAAGGGATATTCAAAGTCATGAAAAGCAGGGACCTATAGCCAAGATTGCTTTACCCAGTAAAGCTATCAATTAGAACGAAGGGCAGATAAAGAGCTTCCCAGATGAGAGAAAACGAAAGGAGTTCATCATCACCAAACCATTATTATATGAAATGATAAAGGGACTCATTTAAGAAAAAGATGACCAAAAGTATAAACAATAAAATGGCAATAAATACATATCTATCGACAATGGAATTTTAAAAAACAAACTAAGCAAAGAACAGAGACAGAATTATGGATACAGAGAACATTGTGATGGGTGCCAGGTGGGAGGGGGGCAAAGAGGAATGGGTGAGGAGGTGAGGGGATTGAGAAGTACAAATAGGTAGTTACAGAATAGCCATGGGGATGTAAAGTACAGTATAAGAAATGGAGTGGCCAAAGAACCTATACATATGACACATGGACATAAACAATGGTGTGAGGATTGCCTGAGGGAGTGGGGGGCCATGGGTGAAGGAGGGTAAAGGGGAAAAAACTGGGACAACTGTAATAGCATAGTCAATAAAATATAATTTTAAAAAGTGAGCCAGAATTTGAATCTAGTGCCAGAGTCTCTCCTTAGCCATTATGCTATGCTACTTTACCATGGTAACATGTGATTGCTCTTACACATAAATAGTGGGAACAAGAGAAACTGATGTGGCAGCATCCAAAGGAAAAAAGAAGATAAACAGCAAATGCTGAAGAAAAATTGTGACAAGGACAGTCAGTTGTCACTAGATTTAATGAGTAGGTGATCATTCTCGTCTTTCTCTGCTTTATATTTTCCCATAGAACTTGTCACCATTTAGCATACCATGTGTTTTCTTGATTATCTGCTCACTGTGTTTCCCTTTCACTATATATGACAGAGAACTTGTTTTATTCACTGCTGTATCCCTAGCATTGAAAATAATATCTATTGAGTACATAGCCTGGCATACACTCAATAAATATTTTTGATCGATTGATTATAAAGTGCTATAATATATCTAAATAGCATTGCTATTAAATTAAAAAATAATAATTCTAGAGATTTGACCTTCATAGTTAATAATTTTTTTCACATAGAAGCTAAGTTATTTGTACTACATATCATTAAATAGTAGAGAAGACATGTAGAGTAAATACTTCATGTACATTTAAAGACTATCAGATATTGCAAAATAGCAACTGACCACTTGCATATATTATACTGCATTACTGGTATAGTATGTGATGATGATATTGATGGTGGCGACAGCAGCAAATTCTTACTGAGTGCTACATGCACTGCTCAATGCTTTATGTGTGCTAATTCATATAATCCTCACAACAATCCCATTGTGTCAGTACCATTATTACCCCAACTTGAGAGATGAAGAAACAGAGAGGTTGAGTCACCTGTAATAAGCACATGTAGCTAGTAAGTGAAAGATAATGACAGGGACACCTTTAAATGTTAATTTCATTTACCTTCAAAATTATCCTTATTCATCTACTCTTCCAACAAAAATTTATAAGCTTGCCTTAAAAATCAAAATCTAAGGCAGAAAGCTTAAGTATCTTACTCTAGGTTACAAAATCTAGCTGGTGATAGAAATAAGACTTTTATGGAGCTTTTTAAAAGATTTTATTTATTTATTTTTAGAAAGGGGGAGGGAGAGAGGGAGAGAAGCATCAGTGTGTGGTTGCCTCTCTTGCACCCCCTACTGGGGGCCTGTCCCACAACCAAAGCATGGGCCCTGACTGGGAATCAAACCGGCAGCCCTTTAGTTCCTAGGCTGGCACTCAATCCACTGAGCCACACCAGCCAGGGTGACTTTTATAGATTTCTTGATAGTCAATTAGTCGCCAGAATTGAAAAAATACTTACTGCTAGTGTAGATGATTTTTGCTAGGGTCATTTCCAGTACAGCCCCACGGCTTCCTTCAGCAATCATGTGCAACTTTAGATATTTTAAAAAAGGGAAAAAAGTAAATCTGCATACAATGCCAATGTAAAACATGCATGTATTTATATGAAATAAAGTAATTTTACTTTATAACTCTTAAGTATTTTAGATATAAGAACTAGAGTATATATGCATTATTTCACTGATATTTTAAATTACTGAGGTTTGGGGACAACATCTTGACACATCTGGAATTCGTACATGCTATTATAAAATTGAATACACACATACTATAGATTCACTCTTCAAGAAACACTTGACATAAAATTGAATTTAAGATTATTAAACATGAGAAGTTTTCATCTGTATCATCTATATATTAAAATATTCTAATAGAGGTACTAAGCAGATCCACACAATAATAACTGTTAGTATAATAAAAATGTTAAGTTACAAAAGTAGAAACCCACCTCATCTACAACAACCAGACCCAGACTGTTAATCCTTCCAGTTTCAATCAAGGAGTTGATCAGACCATGTCCTTTTTCAATAGTGGCAATGTATAGAGATTTCTTTTCCCTTCTTTTAATTGGAGGAAATTTTCCTTTGCTTCCGGCGTATTCTTCAACAAAGAAACCCAGTTCTATACCAAAGTTTGACAAAGCTGAAATCTAGAATATTAGTTAACATAAACAAACAAAACAGATAAATAAGAACTTTAATTAGTAAACACTCACAGGGATTTAAAAAATCTAAAATATTGTGTTTAATATCAATCAATAGGAACAGGTTCACAGGTAAGACAAAAACATCTAAGAAATGTCACAGTCAGTGCTTGCTTAGGCAGGACATACACTAAAATTGTAATGCTGCAGACAAGGTTAGCATGGCTTCTGCGAAAGATGACATGTAAATCTGTGAAGCATTCCATATTTAAAAAAAAAGAAACGTCACAATTAATGTGATCTTTGCAAAATGAACACAACTGTTAAACTGCTTAATGAGAAAAATTTCAACTGTCTTTTCTGATTAAAAAGATCGTAACAACTCATTTATTTTAATAAAATAATTGAAAGCAAGCTAAATATCACTAGAACATTTATAATGGAGCCTAATCCACCAGTTCAGATCAGAAAAGATTTTCAGTTATGTACTCCATACTGCTTTTAACACATTCTAAAAATATTAATTCTCCATCATTATTAGAAATACCTCTTTTTAGTCAATAGTTACATTTATGCTAGTTTTTATATCTTACTGTCAAAATATCTTAATAACATTAGCAAATACTACTTGTTTTAAAAAATCACCTTTTCCTGGACAATTGCCACATATGGTAGGATCATTAAAACATCTTTCTGCCGGCAAAGCAGTTCTTGTAGCATTAAAATCTCAGCCACAAGGGTTTTTCCACCACTTGTTGGCAAGGAATATATTAAATTTTTTCTTTCTTGCACAGAATTCAGTGTTAAGCAAGTATGTTGCCATTCTGTGGGGGAGGGAGGAGAGAAAGCATTATTTTCCCCTAATAGTCTCAATCTTAGAAAGTTTTCTAAGGAAAAATCAGATGCTACCTTGTGTAGCAATCTCCTCATAATGATAAATGTAATTATATATCAATGTTATGTCAAAATTAAGAACAATCTAACAGTAGACAGAGGGGAGGGGAGGGGACAGTGGGGAGAAGGGTTTTCAGGAACTACTATAAAGGACACATGGACAAAACCAAGTGGGAGGGTGGAAGCAAGGGAGGGAGGTGGGTTTAGCTGGGGTGGGGGGGGAGTGGTAGGGAGAAAATGCAGACAACTGTAATTGAACAACAATAAAGTAATTAAAAGAAAAAGGAAAAGAAAATCCCCAAAGTGTTATGTGCACTGCCAGTGAGAGTCTGATTCTAATTCAGGCCTGGTTAGTGGGGTGGGCAACCAACTCTCCTACTCACTAGCTGCAAACTTAGGTCTAAAATCCCAGCAGGTCAGTGCCTGCAGGGACAATAGGTATCATCTGGAACATCAGAGGAGCTACAGGATAGTACCTGTTCTGTGTGAATTCTAAGGCTTTCCTCTTATGTTGTACAAGGAGACTGTATAAGCTTCACTTTCTCATTCAACCAAAGGCCATCTTAGAGAACCATGGGAGAAGAAGAAAAATAATGAAGTTTGTGCAAACTACAAAGTACTAACTTAGCTCTTGTTGGGAGCTGAACTTTGAAAGACCTGAATATCATTTTAAACTGACAGCTTAATCCTTAAAAGATTATTAACAGGGACATATAGGATTTCCACAATCTAGCAAGGTGGGATTCACGAAAACCACCATATCAGATCCAAGACGAAGTGTGAAAACTAGTATAACTACTGTATTTTGTCGGATAATTTGATAATGTGGATGGATCATCAGAGGTCTTCAAATTGTGTACCAGTATTTTGTCACTAGAAAAATGGGAAAATATGTTTCAACACATTTCATTGTAGAGAAACACAAATAATACATGAAAAGATGCTTAATTGTTACCTAGTGGGTTAGCAAAATACATAAAAACCAAGTAACTATCCCCCACCCTGAAAAAGGCCCATTAATATAAAATCTAGCTAACCAAAGTGGAGACAAACAGGCATTCTTGTGTGTGGCTTATGAAAGCATAACCTGCTACAATCTTTTTGGAAAGCAATTTAGCAGTTATCAAAAATAAAATTGCACATGCCCTAACTAATGTGTCTCAGTAGGTTGGGTGTTGTCCCACAAAGCCAAGGGTCACACATTTCCATTCTAATCAGGGCAAGCGCCTGGCTTACAGGTTCAGTACCCCATCAGGGGACCTATGAGAGGCAACCTATTGATGTTTCTCGCATTAATGTTTCTCTCTGTCTTTCTCCCTCCCTTCCCCTCTCTCTTAAAATAAATAAAAAATTACACTGGCAGGAAAATCTCAGATATTTCAGGCAGTAACATTCTTACTGATATGTCCCGTAGAGCAAGGGACATAAAGATAAGAATAAACAAATGGGATCTCATCAAAATTAAAAGCTTCTGCATGGCTACAGAAAACAGTATTAAAATAAAAAAAGAACCAACTGTATGGGAAAACATATTTGCCAATGGTATCTCAGACAAGGGTTTAATCTCCAAAATATACAAAGAACTTATACGACTCCACTCTAAGAAGACAAGCAACCCGATTAAAAAGTGGGCAAAGGACTTGAACAGACATTTCTCCAAGGAGGACATACAGAAGATCCAGAGACACATGAAAAGATGCTCAATATCACTAGCTATCAGAGAGATGCAAATTAAAACCACAATGAGATACCACTTTACACTAGTCAGAATGGCCATCATAAACAAAGCAACAAACAACAAATGTTGGAGAGGTTGTGAGGAAAAGGAAACCCTAGTTCACTGTTGGTGGGATTGCAGACTGGTACAACCACTGTGGAAAACAGTATGGAATTTTCTCAGAAAACTAAAAATGAATATGCCTTTTGATCCAGCAATTCCACTGCTAGGATTATATCCTAAGAACCCTGAAACACCAATCCAAAAGAACCTATGCACCCCAATGTTCATAGCAGCACAATTTACAATAGCCAAGAGTTGGAAGCAACCTAGGTGCCCATTAGTAAATGATGGATCCAAAAACTGTGGTACATTTACACGATGGAATTCTATGCAGCAGAAAGAAAGAAGGAGCTACTACCCTTTGTAACAGCATGGATGGAACTGGAAAGCATTATGCTGAGTGAAAAAAACCAGGTGGTGAAAGACAAATACTATATGATCTCACCTTTAACAGGAACCTAAACAATAAAACAAGCAAGCAAGCAAAATATAACCAAAGACAGTGAAACACAGAACAGGCTGACAGAGACCAAAGGGGAGAGGGGAGGGAATTTCAGGGGAAAAAAGGAAGAATTCACAGGAACAAGTATAAAGGACACATGGACAAAAACTAACAGGGGTGGAAATGGGAGGGAAGTGGGTACTGGGGGGTGGTGGGTGGGCTGGGATGGGAGTAAAAGACAGAAAACTGTACTTGAATACTAATTAAATTTTAAAAAATTATAAAAAAATAAACCATTTCTTTTCAGAACCCCCCCGCACATTGTATTTAATCTAGTAGCATTACTAATAATATTTCTATAACTCTATATTCATAGAAATAAAGGGGTATATAAAGGTTATGTCCAGAACGTTCATCATGGCATTGTTTATATATAACAAAAGCCATTGGGGGATAAGGGCTGAATGAATTTTTGCACAATCACATGATGTAATTCTTTACAGCTTGATACCAGGGGAATAGATTCATTTCTATATGCTCAATATACAGATAAGTGAAAAAAAAGCAGTTTATAAATGTGTTGGATAGTATCATATCAATAATGTACAGATATTATTAAATAATACCTGAATTAAAAAATGGGCTTTAATGTGTTGTTTTCCCCCAAATTAAAGAAATGGTTGACAGGATATACTACAAAGGTATTAAAAATAATTATATATAAATGACAGTTACAGGTGACTTATTGTGCATTTTTTATGGTTCTCGAATATTTGCAAGTGACTATGTACTGTTTTTTGAATATTTCAGAAAAAGACTGAAAGATTTTCAAAATTCCTTAAATACTTAAATATTAAAAAGTACTTCAGATTGGTATCACCCATTAGTTACCAAACTGCAGATGTTTGTGGGAAAATACAACTTGACCATATCTACATTTTATACAACTCAGATTCAAAATATAAAATGGCCAAAATAACAAATATTAGGGGTATTATCTTCAAACATTAAAAAAGTAAATTACTGTATAATGTGCACTTTTTTGCCCAAATTTTTGAGGGAAAGATAAGGGTGTGCATTATACATGGGTAGTACTAATTCTGTATGTTTTCAATTCTTTTATTTATACTTATACATTAACAATGTAATTCTAGAAATAACAATATCTGAATACAAAAAAAACCCCTGGAATATAATAATCGGTATTGTTCTAAATATAAATAAATGAATGAATGAATGAAAAATTAAAATGATTTTTCCCTGAAAGTTTAGGCCAAAAACAGAAGTGCCCATTATACATGGCAACATATGGTAACTTAGTTCTTATTTATATAACACACACTAAGCATGTAATCCAACAATAAAAAATCACCACACTACAAGGGTGGGCAAAAGTAGGTTTGAGTATGGGAATAATCATGAGTACACAAGAGATTCTTGCATTATTAACTAGTATATCACTTATTTGTATTGCAACTGTAAACCTACTTTTGCCCAATCCTGTATAAAGTTGAGGTTCTCTAGTTCAGGGGTTCTCAAACTTCTGTCTCATCAGAATGTGCTGGAGGGCTTGTTAAAGCAGTTTGCCAGTTCCACTCTCAGAGGTTCTGATTCAGTAGGTCTGGGATAAGGCCCGAGAATGCACATTTCAACAAGTTTCCAGGTGATGTTGATGCTGGGGTCCAAGAACCACACTTTGAGAACCACTGCTTTAGCACATATAATTATATTTCAAAATGGTCACATCATTAAGCTAAATTTACAAGAAGAGATTTAAAAAGTTACTTACCAAAGTTCATACTTCAAAGCTACTAATTACTATAGCCATTACCAAAATCTAATTTGGCATGTCCTTGACAAAGAATTTGAAAAAGAACTATTATTAATGCTATTACCATCAGCATCCCTTTGTAATAGCTCAGAAACTAAGGCTCAGTGTGTTAAACTTGTGTTTAACTGACAGGACCAGAATTCCTAAGTAGGTGGACAACCCCCAGCAGTTGAGAAACATAAAAAGATGAATTAGATAGAGCCCTGTGCTTAGGGTGCTCATTCTGGTAGAAGATGCAGAGTAAACAAAGAACAAGGTGATGGGAGAAAAGCAAAGAGAAAAAAGGGTAACATCTCCAAGAGCAATACACACCATTAGCTCTTAAACTACAAACCTTACAATTTCGAATTTATTAGACTCTTGTAGAGTCTTACATTAGACTTGTCTTAAGTAGTCCTACTTCTCCAACTTAATTGTCTTCTCTCTGAGCTGAGAACCCATGTTTTCATATGGTTCTTGAGATACTAACATAAATTTCAGAAATTCTTATCAAGTGACTGGTTGACAGGATGATCTTCCAGAATGGCAGAAATTGTACCCTTTGTGTCCAAAATGATGCGTATTTGAAATATAGGCAAGAATCTAGAATTTTGAAAAAAAAATTACACAATAGTTACTAATATTCTTTGCACTTAAATGTTAACTTCAGCTGTTTTAAAGGTGTATAGCTCTAATCAGTGGTATTCCTAATAAAGACTTCATTCAGTCAAAATGTCTCAGTAATTATAGAAATTTCAATGACTAAGTTTTGGTAGAGAAGACACAGGCAGTCACATAAACACCGGCTAACAAAACTCAACAGCTAGGCAATCAAAGAAAGAACCAGGAGAGGTATGACAAGAAATAAGGAAGTATTTCAAAAACAGTCTGGTCAATTGTTGTCACGTAAGCTACTGAGCAGTCAGGAAAGGTAAGAATAAGGTATTTTGGGGTTTAGACACCCTAGTTTAGAGGTGTCAAACTCATTTTCACCAGGGGCCACACTAGCCTCGTGGTTGCCTTCAAAGGGCTTAATGTAATTTCAACTCATTAACAGTTAGGGAGTAGTTATATTTATATAGTCCTAAAATTATTTCCCTTTGAAGGCAACCATGAGACTGATGTGGCCCCCTAATGAAAATGAGTTTGACACTTCTGCCCTAATCATTTTATCTTAAGTACACAAAACCCAGAGTTGGAGTGGGTTGGGAATTATTTGAGGTGAGAATAAGGAGATGGCAAGGATAACAGGTTTGAGAACTGTGACCACAAAGGGAAGGAAAGAGGTTCAGCACAGGGATAGGTTGAGAGGCGATTGAAACTTTGTTTTTAAGATGTGATACATGACCATGGAAGGATCTGTTTTCTATTGATTTGCACTAATACGATGGTAATGGTGGCAAAATCTTTTTCATTTCAGCAAAAAGCATTACCATATAATTTTTCAATTCCCTTGAACTGAACATAAAGGTCTCTCACTTTGCTGGGTAATGAATAAAAAGGACCAAGATCATCTGAAGATGACTCAATTGTTTTCTTAGCAATATTGATTTCTTCAGATAGGAGGTTCTCTTTGAGCTGCTTAGTCCTCGAAAATATTGGTGTTTGGGCCTTTGCATTTCCAGTCATGGTACTTTTTAGAAGATCTTTAAGGCTTTTTCTCCTATTCATATCTGAACTAGTTCTGACTTTAGAAGAGGATTCATCAATTTGCTGGGGTTGCTCTATGCTATTATGGGGCAATTCCTCATTCACAGTCTTGTGAGAGAATGGGTTCCAATCCTTCTCTTTAGTAGACTGATCACACAAATCATTTGAAGAGTTCTGCAAATTTTCAAAGTATAAAACCTGTGAAGAAGGCAATTCATACAAAAGATCAGCTCCAGGTTCAACAGAGACATCTTTGTGCCCATTCTGGTTCTTTGTGTGCTCATGTGTTTTTAATTCAATAAAGCTGCCTACAGTAGTAATACTGAGTTTGTTATGTTTGATGCTTTCTGAACAAAGATCTGTAGTGGCAAGGTCTGCACTGTGTTTCCTATTTTCAGAAAGTTGCATATATTTTTGTTCCAGGTCATCAACTTGAGCTAAGAAAGAATTTTCAGCAAAGCTATCATAGTCGCCAAACATGTCCTCTTCACTATCATGATTCTAGAAAGAAAACAAAACAATTTATAATCAATTCTAGCTTCATTAAGCATAAAACTTTCAGCCTAGAGCTATACCAGGTTTTTAAGTAAATGGTCACATACGAATCATAGATCTAAATGTAAATCATCATATGAAATAGGTACTATCACCCCCACTTTACAGATGAAGAAATGGAGGCCTAGAGAGGGTAAGTGACTTGCCTAAACTGCACTCCTGGAGTATAATGATGCTGGGATCCTAATTCTTAAGTCAATGCCAAATCCTTAAAGAGGCAGGTAGCAAGACTGGTAGACATCTATGGGGATGTCATCTTACTAGAAGTTCCCATACTGCACTAACTCTCCCCTCCCAGGTTCCAATCTAGAGAGTGGCCTGTAACAAAACCATGCTTGTATTACTGGACACTCCAAGGAGATTGTCCCTAGGAATTTGGAATCGAGAGGGAGAGTCTGTATACTGACTTAAGGTCGTCTACTAAATAGAAGAGATGTAAACTCAGAGGTAGCAATATAGTGCAGTGATTAAAAACAGGATTTGGAGTCAGAACTGTATGTAGTTTAACCTCTCAGGGCCTGATTTCTGTTGTAAAATCTGGTTAATGTAACTAGCTTAACAAAGTACCTAGCATATAATTGGTCTGCAATACATGGAAGATTTTATTAGTAAAGCAGAAGCAACGGTGACTTCGAAGTCTAACTTTGTGTCAGTCATGCCACTTATGTCTCGGAAATCTAAGTTTCATATATACATAAAAACAGGGATAACAAGGCAATGCCTCACAAGTGAGAATTAACAGGGTTAACAAAACTGAGGTAAGTACAAGAAGACCAGTACATAACTGATCAATTCTTTACAACTGAGAAGGAAGCTGTCAAAATTTTGGAGTTTCAAGTTTCATGCCTTCTATACCTGGTATCCCACTCCTCTTTCAATGGGTATGAGTAGTAGGAGAGCTGGGTTTGTATCATTGCCCCAAAGGTGGGAAATGGGATGAGGAACTCGGGGTAATGTGAGAGCCAGTGGGTCTGTACCTCTACAGGTTGCACGCCCACAGTTTTCCGCCGCAGGCTCCCAGCCACCATCTCCTCCTCCTCCTCCTCCTCCTCCTCAACGCCGGGATTGAGCTCCGCTACAGTGGGCGCCGCAAAAAGGATCTCTAGGCTAGGACGGTTCCTTTTGCGTACTGACACCCGCCGGCGGATTCGGGAACCACCTTCATCCATGGCAGGAGCCCTGGCCGAACGACGTTCCGTGCCCCAGCAGCCGAACCAATGGAGGGGGGAGTTGAGGACAGAGCAACAGCAGCAACAGCGGCTAATGTCACTAGCCTCTCCATCCACCTTGGAGAGAGACAAATGGATTGCTCTCGGGCCGGAAGCGTAGCACGGACGTAGCAACGCGCCTTCTTGTCGTCCAATCATAAGTGTCGCGGGCTTTCGCGCGCCGAGAATGGGAGCGTAAAGGGGTTGCGCAAACGCACTGAAAACTCTTTTTTCGAATCCCGGGCGTCTACTGGCGGAACCTTTGACGGGAGTTCTCGAGCCTGCCGGGGAAGGGCACCGGAAAGGACTTTTGAGGACGGTTTAGAAACAGGAAAGGAAGAAGAGGACGTGGGAACCATGGCGTCTGTAGTTGCTGTTTGCAGTGGTTTAGGGAGGAAAAAATTGACGCACTTAACGGCCGCTGTCAGCCTGCCAAATCCCGGAACTCACGCTGGTAAAGTCTCCCTATCCTACGTTCGGTGTAGCACCTTAGCCGTTGCCTTAGCGCGAATTAGGTCGGTGGAGTCGCCACACGCCACAGTTAGCTAAGCGATGCTGGTTTCCAGGTTATGTCTCTCCAAGATAGGTGAGGATATGTAATAGCCCATGACTAGTACTTTAAAGTTTAAGGGGCGTGAGGTGTTGTCCGTGCTGGAGAGTAATGGGATTACTATTAAAAAGAGGCAGGGACTTGCCTAAGATCTCCGGGTAAGCTTGGTAAGGAAGGGACATTTACAGCAGCAGCAGCAGCAGCAGCAGCAAATTCCAGATGACAGAGGCCCCAAATCAGGGCGAAATTGTGACATAGGTCATCGAATTTCTCATTTCTGCACTTTTATCTTCTGTGGGCTTTTATATCAATAACTACTCTCTGTAGAGAGTCGGCTACTCATTTTCCTTTTGGTATGACAATGCGCTTCTCTTGCTTTCTCCCTAAGTATTTGCATTAACAGTGTATTTCTAACCATGGAGTGAAGGAAAATAAATACTGGAAGAGAACACATGAGAAATTGTTCAAATGGGTGTGCAAATGGTGTATATGCCCTTTTTCCAAAGCCCTGGAAAGCACATCCATATTGACTTACTCTGCCTCAAATCTAAAGGTTTTTATCCAATTATTGTGTGTATAATGAATGTAAAACCTGTCTTTTATATTCAGGTGTCTTTAATTTTATGTCCCTTCATTTTACCTCCGTAAAAACAATTTATTTGTTACTCAACTAACAAAGAGAATTAGCTTGTTGCTGTTTCTGTTTAATTGCAGTGCTATGGAGAAGGTGTTCACAGTATCAACAGGTAACCATCAATGAGGACCTGGTAAGAGTTTTTTTCTTCCTTTTTATAAAACATTTGCAAATATGACCAAATTCTTATATTTTAGCTATTTGAAGATTTCAACTGGAGGACAAAACAATAATTAGTCTCAGTTTGAAAGTTATAATTCATTGCTGAGAAGTCACTTGAGTTTTGAAGATAATTCTTAGATTCCTAGCAAGAAGCATGGCTTCTTGTAATACCACATTTTTCTTCCTAGGTCTTAAATTTAAGGATATGTGCTTTGGGAATTAAAACAGGTTGTGGTGGGGTGGTAGAGGGGTGGGTGGTGAAAATCCAACAAAGGCATTGTACAAAAGCTTACTTACAGGTTGGATCTTTTCCCATATCAAATTCAATTTTATTTTTGTTCCATTCATCACTTTTGGGGGGAGGGTGTCTTAACAAATGAGAGATCAAAATGAAAGCTTCATACCTGTACATGTAGATGTAGTTCTACGGATTTTAAGTACTAGGAACTGGATTTGGGCCATATAGATTTTCTTGCTACTTGCAAAGATATTTTGACACTAATCAGACCATACAAAGCACTTAGTACAGTGAAGGGAAGGATTATAGTCGGTCAGTACACATGAGCTGAATATAAATTGGTTTAAGAAAGTATGAGGATTTGAAAAAAAATAACTAGTCTTCTGAGCTTCTGGCTTGGTTATTCAATTCACACCATACTTCAAGGGAAGAAAGGAATTACTAGAGCTTCTTTATAGGTTATAAACCCCACTGAGACGCTAATGAAAGCTATGGGGCTCTTTCAGAAAAAGGCACACAGTCCCACTCATTTGAAATTTTACCTATAACTACAGGGGTTCAAGGACTTCAAAGCCATTTCTAGATTAAGAATCTCTAGAATGGAGATGCCAATAGTCATTGTATGGAGGAAGCATTGTGACAGAGAGAGACAATGGAAAGGAAAAGGAAGAATCTCAAGCTGACACAAACTTATAAAGAAGTCTGGGAGCCATAAAATTATAATCAGTGGGCCTTATTATATTAAGCCATGGGTTCACTGTCTTTTTTTAATTTTAAGATTTTATTCATTTATTTTTAGAGAGGGGGGAGAGGAGGGAGAAAGAGGGGGAGAAAAACATCCATGTGTGAGAGATACATCAGTTGGTTGCCTCTCACACGGCCCCAACTAGGGACCTGGCCCGCATCCCAGAAATGTGTCCTGAGAGTCAACTGGTGACCCTTTGATTCTCAGGTGGGCACTCAGTCCACTGAGCCACAGCCCCCAGAGCTCATTAATTTTTGGTAACAAAAGTAATGATAAAACATCTGATAGAGAAATATGGGGATGGATTTAAGAATTAATACGAACTTAACCAGTGCAATGGAATCTGTTTTGCTATAAGATCTTTCAAATTTAAATCTAAGTTAAGAATTTTTAGCACTGACCTGGTAACTCAGTTGGTTAGAGCATCATGCCAACATACCAGGGTTGCAGGTTTGATCTCCATAAGGGCACATACAAGAAACAACCAATGAATGTATCAGTGGGTGGAACATCAAATTGATGTGTTTCTCTCTCTCAAACTCAATTAAAAAAAAGAATTTTTAGTTAACCTGGACAAAAACATTTGAGGAATTAGTGCAGATTTGATTTTTTTCTCCCATGAACCCTTTTTTTCCTCCAAAGATTGTATTTTATCCTAGAACCTCCATGACTTGATTCCTCCTTAGCCAAACCAAAACAAGATAACTTGCACAAAACTTGAACAAGCAGTGAAATCTTTATAATGGTGAATCCTTTTCAGAAGTACTTTTTTCTTTTGCAAGCCAAAATGTTGTATTTATTCCTTCTCATAGTAAGAAAGACAGACTAATCCTTTGGATAGATTTAAATGTGGTAGCCTTAAGGTTTAAGGGGTTTTTTTTGATTCAAGTTTCACATATTAAACTTTTGTTGTCATATTTTTTCCCTTTATCCTAGCCTGTTCCAATGGAAAATCCTTATAAGGAGCCTCTTAAAAAATGTATCTTATGTGGAAAACGTGTAGATTATAAGAATGTACAGGTGAGATCTGGTTTTACCTCACTATACTTCATTCTAGCATTTTGCTTCTTTATTAGTCCTAATTAAAGAGAATCAAGTCAGTTTTATAACAGACTGTGCAGGGGCAGCTGTTTTAGCAACATTGCAATTGCAAATCTGGTTATATTTCTATGTATAAGGCATCTCTATTTTATTCTAATAATAGCCCACTATGGCATGTGGAGGTGAGTAGTTTGGAGAAAGCTCCTCTGGTGAAGTTGATTACTGCACCTCACTGACATCACTGCTTCAAATACAATTTTATCTGTTCTACAGCTCTCAGCAAGTTAAGTGGCAAATCTGGGGTAAGAGAATGATGGTGGAGTTAAGTATACTGACAACAGAATAAAGTGATAGCTGACTTAAAGGCAGAAAAACCAAGACATAGGAGGATTATACACAGTGGCAAGAATGCTGCCCGGATCCTGAGAAGTGCTAAAGAATTTAAATGATATGTAATTACAGCAAATTACCTGATATACCCATACCTCTTAAGGACCTTACTGTAATTTGGTATTATGTGACAGCCTATCATGACAGATGAAATGTTTAGTACTTTGTTGTAAGCAGCAGTATGTTAGAAGAGTGTCTCTAAAAAGAGTCAAGAAAACAGTTTTAGCACTGAAAGAATATGTTCGTTAATTTGTTGTACAGACTTTTGAACAGACTGGGTAAGAGATATTAACTTTAATAATTATGTTAGTTATTTTGAAAGGTGACCAATTAATAGGATGAGCATAGTTCAATATTTCTCATATGACATTTGACTGGAATTAATAAACTTTCTATAACTTGGAAGTTGACATGAGGTATGCTTTTTGAAATGTGTGCAATGAAGGGAGTAACACATGTATTAACGTAAATTTGTTTTCCTCTAAATGAAACTCCAACAGCTTTTGTCTCAGTTTATTTCTCCATTTACTGGATGCATTCATGGAAGGCACATAACAGGTATTTTGTTTTGTCTTACAGTTAATTTAAATAATTTTATTTAAGAAAACTGGCAAGTTAGTGTTCTATCCAATTCTGTAACTTTGATGTATAAATTGGTTCTTTCGTTTCAGCAGTGATATGAGGATAACTTGTAAATTTTCTGAAATCTAGTCATCTCTTTTTGCTCAGTGTCTTCCAAGAAATGTAGAAAGAGGATTTGTTCTAAGGAAACAAGGCAGATGCTGTTTTCCTCTTCAGAGGCAACCAGTGTTCAGTGTCTTATACATCCTTCCAGACAATTTATTGCATTAGGAAGCAATGACATAGATATTTCCTGATTTTATATAAATGAGACATATCATACATACTCCTCTTTTGCTGTGCTTTGTAAACTTAGAGAGCTTTTCAAATCAGTACAAAGGGGCCTTAGTCTTTCTAATAGCTGTATAGTGTATCATTGTAGAGATATACCCTAATGTCTTATCACTTCCTTATTCATGGGCATCTAGGTATTTTTCAGTTTTTCTCATTTAGGAACCAGGTGTATAAACTATTTCTGTATATACAGAATGTTGTAATTGAGAGAGTATGAAAAATGGCCCAGAAGTGGACTCAAGTTTGAGGAATATGTATTCAGAATTTTGATAGGTGTTGCCATATTTTTTCCCATAGGGCCCACAGAGGTATTCCCCACTCAGTGTAGACTCGTCAGTACCTGTGCCTTTGCTTTTCTTCATTAGGGTGACTTTTCTTTTTAGGTTTGTGTGCTGTAATTGCTGAAAAATTATTTCTTGGCATAGATTTTGTGTTCTACTTATTTAATGACTTCCTTGAATATTATTGAATTTATGAAAGCCATCCTTACTGTTAATAAAAATATTTTCTTTAATTTTTAATATATACTAGGTGTTATAACCCTCATTCTTTTTCAGAGTTTTCCTGGCTATTCTTGCTTATTATTATATATAAAGTTGAGAATTGGCATTTACACTTTTGATGGGGGGGGGCAATCTTTGAAATCACTTTAAATGTATAGATACCCCTAAGGAGAGTTGAAAAAAAAAACAACTGGCAAATTTTCAAATAGTGCTATAAGTCACTATTAGAAAGCTTACTATTTAAGAAAGCATCTTAGTCCAAAAGGGTATTATTTTACATGCCTTCTTATTATCACAGGTAACTATAAGTTGACAATGTGTAGAAAATCTGGGCTTAAAAAGTTGTATTGGTATTCTGGTGTATACTATAATTACTCCTAGACTATTATTTATAAACAGGGGACTATTTCCCATAGGCTACATTGGATCTGCCACTTATTTTTGCAAGTAGCTCAGTTTATATGGCATCCGTAGCTGGCTGCTTTGTGCAATAAAAGAATAGAGAAGTTATGATAGAGACTGTATTGCATGCAAAGCTAAAAATATTATCTGGCTCTTTACAGGTTTCCCAACCCTTCCTTTACTTAGACAATTGTTATACATTTTGAATATTGGCATTTTTATATGAATAAGAAAGAATTTTATTTTATAGGTCTTTGTGGGAAGAAACAAAAAGAAATCACAAAAGCAATTAAGAGAGCTCAAATAATGGGTAAGAGCATCTGAAAAAGTGACTTGAGCTAATCAAAATTTTGCCTGTTTTCTTTGGTAAAGAATTTTAATTATCTCTTTACAGGGTTTATGCCAGTTACATACAAGGATCCTGTGTACCTCAAAGATCCTAAAGTTTGTAACATCAAATATCGGGAATAAATTGTATAAAGTTATCATCAATAAACTTATTTTAAAATAAATTGTTGACTCAAAGATTTAATAACCTTTAGAAAATTAGTATGCTAAAGTAAATCTTATTCAACTGTATTGTCTCTAGCTCTTAATACAAAATCTTACAAGGAAAAAGTGTTTTAGGAGTAAAGAGGTATTTCCTATCCACACAAATGAATCTTCATTAAATAAAACCAGGTTATTTTAAGTGTTAATAGTGGTTACATTTACATACATATGAATAAAAAAATTGGTACTGTAGCACTGTCACTTATATCTGGTCTACAAATAGCCTATACAATAATAGACTGCTGATGTGGCAGACCCTGGCCAGCAGAGTCTGCCTGTTGTGGTTGACGGTGAGAATGAATGCGCAGGCAATAACAATCCTGTGGAGAAAAGGAACAGGCATGACTACTCTCTCAAGGGGAGAGTGCCTATGGGTGCCTTGGCACTTGCCTAGACAGGCTTTTACTGTTTTCCTGGAATCTTACATCAGAGAAAGATTTATTTATTACATAGAATATTACTGTCTACATTTTAGGTACAATCAAGAAAATGAAAATAACATGCAGAGAGGAATGGCAATGAGCTGATTAGCTCTGTCCTTGGCAGAATTCATACAGGCTTTGGAAATAACCTTGAAGATAGACAATACATATCTGTTGTTTTAGACTGGGGTGATGGAGTTTTAGCAAGAGCAAGCTATAACAACCTGTATGCATTTTTCTAGGCCTGATTCCCACAGGAAAACTCAGTTTAAGGTCTGGCTCCTGCCCACCACTTCTGTAGGTTTTCCATACAGAGCTGAGTCGCATTTGCCAAGCCAAAACAAAATGGTCCCCTACATGCTGATAATGGGATGTTAAATGTGGAAGGGATGGCTTGTATTGGGATTTTACTTTAGGTACAGGTTCTGTTTTGTAAGTGGGATTTTAGGGATTTGGGTACAGGAAGGTTAAATGCTTGTATAATGTACAATTCCAATGTGACAGGGTGTGGACCTGAAATTGCTCAGGGAGATCTTGTAACTAACAAATAGAGGTATACTTGTCTAGCGCAGTACATCTTCCCTTTGTAAAGATGTTACATTGGCTAGATAGTGGTCCTATCACAGGACCTAACATTTTTTCCTAGTCTAGTCTATCCTTGAACTGGTAGAATCCTTTAAATAAACTGATCTATAGGCCTTGAACTGGTAGAATCCTTTAAATAAACTGATCTATAGGCAATCTATTATGTCATTGCCTAAAGATGGAGAAAAACTGGAGTCCTTCCTGGATGGACTCTCTCCTTTTCATTAAATACCCTGAATGTTCGGTCATCAAACTCAATTGTGGAAATTCAGCTGTGTAATGACCTGAGCAAGCTCCTTTAATCAAAAGTTCAGTATTGCTTTCTTCAAAGGACATGTATTACTATGCAACAGTATGCGCTAAATGCTTTTGTACCTCTATGGCATTTTAGCCAATTGAACTTTACATGGAGACACATTGAGACTTCATCTGAGTAAATATGTAGGATTGTTGAAAAATCTTAAGCTATTATCTAAAGAAGACATTTGCATGTATGTTGCCTATCCGTTGCCTCTAACATTCTTAATCTAGTCCATGTGTCTAGTTTTGTTCATTTGTTGGTTACATTTAGTCATTATGTTTTATATGCTCTGGTGCTGTTTGCAGTTACTTTTTAATAGGGTTCATACTGACAACCTATTTCCCCTCCTGCCCTCCACCAACATCACAGTGCTTCTTACGTAATCAGACAATCCCAGAAGAAACTCATTGTTTGTAAAATTGTCTGATATTACACGGGCTTCAATAAGCACCCCATGGTAACTAATGCATGTTAACATAGATAAAAGATAATTTTTATAGTAGCTACAAATTTGCTCTATTAGGAAGAAACAGATGGAAAAGAAGTAGTCAAAGTGTGTTCAGCATTTCATCCAGTGAGTGAAAAGTGAAGGCTTCATGTGGAAATTCTCACAATTATGAAAAAGATAAATACACAAAAACACAAAGAGCTCTTATGCAAGCTCCACTTAACCAACTCATTAAACTGGGTTAAACTACATTAAACATTCTTCCTAAAACTCGTGTTGAAGCCCATGACTTTCCTATGTGAGTCTACACTGCCAAGAAGCAGCTATTTTGTTCCTGTATCTGTTAATTGTATTTGTTATTGTATTGATGAAAATGAGCATTAAAAAGCAAGTTACTGTTGCAATAAAAACTAAGTAAATGCTTTGGAAGGACAATAAAATAGCTTTAAAAAAATAGTTGTCAAATTAGGTGTAGTTAGGACAACTGAGTAATATTGGAAATGAGAGGCTGCTGTGAAATGTAGAAAGCACAGTAGCATTTTGTACTTCACTTTACAGAATCCAAACTATTTGTGCTGCATTATAGTCATGGCATAATTAGAACTGCCAGATTTAGCAAGTAAAACTACTTACTTGGGACATATAAATGTGAATTTCACATAAACAATTTTTAACTACAAGTATGTCCCTAGCATTGTATAGTGTTCAGAATTTTATCTGGCAACCCTAGTCATAATGTACTATTTATCATAACAAGTTGGAATTGCAATGACTTAGAAAAAATAAGTATTCATATTAACTTTCCCAATGCTAAAGAATGCTGTACAAGTTAAAAAGACTATCTATCTAGACTTTCCCTCAATAGTTTAGTAAAAGGGACAAAAAAGGTTTTGGTTTTAAAAGTACTTTATAAAATAAATGCACTAGAAATTTATGTATGAGTGCAAACAGCTGTACATAGAACAATATAAATATTTGGCTTTACCCTTCAGCCAATCAAAATCTTTTGGCATAAAAGGATCAGAATGTGGGAGATTGTGGATAGTCATCAGAATCCTTCATCTTCTCAATTTCCTCATCTGTTTCTGGGCTGCTTGTGGATGCTTTTTCTTGGTTACTACTATCAGTATCTGTTTTAGATGGTTTGTTTTCTATCTCTAACAGCCGTGACTTCTTGAATTGCCATCTGTCATCTGTATCTAAAGCTTTGCGCTTCATCACTTGCTGTGCACTACTAGCTGGACTAGCTTCAGGAGTATCAGTGTATTTTACCATTAGAGTCAGGCTGTTTACCACACTGAGTTGGTGGTTGGTATTACAGCTACTTTCCAAAATATGTCTATTTTTCAAGGAGATAACACATGAATGAAGAAATTCACAATCTGGAAAAAAGGTCTGTAAAGCTTGGCAAAGAAAAAGGTTCTCCTGAGGGTCTTTTTGGACGTTCTTCTCTCCTAAACAAAATAAAATAACAGTTCAATATACAATATTTCTACAAAGGTTTTACAATTATGTATTTGCTAGTAAAGTTGAGTCAAAAACAGTTAATTTTGTCAAATTCTCTAACCTGAGAAAAATAACTGGCATAATCCCAAATTACAATTTATATGCCATAATATTCTAAGAGAACATTATAAATTCTTTAATAACTACACCTATAATGTTCCTTGTTCAGTGGGATTTAAGAGTATGTAAGATAATTACTTTTAGTCTTAAGGTGGACAAATTCATCAGTGCACTTTGCTCATCTATAATTCAAATCAGAATTTTTTTTTAGGTACAGAAAGTAGTGATGTGTAAAATTTTTACTTACGTGCTGCTTGAATCTGTGCTTGTTTCCTTTTTTTAATTTCTCGTTTTAATCTGTTCACATCCTTTAGTAGTTTCTCTACTGCTTCCTCACTGTGTTCTACTTTTTTACATATCCTCTGCAAAATAAAATAATTTAAGGGTATAGATAAAATTCCAAGTTCTGTACTACCATCTGGTTTGCAGGTCACTGCTCAATCCACTAAGCCACAGCAGCCAGGCATTTTGTTAGTTGTTGACTGTTAAGTCTCTCTTACCTTGTACTACCATCTGGATTCAAGAATAATATAAAATCCTTCATGGTACATAATATCAAATATTACTTGCTTTTTTTTAAAAAAAATTTACTTTTAGAGAGGGGAAGAGAGGGAGAAAGAGAGAAAAACATCAATGTTTGGTTGCCTCTTGTATGACCCCTACTGGGGACCTGGTCTGCAACTCAGGCATGTGCAACTCAGAATCAAACTGGTGACCTTTTGGTTCTCAGGACCTTTTGGAGCTCAATCCACTGAGCCATCAACCAGGGCTATCAGCTCTTTGTAAAACTTTAATTTTGCTATTTTATACCTATAGAGCATTTGTATGGTGCTTAATGGGTACAAAATGTTTTCCAGATATATTAACTTCCCATTTATATAACAGCTTTATCATACCAGTTTTTTCCTTGATAATACATAGAAATATTTAATTTGGTTTGAAACAAAAAGCATTATACTATTTTGAGAGGTGCACAGTTAATGCAGATATTTAACATTAAAGAAAAGACACATTTTACTGTTATGAAAGAATTTCATACAGGAATTTCATTCCTATAAAAGAAATTACTTTTGAAAAGCACACTAATCTCATGTGTAATCAGTTTGAAGCACTAATGCCCTTTGACTCAGTGATTTCATTTTGGGAATGTAACTTAACAAAATATAAATAATAAAATGTCTTTTAGTATATCAATTCAAAAGTAATTACTTTCTAATTGTGGGGTAAAGGGTTGTTATAGCCAACCTTTTATTTTAGTGGATACTTTTAGAGATGCCTACTCAGCATCTTTATCATGAATTTGTTCACCTTGCCAGGATTAACAAATAATCTTTTCACCAACTTCATCCTAGTTTACCCAAGCAGAGATAATACATAGCAGATCAGGAAACCCTACTCTCTTGAATAGAAGAGATCTAACTGTAGTTGTGAGTTAGCCATTCTCTGGTCAGCCAGTGGATGAATAAACAAAGATCCGTAGATACTATGAAGGAACCCAATGTGCAGACATGGGGGAGAGAGAAGGTTGTGATGACATTCTAGATCCTGGTTCCAATTCATTCTGGAAACTCAGCTGCTTTCTGCCTACAGTTACTGTAACATACCTCCGTACATTCCCTATTTTAGTTCAAGTTATACTTTTAACATAAGAGTTGTAATGTACTATTCTATAAAATACGCAGCCATTAAAAAGAACAAAATATGGAGGCAAGATGGAGGAGTGACAGAAGCCACACTAGCCTCCTCCAGGACCAACTGAATTACAACTAAATTGTGGAGAAATCAACCTGAACAAAACAACTAACTATAATGGTGAGAAAGAAGCCTTATAACCTGGCACAGACAGAAGAATCAGCTTTGGCACAACCTGACTGCAACTGCACAACAACATATAAGACGTGGTGGGTGGAGTGATCCTTGGTCAACCAGCTGGAGGGAAGGACCCACCTAAGAACAACGCAACAACAATCAAAACCTAATTACACCCAGAGAGGCAACATAAATGGCATAAAGGGCATCCCGAGAGCATCAAGTTCAAGAGATCAAGGAGAAGGCACCACTGAATCTCACAGGTTTCCTACCATAGAAGTCCACACTACAAAGTCAGGCAGTCAAAATATAATAATTTAAGAAGCAGAAACAAACAAGAAGAGTCTGACAAATAATGGAAAGACAAACAAACAATCCCTAATCAAAAGGAAAGGAGGAATCCTCAGAAAGAATGCTAAATTAAATAGAGGCAAGTAAACTATCAGATATTGAGTTCAAAGAAATGGTTATAAGGAAGCTGAATAAACTTAGTGAGAATTACCAAAACTATAGGGAAGCTAAAAGGAACTAACTTCAAACTATAACAGCATGAAAAAGGACATAAAAACTATCAATAAGAGCCAGGAAGAAATGAAGAATACAAATTCTGAATGAAAGAACAAAGTAGAAAGAATCAAAATCAGGCTAGATGAATCAAGAGGACTGAATCAGGGAGCTGGATGACAAGGTAGATAAACTCCCAGAAATAGCAAGAAAAGGAAAAAATACTCAGAATGAAGAGGGGTAAGAGAAATGCAGAACAACATGAAACGTAATAATACCCATATGATAGGGATACCAGAAAGAGAAGAGGAGCAAGGGATAGAGAACGTGAATGAAAACAGAATGATGGAAAACTTCCCTAATTTGATGAGAGAAAAAGTCACACAAATCCAGGAAGCAGAGAGGGTCCCAATCAAGAGGAAACTAAAGAGGCCTACTCTAAGACACATCATAAAAAGACAAAATTCCAAGACAAAGAGAGAATCTCAAAGGCAGCAAGGGAGAAACAAGAAGTAACATACAAGGGAGCCCTGATAAGGCTAGCAGCTGACTTCTCAAAAGAAACACTACAGAGGAGGAAGATGGCAGTGGAGTAGGACAAAGGATTTCACTTCCCTCCACGAACTGGAGAAAAACTGGGCTGATCTGCGGAGAAGCACAGTGGACAGCCAACAGGGACGCAGCATACAGGAAGGTAGGACGCTGCTCCAGAAATTGGAGCAGACTCTGAATGACCAGAAGGTAAGCAGAGTCGGCTGGTCAATAAGGTCCCAGGGAACGGCGCAGAGGCCGCAGGCCCTCCGCTGGGCTGCGCCAGGGCCTGGTTGGTGCACCTCAGTCTCTGGGAGCCAAGGGCTGGCTCAAGGACATTGGGAGAGAGCCAGTCACCAGCTCCCTCCCTACCCAGCCGGGCGCAGTTTGAAAAACGCCGAGCGGGATCTGTTTGCTTGGAGTATAAGGGAGAGGAGTGAGTATGAAGAAACAAAACAGAGAGCTTTGATCACACGTGGGGTCTGTGGACGCTGGCTTGGAAGAACTGAGTCACCCTTGCATCCCCTGTTGCACTGGGCCTGGGCCGGGTCTGGTGGGTCTGCTGCGGACTCTGGGAGCTGGAAGCCGAGGGCTGGCTGCAAGGCCCCTGGGAGAGAGTCAGTCATCAGCTCCCTCCCTCCTTCCCTCCCTCCCCCCCCAGCCTGGCGCAGTTTGAAAAATGCCAGGAGAGATCTGTATGCTTGGATTGTCAGAGAGAGGAGTGGGTATGAAGAAGCAAATCACAGACTGATCACACCTGGAGTCTGTGCTCGCCAGCTTGGGAGAATTGAGAGTCGCCTTTGCGATCCCACATAGCACTGGGAAGGGTTTGCACCTAGGCCGGCAGGACCAGAGAAGCCTGGCCAGGAATGCAGGTCCACACCCCAGGCCAGGACTGTGAATCCTGGGAAAAGTCTGTTCTCAGTGAGGCGCTGAGGAGAGGATTTTGGGAGAGCAAATGTGAGACTGGCTGAGTTCACCCAGAAGGGAGAAAGGCGCACCTAATAGACTCTCAGACTGCTGCAGCTAGTGTGACCAGAAAAAAAGGCTTGACCAGCTGGAAACCAACAGGAGGTTTTTTTCTTTGTTTGTTTTTAATAATCTTTTATTTTTTAACTTTATTATTGTTTTACCTATCAATACTTTTCCCCCTCTCTCTTCTTGTTTCTTGTTTTATTCCTTCTTCCCAAACCTACCACTTTCTCCTCCCATTTGCTGCTTTTTTTCCTTTCTTTTTAACCCCCTCCCCCCCAAGTGAGACAAAAGACTTGGAACAGCGAAAAGACCAGAGTTGGACTCAAAGAGGGGGCATCCCAACAGTAGAGACAGAGAGTCAAAATCACTTTGATATAACCGAAAAACTACAAGTTACTGCATATTTGAATTTTTCACTGTTTTTTTCATTATTATTACATCTTTTATTTTAATAGTATCTCTGTATTCTTCCTGTTTCTGTATAGTGTTCTTTACTTTGGCTCAATATATTGTATCACTTGACACGTTTCCCTGGTCCCCTCAACTATAGTGTATTGCTAATTTACTGTCCTTTACTTCCCCTTGCCCAGTTAGCAAACTATTGAAAGCCCAACACCCCCTAATCTTGGCATATCATAGATTCTATAGTATGATTATTGCTCTAATATTATTGTAAATAATAGTTGTTGCATGCTGTTGTAAATGCTATACAACACCCCCCTCCCAGATCTTAGCTCACTTCATTGTTGCCTGAACTATAATACTGCAGTGGTTGACTCTGTTCCCTCTCACACTACACCTATTTACCATCCCTTATTCTCACCTTACCTCACAATCTGGCCTCCCTCAACCTCACTCCTATCTGGATCCAAATCACAAGCCTTCTCTCCCCAACAAGAGCCTTATTTCCTTCCTTCGTTCTGAAAAGTGGCTAGGTGGGTTGAAGATTACAGTTGTTCCTGTACATAGTCGGGGGAGCACCTATCTCTTCTTTACCGGCTGCTACTGTAAATATCATAGAATACTCTCCTGCTGTCATAAACCAGTTTGCCTTCCCCTCCAACTGATCACACACACACACAAAAGAGTGGGTGGAAACGGTGAATACCAGGATACCCAAAGGAAGAAGAAACCCAACAACAAAGGAACTACCAACAGATAACAACAGAGGAAGGTGAAGGAGGGAGTAGGAACCACACAAACCTCAACCCAACACCTACCTGGAAATACAACTAAACAGCGGAGAAACTTCCCAGGGCAAACAACTGAACAAGAGCAAAATACAATCTTCAAAACCTGGTATGTGCAGAAGAACTAGATTCAACACAACCCGTCCTCGCCAGCACAGCAAATTAAAATGGGTAGAGCACAGAGGGACCATCAGTTCACCAGCCTGTGGGAAGGACCCACAAAAAAGACCCAGAAACAACAGAAACCCAAAGACAAACTCAGAGCCAATGTAAAGGACAGCCCAAGACCAGCGATCTGGGGAGATCAAGGAGACTACACCACTGAATCTCACAGGTATTATACCACAGAAGTGCACACCATAAATCCAGGAAGCCAGAAGAAATCAATTTAAGAAGCTGAAGCTAACAAGAAGAGTCTCACAAACAATGGGAAGAAAAAAAACAACCCCCCAATGGAAGGAAAGGAGGAAGCCTCAGAAAGACTGCTAGATGAAATAGATGCAAATCAGCTATCAGATATTGAATTCAAAGCACTGGTTATCAGGAAGTTCAAAGAGCTCACAATGAGCTACCAGAAACCACAAGGGAGTTACAATGAACTCACTACAAACTACACCAACATGAAAAATAGAACAGAAACTATTAGCAAGGACCAAGAGGAAATGAAGAATACAATTTCGGAGCTGAAGAACACAGTAGAAGGTATCAAAACCAGGATCAATGAAGCAGAAGATCGGATCAGCAAGTTGGAGGACAAAGTAGAAAGAAATGCCCAGAAAGAGCAAGAAAAGGAAAAGAGGCTCAGAAAGAAGGAAGAGGGATTAAGAGAAATACAAGACACTATATAATGTAATAATATCTGAATAATAGGGATACCAAAAAGAGAAGAAGAAGAGCAAGGGATAGAAAATCTATTTGAAAAAGTAATGATGGAAAACTTCCCTAATTTGATGAGAGAAAAAGTCGCACAAATCCAGGAAACAGAGAGAGTACCAAACAAGAGGAACCCAAAGAGACCCACCATCATTAAAATGGCACATCATCATTAAAATGACAAAAGTTCAAGATAAAGAGAGAATCTTAAAGGCAGCAATGGAGAAAAAGGAAGTAACCTATAAGGGAGTCCCAATAAGGTTAGCAACTGACTTCTCAATGGAAACACTCCAAGCAAGAAGAGAATGGCAAGAAATATTCCAAGTAATGAGAAACAGAGGCCTGCAACCAAGGTGAATTTACCCAGCAAGGCTCTCAATCAAGATAGAAGGCCAATAAAGAGCTTCCAAGACAAAAGAAGTCTAAAAGAATACACCTCCAACAAACCAGCTCTGCAAGAAATACTAAAAGGTCTGCTTTAAGGAAGGAAAAGAGAGAGACAACGAGAAGCACAGGTATAAAAATGACAATGAATAACTACCTATCAATAATATCCTTAAATGTAAATGAATTAAATGCTCCAAACAAAAGACATAAAATAGCTGAATGGATAAGAAAGCATGACCCACACATTTGCTGCCTAAAAGAGACCCAACTCAGGACAAAAGACAAAAGACTAAAAAGTGAGGGGCTAGAAACAAATTTTCCAAGCAAACGAACAGGGAAAAAAAAAGCCAGGGTAAAAATACTCATATCAGACAAAATAGCCTTCAAAATAGGGCCATAAAAAGAGACCCAGAAGGTCACTTCATAATACTCAAGGGAAGAATCCACCAGGAGGACATAAACATTGTAAATATATATGCACCCAACATAGGGGCACCCAAATATGTAAAGAAATTCTTAGAGGACTTCAAGAAAGATATTGACAGCAACACAATTATAGTTGGGGATTTTAACACCCCACTGTCAAAAATGGACAGATCTTCCAAACAAAAAATCAACAAAGATATTCTGGAATTGAACAATGTCCTAGATGAAATGCACTTAACTGATATATATAGAACCCTTCATCCAAAAGAAGCTAAATACACATTCTTTTCAAATGCACATGGAAAATTTTCAAAGATAGACCACACTGATAGGACACAAAACAAGCCTCAACAAATTTAAGAAAACTGAAATCATCCCGAGCATTTTCTCCGACCACAAGGGACTGAAATTGGAAACCAACCCGAAGATGAAAGACCCAAAACATTAAAAATCATGGAGATTAAATAACATGCTATTAAATAATGAATAAGTCAAGAATGAAATCAGGGAAGAAATAAAAAAGTTTCTGGAAACAAATAAAAATGAACTCACCACAACCCAAAACTTATGGGACACAGCAAAGGCAGTCCTGAGAGGGAATTTCATAGCAAAACAGGCCTACCTAAGAAAGATAGAAACATTACAAACAAACAACCTAACCCTACGCCTACAAGAACTTGAGGAATAACAACAAAGACAGCCCAGAGCAAGTAGAAGGAAGGAAATAACCAAGATCAGAGCAGAATTAAATGACATAGACACTAAAAGTACAATTCTAAAAATCAAAGAATCCAGTAGCTAGTTTTTTGAAAAGATAAACAAAATAGACAAGACTTTAAGCAGGCTCATCAAGAAAAGAGAACCCAAATAAACACAATCAGAAATGAAAGAGGAGAGATTACAACTGACCCCACAGAAATACAAAGGATTGTAAGAAATTATTATGAAGAACTGTATGCCAAGAAATTTGAAAACTTAGGTGAAATGGACAAATTTCTAGAAAAATATAATCTTGCAAAACTCAACGAAGAAGCAAAAAGCCTGAACAGACCAATAACAGCAAATGAAATTGCAGCAGTAATCAAAAATCTCCCATCACACAAAGGCCCTGGACCAGATGGTTTCACAGGAGAAGAACTACAAAGCATTTTTTTAAATAAATTTATTTATTTTTTTGAATTGATTATGCTGTTACAGTTGTTCTATTCCCCCCTTCATTCCCCTCCACCCTGCCCCCCCCAACCCCACCATTACCCCCCTTTAGTTTATGTCCATGTGTCTCAAGTCCTTTAGGTTCTATATTTCCCATACTATTCTTGCCCCCCCATCTATTTTCTATCTAGTGTCTATGCTACTTGTTTTCTGTACCTTCTCCCCCCGTCTCCTCCTCCCACTCCCCTGTTGCTAACCCTCCTTGAGATCTTCATTTCTATGTTTCCACTCCTGATCTAGCTGTCCTTTTAGTTTGCTTTCGTTTTAGGTGTGGCTGTTAATAACTGTGAGTTTGTTGTCCTTTCACTGTTCATGTTTCTTTAACTTCTTTTTCTTAGATAAGTCCCTTTAACATTTCATATAATAAGGGCTTGGTGATGATGAACTCCTTGAATTTGGTCTTATCTGAGAAGCACTTCTTATCTGTCCTTCCATTCTAAATGAAAGTTTTGCTGGATAGAGCAATCTTGGTTGTAGGTCTTTGGATTTCATGACTTGGCATATCTCTTTCCAGCCCCTTCTTGCCTGTCAGGTCTCTTTTGAGAAATCTGCTGACAGCCTGATGGGGACTCCTTTGTAGGTGATTGTCCCCTTACCTCTTGCTGCTTCCAGGATTCTTTCCTTCATTTTAATTTTGGCTAATGTAATTATGATATGCCTTGGTGTGTTTCTTCTTGAGTCCAACTTTTTTGGTACTCTCTGGGCTTCTTGGATTTCTTGGAAGTCTATTTCCTTTGCCAGATTGGGGAAATTTTCTTTTATTATTTGTTCAAATAGTTTTTCCACTGGTGGTTGTGTCTTTCCCCCTTCTGGTACCCCTATAAATTGGATATTGGAGCGTTTATAGATGTCCTGGAGGTTCCTAAGCTTCTCCTCATTTTTCTGAATTCTTCTTTCTTCATTCCTTTCTGTTTGATGATTTTTTTCTTCTTCCTTCTGGTCCACTCCATTGATTTGAGTCCCAGTTTTTTTTTCATCTCTATGGGTTTCCTGTGGAATTCCATTCATTTCCCTTAATTTAGCCTTCATATGTTTCTCTAATTTGTGGCTATAGTCCACCAGATCTGTGAGGAAGCTGATGACCAGTGTTTTAAACTGTGCATCTGAGAGATTTGCTATTTCTTCGTCACTTAGATTTATCTCTGGGGCTTTGAGGTCTCCCTGCGACATTTTTGGTCTGTTCTGGCCCTTTAAGTGGGAGGAGTGGCGCCTTGGATTCCCAGGTCGCTGGGTTGTGACGCTGTATGTGGGGGCGTGGTCAGAGCGGGGAAATGGCGCCGCCGCCAGTCCAACCGCTCACTCCCTCACCCGCATGCAACCAGGCAACCACAGTCAACTCGCTGCCGCCTCCCCACTGTCTCCTCCGTAGTCGCTCACCCGGTGGGCCGCTCGGTCGCTCACTAGGTCCAATCCTGGGTTTGGAACCCGTGCGACTGGATTCGCGCGTCTGGATTCCGCGCCCGGGTCGATCGAGCCCTCCTTTGTAACTCCTCACCCGACGCCGGTTTCGCCCCTTACCGGTCGGGCCGAAGAATTTGTTGTTAGCGGACTTCCGAAAAGTTCAGTTTTCCATGTTCTGGTTGTGTTTTCTGATGCTAATATTTAGTTGTCCCTAAACTTCGTTGTGTGAGGAGGCACGGCACATCCACCTAAACCTCCATCTTGGCGGAAGTCCTTCAAGAACTACAAAGCATTTAAAGAAGAGCTAACTCCTATTCTTCACAGGCTATTCCAAAAACTCCAAAATAATGGAGGAATTCCAAACTCTTTTTATGAAGCCAGCATCATCCTACTCCAAAACCAGATAAAGATACAACAAAGAAAGAAAACTTCAGGCCAATATCGCTGATGAACATAGATGCTAAAATCCTCAACAAAATATTGGCAAACGGCATCCAAGAATACATTCAAAAGATCCTTCATGCCCTGGCTGGCGTAGCTCAGTGGATTGAGCGCAGGCCTGAGAACTAAAGTATCGCGGTTCTGATTCCCAGTCAGGGCACATGCCTGGGTTGCAGGCCAGTTCCCAGCAGGAGACACATGAGAGGCAACCATACATTGATATTTCTCTCCCTCTCTCTCCTTCCCTTCTCTCTAAAGATAAATAAAAATCTTAAAAAAAAAAAAAGATCCTTCACCATGACCAAGTGGGATTCATCCCAGGGATGCAAGGATGGCTCAATATTCGCAAATCAGTAAATGTAATACATCATATAAACAAAAGCAAAGACAAAAATTACATGATCATTTGAATAAATGTGGAAAAAACTTTTGATAAGGTACAACACCCATTTATAATAAAAACACTCAGCAAAATGGGAATAGAGGGAGCATTCCTCAACACAATAAAGGCCATATATGAGAGATCTACAGCCAACATCATACTCAATGGGCAAAAACTAAAATTTTTTCCACTAAGATCAGGAACAAGACAAGGTTGTCCACTTTCACCACTTCTATTCAATATAGTATTGGAAGTTTTAGCTACAGCAATCAGACAAGAAAAGGGAATAAAAGGCATCCAAATCGGAAAAGAGGAAACAAACCTGTCACTGTTTGCAGATGACATGAGAGTGTGCATGGAAAATCCTATAGGTTCTACCCAAAACCTGCTCAACCTAATAAATAAATTTGGCAAAACAGCGGGTTACAAAGTCAATATCCAGAAATCAAAGGCATTTTTGTATACCAAAAATGAAACAGCAGAAACAGAAATCAAGAATATAATCCCATTCAATATAGCAAAAAGAAAAATAAAATATCTAGCGATAAACCTAACCAAGGACGTAAAAGACCTATACGCAGAAAACTACACAAAAGTGAAGAAAGAAATCAAGGAAGACACAAACAAATGGAAACATATATCATGTTCATGGATTGGAAGAATTAACATCATCAAAATGTCCATACTACCCAAAGCAATTTATAGATTCAATGCAATCCCTATTGAAGTACCAATGACATACTTCACAGATATAGAACAAACACTTCAAAAATTAATATGGAACCATAAATGACCCCAAACAGCAGCTGCAATTTTGAGAAAGAAGAACAAAATAGGGATCGCAATACCTGATACCAAACTGTATTACAAGGCCACCATAATCAAAACAGCCTGGTACTGGCATAAAAACAGGCACATAGACCAATGGAATAGAACAGAGAGCCCAGAAATCAACCCAACTCTCTATGGTCAACTAATATTTGACAAAGGGGGCAACAACATAAAATGAAGTAAAAATAGCCTCTTCGACAAATGGTGTTGGGAAAACTGGACAGCTATGTGCAAAAAAATGAAACTCGAGCACAAACTTACACCATACACCAAAATAAATTCAAAGTGGATAAAAGACTTAAATATAAGCCATGACACCATTAAAATCCTAGAGGAGAACATTGGCAAGAAAATCTCAGATATTCCACGCAGCAACTTTTTTAGTGGTATGTCCCCCAAAGCCAAGGAAATGAAAGAATAAACCAATGGGATCTCATCAAAATTAAAAGCTTTTCCATGGCTACAGAAAACGGTATTAAAACAAAAAGAGAACCAAGTGTATGGGAGAACATATTTGCCAATGATACCTCAGACAAAGGTTTAATCTCCAAAATATACAAAGAATTTACAGGACTACACTGTAAGAAGACAAGCAACCCAATTAAAAAGTGGGCAAAGGACTTGAACAGACATTTCTCCAAGGAGGACATACAGAAGATCCAGAGACACATGAAAAGATGCTCAATATTGCTAGCTATCAGAGAGATGCAAATGAAAACCACAATGAGATACCACTTTACACTAGTCAGAATGGCCATCATAAACAAAGCAACAAACAACAAGTGTTGGAGAGGTTGTGGAGAAGAGGTGACCCTAATCCATTGTTGGTGGGATTGCAGACTGGTACAACCACTGTGGAAAACAGTATGGAATTTTCTAAAAAAAATAAAAATGGACGTGCCTTTTGATCCAGCAATTCCACTGCTGGGATTATATCCTAAGAACCCTAAAACACCAACCCAAAAGAACCTATGCACCCCAATGTTCATAGCAGCACAATTTACAATAGCCAAGAGGTGGAAACAACCTGGGTGCCCGTCAGTCAATGAATGGATCAAAAAATTGTGGTACATATACACAATGGAATTCTATCCAGCAGAAAAAAAGAAGGAGCTCCTACCCTTTGCAACAGCATGGATGGAACTGGAAAGTATTATGCTGAGTGTAATAAGCCAGGTGTTGAAAGACAAATAGAATATGATCTCACCTTTAACAGGAAGGTAAAGAAAAAAACAAACAAGCAAGCAGAATAAAAACAAAGACACTGAAATTGAGAACAGGTGGACTGTGACCAGAAGGGAGAGGGGAGAGAATTTCAGGGGAAAAAGGGGAAGGATTTACAGGAACTAGTAGAAAGGATACATGGACAACAAGTAAGGGGGGTAGAAAAGAGAGGGAGGTAGGGAGCGCTGCAGCAGTGGGTTCGGATGGGAGTAAAAAACAGAAAACTGTACTTGAACAATAATTAAATAAAATTTTTTTAAAAGTCAAAAAAATAAATAAATAAACACTGCAAACCAGAAGGGAATGGCAAGAAATATTCCAAGTAATGAAAAGGAAAGGTCTGCAACCAAGACTACCTACTGAGACTCTCCATTAAATTCAAAGATGAATAAAGGAGTTTCCCAGAAAGAAGAAGGCTAAAAGAATACACCTCCACCCAACCAGCACTATAAGATATGGTAAAGGGATTGCTTTAAGGAGAGGAAGAAAAGGAGTGAGAGAGAGGCAAACACAGGTACAAAGGGGGTAAAATGGCAATGAATAAATACCTATCAATAATAACCCTAAATGTAAATGGATAAATGCTCCAATTGAAACACATAGCATAACTGAATGGATAAGAATACATGACCTGTACACATGCTGCCTACAAGAGACCCACCCCAGAACAAAAGACCCACACAGACTGAAAGTGAAGGGCTGGAAACAAATATTCCAACAAATGGGCAGGAGAAAAAAGCTGGGGTAGCAAACCCTGTATCAGACAAAATAGACTTCAAAACAAAGGTCATAAAAAGAGACCCAGAAGGACACTTCATAATACTGAAGAGAACAATCCACTGAGAAGACAAATAATGTAAACATATATGCACCCAACACAGGAGCACCCAAATATATAAGGAAAATACTGGAGGACTTCAGAAAAGATATTGACAGCAACACATGTATAGCAGGGGATTTTAACACTCTACTGTCAAAATAGATAGATCTTCCAAACAACAAATCAACGAGGATATTGCAGCATTGAACAATGCCCTAGGTCAAACAAACTTATATTTATAAAACCTTTCCTCCCAAAGAAGCAAATACACATTCTTTTCAAAGGCATATGGAGTATTTTTAAAGATAGACCCCAGGGTAGGACACAAAACAAGCCTCAACAAATTCAACAAAATTGCAATCACATCAAGCATTTTCTCAAAACCACGAGGGACTGAAACTAGAAAGCAACCTTACGTAAAAAACTCAAAACACTCAAATTCATGGAGACTGAATAGCATGCTATTAAACAATGAATGGGTCAATAATAAAATCAAGAAAGAAATCACTGTTTCTGGAAACAAATGAAAATGAACTCACAACAACCCAAAACTTATGGGACACAGTGAATGCAGTCCTGAGAGGGAAGTTCATAGTGACCCAGGACTACCTACAAAAGATAGAAACATTTCAAACAACCTAACCCTACACCTACAAGAACTGGAGGAACAACAACAAAAAATGCCCAGAGTGAATAGAAGGAAGGAAATAACCAAGGTCAGAGCAGAATTAAATGACACAGAGACTAAAAAAGCAATTCAAAAGATCAATAAATCCAGGAGCTGGTTCTTTGAAAAGATAAACAAAATTGGCAAGTCTTTAAGCAAACTTATCAAGAAAAAAGAGAGATGACTCAAACAAAATCAGAAATGAAGAGCGGGTGGGGATGGTATAGTAGGGAGAATCTAGGCACAAGATAGCTGCTGCATCCCTGGAGACACAGGACAGGGGAAGAAAACAAGATTGCACAGAAAGGAAAGAGACAGATGTCCCTGGAACTTCTAGCCAAGATGAAGGTGTAGGTATTATAGTTTGCCTCCTTGCACAACCAAAAGAAGGATGACAAGAAATTTAAAAACAAAAAATCATGCCGATCTGCCAAGAAAATCGAACTGTATGGATGTCTGATGACCAAGGAGTTACGAAACATTCACCCAGACTGGTAGGAGGGGTGGAGATGGGCAGCTATGGCAGAGAGAACACTCAAGGCAAGGTGGCGCTTGGAGGACTGGGCAGCCAGACTGGCTGGAGGCCCACATTTGCATGCGGATATAGGGAGGAATAACTGGGGACCAAGACAGACTGCCTAATCCAGGGTTCCGGTGAAGAAAATAAAGCGTCAAAATCTCTCACTGTAAAAACCTGTGGGGGTTTGGTAGCAGGAGAAACTCCTAGCCTCATTGGACAGCTCACTGGAGAAACCAATAAGGTCTTGGAACATACACAAAACAACCCACCTAGGAATCAGCATCAGAGGGGCCCAATTTGCTTGTTGGTAGCAGGGGAAGTGACTGAAAACTGGCTGAGTTCCAAGCAAGCAGCATTGTTCTCTCTCTGACTCCTACTCGATATATAGCACTACAACCTGTAGTGATGTAAGTTGCCCCACCCTGGTGAATAGCTAAGGATCTGCCCCTTGCAACATAACAGGTGTGCCAAGACAAAGAAATGTGGCCCAAATGAAAGAACAGATCAAAACTTTAAAAATAGAACTAAGTGATGAAGAGACAGCCAACCTATCAGATGCAGAATTCAAAACTCTGGTAATCAGGATGCTCACAGAAGTGGCTGAGTATGGTTGCAAAATGGAGGAAAATATGAAGGCTATGCAAAGTGAAATAAAGAAAAATATACAGGGAACCAACAGTGAAGGGAATGAAACCGGTACTAAAATCCATTTTTTGGAGAAGGAAGAAATAAAGCATTCATATGGAACAGAATGAAGAAACAAGAATTCAAAAAATGAGGAGAGGCTCAGGAACCTCTGGGACAACTGTAAACATCCCAACATCTGAATCATAGGGGTACCAGAAGGAGAAGAACAACAGCAAGAAATTGAAAAGGTATTTGAAAAAATAAGGAAGGAGAATTTCCCCAATCTGGCAAAGAAATAGACTTCCAGAAATCCAGGAAGCCCAAAGAGTCCCAAAGAAGCTGGACCCAAAGAGGAACACACCAAGGAACAGCATAATCACATTACCCAAGATTAAAGATAAGGAGAGAATCTTAAAAGAAGCAAGAGAAAAGGAGACAGTTACCTACAAAGGAGTTCCCATGAGACTATCAACTGATTTCTCAAAAAGGGAATAAGGAGCTTGAAGGAAGTATTCAAAATCATGAAAGGCAAGGACCTTCATCCAAGCTTACTCTATCCAGGAAAGCTATCATTTACAATGGAAGGGCAGATAAAGTGCTTCCAGAGAAGGTCAAGTTAAGGGAGTTCATTATCAGCAAGCTTTTATTATATGAAATTTTAAAGGGACTTATCTAAGAAAAAGATCAAAGCTATAAACAGTAAAATGACAATAAACACAACTATTAACAACTGTACCTAAAAACAAAAAAACTAAGCAAACAATTACAACAGGAACAGATTCACAGAAATAGAGATCACATGGAGGGTTATCAGCAAGGAGAGGGGGGATGGGGGGAAGATCCAGGGAATAAGAGTAATTGGTATGTACAAAATAGACAAGGGGAAGCTAAGAATAATATAGAAAATGGAGAAATGAAAGAACTTATGTGTACGACCCATGGACATGAACTAAGGTGGGGGAATGCTGGTAGAGGGGTACAGGACAGAGGTGAATAAAGGAAAGAAAAAATGGGACAAATGTAATAACACCGCCAATAAAATATACTTAAAAAGAAGAAATGAAAGAGGAGAGATTATAACAGATACCACAGAAATATAAAGGATTGTAAGAAATTACTATGAACAACTATATGCCAAGAAATTTGAAAACCTGGGCAAAATAGACAAATTTCTAAAAAATATATAACCTTCCAAAACTGAACGAAGAAGTTGAAAGCCTGAACAGGCCAATAACAGCTGGTGAAATTAAAGAAGTAATCAAAAAACTGGCACAGAAAAGTCCTGGACTGGATGGCTTCACAGGAGAATTTACACAACATTTAAAGAAGAGCTAACCTTTATCCTTCTCAGAGTATTCCAGAAAATCTAAGAAGAGGGAAGACTCCCAAACTCTTTTTATGAGGCCAGCATCATCCTAATCCCAAAACCAGATAAAGACACAACAAAGAAAGAAAAAAAAATCACTGATAAACAGACACTAAAATCCTCAACAAAATATTAGCAAACCCTACCAAGCAATACATTAAAAAGATCATACACATGATCAAGTGGGATTCATCTCCTTATGTACCCTTTCCTTCTCCCTAGAAAAAGTCAGCTTGAGGTAAGATGTTAAGATGGTTTTTAAGGTACATAATCCACCATCTTCTCAGATCACTGGCATCTGAATAAAGTAATATTAAGATTCAATCCTTGTCTAAACTTATTTGTTCTGGTAGTGATAGGCAACACAAATGCCAACTTTTCTGGTTTCAGAATTAAGGTGACATTTAAAACAGGAACAGAGTTGGAGCCAAAACAATGTGTGTGAGATACAGTTTTATATTTGTACGCTACTGAGATTGAGGTCTGTTACTGAAACCAAACTAAATTACAATATAAATCTAGTCAAATGTCTGGATATCCTTAAAAATTCAGTGATTAAATTAATATGAATTCTAGAGGTGGTCTTTAAGTGTTGATAAATTAACTTACCTTTAGTTCCTCTTGTAAAGAAGCATACATTTCATTTATCTTGTGTACTTCTTTTAAAGATCCATCTTCTTTAAAAAATTCACGGCTGTAAAAATTACCAGTTCCTCAGGTAAGTGTACAGAATTCATTAAATGATATGATGAAAAACTTACCTGTAGTTGAGCTATGGAAGAATCACAATCATATTTTACTAACTTTAAGGCATCATTGGTTGAAAGAGGAAGTATTATTTTATACAGCATGAATAAAAAAATGCTAAGGCATGGTTATTAAAACACCCCAATTTGTGGTAAATTTTAAAATGTAAATCTTAGAATCAATGAAATGTGGTATTTAATTTCTGTAAGACGCTGTTAAGCACTGTGGGAACACAAAATAAAGTTTCTCATAAAGCTTATACTCCAGAAGTATCCTATGGTATTAGTGTTGTTATTTCTGAAAATTATTCCTTTAAGACCAGAAAATGTTTAACTTAGAAGCCTATAGTGTTTGTGAGTCTTGGGAAAAGCTTCATTTTTTTGTCTTTATTATGTAGTCTAATTTCATCCCTTTAATATTAAATGCTGCCTTAGAAAATTATTATTTTGAGGCTACCTACTTATTCTTAGAAAATATTTTAAAATATGCAATCCCCTGCCCAGGCTGGTGTGGCTCAGTGGATTGAGTGCTGGCCTGTGAACTGAAGGGTTGCCAGTTCAATTTCCAGTCTGGGTCCCCAGTGAGGGACACATGAAAGGCAACCACACACTGATATTTCTCTCCCTTTCTCCCTCCCTTCCCCTCTCTCTATAAGTAAATAAAATCTTAAAATAAAAAAAAATGCAACCCCCCTCTATGTATTTTATAAATAGACAAATGCTAGAATATAGAAAAAGTAAAAACAGTCTAGTTTATCTGAGTGACGTGATCATTAGTCAGTTTTCCTTTTATTTTTATTCTGCTGTTGTGTAACATAAAAGTAATTTCAGTAAGAGAACAGGAATAAGTTCAGTGAGGAAGCAACTGAGGAATCTCACCTGTGTGTTTTTACTGCTCGGCTAAAACCAGTGGACATACAGGAACCTGATACAGTTTTATAACCTAGTTGTTCAGACATGCCCAGGTTGGCCACCACTAAAGGTATCCTATGAAAAAGTCTGAGAAAATAAAATATTAAAACATAAACTTAGAACATAGTAAAAGATTAACATCTACTTATTAATATAGACTACTTTTCTCCTAAAAGACTAAAAAACAAAAAATCTCATTCCTTACTATTTATCCAAGACAGAATTTACTTATTTGAAAATGGTTTCTCAGAATTGTGAAATGTAGCCCTGGCTGGTGTGACTCAGTGGGTTGAGCACTGGCCTGAGAACCTGAGTTGCTGGTTTAATTTCCAATCAGAGCATATGCCTGGGTTGCGGGCTAGGTCCCCAATAGGGGGTGCTGAACAAGCAATCACACACTGATGTTTCCCTCTCTTTCTCCCTCCCTTCTCCACTCTAGAAATACATAAGTAACATCTTAAAAAAAAAAGTTGTGAAATGTGGTGTGTGGGGGAGGGGCAAAAAGTTATGAAATGTATAT